>NC_133161.1:7985000-8610000 GCF_040802235.1 Manis javanica | reverse complement strand
TCCTAAAATAAGACATAAAAATCACAAGGCGAGGTTAACCATGCTACAGATGAACTTATACATGAAGTTATTATATACATTAGCATTACACCTGTAATACCTGTGTCCATGCCCCAAAAGAGGCAAATCAGTAACAATGTAAGTTTGTAAACAATTTAAGTATCATGTTGTGTGAGCTTTCAGATTTGTTCATGCAGAACTTGAAAAAGCTTCCTAGATACAACTGTGTTTCCATATAATATACAGAAATATGAAAAATGAAGAAAATAATTTTACTAGAGTTATTTAGTAAAATAATTGACCTTGCTGGCTAGATGTGAAAATGTTGAAACTTTGTAAAGTTTTTCATGACTTTAAATAAAATTTTTGTTTTGTTTCTGTTCTTTAATATAAATCTTATAATACTTCAGATTCCAAACCTTGAATTTAAATAATATAACAAATGCTGCTCTGGATTTTAGAATTAAATTAGTTTATATTTGTATAATTTGTTTTCTTTAGCTGTATTTGAACTACCAAAGTAATCCTTTATTGATTATTCCACTATATGATATGTTTGATAAACCTGATAGCTCATTTTTATATATTTGTTTTGTGGAAGTCACTCATACTTGAATGATTTCAATTAATAAATTTCATTTGATGCTTACACCTGTCATTTTTACCTAATATGTATATTATTATTATTTGTAAGGGCATGACTAGAGAATTTAGTCAACTCACATTAGTATTTTCTCCAGAGTACTCATAGAATTTTTTAAAAGCTAATTATAATCTCTTCAGCATTATTAATTACATGAAATTCATAAAATAATTCATATTTAGTTCAGTATTTATCAGTGGATATTTCCTATTATTCTCAGATGTAATACTTATATCTCAATCAGAGTTTTAGTTATTTGACAAATGGTGAGCTTTCTTTTTATTACAGTTACATGGGAATTATTAACAATTTATAGAACTTACATAATATTAAGTTAATGTTTTGTTCCTATGGTTGTTTCGTCAGTATGTAATAAACCTTTGAAACACACTTTTTAATTTCACTATTTAAATTTTGATCAATTTCTGGTTAATATGTTTACTTTGGGGGGGTTGTTCATTAATGATATGCAGTGTTATGTTCTTTCCTAATTAAATATAGTTTTGAAAATAGGTGTTATCTTAAAATGATGAAAACACCCACCATCAATAAAATCCTACACATAAGAATACAAACAGGAATAGTTTAAATCTAGCTTTTCTAAGCTTTGAATAACACTATTGGATAAAGTAAAACCTTAAAAAAAAATTCTTACCAAGCAGAGGAGAACTAAGATTACCACTATCTCCACTGAGGCAGTAATGACTTCCTAGAGTTTCTCTGTGCTAAAACAGTTCTTTGAACCTCCAACTTAATTCAAGAAGAACAAAAAACTTATCTTCTTAGTTTTATAACATGCAATTAAGATTAAAAATGAATACTCTTTCAAGAGGTCTGTCTGCCGCTTGAAGATTCCTGCTTCATACAGAGACAATGTTTCCAAGAATTTGTGGATTTGAAGTAGCTGGAAATAAATGGGAATGAAGACAAGCTGGTAGCAGATACACAGACCCGTTACCTCGCATGACGTTGAGCAGCAAATCATGGCTGGGGATGGAATGAAGAAATCTGGTACCCATCCTGCTAAGTCATCCCTTGTATCAGAGGCAGTATCCCCAGCCACATTCCCAATGCAGTCTCCCAGATTCCAGCTCAGTCTCTCGCCTAGACTGTAAGAACCTCCTAACTAATGTCTCCATGTCACTTTTATCTCACGTAATCCAATTGCATCGATTAGCCAGAGTGGTATTTTTGAAATGCAAATCAGCTTGCTGATATTTTTTCCCTATAGTTGTACATTGCTCTTAGAATAGAGACCGAAGTCCCTGGACTAAGTACGTAGCCCTGTAGGGTCTGGCCCCTGGGCATCTCCCCAGCCTCATGCTGCTGCTCTGCCAGCTCCTGTCAGCCCTTTGCTTCTCATTCCCTTTACCCACTGGAGCAAGTTCTTTCCGACCCCCTAACCCACCACGTTTCTTCCTCACTTGGCCTTCAGCTGGACTGTGCCTGGGCTTCCGAGCTGCCCACCCCCTCCGTCTAGTTCCTTTATTCATCCTCCCTGTCTCATTCGCAGCCCAGCTCCTCAGAAAGTCTCCCCTAATGCTTCAGCTGGTTTTGGACCTTCTCTTACAGCTGTCCACATGTCATGCCCGTTACTGTATTTCGCAATTAGTTACTTACTAATCAGTAAGCACTATGTCTTTTTGAGGAAGGACTTACGACTTCTCCAACCATCATTTCTTCAAAAGGAAGAAATTTATTTCCCTCTTCTCACACCATTTGAAAACAAATACCCCTCCATCATTCAAACAAAAAAAAAATGTAAGCAGTCTAAACATCCATTGAAAGATGAAAAGAAACAATGTTTTGCCTTAGGAAAGAAAGAAATTCTATCATATGTGATGATATGGGTGAACCTTGAGGACATCATGCTAAGTGAAATAGGCCAATCACAGAAATACAAGTATTGCATGATTCCACCTACATGAGGAACCTAGAAGGGTCAAACCATAGAAGCAGAAAGTATGCAGGTGGTTGCTAGGAGCTGGGGTGAGGGAAGATGGGGAATTGCTGTTCAATAAGTATAGAGTTTCAGTAATGCAAGGCGAGAAATTTCTAGAGACCTACTAACCAGTACACTGTTCACTTAAAATTTTGTTAAGAGGATAAATCTCATGTGGTTTTTGGCCACCAAACAAACAAACAAAAAGTACTAAATAGGGATTCCTGGTGATCACTCTGGCCCCACTGGGCACAGTTTCAGTACAAGACCCAAGCTGGGCAAATCACAGACTTCCTTAATATTTTGGAATTGGAAGAAAGAAAAGGAAATATGTTCCCTATTTGCTGTAGGAAGCTGGTTTGCAGAGGAATTGATGAGATCAGCACGCAGAGTTAAGCGGGAAGAGATGTGGACGTGATCTGGAGGACAGAGCAGTTTTCGCTGAAGCCACCTGCAGTTATGTTTCTAATCTATTCCACTTGGGTTTCTCTCAGTGGCAAGATAACAGGCTTGCATAAGAAAAACATCAACCGTAGAACCAAACATTATGAGACAGTGAAGCCATGAGAGCTGAGATTTCACCTGCTGTGCTCAGCAAAGTTGGTAGTCAGTAGAAATTCGTTGATGAATGCACTTCATGCAATTATCAATTCCTTTTTACATTTCTAGTACACAGAGCCTGTAATTATCCTCTGTTTCAATGTGGGCTGAATGGAGTACATTTTTTGAGATATTTCAGGTTTGCTGAATTTAAAGACAAAAATTGTATATGTAACATTTCTATATAAATTCCTAGAATTATGTATGTAGAGAGAAAAATGATTAAGAAAACAAATAGATAACAAGATAAATTGAACTAGTCAGTGAATTTTTTGAAATTTGGAAAAATCTGGTTTTTATTTTGTGCTCAAAGCAAGGATTCAAGATGGCATAAATATGTTTCTGAGAGGTATTTATATAGGTATTTATTTATCAACCAACCTCTCCCTATGCCCAAATCCCTCCTTCCCTGGCAACCACTTTTTCTATGAGTTCAATATTTTTTGTTTTGTTTTTTTAGATTCTGCATATTAAGTGTTTTGTTTTGTTTTTTAGATTCTACGCCTAAGTGGTGTTTTTCCTTCTCTGACTTATTTCACTTATCATAATGCCCTACAGCTTCACCCATGTCAAAAATGATAGGATTCCCTTCATTTTTAAGGCTGAATAATATTCCATTGTATGTATATATCACATTTTCTTCATTCATCTGTCAATGGACATCTAGGTTGTTTCCATACCTTGGCTCTTGTAAATAATACTGCTATGAACACTGGAATGCAGATCTCTTTGGGATAATTATTTCATTTCCTTTATATATATATATATATATGTAGGATTACTGAATCATACAGTAGTTGTATTTGTATTTTCCTGCAAAACCTTCATACTGTTAGCCATAGTGGCTGTACTAGTTTATTTCATTCCTTCTAGCAGTGCACAAGGGTTCTCTTTTCTTCACATCCTCACCAGCATTTATCTCTTGTCTTTTTGATAGGTTTTGATAGGAGCCATTCTAACATGTGAGGTGACATCCCATTGTAGTTTTGATTTGCATTTCCCTGTTGATTAGTTATGTTGAACACCTTTTCATGTACCTGTTTGTCATCTGCATGTCTTCTTGGAAGAATGTCTATTCAGGTACTTTGCCCATTTTTTAAATTGTGGGTTATTTGGATTTTTTTGCTCCTGAGTTGTATGAGCTCCTATATATTTTGGATATTAAGCCCTTACCAGATGTGTGGTTTCCAATTATTTTCTTCCATTCCATTGGTTGCCTTTTCATTGTGCTGATGGTTTCCTTTGCTGTGCAGAAAAGCTTTTTATAAAGTTTGATGAGTCCCGCCTATTTATTTTTTGTCTAACAGGTTTCTATCTCATTTCACCAAAACCATTTTTTATGTTTAGCTCTACGGTGTACAAATCACATGACACACACCTGCTAGAAAAAATGTTTAACTTTGTCAAGCAGAATGAAGTCCAGTGCCATCTGACTTCAGAAAGAAATGCCCCAGTAACCTTCTCTTGTCACTATGGCAACTAAGAGCAAACACTATTCAGAGAGTGTGTGAGTAGCCAGGGAGTGGTTGGCTTCCCAGGCAGGAGCCATTGACTGAAAACATTGACTCACTGCGGCCACTGCCTGAAGGTCCAGCATTTGACAGTTCAGTCTTGGGAGGTAACAGCTAGTCTTTTAAAATGAACCTGAATAAGCAAATTATCCTTCCTTCCACTGAGAGTAATAGTCTCATGGTCAAAGTGTGGAACAGAACTGTAGAGCTATGTGTATATTTAGTTATATACTAGAATTAGAAAAATACTTCCCAATTAAGACATACTCTAAAGGTTTCTCTATCACCCTTTCAATTTCCTGAATCTTCATAAGCATATTGTAGTTACCTTGAGTAGGACTGATCAGGCCCTGCTTGCCAAATGCCATTTTAAGTCAAAATTTCAACATTCCATTTATTAACAGAAAGTCTAAAGTCCTTCTTATGTTTTAAATATATATATATTCAACAGAAAGAAGAGCAACTATTAATCCTTTTTAAACAAACATCATTTTAAATGGCATGTGAATGATGTCTCTTCAGCGAACAGTTGAGAATCTCTATGTGTGACACTAATATATTCCTAACTAGGACATTTACAAAAATGGACTTTTATTGTCTTCTCCTCTGATTCATTAAAACTAAAAATAAGACAAAAAAAAAACATAGTATAAGAAGCTGAGATCTTGAGAGTTTGATATATGGGAAAGCTGAGTTCTGGGAAAGACTTAAATGATGGAAATGTCCAGCTGAAAACCCAACCAGCAGAGGAGCCGGAGGGAAGCAGGCAGGAGGGCAAGGGGCTGTCAGGGCTGGGCGGCACACACGCAGCGCAGGGTCACGGCAGGTGGAGTGTGAGTTATCCTCGGATTGTCCTGAGTCAAAGGTGCAGAACCTTGTATTAGCATAAGGTGCCTGGAAAGCCAGAGCGACTGCTCTGATCGCTCAGGGCTGGCCCCTAAGCTCTGAAGGGTGGGAGCACGTATGCATAGGCTAAGGAGAGCTTTCAAGGGCATTGTAGCTTATGATTTCCACGTAAGGGATCTTCCAGAGGTTCTTAAAAGTCTGATGTATGTCATTCAGTGTGTCACCTAGGTCACAGGTGTTTGAAGAAAATGCTCAGAAAGGCTTATTTTCACAGATTCCGTTCTAACTAAAAACACTGATAGATGATTGGTTGGTAGTTTTGATCTTTTGCAGACCTGTGTTGGGTGTCAAAGTCCTGGGCTGCCAAAAGTGACACTTCAGGAGTGTGAAAGGATATGGAAAAGAAAAAGAAAGGACCTAGAATCAAATTTGTGCTTTTCTAATATTGCCCATGTTTTTCATTACAAAATATCAGGAAAAAATGAACAATTTTATTCTTTCCAGAAATACCAATAAAGTTTATTTTGATACTTTCTTAGAAGTTTGTGATAAAAAGCAATTCGAATATATTTTTTTTTAATCAAAGATTTTTATAAAAAAGTGATTACAAGTGGTTCCATGTCTTGTGGAAAAAGTTTAGTAAGTTAAGTATGGTGAAACGGTCAAAGGTGTGGAGAGGTTAAGTATGGTGATAAACAGCACCAAGTAACCTCCTCTGGGGAATTCTGCGGCTGCTATTGCATATTCTCCACACCCAGCAAACCTTGTCTCTAAAGTATTATTGTGCCAACCCAAAATGCAGCTCAAGCGTTGTCAAGACTTGACACATTTAATCCACTCCATTCTAGTATATTGCTGTTTATGTTGTGAGTTGTAATTTTGTGAAATTATTGTGAAGTGCTGTGGTTATAATGTAAACTTTGAGGAGACAATTGCAGAAAATGAGCTCAGCTGGTACAGCAGATCAATAAAGCTGACCTCCCCCAGGAAGCTTCTGGGATAGTCATGACATGAGTGCCTCATTTACTCATTTACTCATAAATAGTCATTACTACAGGCTTTTCCAGAAGCTCAGAAACATGTGACTTCCTTGAATAAGGGCTCTAGTAGACCATGTTGGCACTTTTTTGTGTGATTTGTTTGCAGACATGAAATACATTGAGAGTTCTGTAGACTGTCAACACCAGTCACATATTTCGGAATGAAGTATATAAATAATCTAAAGCTGGAAAATATTCACTTGGGGTAACATGGTCACTGAACATTAAGTAATACATACAGAAAAAGTTTTGCAAAAGCTTCTAAAAAATAACACTGAACAGTATTAATATATTTAAGCAAAATTACCATTAAAAATAAGTAGCCCATTTATTTCTATAGGGACTATCTGTGGACAGAATACTTTTATAAAAATAGGACTGCTACCTCCTCTAAGCAAGGGTTACTTATGAAAAGAAACTAGTTGCACAATATTGTGCACACATAAAAAAGAGCATTTACATTTGTCTTCCCAATGGGTTTCAGCCCCAGGCAAGTTCACTATGGATTCATTGTAAACAAAGAAATGACAGTAGAACATTCTTGGGGTGAAAGGTTTATACCCAACTTTATTTCCACAGTGGCAGGTCAGTCACTAGAGTTCTGTCCACTCAGAGCCACCTGCAGGCAGCAAGCCGGGCTCCGCCTCTGGGCCTCTCTGCCTGCTCAGTCGTCTCAGTCTCTGTTCTGTGCTGCCCCCACTCCTGCCTCCCCTCTGCTCTCCTGCAGCCTTGCAGCCCAGCCACTGGGTCACGCAGAGCACTGGGCGGAGCTCTTTAAGAGTCAATAACAGCGTACTGCTGACACGTGTGTAGTGAGCCAGCCGACCAGGGCCAGGTGGGAATCCCGGCCACAGGTAACTTCACTTTATCCATAACATTCTTCAAAACAATAGGGTTTATCTCAGAGGCCTCTTTAAATTACATACATAAAGTAATTTGAGAATTTGGAATCTCCTTGATAGCCAGTAGAGTTAAGGAGAGAGAGGATCCTTGCAGTCATGTAGACCTGGATTCAAATCCACACCCAGATGAACCTGCTGTCCTCAGTCAGTCTGGCTTCAGATCCCGGCCTCCTCGTCTGCAGAATGTTCAAAAAGACTTATAAGTGATGATCTCACCAATCCCTGCAACAATTCTGAAAGCTAGACCATTGTAAGTATTCAGCAAATTTTTGTTATATTTTACACTCGGTTTTATCACTCAGCATAAGTAAATTGTATTGCACTTCACAACTCTATTTTGGGAGGTTAAGAAAATTTCATGAAGTAGTTTAAAAGGCTACCTACCAGTAGGTGATTTTCCTCCAGAAAATGAATACAGTATTTGAAAATCTAAATAATTCAGTTGTTTTGAAAGGCAAACTAATGATATGTTTTATTATTTAAGAGTACAGAAAGAAACATTTGAAACAAGACTCTTGAAATGACTTAGAGACAAACTTAAAAAGCAAACTTTTTCATGGAATTTTAGCAGCAACTAAATAATTAGTTTTGCAAGTAAATTAGAAATATTTAAAAGTCGGCAGCATAATTGGCATAGCACAGGATTGACCACTGATTATTCAATAATTAAAATGTTCAACCAATTAGATTTTTTGGACAGTCTCTGAACTATCATATGTGTCAATGTGATGTATGAAATGTCTATCACAAAACCTGAGTCATGATTAGAGTGGTTGATGTTAGATTGATTAGTTTTCTTAATTTTCTGTCCTCCCAAAGGTAATAATCTGTTTATATTCAAGATACATCATTGCACCTTCTTCCCCAAAGGAATCCTGCTATGGCTTCTCATTCCTAGTCCAAAGCCAAACAATCCTTGTCCTCAAGAACCTCATTTTTGATCAGTTCCCTAGGTCAGGGTGAAGGCGGAAGCAGTAGTGGGCAGGACTGTGGTTCCAGATTCTGTATGTACGTGACACTTAACATTTTCAAGGTCTCAGCAATATCACAAAAGGGCAAGGACATGGAGGAGGCGACTTTCAGTGTCCTCTGACTTTGTGCGAGCCACATGTGTTCTCCCAAGGACTCTGTGATGACTCATTAGCAATCCCACAAATGAGAGGTGGAGCTGGAAAGTTTCCAGGGAAGTATTTGTTCCTACGGCCCTAGCTTTTCTCTCTAGTATACTCTATGGACTTTCCCACATGTTTGTCAAATAAACAAATGGGTGTGGTTGTGCCCCAGGAAAAGTTTAACTACTGCCTCTGGCCACTTCCATGCTACAAAGACAGTTGAGTAGTTGTGACAGAGACTTTACTGGGTACAAAGCCCCAAATATTCACTATCTGGCTATTACAGGAATTTTGCTGACCTCTGCCCAAGAGAAACACATGCAAACCCCGTTAATCTCTAAATGAATGTTATTGGAACTAGTGATACTTTGAAATTATCTGAGATTGTAATTTTTGTAAATAGAGCTGAGTAGTTCTAAACTTTGTGCTCAGATTCACTTGCCTGTTAATAAACGTTACACATGACCACATATAGAGGTGGTCTGATAGAAAGTCAGCTTTAAGTAGATTGACCTGTTTTGAACACCCTAAAAATTGTTGTTTGGAAGTGTTTGGGAGAACGGAGCACAAAGCAGCCACCTTCCGCCGGGGAGCCCTGCAGGTCAGTCTACGCTGACCCGGAGCCTGGGGCTCCCAGCTGCAGGTTTCTTACTGTAAGTCGGAGAAAATGCTCACATTTAGAAACACATTTAGAAAACTTGAGAAACTCTAGAGGCTGCAGAGCATCCGGTCATTGAGATAGTACTTCACTGATGTTGACAGGAGTGAACACAGCCTCACCAGGAACCATCTCATAATCTCCAATCTCTGTTCCAGTGAAGATGAGGTTTGTGAAAGTGCTTTGCGATTCTTCTGTCATTTGGGGCTAAAGACGAGGGAAGAAGTTCAGGAAGAGAAATTCTTTGATTGAATTCGGTCAAATCAGAGAATCCAGACAAGACTTAGATATCTTTAGGGCACATGTGCGACTGTCTTTCCACTGTAATGCCTACTTTAGCCGTGTGTTCATTCTACCATTGGTGAGATTTACATAGCATTCTTCCCTCCAAAGTGCTGAAGATGCCTGGTGGACAAGGTAACAGTCACTGGAGCAATTGCTTTTAGTTGCATATTAAAGCAGTAGTGCCTGATCTATGAGATGGGGCTCTCAGTCCCTGGCATGTCTTGCTTAGAATTAATTCACTGCTTACAGCCAACGCCGAGGGAGTAGCGTTTTCCAGTTTATAAAGCTGGTAACTTTTCTGTAGCTCCCCATATATCACTGTGAAATCTTAACGTGGAAGGTGAAGGAGTTTAGTCATAGGGTAAACCTAACAATCCTGGGATGAGTGCCTCCCTTTTATCTGAGCCTCACGGAAGGGGATACATTTTCTTTCCCTAGTCAGGCAGACTAGCTTTTAGATCCCAGCCGTGTAAAGGGAGACCCCTCCGTTTGGATAGGCCACCCAAAAAGTTGGGTGTTGATGCACCAGGTGATCGCAATGACACAGACTGGGCTCTAGACCAAACAAACAAAGCCCATTTTCAATGTAAGCTAATGAAGAAAGCAACAAAATATATTCATAGAATGGTAAAGGAATGGCCTTTTCTAGTATATAAAATGAGAAAGGCCCTCAGACCCGTCACTGTTTCTATGAGAAAGAAGCAGGAAGGCAAACGATTCCAAGCACGAAGCTGTATTCCGGGCAGAGGGTCTGGGCGAGGCAGCGGCAGCTGCTTAATGCTACTTGGAATCATTACATCCCTTTCTTCACGTGGTACTTTCCACCTGGAATCGGGCATGGAGGTCTTCTTGAGCATTTCCCAAGGTCCCAAAAGAGAAATAAAGAAGTTTTCAGTATTTCTGAGCAAAATTAAGAAGCTGAGGAAAGACTCATTACACATTGTTGGAAGCAGGTTATTTCTATTTATGGGGCAAGAACACTGTAAACAAAGCTCTGGATCAGCTGTGCAGGTTGAAAATAGCTTCAGTCTTGTAAGAACTTCACAGCTTCTTCCTTGGCTGATCTCATCTTGTCACATTTTAATATTTTTGTTGTTCTCGTTGTCTTTCCGCACATCCGTTGCATAAGGGATTTCAGCTACCCAGATGAATTACACTCAGCCTTTTCCCGGGGAGAGATGCTTCTGACACAGGCCTTGCCAAAAAGGAAAACAACATTCACTGACCCTTCTTCCCTTGGTTTTGGAGATTATGAGATGGTTCCTGGTGAGGCTGTGTTCACTCCTGTCAACATCAGTGAAGTACTATCTCAATGACCGGATGCTCTGCAGCCTCTAGAGTTTCTCAAGTTTTCTAAATGGCCGCGCAAACATTAGTTGTCTCTTCAGACAAAAGCCACAGGCATATTAACTATACTCAGTGCCAAACTTGCCTGCCTCTACGTTTCTGTAAATGTGATGTTTGCTGCAGGAGGGCCAATGTCTATGTAGCTCTGTGTACACTGTGAGATAGAAAAACAATACAGTTTGGTACTGAGTTTGATGTCCTTTATTCAGGGAAAAACACTCTGTGGATGGGGGAGTGCAGTGCTGTTCCTGAGGGGCTCTGGGCAAGAGCAGGTGGCACAGAGCACTAAAGAGGCAACGTGGAGGCAGGGCGTGACTGGCGAGGGGGTTGGGCATCCCCCTCCAGGCCCAGCAGGTGCTGCTTGCTAGAGTAAGGGAGCCAGCCAAAGCTGAGCAGGAGATGCGACTGGTGTGTGTTAGGTTTTCTCAACAGGGGTTACCCGAAAGTGCTGGTTGACTTGGGTTTGAACTTGTGATGCTTGTGATGTGGCTTGGGCTACTGGGGTGGCCCCCCCGTTTGGTGGGTCCTTCATATACAGATTAACTTCATCAACATATATGCACAATAAAACAAATTGTTAGTGGTCTCCAGCCGAGTATGAAGCAGTGTTCTAAGTGCTTAAAGAATTTGAAGAAGGTGTCGCTTGGCCATCTTGCTGCTCAAATCTGGATTGCAGGTATGTTTTGTCTACTTAATGTTGTTTGAATTATAGTCAGCTGCATGTCTGCTTTTAAAAGTTGAGGAACTCCCCATGACTGTCCAGAGAAATCTGAGCTTTGACAGGACTGGACCCGTGTTCCTGCACAGCGTCATTGTTGGGAAGGTGGGAGCTGCCACCTGGCAGTCAGGGGACACCATTTCTCCAGGGGCCAACAGCTGCCTCTTGGCCTAGCTGTGAGCGTTTCCTGGCCTCGCCCTGTTGTCATCTGACTTGCTCAGCCCCATAGGTCAGCAAGGGGACCGAAAGGGGATTGGAAAGAATGGGGTGGGGGAGGGTTTTGAGGGAGTGTGGCGAGAGGGTGTGGTTTGGACGTGCGTGGACCCTGGGGACCCAGCCACAAGAGGAAGAGGGGAGCGCTCCAGCGCCGGGGAAAGCAGGGTCCAGGCGCTGTAGAGAGCGACACTTAGAAGCCTTCATCTGCTGAATATCAGCAATATGCTGAAGAAAATATCCTTTCCTGCATTTCTAGAGCAGTTTAATGTACACTTTTCATCCCTCATTTTTACATAAATACAATTTGTGATAAAAGAAAATAAATAAAATCTCATTTGAGGGAGTAGGAAGAAAGAGCCTCAGGTGGAAATGTTGGAGGGTGTTCTGTAACGATGAATCCTTGCAGAAGTTACTTAGGTGGCCCCTTGCACGCACAGGGTGGAATGTGGCCTGGTTTATACTGCAAGTTCTGGGTATCTAGCAAAGCATGTTAGTTTCTAACAGTGTTTTAAGAGGAAAAATCACAGCTGACAGCCTCAGTTCATAAGGAACAAAGCACCAGAATCCACCAAGAAATTAACTGCTCTATGAGCACTGAGCTTCTGAGAAAAACAAGGGCTTCGCTGAAGGTAGAGTGGTCGGTCTTCAAATTAATTCTTATTTGTGCTCCACTGGTATTTCAAATTTTACCTGTACTCGTTTCAATTACCCATGTTTTCTAACATTAATAAGAATCAATTCCAAGCACCTTGCGCTTTCGCGTCCAAATAATTGGATAGGTGCACTGTAAGTAAAATTTCTTTATTTGCACTTACAAAGAATATTAAACTAGTAAAATGAAATGCTAATGGTTTTTATTGCCAAAAGAAATATTCAATGTAACGTTTAATGAACTTTTTGAAAATTATAACTGTTACCTTGATGAAACTAATTCTGATTTCCACGAAATGTACCTGTTGTATTTGACCCGCATTTTTTAATGTTCCTGTAATGGAAACCTTCCCTTTTAGAATCACAGAAAAGTCTCTACATCTTATTTTCCTTATGCGAGGAAAGCCGTGTAAAAATATGTTTGCTACCAAAGACGTGTTATTTCTCAGTTTTCTCATTTTGGTACTCTTTTTTTCATATTTTCAATGAAAAAAATCTATAGATGATATTTATATACTTAGAATGCGGGACAATTCTCTAAAACTAAAATTAAATTGTTCTTGTTTATTAAGAAGTCAATATAAACTGTATTTCAGTGACAATAATGCCTATCCATTCACTCAAATAATTTCATAATTTCAAGGCTCTTTTTATCAAATTCTGTTTTAGAGAACATTTTGTGGTAGTCTGTACAATTAAAAGACCGCTATTCAAAATCACATCAAAAAATAGTTGAGTTAGTTACAAAGTAACACTGAAAGAATATCTGTTATATTATTTATTTTTATTGCTGCTTAGAAAATTGATAATTTCATACCTTGTCATTTACAAGATTTCAGCTGACATTCATTTCATTACGTGTAAAATGTGAATTCAGATAATTTGATCTTAGAGCATGGTCGAGTTCAAAATTCTAGTTTATTATTGTTTTTGAACATTGAAATTTTAGGAAGATATATACGTATATATCTTTTTATACACACACACATATAATTTCTAACTTATAAGGATTTCTGTGTAATTTATCTAAAAAGAAAAAGACACACCTCTATAGCCATTCAACTTACAACCATAAAATTTTATAATGTGATAAGACTTCATGAAACATCGAGTTTACCCTCTTGTGGTTAATTGTGTCTGTGTTTATCAGAGTTCTTTTTTATTCAAAAATAAGTATCTTTCTGCTTTATTTCAAATACCACCTACATTAAGTTCTGATCACATTAGGTCTACCACTTCTATTTTTAATATGAAGACAAAAATCAATTTCCTGACTTCATTTCTTTAAAATACATAGCATCTGTGCAGTAAGATAATGATAGAATAAAACACAACTCACAGATTCCCCCAAATCAGAAGACTGATTACTTCTTAAATATTACAAGGCATTCTGCCTTCTGAATTTAGAAAAATTAAATGAGGATAACTTGGATTATATCCTAAAATATTATGTAGTGGGCTTTCCCTCCCATGTATATAGTACGTTTGACATTTGACGAGGATTAGGGGACAGAGAAGAGAAAGAATTCTTAACTATGTCTGCTCATATTTAACTACCCCAAGGCACTTTAATTCTTGTCCATCCATTACTCTAGTAAAACTGTCACTGAGCCAAAAGATATATCTGTATAAAGAACTCTATATTGTCAAAAAGTCAAGCTACTTGGAGAAGCTTATGGGACTCTGTGTCAGTTTTTGACTTAAATTATAGTTATTTCACTAACTAGTTATCTTTTTCACATCTATTGTGACTAGAATGAGATGTAACAGCAATCTTTCTGCACTGCCATTTGTAAACTGAATTTATGTTACAGATTTGCATGCTAAGTGCCTCTCTGGTTAGAGGAGCTCTCAAAGACAGCATGTTTATGCCACCATTTGTGTTTAAATCGGAATCCTAAAGCAGACCCACGTTAACCATGAAGACAACTTTAGATCTTTGTCTTCAGTCAGATGTAGATTTTGTACTCACCATTGGAATCCTTTTCTGTTTTTTTTTTTTTATATTTTTATTTTGGGGAAGTTTGGCAGCTGTTAGTAATATAATCTGTGATAATTTTTAATCGTCTCTCTTTTACTATAGTTTTAAATGTTTGTTTTGGCATAGTCATGAGAAGTATATGTTTAAAATTCATGATTAAAATGATAAGATCTGGTGTTTAAAAGGAGCTTCAGGAGGCAATTTAGTATATGCAGTTATATACACACCATGTGGCTATTTATTAGATGCAAGGCTATTCTGAACCGATGAATCATTAAGTATCTTTGCTAGAGGTGCTCATTCATTCATTCATTTAACACAGATACGTTGCATGTCCTAGGCAGCAGGCGCCGCTGTAGGCTGTCATGTGCAATAGTACAAAAGATGCAAGGGATACTGTCCCTGAAGCTCTTACTTGTTATGATGGGAAGAGAGAGAAAAGCACAAACAAGAAAATGAGCTAGAGAGCCAGGAGTGTGCAGTCATGGAAACATGTGGACAAGTAGATGCAGATTTTAGTCCTACTTTTTGTTGTCATTTGACTTCTCAGACATTCTCCCTCAACTGTGAAAGGAGATTAGAATATGTGCTTGCTTTTCTCAAAGAACAATGAAGTTGAAATCTGTAGCTTTCAACTAGGGCCCAAAGCCCTGACCTCTGGGCGTATAGGGGGGTGATCTTAGGAGTTCTCTGCAGCAGCTCCAACGTGCATGATTCTGTTTCACTCTGCAGGAGCCTGTTAAGTTGTAGGACACAGTCCAGCACTGACTTAAACTTCCTTAAAGAATCCCAGTGGGGATCTTCAAAAGAATTTTTAAATTGTAAAATTAAATCATAAACATTTTTGAAATTGGAAAGGGAAGACAAAAGAAATGAAATCCCTGTGCCCTTCTTTTACAGCCTGTTTCCCTCCCAAGAGGGAATTACTACCAACTGTTGGTTTAGCATCTTTTTATATATATTCTAGATAGTTGTATAAACAACTTCATTTTTGGGTGGGGGATAGAAATCAGATCAGAAAATACAGTAGTCTGCAGATTTCTTCTTGCTTATTGGTTTTCTTAAGTAAATAATGCATACATCTATGTATATATACAAATATATGTATGTATTCTATAATGTTTTTTATATTGATCCATTATGAAGTACACCAATATTCTGTAATATACAGATGAAAATTCTTCTTCAATATCTTTCTTTTCCTCACCTGCTACTCCCAGGAAACCAATGTTACTTGAAATAATAGATATGATCTTCTATAAGGAAGTTCTATGATTGAATTATTATTGTTAAGTATTGTTAATTGTTACAGATATAACTATGTTGCCCCCAAAAACAACTGATGAATGAAGTCAGTGTCTAAGAATTTCTTAATACAATGTATACAGACAGAAAAGGCCCATAAAAGATTCTTCATAAAAAGAGTTTTTTTGACAGAACCATTTTCCTCTGGGCTGCCCTCTCTGAATAGCTGTGGTAAAAGAGGAAGTGGAGCTGTCAAATCACTTCTTCATAGCTTCTTGTAGCACAGAGGCATTTTGAGAAATATTTGTAGCAGTAAGGAAAAGGAAAATGTGGTAGTTGTCAGCACTTTTCCCCTTGTGCTGATTTTAACTTTCTTTTTCTTTCTTGGTAATTGTATGTGTTGTAGGTTAGGGGCAAAGTGAGTCAATGATGTTCAATATGAGAGGATTTCAAATTGTAAAGATTCCATTCTATTGCATATTATTTTAAGGCTTTACAAATTCTAGAAGTTGATGTAAAAGTGAAAAAAACACTTAGAAATCCCATTACAATAAACTCCTATTTTATTTATTAAAATATCATTGATATACAATCTTATGATTGTTTCACATAAACAACAAAGTGGTTTCCACATTCACCCATATTATAAAAGTCCTCACCCCCTTGATTGTGGTCACTGTCTATCAGTGTAGTAAGATGATACAGAGTCATTACTTATCTGTGTTGTACTGCCTTCCCTGTGACCTACCTATATTGTGATAAAGAATTATAGTGCCCCGTAATCCCCTTCTCTCTCCCCAGCCCCTCCCCGTTGGTGACCACTAGTTCCTTCTCAGTATCTACTGCTATTTTGTTCTGCTGTTTTGCTTTATTAATAAACTTCATCTTAGTCCTTTGTGGCTTCCCAGCTTTTAGAGCTCCAAGCTGTAGACAGCCTCTTGGTGTAGATAAAAACTCAGTGCCTCTGTATTAATCAGGGTTCTCCAGAAAAACAGAATGGGGAGGAAGTGTATATAAATAGAAAGACTGAGTGATTGATTGATTGATTGATTGATTTTTAAGGAATTGGCTCTCAAAATTGATGAGGGTGATGAGGCCAGTATAACTCCACAGGGAGAAATCTTTCTCCCAAACCAGGGCAAATTACCTTTGAAACTGAAAGCCAAAGGGAGAAATAAAGTGGGAGAAACCCATTTATTGCTTAGAAGAAGTTGTCCAATTCTGCTTGTCTCTCACCATCCAGCTGCAAAAACAGGACCACACCAAACTTCTCCTGTTGGGTTATACCCTCACTCTACCTACCCTTGGGATCACCTATTGATATGAAGATGGACTACTTCTCTCCACACTTGGAAATTCCTATTGATATGGAGATGCACAAGGCCAGTTGAGAGATTCTGGAAATACTGCAAGTTTCCCCATAGCCAAATTCTGCAGGATAGGGCTAGAAGACTGGAGACCCTGGGGAGAATTGATTTTGCAGTTCCGTCCTAAGGCTTTCAGCCGGCAGGATTCTCTTGGGAAAAGTCAATCTTTGTCCTAATAAGGTCTTTAACTGATTGGGAGGGACCCATCCAAATCGTGGAGGGCAACCTGCTTCACTCAAAGTCTACTGATTCAAAAAAAAGTATCTTTACAGTAACATCTACAACAAGATGTGGCCAAATATCTGTATGGTGGCCTAGCCATGTTGGCTTATAAAATTAACCATCACAGCTTCTTTCTATATTGGATATTTATTCTTGTAACTTCATGTTTTCCATTCCAGAAATGTAACTTTTAAGAAAATTTTAAATGTGATTATTTAGGTTAGTATACAAAGTTAGCCAAACTATAAAATACATGGAAATACCCCCTACAAAGCTGCCCTTACTTCTGACACAACCTGCAAAAGTGAGAGGAGGGGGCTGTCCCCAAACCACCCTCAGTTTCAAAAATTCACTAGAAGGATTCAAGGAACTCATAGCAAGTTTATTTTAGTCATGATTATGATATATTGTAGGGAAAGGATATAGAATAAAATAAGCCAAGGGAAGAGACATGTAGGGCAGAATCCAGGAGGGTCCTAACACAGAGCTTCTGGTTATCTTTTCCCTCTGAGTCAAAAGTCAGGGGTAGTATTATCTCCTCCTGGCTATTTTGTATAATGATATGCACAGAGTATTGGGGTGCTCACCTGAGCTTGGCTTTCAAAGTGTTTTTATCTAGGGCTTCAT
This sequence comes from Manis javanica, assembly GCF_040802235.1. Lineage (NCBI taxonomy): Eukaryota > Metazoa > Chordata > Mammalia > Pholidota > Manidae > Manis > Manis javanica. Next base: position 8,592,087 of record NC_133161.1, on the reverse strand, counting down.
TACATAAACAGGATTGATTGAATGATGGCCCACATGTTTGAATTCAGTTTCAACCTAATCCATTAGGTGTGACATAGATTACCTCCCAAGGGCAAAGGCCAAACCTCGGGTTTAGCCAAGGTCAACTTTTTAAATGCAGAGTTAGATAATACCATTATTATTTGGAGATAAGCACCAATGGAAAAGTTTTAAGGCAAGAAGACACTGAATAAATAAAGAAATATGGTAATGGAAAGGTTATCAAGCTACACACTTAACTTTTTTGAATTTATCAGACCTATAATATCTCAGATTACATGAGCTCCAGGGTTCAATTGAAATTTATGATTTTGTGAATTTTTTTAAAGGGCCTGCCAAAACTTGAAACATTTTGCCTTCTTTCCTATTTCACAACTAACTTTTCGTTGGTGAAAAGTCTCAGGCAACTTGTCTAGAGTTCAGCTGTTAGAATCTCACCTTCAAAGTAGAGGATTCTGAATTAGCTTATCCTTTGACTTCAGAAAGAATTAACATCAAGGACTAATTTGCTGTCACAAGTGTCTCTTTTAATGAACAAAGTCTATTTCTCACCTTCTTCTTACTCTAAAATGTCTTTTTGTTTGGTGTCTTACCATCTTCATTATATCACTGGAAAAAGATACAGTAATGAATTTGTATTCTAAAAGTTAGATAATTTTTTTCTCAATCTAATTTTTAATATTCCATTATTGTAAAGAATATTTGTAATAAGAGTTTCCTAACATTATTAATTTTTTGGCAGAAAACTAAAAATGACAGTAAACAGAATACTCCCACAGTTGAATGTAGCCCTAGTTGTCCAACTCTTCTACCCCAAACAAAAGCCCACTCTACAGTAGTCCTTTAACATTCCCATTGAATACTATTGATAGGGAGCCTGTAAAATTGCCTGGTCCATGTTATAGCAGCTCAAAAACTATGAAATTTATTCATTAAAATAATTGTATTGATTTATGTAAGATGCAACCTGTATGTAGGAAATGTAATTGGTTTTCATAGTTTCTTTCTTGGTCAGGTGACATCACTAGGTCTTTGTAGGCTCTCAGATAGCATTGGGGATTAATCCCTGAACAGAAAAAAAGGTTTTGCAAGCTTTTGCATTGAGATGTTTAGAATGCCCTGAGAGTCATTTTCTGTTCATGACACCACACATATCAACTTGTATTATGCAAAGATTTTCTGCATTTATGTGAAGGATTTATTGGGAGAAAATGAATTTCAAAATTCAAGGGCAATCACAGATATAGAGTAGAAGAAGCCATCATGTCAGCAGGAGTAAAAATGAGAAAAATAATTTTGGTTTTATAGAAACACTGCAAGAGTGGTCATTTGCTATGTCTACTCCTAAAATGATGAAACCTTACAATGGAATCTGTCTTGATATTGACTACATTTCTCCTTTCTCAAGTATGTACACCATGTTATTGACATAGACTTAGAAAATCTATCCCAATAGTTAAAGTTGGCTATCAGTTGTTTTGTTAAATAGGTATAAAGAAATAAGCATCCTACTAGACATGAAAAATTTAAATAAAAATCCCATGGCACTCACTTAGTGGAGCTTCTAACTCATTGGTCTGTTATAATGATCAATTAGAATGATGTTAATGTGTACTTACATAAAAGGTTTCTTGGCAAATACAACTTCAAATTAAAAATGAATTTTACAAATGTAGGTTAAAAAATGTAAGTAAGGTATGGTATTCAGAAAATGATCTGATTATTTTAAGTAGTCATTTAAATATTAGCAATGAAATATTTTGAGTCATTTAAATAGTGATCTAAATATTCATAGTTTTTAAAAAAGCAAATTTCAGGAGTCTTCAAAATATTGTAAAAACCACCTAAATTAAAAGTCAAAGTACCATTTATTGAAATATGAAGTATATCTAGAATCATAGAACAATAGAAGACATCAAAAGTTTTGAACATGTGTACAAGATAAAGTATAGTGGGTGTTCTTATTCCAGATACCCACACTCCTTCCATAGAATTATCAATTTCTTTTGTATCTCTTCTGAAAAATCACAATTACGTACATACATACATGCATATATATGTGTATGTGTGTGTGTATATATATATATATATATATGAATATAAATACACCAATAGATCGGTGATTTTTTTCTTTTTTTTTTACACAGTGAACTTTCCTAGACAGATACATGTCACTGACAGTATAACTAAGAGGTCTACTTCATTCTTTTCAATAGAAGTGATATCAATGAATCATTTCCCTACTGAAGAAATTGTATATAATTTGTTATTACAAACAATATTGCAGTAAACATCCTTGTATATGTATGTTTCCATTTTTGTATACAAATATATGAAAAAGTGAAACACTTAAGCCATAGCTTTGTGTCCAAGCTTTATTCTCATAGAGGAGTTTGTTATGTTCTTTTGGCCTTTCTATACCCCACAAATCCTTCCCTAAGTTACCTGAAAAACCACACTTTATTTTTCACGCTTGTTACTTCTCTCTGAGAGGTTCTTTATCAAGTGCTTTGATAAGACTATTTCTAAGTAAATTTCATCCTAGCATATAACACGAGATGTCCATTAGCATGAATGTTTTTTTCCAAGCTAACCATACAGTGCTCATTAAAAAGAGTTGGATTAACTCAAGAAATTTTAAAACATACCTTAGCTAAATTGTATGTAGTTTATCATAAGATAAAAAGGATGAAATACAAATCAAAGTCACTTATAAAATATTCTCTTTAACGGTATTTTCTCTGAAGAAAATATCACAGCACTACTAAAATTATTTTTTAGCTTCCTTCAAAATGCATCTAATGTTGATTATTTAATACTTAAAACCTTTTAATATGTACTTTTCATTCTCATAGTATTTTATATCCTTTATGTCTCATCTCTAGGGCAGCTTTTCTTATTATAGCTCACATTTTCATTTCTTTATTCTCTCTCGGGAAGGAAAAAGAGCCATATATGAAATAATATTTGAAGTCCTGCATCCTTAAATATTTAGTGATATTACAATTACAGTAGGGACAAAACTCTGCAAGTAGATTCTTGGTTCCTTAGCTGCTTTGCTTATGTTTATTTTTCTGAAAAATAAATAGTACAGTCCTTACAAGTGGGGAAAAATAATGGGGTTAAAAAGTCATAGAGGAAAATGCCAGAAGTTTTAAAGGTGAGTGTATGAAGAAAGGGGGCTGGAGAGACAAGCGAGTCCTACTCTCCCATCTTTGAGCACCTCAACTGACAAATCCAGGAGATTTGTGTTCTAATTTTGTAGCAAACGCCCAATTTGTAATCCTCCAATGGGAATCCAAGTGACAGTGACACATGTGAGGAGTGACCAAAACTGTTATCCAAATGCTCTAGGCGGTGCTGTGTGGCCACCTTGCCCCTCCACACAGGTGTCCTGGGCATGGCATTTCTGCGCACGAAGTGTTCATTATTCTCAGATGCACTTAAGTCCACAAACCGTTATAACAAACATTTTGAGAATAAAACAGAAGGCAACTCTTCTCTCCACTGTTTTCAGGAGAATTTGTACCTCATAATGGTGAGAGCACAGGCTTTAAAGTCAGACAAACCTTAATTAAATTTAGATAATACAGCTATTAAATATATCACCATAATATGTCTGAATCACCCAGAATATTCAGTGAATGTGAGAACCTTGCATACTTTTGTCAAGGAGAACTTGGGTAAATTTTATGAAGTACTCTTAGTGTGTGCTGATAAAGTTAAGAAATTCAATTTCAGAGTTAATCTCAAATTATAGAATAGCTATACTCGACAGGATTCATCAGAGTAGCAGCAATGTTAAGTTGGACAGTGTGTGAAAATCTCCAAGGCTTTCCCATCTCCCTTCCCCCAACCTCCCAGAGTCAGTGATTCACTAGGACTCAGGACCCAGCATATAGGGACCCTTAGAGCTATGATTCTGTATAGCCAAAGGGTGCAGAGCAAAATCAGCAAAAAGAAAAGACAAGTGGGGTGAAAGAGAAAACCAATTGTAGGATTCCAGGAATCTTCTCCTTTGGAGTCACACAGAAGTTACCTCATTCCTTCAGCAATGAGTTGTGACAGCATATGAGAAATGTCATCTACTATGGAAGCTGGTCTGCGACTCTAAGTCTGCTGTTTTGATTGTGGGTCAGTAAATGCCTCCTGACATACCAAAGTCATTCTCCCAGAAGGAAAGCAGATACTCAGTATCCACCATATAATTTGCCCAAACAGTTTAGGCCCAGTGGACTATTATCATTCAGGGAAAATTTGTATTAGTATAGAGAACTGTTTACCATTCAAGTTCCTGGACACAGCCAAGAGACAAACTTGCAAGCAGCCCTTTGCAAGGAAAGCAGTCTCGAGCCTGTTATGTTAATTTGTTTCCACATAGGTTGTATCTACACCACAGTATAGAAACAGTTTGAGAAAGGCTCCAAGTGCTGAAGATCCAGTATGATCAGTATATCTGTCGTTCAAAGACTGTCTCTACCCCACACACCACATTGTGTATGAACAATTACTGCACACATTTCAGACATATTGTGAAAGTTTTACAGATCAAGTTTTATAATTCTCAGTGGTTCACAGTCTACATTTGTAACTTACGTACATTTTATTATTCATCGCTGGCAAAAATCTAATCTAGCAGGGGAAATGTGATAGATGCAGCATTATATATGTAAACATAAGCGCTAGATAAAAGATGAAACGAAACAACAAAAACATCTCTTCTCCCAAAATGTGTTTTTTGCCCCTTTCTTAAATTTTCAGAAGCAAAATTTATGACTTTTCAAACTTTTTGTATTCTGTTGAGCTTTGTTTATTACAATGTCCCATACTTTTCTAAATTCTGATCCTATTTTTTTATAATCTATTATTATATTATTTGCATTTTTAGATGAATGATAAGACAAACACTACTATAATAAAAGCCTGTCTTACCTATTGCCATAATCCTGTAAGAAAGTGGGAAATTCCTGAAGCTCTTTTCCCCTTCTTTCTTACAAAAGCTCCCTTCCAGTAAAGACGAGTCATCACCAGACATTCTCCAGGCAGTCAGCCTTGCTAAAAATGATAGAAAGGGAAAAAAATCTTTGAAGCTGTGGTCTCTTCCACCTCATCCATACCTTTTATGTGCTCTAATGTGTGCCACTCTGCTCGAAGTGCTTTATGTATATAACCTCATTAAATTCTCTAAGTCAACTCTATGACATAAGTGTTTACTGCTGTAATTATTATCTGCCACATTTGAGGGATGAAAAACTGGGGGAAAGGCAGTGTAATTCCCAAAGCACCCACTGGAGGCGCAGAGGAGGCATACAGACCCAGGCACTGTGATTCCAGGGACTGGCTCTTAGGAATTGAGCTTTGTTTTTGCCTCATTGTTCTCATGCGGGTGCTTCTGTGTGTAGGCAGGGAGATAAAATGTGTGTTCACATATATTTATCTATTCATACAGGAATATATTTCTTAAAACACTATATTATTTATTAAAACAAATTATTTAAAAAAATAATTTAAACATCAGTTTGATCCACTTTAAAGCAAACTGTATTGCAATAACATTTTAATAATTGCTCAGTTCTTTCATACCATTTGTCTGAAAGTTTCTCATTTCATTCCTAAAATAGAAACAAAAGCCAGCATTTTAGTTAAGTGCTTCCATATATTAAATATCTTTTTCTTTTTCAGAAAGATGGAACACTTATCCTTTGCGATGATTAAAAATATTACAAAAATATGCATTTTTAATGTATACTTTGTAAGTTTTAACCTCCAAAGTCATATTTATTTTGTGACTTAGAAATAAAGCATAAGATGGTCTTGAGTGGAAATGGTTCAGTGATGTGCCATCCAGATCAGGGGGCAAAAATTTCTGGTAAAGAGCCAGAGAGTAAGTCTAATTTAAGCTTGAGGATCCAGTCTCTACACAATTACTCAACACTGCCTTTATCAACAATATGTAAATAAATAAGTGAGGCCATTTTCTAATAAAATTTCACTGATAGAGGCTAACATTTGAATTTCATATAGTTTTCATGTGTCATAAAATTTTACTCCACCTCTGATTTTTTTCTCATCATCAAAAACATAAAAACCATTCTTAGTTCTAGGACCTAATAAACCCTAGGCTTTGGCTGGGATTTTACCTGAGGACAAATTTGCTATTCATGGGTCTAGATAATTAAATCTAAAATGATCCATGATTGCTTTACCCTGCAAAAGATTCTTTTTGCTTTCGGTTATAGATTTTGATCATGAAATATGAAACTGCCATTGCAAACCCTCATCTTCACATTGTTTTTAGTCTAACTTGTATCTTAGTCCTTTAAGAAATACAATCCACATGCCCCATGATAATCACAGAAACCATATCTATGTCTCATTAACAAATCTGTAATTTTGTTTGAAATAGTCTGGGACTAGAATATCTTGACAGCAATAAAAATATTTCCTAAGGTAAAACAGGATTTGAATATATCACATTTGTAATATTATCTTCTTTTTCTGATTTTATGTATCAAATTTTTCATAGAAGTTGGCAGGATGTGACCAGATCAATGTTAGCAAATGCAGATGTTCTCCTCATTTTAAGGAGGCACTGATTGACTGTGATGAGGTTACATAACTTACCCAAGGTCTCAAAGCAATTAGCCAGCGTAGTGCAAATGCATCCCAGTTCTTCTGATTTTGAGACATCTTATCTTCTAAAAGAGGGAACATTTTATTGGCTGATTTAATAGATGTATGAACGGTTATCATCTCTGATTTTCTCACTACTGTATTTTTAACCAAAGGACTACATGTTTTGACAGTTTCTAAATACTAAAGTACCTGTCTCAATAAATTAATAATTTTCCTGGTTTTTAATAATGAAAACATTGAAAGCTTCACATGGTCAAGAACCAGAGGTAATATAATTCAATCACTACAACTCCATTCAAAATGAAGGAGTCTAGCAGCTTAGTTAATCCATTCACCCTCATTATGGGAAATAGCAAGTTTTCTCTTAGGCTCTTTGAAATATTAAAAGTAAGTCACAGGCTCCCGTGTCTATTTTTGTAGTCTACAGATCCAGAACCTCTATAATTGTTCCGTATTTTCTATATTAGTAGAATAATAGTATTAAGCTCAGTTCTGGATAAAACCCTTTTGAAAATATTTCCACCTGGAAAAAGGAGGTTGGAGTTGGATAGGATTGGCAGAAGTTAAGTCTGATAGTGTCTGTGGCCAGAGAGATGCCAAGTCAGGTAACACATATGTTCTAGTAAGATTTCCTCCCTTTTGCTCAACCTCACAGACACTTAGAATCAGAAAGACATTATGTTTATCTAATAGCAGATGACAGCAGAAGGTAGATAGAAATACCTTCTAATATTTCTGAAACTCATTCATCCTCCTCTTAAGCATCCTCAGTGTATAGGGAGCTCATGTTTTGACAGTTCTAGTCATTAAGGAGTATTTCTTTGGGTCTCGGTGAAACCTCTGTCGGTTGGTTTTAGCTCTGGTCCCTGGAGCAACTCTGCTCAGCTCTCTCTTCTCTTGTATGTAGAAGTTGCTGAGACTATTCTTCATATGATTTGATATGATTTCCATGTTTCTTATCATAATAATTGTAGCTAACGTTTATTAAGTGCATACTATTTGCCGGGCAGAATTCTGTATGTTTTATATGTAATCATAATTTTACGTTCATTGCAAGTCCAGAAGGTAAGTTCTCTTACTACTTCCATCTTCATAATGGAGAAACTGAGCATATAACAAAGTTACCCAAATTGTTTGTGAGTTACAGAAAGGCTTAATAGCTGGAACAAAATCACATAAGATAATGAGAAGCCAGGATTCAAACCCAGGCAGTCTAGTTCTAAGGCCTGAGCTATTAATACTAGGCTAATACATTTCCGTTTATGCCATATTAAATCCCTGGTTATTGGATCATAACCCTATGACTCTAAGTTCTTTAAAAAATAGCTTTCCCAGGATTTGACAAATACTTTTATGAACACTCCTTCTCTTCATTCTTTGGTATCTCATGCACAGGAAAAATATAAATTGCCAAGCATCAAAGGTGGCCAAGACAGCCCTTTCTCATCTTGTGGTCATATTAAACAGTCATTAAGAACAGTAAATTGTGTTCAATGGCCCTATTAAAAAGTAAAATAGAAAATACAAAAATACGCAAGATTAGTCTTAACAAAACTAATTTTCAGCAGTCACATGGAAAAATCTAAATCACATGATACCACCTACTAATTGATGTAGAAAAAAATACATAATCAGAAAAAAGATGTAACTCAGAAGAATGAGAAATGGGGGTGTTGTCTGTTGTCTGACAAATGATGAAACAGTTTGCCTTTATAGTTTTTCAGAGAACATCTTGCTGTGAATTATCATCTAGAGTTGTTTTAACATGCTGAAAAGCTCAAGGCACTATTTTTCTTTCTGGCTTCAGTAAGTTCAGTAGAATAAATGAAGTGAATTCTGTATGTGTTGAACAGCCAGAATTCTACCATTCTTTATCTTCCTCTAAATATAAATTCTCATCACAAAACACTGTAAATGTATAGAAGGTATGGAAACAAAAATGATACAGGATGCACCGAGGTGATCAAAAAAAAGCAATCTTTTTCAAGTAATTTTGAGATTGTCTGTTATAGTGGAAAGAATGCTAGTCAGACACAAAAATCAGAGTTCTACACAAACTGGAACACTAACCTCTTTTCTCTCTTGGTAAAATGAAGAAGTCAGGTTGAGTGGCTCCAAAAGTTCATTTAGTTCTCAAGTAGCATTGTTAGATACATTTTATTATTTATCCTTATTTTTAAAGTTTGAGGAGCAAAACCAAAATAACAGTAACACATTTAATTAGGTGCGTGATCTGTAATGTAGTTTCTAGTGTTGGTGTTGTGTTCATAAGAACCTAGGCCTGGTCATGCCAGTTGGCTTTGGAGCATGGATGAAACATAACTGCTTTTATTAAAACAGTATTATCTATCATTCTGTGGCCTAGGCCGTCTCTTCACAGACACCAGGTGAAGCTAATGAAGAAAGGCAACTACAGCCCCAAACAATTGTGTTCAGGATGGCTGAATTTTTCTTCCTCCTGTAGTATTAGTCTTGCAATACCAGAGCATAAGTACTCTGCTGTAATTGCCTTTGTTTTGACTCTTAAGTATTTGCTGGGTCCAGAACATAGGGTGATTAATGATCTCAATAGCCATGTGTTCTCTGCCAAATCGAATTAGCATATTTGCTACAGGTGATCACTCCTGCCTGTGTATACACAAAAAAGAAAGCAAATTAATAATTAAAAACTGAAAAGCTACCTGGTGGTCACTTTTAACTTAATTTGTTTGGGGTTTCGCCCACAGCTTGTAATTCAAAACTCCAGTGACTCTCCAGCTTGTGGGGCTCTGAGAATGGAGAATAGAAAAGCAAGAAAACAGACCACCTTAAACACAGTGAAACCCCCCAACTGGAAACAATTCTGGGATAGGTGTGTGGTTGAAGATGTATCCTGAAAAAGGCGTTCTCTATGTCTTTCTTTCATGGTACAAACTCGAAAATATGCATTTCTTTTTTTTTTTTTGCCTGGTAAAGGGGTTCAGAAGATGGAGTGAAAAAGCTGTAAGAAGTCAAAGAGTTCCAAAACAGTTGTGAAATGCTCCTCTGTACAGATGGCCCCTCTGCCCACTGCATAGAGGAGGGTGAGATGCACAACTGTAAAAACCCCCAGGGCAGAGCCCCACATCTCCTGCCTGGTGCAGAAGAAAACGCAGTCAAGATATGTTGAATGTTTACACAATGAAGTGATCACTTTAGTAGTGACCCTGCCTTATACATTGGAGGAGCAAACTTAACCACAGCTTCCATATTTTAAATATCCTTTTATTCTTGAAGGAGCTTCTTTTACACTTGTTTGCTGGTATGAAAATAATGGTCTTGATCACTCTGGTTGTTTTCTTTCCCCCAAAAGTGAGCAAGTCCTGGGTATGGTTTTCAGACTCCATCTTTTCAGAGTATTTAAGGGCAAGGGCACTTATTTTTGCCAAGCAAGCTCTGAATTTTACAAGTGATACATGAGGATTAGTGAATGGTGTTCATTGTTGCATTAAACTGCTTTTTTTTTTTTAATGGCCAGATACCATTTGAATCTAAATCTGCAGTAGTTATTCATGAGAGAATTATCCTGTGAGGTTACATTTGGATTGGTTCTACTCAATAAAGTGCCAAAAATAGGAGCCAAAGTATTCAACAGAATCTCTAAGAGGCAATCTTATTAGTTTCCTTATTTGTTAATGTAACTAAAGCTTTAATGGTGCTTTCACAGATTTTACACCATCATGAATGCATGCTCTGGACTTGAAACTTTTGAGAAATGGATTAAAATTACATTTTACCCTTTAGCTTATTATAATTCCATGACTCTCAAAATGTATGTCAATTGTCTAAGTTTCTTTATAAAATATGGTGGACAACAGGGTTTGACTGTAAGATGTGCTTCAGAAAAGGCACAAGCACCATTTCATGAGCATATGGTAAAGAACATTTAAGATAAACTCTGAATGAAATTCCATTTAAATTTTAAAAAATAATCGATGACATCATTAATAAGGATGCTCAATGATGTAGTTTCCACTTAGCTCTTTCAGTGATGTATTCAGACAATAAGGAGCAGTAGAAGTCACAAAAGTATACTCAGATGTCATTTTGCAGTAAGTTAGTGATTCAGTGTCTAGTGTTTTTTACTCACGTCCCTGGAGAAAGCGGTGGCAATTCACTGTGAGTTGCAGCAGCAGTATGCACTGAGTCCCTAAAGGTGTTATGTGCTCAGGGCCACCATGCGTGCTCAGTACTGCCCGCATCCAAATGGTGCCAAGAGACTGTGCTGTGAATGACTTCCCAGTGTTGTGCGACTCAGGAGCCCTGAAGGCTCCATGTTTGATGCAGAAAATCAAAAAAGATGTAAAGTGAAGTTTCTGCTTTTGAGGAATTTCTAAACTAGAAGGTAGACATTTTTTTGTAGGTGTGGGTAAAATTGCAATATTTCCAGAATCCCTGGCCTGGCCTTAGTGCATCTCCATATCAATAGGTATTTCCAAGGGGTGGAGAGGAGTAGTCTATCTCCATATTAATAGGTAATTACAAGGGGAAACAGGGCATATCTGGACCAGAGAGGTTTGGTGGGGCCTCTTTTTTGCAGCTGGTTTGTGAGAGACAGGGATGAGCAGAAGTGGACGACTGCTTGTAAGCAATAAACGGGTTTCTCCTGCAATATTTTTCCCTTCAACAGATTTTGGCTTCAAAGGTAATTTGTCCTGGGCTGGGAACTTACTTTCCCCCAGAGCTACAATAGGATAAAGAATCTCGTGGTCAAAGGGTTAATTGCCTTTGGTCAGCATAGTTAGTGAGAAGAGTATATTGAGTCTGGAATTTAGATGGTCTAACCTAAAATGTTAGTGTTATTAGCATTATGTTGCATTTATTTAACTAAAAAGTTTGTACTAAGAATATAGTATTCTTAGTAATAATTTCTGTAAATTATCATTTTGACATCCCCCCACCATTGTAAGAAAGTGTGTAGTAATGTGCTAGTACCAGCTACCTCCAGATCCTACTAAAATCTTATGTTGAACATTTAATTAGTTTCCATTTTAGGTCTTCTTGTGAGTTTTTGGGAAAATTGTCTTGTAAATGTGTGAGAGCAGAGTTTTAAGAGCATGTGATGTGATATCAACTAGACGACATCTAATCCCACCTCCATCAGTTATTTGTTGCTTGTGAAAATATAGCTAAACATTTTAATCTCAGGTTCTTTTAATTCAGGTGATTGATAAAACCTGAATTTCAGATGTTACATGAGCACTTAGTGCTTCTGGGAGACTCAGTGAATATGTGTGTATGTCATGCCTGTCTGTGTGGGATACATTCTAAGATCCCCAGTAGATGCCTAAAATCGTGGATAGCACTGAACGGCTATGTACATTTTTTTTCTTACTTTACACACCTATGATAAAGTTTAATCCATAAATCAGTAAGAGATTGGCAGCAAAAATAAAAGAGAATAATTATAACAATATGTGTAATAAAAGTAGTGTAAGTATGGTCTCCCACAAAATATCTTATTGTACTTCATTCACCCTTCTTCTTGTGATACAAGATAATAAAATGTTTATGTGATGGGATGAAGTGAGTTGAATAACATGGGCATAAGTGATGTAGTCTAAGGCTACTATTGACCTTGTGACCACACAACAGAAGGAGGATTACCTGCTCCTGGGCCTCAGTTGACAGTGGGTAATTGACCTTGGGAAGTAAAACTGTGGATAAAGAGGGACTACCACATTTTACGAGTACATATATTAAGTCTCTTTATTCAGTCTTTATTTGGAGATATGTTATAGACAGAGATTTGCTTTCCTCCCAAAGATACAGGCATGGTATCATATATTTAAAAGAGTTGATTCAAGAAATAGAAGCCTATCTGCAATAAGTTGTTTTGGTCAAATCCAAAGAAAACAGCTAGTGTATAATATTTGGTAAATAACATATCATCCCAAAGCTTAACTTGTTAAAATTGCCAGTAGATAGGTCTCTTTGCAAATAGTCCAGTCATTGAACACATTTTCCTTTACTGCAGATGAGTTATTCAGAGAAACTAGGACAGTTTAGGGAATGTCTGTAATACTCTGAATATACTATAGAACATACTGATGATTTCCTATAACTAGCATCATGTATCATTTTCAGAAATATGCTCTTGGATGGAATGAACCATATGTCTAAGTCACAATAGTACTTTAAAGATTTCATGTTTGTGATGGGACAGTGAGTAAAAATACTTTGTTCCCTTTTTGCAAATTAGCAGTTCTTGAGTTGGTTTAGTTGTGAAACGATGTCTACAAAATAGAGGTGCTCTTATGCTGTTGATACCATTAGGCACATCTATGCAGAGAATTAGAGTATAAATACAGTTAATTATTGACAATGGTAAAATGAGACTATATATGCTGAATTGGTGATGACAAAAGTGGATTCATAGTTATTCACACAGCATATTTGGAAAGCAGCACATCTATTATGAAAAGTTTTGTTTTGATCTTTATTCTAAATTTAATATACAACAAGAAAATATTTCATTTTAAAAAAGAAATAAGTACCAAAATCATTAGAATAAACAGATTAAATGCAAATTATTCCAATTTAAAATAACTTAGAATATATATTACAGTCCAATAGGTGACAGGAAGCAAAATGATTAAATATTTACAGGGACACTAAAAAAATAAACCATCCCTTTAAAGGACACTTAAAACACAGAGATTATTTGTCCACTGGAATGGAAACTTCTAGAACTTAATAGATATTTTTCAGACTCCAACTTTGAAGTAGGTACTATACAATAGTTATGGAGTATCTTAAACAATACAATATAAAGTACTTGTCATATGAGTTCTATGGAACATTAAATGTATACAGTTATTCTGTGATATGGATATTAAGGAATGGAGAATATAATACCACAAGGGGCTAAGCTGACTACCCTGTTGACAGTATTACAGAGGCTGGCATTGTTGACACTAACACTGCAGGAACATTGGAATGAAAAAAATCTCTTTAAAATATAGTTCCAAATAACAAAACTACTTCTTCAAAGATATAGGAACAGTTCATGTGTGTATGTGTGGGTTGTATACTAACACACAATAAAGTAATAAATGCCATATTAAATCAAAACTATATTTCATGGTGTCCAGTATCTCATCTTTTGTATATCTAGAGATAAATTTGGCATCTGTTTACCATCCTTCAGTGTAATTCTATCAAAATATTGTGGCTGAATTATAAGCACAAACTTAAATTCATTCTTATCAAATAAAAGCTTGTTTAAATAGGCATTTCCCAAATTGTGTTTCACTGAAACTTTATTCTATAAAATGCCACACTAAAAAAAAACAGTTCTACACTCCAATACATTTGGGAAATGCTTCATTTAAAGTTAGCTCTTGGGTACTAGGGAAAACATTAATGTTCACCCAACATATTTTGCCTCATTGTATTTTCCAGGCCCTTTGGGTACTGGAATGTGTAACCAGTTATAACTAATAAAATGGGAGCAGAGTGAAGTGAATTTCAGGATAAGACACTGGAAAACTTGTACACAAGTGTTCAGTCTATGCTGTTGTTTCAGGTGTTCAATCTCTGTTTTTACTGTTGTTTGTTTCCCTTTTCTTGCCCTGGTGATAAAGGAAGCCCCATGTTACAGATGGAGCAGCTATAAGTTAGTGGTACCTCCATCAGCCAGGAATTTTTGTGGAACAGACCACATTGCTGCCCTGTGCCGGGTGTGTAATGTGAACGATAAATGAACACTTACTGTGCTAAGCCGCTAACTTTTTTTCTTACAATACACACCTGTGATAAAGTTTAATCCATAAATCAGTAAGAGATTGGCAGCAAAAATAAAAGAGAATAATTATAACAATATGTGTAATAAAAGTAGTGTAAATATGGTCTCCCACAAAATATCTTATTGTACTTGTTATCAAAGTATAATCTAGTCTATACGGACCATACAATTGTATGTAATGCACATTGTATAATAAAAGCTCTTAGAAGCTCTATAGTTAAGGGAGTATTTAAGCTGTTTCTCTCTTGTATCTCTTTATTTGACTTTAAAAACCGTTTTTTTTCTTATTTTGAGAGAGTCTGTTCACATCTCTTTGATCTGGTGTTCCGTGGAGCACATTTTGTGAAACAGATTTTAAATGCTTCTTGCCTTACTTTATATTGTCATCCTCTTTAACTGTATAGGATCAAGCACTTCAAGGGTTTATTGTCCACTGAATAAAAGAGTGAAGCACTTTCTTTCATTTGTCCAAATACTACCTTAGAGTTTTGGAATACATATTTATAATAAACTGAACATTTGTGGTTGTGTTTGTATTTCCTTTATTATTGCATTTAATCATATCTTATCTCAGATAGGCTATCTGTATCGCCTAGAGTATAGTCTGTTCTTGAAATAATAACAGTAATAGTCTTTTCTGTAGTTGTCCAAACTTTTGATTAATCCAGCTCTTCTCTCTGGACATCCTGAGTTCTCATTCATTATTAAGTCATGAAAACTACTTTTTTTAAAAAAAGTTCCATCATATTTTTATAGGAGAACAAGTTTTTCTATTGGGATTTTATTGATATCTCTTAAAATTTAGAGTGAACACTAGAAAACACCAGAAAAACTGGAATTCATTTTTCTCTCTTGTTCTCTTCGTTGGGTAGAAATTCAGTGACCATAGGTTATTGTCTGAAGCAAAATTTCTCATTCCTTTAAAATCATTCATATTCTTCAGTCTGTTCACATACCCTGACAGCTTATCCCTCTAGTGTATCCACGTCACCTTGGCATTGTGCTTTCAAAAACACTGTAAGATAATATCTAATTTTTGGTGTTTCATTGTATCATTTTTGGATGATTTATTAAAAGGAATCCAGTACCGATACTGAGAGCTGGAGTGCCTGCCATTGATACATGTTTTGAACGAGGGAGCACATCTATTCAAGAAGGGAATATTCTTTCCTTAAATGAAGATAATTAAATTTTTCCATAATTTTCTCTTTAATTTCAAAGCCGTACACCAAAATTATGTTACTTTTACTTTAATATATGATGCTTCCTAAGCCGTTTAGCGGATTACCTGTTGATGTCACTTATTTCCTTGATATAAAACGAAGAGGTCCTATCACCTTGTATCAATTTTAGAGTCAATATCAGGCACGATTCCTTCCCTTAGAAATAGGTATTAATCAAGGAGTGTGTTTGGCTTTTATTTATTTTTGTTTTCTTTCTCTCAGTTGTCACATCTGTTTCCTTACCTTCCACCATCAGTTCCAAGTAGATGATTTGAAAATTGTATTTTGAGTTCAGGGCTCATGTTCTCGACTCAGCTCCTGTTTCCAGGTGCTCCCAGCACAGCTCTATCAGCCTCCATCAGTACATCCTCTTCATGTTCAAAGCTTACACGTTCTACTACTCACCACAAAGGGGAATTTCCTCCTCACTTCCATTCATCTTGGAGCAGTATGGCTATTGTTTTATTCGCACTGGTTCCACCTTGGTTACCTGCTTTGGAGGGGTTATTTTAAAAGTCACCTTTCTTTGTATCATATGCATACTAAACTCATGTTCTGGATTATGGGTTAATCCCACATTTGAATACTTCGTCATGTCTCTAACATAGGATATTACAATTTGCCTGACCAGTTGCCTCACTGTCGGATTAATTTTTGAAAACATGCACCTTAGTATTAAGCAGGTTTGTGGAGTAAAAGTAAAAGAAGATGGCTATTTTTTTCATTTTAAAGTATGGCCAGTTAAAACTTACTAAATTTAACATTTGATAAAGTATATGAGAAGTACTGAAATTTATCCATTGACTTTTCTCACAAGGAACTCTTGATCTTTTATTTCTCTCTTAGCCAAATTCTATTTGACATTCTATTTGAAATCCAAAGAATGTAATGAAAGCCCTTAAGATAATGACTGTGAAACAGCAAGAAAGGCTGACATTTAATGAAGTGGATGGTATGTCTCTTACCTGAAGGAAAGATGGGAAGATTGAAAGTCACACTGGATATGGTCTGTGTGTGTATCTGCATCTTTTGTCAGAGTTTCTGGGGACTGTCAGTTACTTAGTTTTCTGCAAAAACAGCATCTCTGTGAATATTCCACCTCACATTGCTTAAAGTTTACTGATAGTTGAAGCTGTTTAATACCATGTAGTATTTTGCCCACAACTTTTGAAATATTAATAATCCCATGCCTCACTTACAGTAAAATAGGTAGATTCATATTTCTCATTCTATTATCGTTATTATTTCCTATCAGTTGCTTGTCCTGTTACCTGAAAAACTCAGTATTGGAATTAGAGACAGGGAGATGCCAGTCAGTGAGGCACTATCTTTGTTATCAAATACCTAACATGACAGCCCATCACACACTCGGAATGTCACACCATTCATCCCAGTCCCCACTGGATATAAATCAAAAGGTCACCTTGACAAGTTGTAGTGGACTTCTAAAATAAAAGCCAGAAATGTAGGTATAGTTCACATACTCAGACAGGGGAGAATTTGTAGAGAGCAAAGAGGTGATCATAAGATAAATTCATTAATGATTTAGACCTTTATTTAAGCCATGTTAGTATGAAAACTTCAGAATAAAGCTCCACCATATGTAATGGATATGCCTTTCAGATGAAAAACATAGCTATGCCAGAATCATATAGAAATCAACCTAAGAACTATCTCAAGCTCTCTTATTCTGGGTTGGCAAAAGAGGCTTTTTTGGGGGGTTTATGACAGAGTCTCAGGCAGCTTACATGTTGTCAGACAGTGAATATCCATGTTGGTGTCCCCTGCTTAGAGGTCCATTAACTATATTATCCTCAATGACAGATACTCACAGACTTCCTTCCTGTCCACGGGACCCCTGCATGTATAGCAGTTCCCTTGCTGCTGAATACACAGATGCGCGTGCACATCCCCCTTTGGTTTCCATACCACGGGATGGGAGTATCTGCAAGACAGGCCCTGCTGCCTAGACGTGGACGGCAGCATTTCTGAGGTTTTGCTGGCTCCCTGGGGTCCACTGAAGGAGCTCCTTTTGGCTCTTCAGTTTCCCAGTCCTCTCTGTGAGGGCGTTTGCCACTTCTCCAAGGCTCTCCCTGAAGGGGGGGACAGAGCTCGTCCGTCGGTGTCTCCCCTCTTGTCCTTCCTTCCCTCACTTCCTTGTCTCTAGACAGGAGGTAAGCTTAACATGAAACTGGAAATTACTAGCTATTTACTGGCATTCACCCTATCCCCTCCTTTCCAGAAGGTGTTGTGGAAGAAACAAAGGAAGAGGTAAAACATATAATCATGTTAATTTTTCCTGTTTTGTTTTAAACGTGATAATCCATCTCACACTCCCAAACCGTGACAAGCAGCTTCATACGTTCGTACGTCCCTCATGTCTTCTGCCTTCCTACTCATTCTTCTGGAATAACGTCTCCTTTTCCTGGAGTACTTTCTCTGAGGGTATTTTCAAACATAGTTTGCATGTCTATTTCTGTGTGGCAAAACTTTTGAAGTCTTAGGTGCCTAAAAAGATACTAACTTTATCGTTACTTTATTATATCAGCAATGGATATAATAGCTGTGTATAAAATTATAGGCCACAAGTTCATTTCCCTTTACATTTTAGAAGGGGTAATCCTTTATTCTTGCATCCAGGACATCTGTTGTCCATGTGATTTTTGTTCCTTTGTTCCATATTCGTAAAAACCTATAGAATGTTTCCATTGTCTTTATTTAGAATTTACTATGATGAATCTAACAGTACGGTTTTAATTCTACCTTTTATGTGTGTGAGTGGTGAGATAAGTGTGAATGTGGTGGAGGGATCTAGAGGAAGTCCTCAGATACGGCTTGATGTGTGTGTGTGTGAGTGAAACAACTTCTTCAGAATCTATAGGCCCTTTTGCCTCACAGCAAAGAAATTTGAATTTTTACCTCTTCAAAATGTCTCACCCCAGCTCAGGTGGGTGGTTGACATTGACCAGGGGGAGGATAAATAGAAACAGCCTGTGAACGTGAGTCCTCCGTGAGTCCCTCTCTTCCCCACTGCCGTTCTGTGGCATCTCACTACCCTTGCACAGCATACCTGCCCCCTTCCCTCTCCGTGCTGATGGAGACAGCCTGTAGGGTCCCGACACTGGCTCCTGGGGCTCCAGGACTAAGGAGGTGAGCGTGAGCTCTCAACACGCTTCCTCCCCTGGACCTAGATTTCACAGTGTTTTCCAATATGCATTCAGAGTCCAGGGTTTGTCCTTCTGATTGTTTATTTTCATTAAAAATATAAGCACAGCCAGGCTATGAGGGTGCGAGCTTGAGTGATTTATAGTTTCCCACCGTCTCTCCCTGGCAGGGTTATTGGAAATTTCATGAACTTGTTCAGAACGAAAAGCAGTTTCAAGCACTGCCTCTGATGCTCCCCCCACCCCCTTGCGTTCAGACTGCTGTGCTTCGCCTCCCTCTGAGAAACGTCAGGGCTGCTACTGAGACGCGTGTGGCAAGTGAGAGAAATGAGCACAAACGCCTAATGACTATTGCAAGCCCCGCTATTGACCTTCTTTATATCAACCCATTTAATCCATCTAACAACTGGTACATAACACTAATGATATTAGTGATTGTGGCCGCTTTACAAATGAAAGCAGTGTTGTTTGGAAAACTCCCCAAACCCCCAAATTAGTAATTAGCAGAGCTATATTTTATATCAACTTTGACCCCAATCCCTTGTAAAAACGAAGACATTTGTTCTTGGAGGCAGAAGACATGAGAGGCCTACTGGCTCTGTCGATGGTGTGACTTTCCGTAAAGCATGTAACCTCTCTGTGTCTCAATTTGCTTGTTTGTGCATTGGGAATATAAAAGCCATTTCATAGTTGTTTTGAGCATTAAGTGGAATTAAACCAATAATGCGTGTGAATGTGTCTTGTATGATGCGCTGTGTCGGGGTTCAGTGAATGCTCGCTGCGTTTGTGCTGGAAGGTGATTCATATCTCATTTTCTCAGTAGAAAACTGTCCTCGGTGCTGTGTGATCAGCTGGCATTGATCACATCTTCACACAGGAAAAATGAACCAGACTTAGATGAATCAGAAATTTATCAAGTATTAAGCTTCACTAATAATTGAAAGGATACAAGTAATACAGAGACACGGGTGAGACACCACGTGACTTGGGGCTCTGGAGCCCCTGTGGATCCTCCTTCCTGCATCAGACTCATTTCCTGGACCCAAGTAATCGGTGAGCCAGCTTAGGAAAGCTTTCCAGTCACCTCTCACAGTGAGACGTGTTGTCCATCATCTCCGTTCTCCACTCACATCATTCAGGGATTATATGACATTTTCCGAGACCTATACTTCATAAGTGTATAGAGTCCAAATGTGTTTACTATAAGTAATCCTACATCAGGGACAGTCTGCTAAAATCACTTCATAAATAAGGAATTTCCTTTAGGCAAATATTAATATATACCGGAAGGTGTCTGATTTTATTGTGGGGCTATCAAACGTTTTCCCCCTGGAGAGAAAGAGATCATAGGCCATGCTCAATTTCTCCTCCCCCATGGGGCAGATGCATAACTGAGATCATTGAATATTGAAATTAATATAACATCCCTAAACATCTAATGTGTTTAACCATAACAACTACAAATTCAAGCCAACTAATCATATTTTGAGTACCTGTTGTATACATAGTAAATTTGACACAGAAGTGTAATTGAGACCGAAATTCCTTTTAATGTCTGAGAATGCTTGCTTCCTGTTGTGACATGATAGAATTTTAATTATTGAAACAATACCTTTTATAATATAAACATGGAGTAAACAATTTCATATGAAATAACAAAAGATTTCCCAGAAAGATTTTCAAGATCATTGGCAGACCTAAGTATAGGATGAAAATATATTTTTTTAAGTGTTAAAGACGAGAAGTCTTTCTCATTAGGGAGTAAAATAATTGAGATCAGATAACATGTATGTGCATGTTTATCTCCTTATAGTTTCTTTTCTTGTGTGTGTCTTTACATTATATAGGTAATTTTTTTTAACAGCCTATTCTTATTTTAGCAGCATTTCTGAAAACCGGGTAAATAAAAATAGCATGTAATAGAAGAAAGCAGAGGAGGACAAATGAAGGAAGAATGAATTAGTCGTGCAAATAGCATTTATGAGAAGACCACTTCATAGCAGGAATGATAGTAGCAGTTTTCATAAATGCCAGTTTAACTTGAAGTTGTAACAAATGTCTGTTGCTGCTTTTCTTTTTAAACAATTCTAATGTCTTATATAGGAAATTTACTGCGGAGAATCTTTAGAAGATCTATTTTTTAAAATAGTCTTCACGTAATGGGATCTTTCTTGGTAAAATGACCAAGTCACTTCTTACTGATCGGTGCATTGTGAAAATTAAGAATCACTTTAACTCTTGAGTGGAGAAGAATCACAGGTCTCTCTCCCCAAATGAATTGATCTTACATGTAATTGAGAAAAATCGCCAAAGGCAAGATTGCCCCGAAGAATTCTACTTGAAATGAGGTTCCATGAATGTAAAGTGCCTCTGTTTAAATAAAATGATGGTGTCATAATAACCACGTTACTAGCAGTTGCTAAGTTATTATCAAGGACTAAGTCAGTTCTGAAGATGGAGGCTGTGAATATTTTCAGTATTTCACTCCATTCCCAGTGATCTAGATAACTCTCCTGTATAAACTGCAGTCTAGAAGCCCTTCCCTTCCATGTGCAAGGCTAAGGGTGAGGCAGAAAAAAAAGAAAAAAATTGTATTTGCAAGCACCCTGGCACTTTTTTGACAACACGATGGTGTCAGATTCACACCAGTGAACATTTACTCATAAGAACAAATCCTTATTCTCCTTTGCCTCAGTGGTCACTGAGCTATAAAAAAGGCAAGTTGGTTTTGGTGGAAAAAATGAAGGGAAACGTGGGACATTGAAAGGGTGGGTGAGAAGCTAGTGAAGGCAGCTGTCAGGTTTCGCACATGCAGATTTCCTTTCAACTATGAATAGTATTATACAGAATATCTGGGCAACTTTTCGAAGTTCTTATTTAGACGCCTGCAGAGAGAAATCTTGTTGAAATGTACAGTCCACTCACCAATGAGTCTTGGCCTAGATAGACACAACATCTCAGCACTTCCGTTGCTTTGTATCTTCTAAAAGCTCAACAGACTCTAAATACGGAGGTAGACTGCTTACAAAATTTCACCAAGTCTAGCTCTGCAAACAGCATATTAATTTTAGATGTTAATTTTTTTCAAGTGTTCATGAAGTAGTAATTCACATTAGCTAAAATTTCAGCATATATAAAGATCACATTTTTATCTTATTTTTAATTTAGCTTTAAAAGTCATCTGTTTTAAAGAGATGAAAACAATATCGTATAAACGTACCTGTCAGCTTACCCAAGCATATAGGTCTTCTTATGTTATTCAAGTCATATTTTTAATAGTATGTCTCTTAGATTTATGCTGCATCTAAAATTTGAGGACAAATGTACTAATATATTTTAAATGCTGCTGTGGGCTTAGCTTTTATTGCGTAATTGAGAGTATATGCCACAGCACAATTATGCTAAGAACATAGCTTCAGTGAAGGAGAGGAGATATTTTATTATTTCAAGGGCTAATTCCATTCTTATTTTATATTGGAGAAGGAATGTGCATTTCTGAGACTGAATATTAGCAACTGCATTAGTTTTGCCAATTATGAAAGGCCCTTCCAAAGACCACAGGACTTTCATTTTTTCTATTGTGCTCTATTTATTTTAGAACCAATTTACTGTTTTCAAATTGTCCCCTGAATTGTTATTAATTTGATGTCCCAGTACAGAGTCTGTCTGTACTGGCAAAGACAGTGTTCTTTTCTTTGGCATTATATAAAATAAAAAAAAAATTGTACTGCTATAAGATATGAGAATCTTGCAACTGCAAATCAGGTTAGAAAAGTTTTCATGCCTCATTAACACCTGTGCTACAAATTCAGGTTTAACAGTTTGACAGAGTAATATTTCAAATTGCAATAATCACAGGAGTGTTTATTTTAATAATTTCAAATGCCAAGCGGAAGACTGTTAGAGTTAATAAACATCCCGAAATGGATTCTTCATGATAAACGGATATCAGTGTCGCTTGCTTGTTATCCTTAGGATTTGAACTGTAATAAAATAATAAAATATCATTTCAGAGGACCAATTCTGCCTTTCAGGTTCCACATGCGTTCTTTCCTTAATTCTCAGAGTTGTGAATTTACGTGATGTTATACACGTCTAAGAAAATGGATGTGTAGATTTGTGACTTTTTTCCCAACAGCATTGGCTTCCAAAGTTGAATGATAAAGTCTCTCAGAGTCTAAATAACTTTGTGGACAGGAAGGTCCCTCCCATGTTCTTAACTCAATCCCCAAAGTTCCCGCGGAGGGCCTTGAAATAGTAATTACTGAGTAAAGACAAACTCGTAATTCTACCCACATATATTTAGTGATCATAATAAGAGCCTGAAGTATGAATGTTTGCTTCAACTAAATTATCAAGCCCTAAGATTAGAGATGTCAGAAGTCTAGTCTTATCCCTTTATTCACAGGTAAGAAAATAAAACACAAAAAGGTCATGACATTTTTCCAATGTGACATCTCATGAAGAGGCACCTGCATCTGGGTCCCCTGACTCCAGCCCCAGGTTCCTCATGCTGTACTGCATTCTCAGGAGAGGGACAGGGAATACAGGATCCTGGCAGTAGATGTTTGTGTTTAAATAATTCTAGATCCGCAGAATGTTGCAAAGATGGTACAGACAGGTCCCATGTACCCTTCAACTAGTTTCCCACAGTGGTTACATTATACAAAACTACAGTACAATAAATTGACACTGGTACAATGTGTGTATAACACCTTTTGCATGTGTAGGTTTGTGTAAACAGGGCTGCAGTCAGACTCAGAAGTCTTCTGTCACCACAGACATTGCCCTCATGCTGCCCCAGTATCGTCAAACCTGCCACCACCTCCCAGCCCTGCACATCGTAACTGTGGCGTCAGCTGGAAGTAGAAATCTTAATTTTCCTTAAGTGCTTTTCAACCAATATCCCTTCCACCTCTGCCTTCCTTCGTCTGTCTTCCTGGGACCCTGATGGCACGGATGTCAGATCTTTTGTTCTGGTCTTGCAGATCCCTGAGACTGTTCGTTTTTTAATTTTTTTCCTCGTCTTTTTTTCTCCCTGTTGTTCAGGTCAGATCATTTATGTTGTTCTGCCTTCTAATTCATGGATTATGTCCTCTGACCTTTATGTTTTCCTGTTGAATCTATCCTTTGAATTTTTAATTTTGCTTTTGGTGTTTTTTAGTTCTGAAATGTCCATTTGATTCTTTAGATCTTCTATTTCCTTGCTGAGACTTTCTGTTCTTTAGTTGGTTTCAAGGATGTTAGGAATTTCTTGTTAAACCGTTTTTATGATAGCTACTCTAAAATCTTATCACACTGTTCCCACTTCTGTATCATCTCAGTGTTGCCATTTGTCATTATTATTATTTAAATTGAGATTTCCCTGGTTGTTGGTATAATGAGTGATTTTGATTTCATCCTGAACATTATATTATGGGGCTGAACGCTAATTAAATTTTCTGTTTTAGCAATTCTCTGCCATCACACTGTCTTGAGATGCCCAGCTGGGGTGGAAGGCCAGGTTTCTCTTCCAGCCTCCTTTCACCACACTGCGGGGAAGGGCGTTCTGTTCCTGTTTGGCAGAGCTGGATTCTCGGCTCCCCACCGAGCCTCATCTGACCTCTCCTGATGGGAGGGAGAGAGGCGCTTAACTTCTGGTTTGGGTGGCAGTCCAGGATCCCTACTCTGCTCCGACACCACTCTCCTGTAGGGTGGGGGGAGGCTGGGGACACGCCCGCTAAGAGCCTCGTGCAGCGGGGTTAATAGGCTTGCTGCTGGCCTCTGCTGAGGAGGACAGAGGTAGATTTTTCTCCACAGTGTTTTGCTAGAGCAGGTGTTTATTGTGTAAGTTTCCCATCCTGCTAGGTTGCCTGTTTTCTAGTCCTTGGGCTAGAGAAAGCTGCCTCTCGTGGGCACCGTTTTGCCTGTGTCCACTGGTGTTCCTGCGGCTTCGTCAGCAGCCAGCCCGGGGTGTGTAAGGCAATGAGAGAACCCAGGACACTCCCGGCCACTCTGTTCCGCAGACCCCAGTGTCCCGAGCAGTCTGCCTCCTGTCTCCGATTTCCAAGGTTTCTTTATGCTTGTTTTATTTAAATATCAATGGTTTGGGCCGTACTTAGAAGGAACAGTTGGGTATGTGTCAACTCCTTCTTGGTCTGGAACTGAAAGATCTAGGCGGTGGTAGATCCCTAGAGATGTAAGCGATAGAAAGGAAATGGACCCTGAAAGGTACTTAAGTGGCACTAGAGAAAGATTTTGCACATTTCGCAAATGTTCCTGGTATTTCACTGGCTGATGTGCCTTCTTAAATGATGGTACTTTGGTTGACAGTGGTGTAAAATCTGTAAGGTCACAGGTTGTAGTCAGCAATGGCTGTGAGACTGCTGTCTGTCAGCTCTGAGCCATGTTCATTGCATTTAGGTGAGCAAAGCTTACATTTGTCAGGAATGTTCACCCCAGTTGACTTCAGTGAAACATTGATATATGGTCTGCTTAGTTATAGTTAACAGTCAGCAATCCCATATATAGCATCAAATTCTGATATCATTCCTGTTATTTCTCTATTTTATGTTCACATTAAATATGGTATCATCTGGGTGTTTACCAATACTACTCATGTTTTGTGTGTTTTCTATTTCTAAGCTGATATAAAAAGAAAGGTAATACTCATTATTCCTTTTAATACTTAATAACATTTTTAAAATAATAACATGTTTAAAAGTTGATGGCCAGAGGAAGTTCTTGGACACGGTGTTATTGTACCTGATTCCCCTTCTGCTCAGGTGCTTTGGGCAGGTGGACGGACAGGCAGACTAAAGTTAATTCTTCTAAGTCAGCAGTTCTTAACACTGGCAGCTTATTAGAATTATCTGAGGGGCTTTTTAAATATACCAACATCCTGGTCCCACCCAAGGTAGTCAGGCCTATTAAATCAGAGTTTCTAAGGTTCACTGGTCTTAATTAAGGACCTGGACATGATTGCCAAAGCTCCCCGGATATTCTCAAAGTTGAAAACTATTATTTTAATCAAAAGCAAATCTACAGAATAGTATTTTCATTCTGCTCTTTAAATGTATAGGTCCTGTACATATAAAGGAGGCAGATGGCTAAAATTATTGTATAAATATGGATGTGTGCCAAACAGACTATCTTTGCATTAAAATTTTTAAATTGTAAAAAAAAAATAATTGATGGCATTTTAAAGAAAACATGAATTTAAAAGTAATGGTACTTCAAATTTTATATAGCAGGGCAGATTTATTTTCTTTCAATTATCTATTGCTGTATAACTAATCACCCCAAACCTGACTAGCTTAAAACAACAATAATTTATTATTTCTCATAAGTCTATGGGTCTGGAATTCTGCCAGGAATTAGCAGTTTTTCTGTTCCACCTGATGGGCTGGGTTTACTCCTTTGCATTCAGCTGCTAACTGGGATGGCAGGTCTAAGAAGGCTTCATTTACACACGTGACACCCTCCTTCTTTCCACATGGCTTGTCTACATGGTTAGCTGGGTCTTCCTTGGGATTATAGACATGATTCCAAGAGCAAAAAATAGAATCTATAGGTCCTCTGTGCAGAGGCAATAAATGGCTCTTTTCTGTATATATCTTGGTTCCATACTACTTGGCTTAAACTTTTATTACAGTAATTTCTTTCATGAATATATATGTATTTATATTTATCTTACATTAGTTGGGTTTAAAAAGGATGCCTTATTCATTATTACATACTTAGCAATTTTCCTGGTGTATAGTCTATAGCATGTATGGTAAATAATCAATAAATATTTGATTAAATCAAGGAATAAATGAGTAGATGAGTACAATGAAGCCATATATTAGGAAATCTGTTGCATTTTGTTGGTCAGCCTAATCGGAGAGCCAGCCTAGGTTCAAGAGAAGGGGGCAAAGACTCCTTTTCTTGATGAGGGGAGAGGTCAAGGTTCACTGCAAAAGGCATGTGGAATTGAAGACATGCCTTTTGAAACAATATGTCATGTAGACTTAATGAGTGGAATTGCTTATTTCATAATTTGTATACATTAGTAGTAAAAAAAAATAGTTTATTTCTAAGTAAGTGTAATTTAAAAAAGCTCACAAATAATCTAACTCTACATCTCAAGGAAGTAAAACAAGAACAAACTAAGCCTGTATTAATCAAAGGAAGAAAAGAATAAAGATTAGCACAGAAAGAAATGAGACGAGAAAAATAATAGAAAAGGTGAATGAAACTACAAGCAGTGTTTTTGAAAGGAGATTTTTGGAGTTTTCAATTCATTTCCCTTTTCTGTAGAATGGACTCAGCCCCTTCATGTGTTACATGTATTTTCTGTGCTCAGAGACCTGCCTTTCTACCAGTATATAGCCTATGCTCTAGACATACACAACAGGGACAGTTTCTTGGGCCTGTGACCCATGTAGCCACACTCGAAAGGCCCCACACTTGGTTAAATAGTCTGCCGTCTCTATTTTGAAATTCTTAATAACTTTTGAATAAAGGGACAACATTTTCATTTTGTGCTGGGTCCCACAGACTGTGAGCAATCTTGTTTTTGTGTTTCGGATGAGCTTTCTATTCCCCATATTCTACCTGAGAAGGTTTCAAATATTTTTCAAGATGCAGCTGAAATATCACCTTGCCTCAGAAAGTTATCCTGATTCCCCAGCCCTCTGTGCAGAGGAAATAAATGGCTCTTTTCTGTATTTATCTTGGTTCCATACTACTTGGCTTAAACTTTTATTACAGTAATTTCTTTCATGAATATATATGTATTTATATTTCTCTTACATTAGTTGGGTTTAAAAAGGATGCCTTATTCATTATGACCTTCTTAGCAATTTTCCTGGTGTATAGTCTATAGCATGTATGGTAAATATTCAGTAAATATTTGATTAAATCAAGGAATAAATGAGTAGATGAGTACAATGTAATTATATATCCTTGTCTTTACAATAGTATGAGTGTCTATCTTAGATTTCAACACCAGGTGAATTTGTTTGCTGACAGTGTCCGCCTCCCACCCAGTTACAATTTTTCTGCAGTTCCTCCTATTGATTCCTTTTTGGAAATATAAAGCATATGCTATCGTCATATATTCATTAACCTTCATGCAGCTGTTACCTGAACTTAAATTCTTTCTTTAAGCTTAGCCTTTCAGAGGCAAATAGAAGCACATTTTAACACTTACTAATGTGCTATTCTGTGTTTTCATTGACTCGTTTTTGCAAACTCATCCACAACGAGACTCCAACTTCATGGGGAGACTTCTACCTCTGGCCAGATGGAAGAGCAAGGACCAAATGTATCCTTCCATTTGGAACAACAACAAAGCCAGAGAAAACATATGAAATGGTGGTTTTCAGGACACTGGGCAACAGTCAGTAAAGTACAGCGATCCTTCAAACGAGGAGAGACCTCCCGTTGCCCCCGTTTACTGCCCCGAGGGCATTTCCCAAGGAGCCTCAGCTCCAGGCTGCAGGGCAGTGAGCAGGCAGGGCTGGGAGTCCTGAGGCTAAGATGACTGGAGTTCTCAGGAAGAGAGTGGGAGACGACAGGGCTGTTCAGAACTAGAGTTCTGAAGAGGATTCCTCTAGAATCTTCAGTGGGACTTACTCAAGCATACATGTGAGGAAGGTACCTGAGGGTGGAGGTAAGACTACTGCAAATGAGTAGAGGGAACAATACTTGAGGCTCACATAGGACTGGAAGCCGTGCCTGTTTCCATCAACCAGAGAGGAAAACCTGATAATTCATGGGGCATGGGACGGGGCCCTCACAAATGTTTGCCACAGTAGTAGAGCAAAATCGGCCCTAGATTATGCTGCTCATTGCTCTGGCCCACCAACAAAATCTTAAAGCTAGACCCGAAATGATCCAAGGATTTCCAAGGAACAGAGTCATAAAACAAAACTTGGAGTCATTATAGGATTCTGCAGATACGCAGAAGCAGCAAGGCTCACAATGTCTGCTGTCCAGCCAAATATTCAGAGGTGTGGAAATTGGCGGGAAAATGTCACCCATAATGAGGAGAAAGAAAACAATCAACGTGGGCCAAGAAATAACTGTTTCCAGTGGATAGTAGACAAGGACATTAAAGCAGTTGTTACTATTGTATCCCATATGTTCAAATAGCTACAAGAAAATTTGGGCATGATACTTAGAGTTGTAGAAGATATAAAAAAGATCCAAATTGACTAGAACTAGAGAGCAGCAATACATAAATGAAGTTAATGTCAGTTTAGACACTGTAAAAGATGAGTTGAGAACTTGAAGACAGAAATAGAAGTCATTTAAAATAAAACACAAAGAGAAAACCAAAGAAATGAAGAGAGTATCAGTGAACTGTGGGGCAACTTGGGGTCCTGAAAAAAATGGAGAGGCAGAGAAAACATTTAAAAAACTAGGGATTGAAAATGCCCAGATTTGATGAAAACTATCAATTTAAAAAGATAAGAAGCTAAACAAGCCCCATGTGGAAGAAAAAATGAAGAAAACTCACTAAAGTACATCACAATCAAATTGTTTAAGGATAAACATTACAATTTTAAGTGTGAATGTAGTTCAACAGAGTTATACATATATAATTGCTCCTTATTGTGTACTCATAGATTAATTTTAATAAAATCAAATGATTTCTTGGAATAGATAATTTTTCAAACCTCAGAAGTTCTTCCTGCCATTTCTGAGTATTTCTAGATTAGAAATATATCTCATTCCTCTACATATTTATAGGAAGGTAGTTAGCTAAGACAAAGAATTTTACAAAGAAAATTTTACTTCTAACTGAACTTGCAGAAGTAAGATTCTGGGAAAGGAGGTCTGTTTCCAGTGGATAATGGCCTACTTAATTTTTTACTAGGTAGCTCACCTTTTAAAAATTTCATTTTGTATTAAGAAATCTGGAAAGGTGGTATGGGTCAATGTACTTAATTGTGTACATTAAGAAGGGGATGCTAATTGGTTAACCAACATGTTTAGGTCAGGTTAAGTACTGTGTTCACAGAGTAGCTACAATGAGTGAATTGATGAACTCTCAGAATGGTGCCAAAACAAAATATATCATTGACAGGTAGTTAGATGATAGATAAATAGTTACATATACATACACATATAGATTCATATATACATACATAGATAGGTACATGGATTTAAAAAATCTTGGAAATGGATAGAGTGTAATGAATACATACTAGCCTATAAGTGATGCCCATTAATGGAGGAACTGTATTACACTTTTCCTTCAAAGTTCCTTTTTTTTTTTTCTGAAACCAACCTGCATAAAACACTCACTGGTCCTAATGTAGCTGTCCAGTCTATGCATTTCATAAATCATTTCTCTTTGTTCCCCAACTGTGAGCTTTTTGAGATCTACTTATATTACCATCATCTGGAAACTTCTGTGGCTCCGCTGTCAGACTGAGATCAGGTTAAGTTTTTTTATTCTTTCCTTCATCTGTATATCCTCCTTAGCACTAAGGCATTGTATATAATGAGGATACAAAAGCAACTTTACTCTTGATATAAATCAATCATATTAAAAACCCTTGCAGAGAACAATAGATTTATAAGGGCATACAGAAAGCAGTTGTGTTCTGTTTCAAAAGATATCTAAGGGATGACTTGATTCTTGACTTCAAAGTCTTCTCAGTCCTGCCTTTTTATTCCTAATGCATCTTTACATCCATCTTCTCCCTACTCCACATCATTCGATTTTCCCCAGTCCTAAGTGCTGGCATGCTTCTCTTTTCAAGGTCAAAGTTTCCATTTGCAGCCACTTTTGAATGAGACCAAGTCAGTAAACAAATATGTGCCAGATGTGAGGACAAAGTAACAGTTTGGAGCAAACATCTGTATACTTCACAGGAAATTAGAAATGAGAGTGAGGGTGGGCATCTGGCTAGAAGCAGGGTCATATGTATCTTGTTTGTTTATTAGATTCTGCAAGACTTTTTCTTATTCCATTGAGAATTGGCATGATTTAAAATTCACAGTTTAATGTAGAAAGGGAGATACTATTTAGAGTGGAAAAAGTAATGTAGTATAACCAGCTTGTTATAAACTGGGCATAACAGTAGAATAATTAGGTAATTGCATATTTTAATAGCTTTTTACCTTGATTTTAAACTTACAAAAGAAAACAGTGGTCATAGTTCTTTGTTTTCATTCAAGAAAACTTCCAATGAAAGGAAATGAATAATGAAAACAGTAAATAGTAGTAACTTTAAAAAGGCACTTATAAAGTGATATATACAGACCACATGAAGCATTTATTCTAAGTTATATGTTTATAAAGTTTTCTATATTGAATATAAACTATATAAACAATGTGAGCTTTGAGCACATGTGTACATATCCCAAATCTTTGAACAAGTGAATAGTTTTTTCTTAAAAAATGGAAAAGTGTTATATTCTAATATACTTGTTCAGTTTCCTAAAATATGGAATTCATTAATAATGTTCATATTAAAATTCCTTAATAGTGACTGATTAAAGTGATTATTTTTGGAAGTTTGCAAATGCCAGGAAAAAAGTGGCTTGATTTCTAAAATCAGATGTCTCATTTTGTATTCATTTAAATTTTTTGAGTAAAGCCACCTGGAAACCTGCAAAAGAAAGTAGCAGCCACTCAAATAATGATAAGATTGGATTCCAAGCATGCCTGTGGTTCAGTGAAAACCCCTGTCTGCTTGTGATTTAACTGTTCCTCTGAAGGACAATTTGCTTGATGTAACTGGAAATAGAATGAAAATCTCCAAATTCACCAAATCTGAAAGCCTAGATATGGAAAACTTGCTCTGCTTGGGACTTACCATCATGTAAACTTCTCCAAACATCCTAACTCCTCCCAAAGGACTTGCTGGTTCTGAGAATAGAACTTAAAAGCTCCAGATTCCTCCAAATCTGAGCATTTCAGGCCTGGATTACTTGTTCTTTTCAGTTTTGATCACTATATAATCTTTGCCCAAATCCCCAAGTTCTCCTGTAGACCCTATGACATTTTTTTCCGGGTGTCATGTTGCTAAGTACTGCCTTTCAGCATCAGGCCTAAAAAAGGTCAGTGTCACTTTATCTCTTGGGGTTTCAAGCAAAAAAGAAACATTTCCATAAGCATTAAGCCTAATATAGATGACATGCCTTCTACATATGCAGCACCCCATTCACAATATTTCTCTAACGGGACAGAGAACAGATCATAACTAGTAGAAAGAAATTGGTAGGAAAGACACTAGTAAGAGATTATGTAATCCAAAGTATAATAGGCAACCATCTATGCTTTGTTCATATAAAACATTTTATGTAATTTAACTGTTATTTAAATTCATTCTTTGTCAAACTGCATTGCACAACACTTTGGTCTTTATTTTTCTGACGTCATTTAGGTTTCACCAATGTTGATGTGGAAAGCACTATGGAATGAGGCCCAAGATGAACAGAATCATCATTCGTCATTTCTACATGCTATGT
Organism: Manis javanica; assembly: GCF_040802235.1. Taxonomy (NCBI): domain Eukaryota; kingdom Metazoa; phylum Chordata; class Mammalia; order Pholidota; family Manidae; genus Manis; species Manis javanica. The sequence continues at coordinate 8,559,829 of NC_133161.1, read as the reverse complement.
CAAGCCATGATTTAAGACACATGCCTTAAAGACAACTCTGCAAACGCAGATGTACTTTTAGGAGTGTTGAATTAGATTTCTTATCATCAACAGTTCTGTGATCTTTACAGGAAGTAATGAACATATGAGGTAGATAACAGAGAGAGTTATGATTGTTTTAGAAGCTGAAGCAAAATGCAGTATCATCATGAGATTACGTGATGAATAAAACCAGTGACTAGAAAATCAGAAAGGAAAGTCTAAAGATTTATGACAATACCTACATTTTTGAAGGCAAACATGAATCAGTATGATGTATTTTCATTTTTAACATGAACTTTTTAGGAAATAATTTTAACATGTGATCACCATTAAATGATGAGTTAATGTCACATGCATTTATATGAAGGCCACTTAAAATTCCCATCTAATAAAAACGATCAATTCAGAATGATAAACAGAGTCAAAGTTCCAGTCACTCACACATGTACTTTTTTCTGGAATTTCGGTTTGCAGCATACTAGAATGTTAGTATGTCAGGTTTTGTGGTACATAATATATATGTATATATACATATATATAAGTACCTATATTATATACACACATACACACACATATGCATATACCTTGTTTTATTGCACTTACCTTTATTGCACTTCATATACATTGCATTTTTTATGAATTGAAATTTTGTAGTAACCCTGTGTCAAACATGACTATCAGCCCCATTTAACAGCATTTGCTCACTTCATATTTCTGTGCCACATTTTGGTAATTTTTATAAAATTTCAGACTTTTCATTATTTTGTTTGTTATGGTGATCTGTGTGTTCAGTGATCGTTGTTACTATGGTAACTGTTTTGGGGAATCACAAAGTGTGCCCACATAAGATGATGAACTTAATAAATGTGTGTGTTCTGACTGCTCCGCTAACTGGCCATTCCCTGTCTCCCCCCCTCTCCTCGGGCCTCCCCATCCCTGAGACACAATAATATTGAGATTAGGTCAATTAATACCCGACAGTGGCTCTAAGTGTTTAGTGCAAGGAGGAGTTGCACATCTCTCTCTTTAAATCAAAAGCTAGAAATGATTCAGCTTATTAATACAGGCATGTCTAAAGCTAACATATGCTGAAAGCCAGGCTTCTTGCACCAAACAGTTAGCCAAGTTGTGAATGCAAAGGAGAAGTTCTTGAAGGAAATTTAAAGTGCTCCTCAAGTGAACACACAAATGATCAAGTGAAGCAGCCTTATTGTTGATATGGAGAAAGATTTAGTGGTCTGGATAGAAGACGGAACCAGCTGCAACATCCCCTTATGCTAAAGGCTAGTGCAGAGCAAGGTTCTAACTCTCTTCAGTTCTGTGAAGGCTAAGAAAGGTGAGGAAGCTGCAGAAGAAAAGTCTGGTTTGTGAGGTCTAAGAAAAAAAGCTGTAACAGAAAAGTACCAGGTGAATCAGCAAGTGATGATGTTACCCATCAAAGTGCAGCAAGTTATCCAGAAGATCTTGATGAAGGTGGCTACACTAAATGAGAGATTTTCAATGTAGGTCAAAAAGCCTTTATTGGAAGAAGATATCATACCTAGAGAGAAGTCAATTCCTGGCTTCAACTTTCAGAGGACAGGCTGACTGTCCTGTGAGTGGCTCATAGTGACTTTGAGTTGAAGCCAGTGCTCATTTACTATTCAGAAAATCCTAGGGCCCTTAAGAATTATGCTAACTCCACTCTCCTTGGGCTCTATAAATGGAACAGCAAATCCTGGATCGCAGCATGTCTGTTTACAGCATTGATTGAATATTTTAACCCCACTGCAGAAAACTAGTGCATGGAATAAAAGATTCCTTTCAAAATACTAATGTTCATTGATAGCGCACCTCATTACCCAAGGGCTCTGATAGAGATGTTCAATGATGTGAATGTTGTTTTCATGTCTGCTAACACAATACCCATTCTGCATCCCATGGATCAAGGAGTCATTTAGACTTTCAAGTCTTCTTATTTAAGATACACATTTCATAAAGCTATAGCTGCCATACATAGTGATTCCTCTGTGAAGCTGGTGAAGTCAATCAAAACCCTTTTTGTGAAGGATTCACCATTCGAGATGCTGTTAAGAATATTTGTAATTCGTGAAATGAGGTCAAAATATCAACATGAACAGTTGATTCCAACCTTCATGGATGACACTGAGGGGTTTGAGACTTCAGTGGATGAAGTAACTGCAAATGTGGTAGCAATAGCAAGAAAACTAGAATTAGAAGTGGAGCCTGAAGATGCAATTAAATTTGCTTTAATCTGTGATAAAACTTAAATGGACGAGTAGTTGCTTCTTATGGGTGAGCAAAGACAGTGATTTTTTGAGATGGGAACTACTCCTGGTGAGGATGCTCTGCAAATTGTTCAAATTATAACAAAGGGTTTAGAATAGGTCATGAACTGAGCTGTCTTGGGAGCACTCACTGCAATCAGAAGATATTCTCTGGGTAAAATGTACCAAACACCATCCCATGCTCCAGAGAAATCATTTGTGAAGAGAAGAGTCAATCCATGTGGCAAACTTTTTTCTTTTCTTATTTTAAGAAATTGCTGCCTCAGCCATCAGCAGCCACCACCCTGGTCAGGTCAGCAGCCCTGAACTGGAGGCAGGACCTCCACCAGCAAAAAGATTATGATTCATTGAAAGTTCATATGATGGTTCGCATTTTTTTTTAACAAGGTATTTTTTAGTAAAGGTATGTACATTGTTTTTATGGACATAAATGCTATTGCACACTTAGTAGATTCAATGTAGTGTAAACATCACTTTTATGTGCACAGGTAAGCCAAAAAATTACTTGACTCACTGTGATACTCACTTTTTTGTGGTTGTCTAGAACTGAACCTGGACTATCTCCGAGGTATGCCTGTATTTAAAATGTACCTATATTGTAGTATATACATAATGCCTATGAAGGTTAGTTTTGTATGTCAACTTGGCTAGGCCATGATGTGCTCAGATATTCGGTCAAACATTATTCTGGATGTTTTAGATGAGATTAATATGCAAACTGGTAGATGATGAGCAAAGCAGATTGCCCTCCATAATGTGAGCAGGTGTTATCCAATCAGTGGATGGCTTAAATAGAACAAAAAGATTAGCCTTCCCCTGAGCAGGAGAGAATTCTCCCGCAGATGGCCTTCAGACTTCATCAGCAATCCTGGCTCTTCCTGGGCCTCCAGCACATGTCCTTTGCATTTGAAATGGGACACATCAGCTATGCTGAGTCTACCGACTGCTGTGTTTTGCACTAGGACTGAATTTTTTGCCCTCCTGGGTCCCCAGCCTATTGTCTTACTCGGAAGATTTTGGACTTGCCAGCTTCCAAGACTACCTGAGCCAGTTCCTTATAATAAATCTCTAGACATACACATCCTGCTGGTTCTGTTTCTCTGAAGAATCATGACAAATACAATATTTGTAGGAAAAACATTTTTCTTCCTTCTTGGTGACCATAAATACACCCTTGGATATCCAGAGCTCTTGGCATGTGATGCTAGTCAATCATTAGAAAGAAAGCAACAAGATTAAATTTGATTCAAATGTTGGAATTTACTGAATTCCCCTTTTAATTCCTGAATTGTAATAGAGAAACTGAGCCTGCTTCATCTAAGTCATCTCTACTTGGCCTCTACATTACCAATAAAATTGATTTTCTCAGAATAAGATTCAGGATTGAGTTTTTCCTTAGAGGTGCCAACTTCTTCCTCTCATTTTCAAGAAGGAGAAAACATATGAATGATTAATACAGTCATATGTGTGTGCAGAGTTCATGGACATGAACTTTCAAGTGCTTTTAGCATCTCCAGCGCAATACTGGCTGAGCCGACTACTGCCTCCCCACCTCGGGCAGCTCCGGTTCCGAAGGTGATGTCGCCAGGACTCAGGACTGGACTTGGTTGTGACATCAGCCTCACAGCATAAACTACATCTAGCTCAGGTCACTTTCTACTACTCTGCCTGCCTCAAAAAAAACCCTGGTTTCTCCCTGTAATTTTACTGAAGCCCGTAAAGTGTTAGAGGGGCAGAAAGAGAAATACTTTCCAAAAATGATATATAAGTAAACTTTTGATCATCTAGTTATTATGAGAAGAGGAAAGGGAAGAGGTAGAAAAGTCTAGAGAGAGGCTTTAAAATGGAGCCACGAGATTTCGTGAAAGGGGGTCAAGGAGGAAGTTTTCATCAAAATGGAGGCTGAGCATGGGAGCTAGAAATATTGGAAGAAGAACATTTCACTAAACTGGCCAGATCTTAAGAGGATGTTGACAGGAACCTGTGATAGTTTATATGAATATTTGAAATTGTGAGGAGAATCTAGTCTACCGTCTCAGTGAAAGCAGTTCAATAAATTATTTGTTTCAATAAGAAAATAAGTAAGAAGATAATCATTTTAAGCATCATTTATTTATCACTTTGCAAGCATATTTAAAATTTTTTTAAACGTGATTTTCATTTAAAAAATCGTCTAATGGAGTTGGAAGACTGTGGCAGGGGGTGTTTAAATAGGCAGGTAAATTGTCTGAATTCCAGTCTAATAAGAGTCTGATCAGTTCCTCGTCTTTTGACTTTATACACCATATGTAGTGAGGAATGTGCAAAGAGGATTCAGTGCCTGTCAAAACTGAGGTGTATTGACAGTAGGTAACTTAAACCCACACAGCTAGAAAACATTCAAAACACATATTAGCCTTCCATAAAATCATTTGTAGGTCAATGTTCTGGAAAAAAGGAAAATCAATGTGGGCTGGACTCTTTTTATACCAATGTGATCTGTCATTGCTAAAAATGAACCAGCAATAGAAAAGATCGAATTCTTCTATTGTTCCCTAAGGAGGCTCTTTACTCCTCCACACGTTTTATTTCTGACATAAAGTGCAAATACCATTGAAAATATTCTAATTTTTTTCTTATTTTCAACTAGGAGACATCTAATTTAGCACAGTGAAGGCTTGTTTCTGAGACCTCAGTGAGACAGAAGAGCTTCCAAAAGTAACCGAGATAATCCGGAGAATAGTTGAGTCCGAAAGATGAGCGGCAGACGTCCCCCCACCCCTCCCCCCGGGCTCATTAATGCTCAGTGTGTAACCAGCCATCTCATTTCTACTGAAACCACAAAGCACAGCCTCACTTTGTTGTATAATTTATCAGTTCCCCTTTCTTCTTTGCTGCTCCTTGACAATTTGCCCTCCCTTTCTTCGAGAAGAGATCTGATGAGAGTAAGCGTCTTGACCAGCTCTGTCTCATGTGCAGAGCCCCCATAAGGGGAACAGACGATCCCTCCTTTCCTTACACAGCCTCCTCCCCTCTTACCGTTTGGATACAGGAGAGCCTGTTGTAGTCCGGACGCCTGCGTTCGCTTCTGGCCTCGGAGTTGGGTCCGAGCGTCCTGAGATGCTCATCCCTACTCGCTGGCCCTCTCCTTAGAGGGATGCCTCTCGTGATGACATGTGCTCCCTTAATGTGTTTGCTTTCAGAATATTTCTTATCAGAGTCAGGTATAACACAGCACACAAAATAAGATGTGTCCCACGGTATCAGAAAAGAGGATTGTGTAGACCAAATCTATCATTAGTCCTGGAGAAAGTATCTATGAGGCCCACACAAGGCCATTGACATGGGGAAAAACGTATTTTGCTCACTGTGTGGGAAACAGTTTGGTGGCTTAATAGCATTTTGGCTCGCCTCATTGATCCCCAACAAGTTTGGCCATCTCTCTTGTCGTCTCCTGCGGAATAGTTCAGCACTGAGGAATATGTCTACAAATTCTTTAAATTATTCAGTGTCAGACCAGTTTTTTTGGAGTTGTCTTTGAAGGGAAACAACCGGGTGAATGCAAACCGTCAAATACTCGCTTCCTTCTTCCCAGGTGTGATGGGGCTCCCCGTTTCTCCTCAGACAGGAAGGCCAAGTAATGGGAAGAGTAAAAGAAAAAAAATGTAGGCTACAGTAGAAATATTAGAGGATAAGTGGGAAGAAATAGAGGGGAAGAAGGGGAAATGAAAATTGGGAAAAAAGAAAAAGAAAAAAGGAGAGAGAAAAATACAAGAGAAATATTATCTGCCTCGGTTCTTCGCGTCTCTCGCGGATCTACTGTGAGCTTTCCCAGTTGTACTGCGTTTTGCCAGCATTATGATTTTGCATCTTCTCCATTTATTTTGCCTCCTTTCTTTTATTCTTCTGTCTCTTTGCATCCTTTTTCTCCACTTACCTCCATTACTTCCAAATCCAAGGCAAAGATAATCTCCCCATCAATATGGATAAGTCATTCTTTTCCTAAAGATACCGCGGACTCGTTCAATTATTTTGCCACGTTGGCCAACCGACGCCAAGAATAATGTTCTAACCTGATGGTGAGGAGGTAACTGGGAGTCATAGTATTTATGTAACATAAAATCTGACACAGCAAAGTAACTTAAAATAGTTTGAGGAAAATAATTGGCCATTATATTAGATTCTCCATAGGCATGTGTTAACAAGTGCTAAATTTAAGAGAACAAATGGGAGAAAAATGTAAAAATTAATAAAATCCAATTCATCATGCAGTCTAAGCCCGGAGAGCTGGCTTTTCTTTTTGTAATGCAGGGACCTGACTTAAGCTTTGATTGCTGAAGCATCCACTTCAGAGATGGCCATCTCGCAGGACCACATTGCTGGCCACACTGGATAAAGGGCCGCCTGCCTACAGGTTCCTGTGTTTCAGAGATCTTGGCTGGTGCCACAGCTGACCATTTGGGCAGCTTGTCATTTGCTCATCCTGTGCTTTCAATTCCAGCTCTTTTAAATTCCAGTATTTTAAATTCACCAATAAAGACTGAGGCTTTGAAACCTTAGGGCCCCACCTTCACCCCAATAAAAGCCAAACCCCAGGTGTGATCCAGGTGTGCCGTGTCATTTCCAGTGAGTCACAGTTTTGTTCATTTCCCTTAGTGTTACTGATGAGAGTGTCTTTCAGTTACATATGAGAACCACAAGAACTGGGCCAGTCTCAGCACTGGTCATCGATAGGCTGTGACCAGCACAGGACAGTTCACTTAGTTTTCCTCAGCAAAATAGCAGCAAGTTGACATTGTTGCTGTGGAGTGGAACAGTTTCACATGGCGTCTGGGGAGAGTGATTTGGGAGACAGTGCTTCAGGACATCTGGATTTGAGAGCAGAACAGGAACTGTGGATACGATCCTGCCATCGTTTTACATAGGATCCCACTCATTTTCTTACATTTAACTTGGTCACGTTGCATTTTCAAAATAAAGCATTTATTTTTGACCATGAAAAAAGAGTTCATTAACAAACCATCTCAGCGGAATACCTTTTTTACTCAGTGCCTTCCCTCTGTTCCTAAAGCTCCGTTTTGTTCTTCTTCCCTGTTCCTCTCAAAACCAACCAAGCAGCCAACAAACAGCTGAAAAAACCCTGTCATTCCAGGTAAAATTCTTAAGGCAGATTTATAGGCTGTGTCCCTCCCTCTCAGAATATTGAGGAAAAGGTGTTAATTTTGGAAGGACATAATTGCAGTGGCTGCAGGTGAAATCTGCATAATAGAACAGATTGAATGTGTTTTCCTAAGATGAGTTATATTGGAGAACAGAAAAAAACCTCTTATTTATTAACTAATCTGCTTTGTGGACATTGGAAACCTGAACTAATTAAGAATAATCCATAAAACCCATTAGGCAGATGGGAGAGATCCTTTCTAAAGAAACAAGTGTGTAAACACATAGTCTCATCTCCTCCCTCTTTGTCTCCCCTTCCTCCTCCTCCAGTTCCACCACTAATTGGAATTAGAGGTGATTTGCTAACTTATCATCACTTTTAGGAAAAATGTCCTTCAGAAGTGATCCATCATGCATTGTGGTATTGAATGCCTCATCTTTCTAGAAAGTTTTTGTCTAACATAAATGAGAAGCCTGGCACCACACGTAGTACAATATGTTGAGAAATCTTATGACAACTTTTGTCACAAAATGTTAAGGATCCCTTCCTTTCACCTAGGCTGGGCAAGTGGGAATGAACTTCAGAGCTGGGTCACTGTCATTCTGGTCTCAAGGGCTTCCCTGAATATGAGTGATTTCTTAGCTTGCCCCAGTGTTTAGACTTCATCAACCTTACTTCAGGTTTTGGACTACCTTTTTCATAGTCTTTGATCACTCAGTTTCTGGACTTAGTCTGGCTTTTGCGTTAACTGGCCTCCCTTGGTGATTTGTTTGGTGGTTTCTGAGCTATTTAGAAAGATGGTCAAAGCCCTTCCCATCTCAGTGTCTCTAGTTAAAGTATCTCTCACTTGTCTAAAGGAAAGCTTCATTCAAGTTTGGGTTTTCTGGTGTAAAATGTTGCCGTCTTGAGTCCATATATTCAGAGACCACAAAGGGTAATGATGGCTAGCTGAATTTTCCTGTCCACTCTGCTACAAAGATTGCTGACTTAGTTTGTTTTCTAAAGGGATTAGAATAGGGGGGAAGAGCCGACAGGGCCCCCCACTGGGGTACAAGTCTGCAGAGCACTTGGAAACCTACCTGGATATAGGTCATCTCCTCCCTCCACGTCCCAGAGTCATTAGCATTTCTAGTCCTAATTACTCAGAGTGAGTTTTGCTGATGTGTACTGCATAAGATAAAATTCTAGGACTAGTTTCTAGAGAAGTTTAGTAGGATTGCTCCCCAGTCTCTTTAGATCATCAATTTGTAGAGCTTATCCTGCACATTCCATATATGTGTGGCAGAATCAGTTCCTTTAGACAGGATTCCTAAATGTTCCAGCAGCCTCTAGGGAGTCATTTAAAAATTGGACATTCTGAGACTTTGCCCACTGTCTTCAGACCTCTTTTATATCAGAGAAGTAGAGACTAGTACACCAGGACAGGTTAGCATATGGAAATACTTCATAGTTTCGAAAATAGGGATTCATGTAGTTCATTTTGTTACCTTTTTTATACGATTCTTTGCCGAAGGCATCAAGACTCAAATCCAGTACTTAAAATAAATTTCATCTGGAGTTATCACGATAATAAGACTGTGCAAATGTTTAGTAATTGGGAGTCAGAAACTATTTTATTCACTCTTTTGTTGGATCGCCTGTTGTCTGAAGTGGCAATATTTGCTACTTAAAACCTGCCATGAATTAACCTGTGAAGTAGGCATTTGCAGGAGAAGTCTGTCTGGACCTGCCGTCTGGTTTTGAATGTTAAGCTAGGCTAGACCATAAAGGCTGGTTTTGTTCCAAAGACTGGATGACATGATGATACAAGGTTGCCTAAGGTTGCTGTTATTTCCATCAATTTAGCAAAGAAGCAAAGTGCAAAGGGAGTGGTTAGGACCCCTAAGACTCCCTTTCTTCCCAGTGGAAGCCGTTCACGTGCTGATGTTCCATGATCTCAGCAATGCACACCAAGTGAAGAATGGAGCAAGTCAGAGGATCTGAGAAGTGAGGGTTTGCAGACTTTCATGTGAGTGGCTGGGAGCAAGATCATGTCAACCTTCATAGAAGTTCCTGTTGTGCCACACTGAGGAATTCCATGCTCTGTTTCTTGGTATGTCATCTTATCTACTCAAAATTTCAGTGCAGAGGTTTGAACTGGGGCAGCAACAATGCCAAACACATGTTTGTTAACAGCCAGTTGTTTGCAACATTGGTCAATGCAGTTAAAATTTTACCTAATTTGAGCTAGAAGAAAGGATCATTATTACAGATAAATAAGCAAATTTAATTTATCTTCTCACCCGTGGTCAAAATCCCTTCTCCTTCATCCACTTGATAGCTTTCTTGTTTTAGATCCCAGTAGGCAATACTGATTTTTGAAGTAATCAGTAATTTTAAACATGTTGAAAGGGTAATGATTTCAAGCATAACATATACTTGAAAGTACTTATAATAGTTTGATTATTTTAGTCATTGAGAAGTCTAATTAGTCCTGACAATTTTGATCAGATCAATTGCTAAATTATTCATTATTGAACTAATTAATCCTAAAACTGGAGGGTCAGATCTGTCAACCTTAAAAATAGAACTGTCAGTTATTTTATCAGCAAAAATAGGTTTATTAAGGAATAGCAGAAAACTGCAATTCATGACATGCAAGCTATGGGAAAACCAAAGACAAGTGCAGAGAACAAAAGAGAGGACCAGTCTCACAGAGTAAGGGGTGGAGGTGGGACTAGGAATGGCTCTTGTAAGCAGTAAGTCCATTGGAGTAAACTGGGAGTTTGAAGTGTAATGGCTTTTCATTGGCTGAACTGTGACAGTCTCTCATTGCTGGGCAGTTGCAGGCGAAGGTGGAAATCTCCCTGCCTCCTACTTGGTAGTAAAGTAGCAGTTAAAGCAATGATTTCCTTGCAAGGACCCTCTCCTCCAGATGGCAGTGCAGTTGACAGGCGGCAGGACATAAGTGCGCCCTCTGCTGGCCTCCTGACTCCTTGTCAGTGAGGTTTCCCTTCATTAGTTTTCACAGACCTAAATATAGCTACTTAACATTTTATTGTACTTAGAATATGTATCTTTAAAGACACCTATAGTTTTGTTGATTATGTTCATATTTATGAAACTTAATATGACTTACATTTAAGTATTCAGCAACACATTTTTCATACACTCAAATTTATTTCACATCTACTTGTATGTCACTTTCTAACCTATCACTGGGGGAGAAATGGATAGCTATTAATTCAGTGCTAACACGTGATAATACACGAAAGGTTTCTAGAATTCAAGTAGCCTAAACTAGTCTTAATTTCCAAACTCCATCATATTTTAAAATTACTATATTAATTTAGATAAATTTTAAGCATGCATTTTTACTATATTATGATCATCTATCTGGTCTGCTGTTTTTTAATATGTAAAACTTTCTGATAATTATTTTGTCTTAAAGAAAAGCTAGTAGAAAAGTAAGGGAGTTTGTGTGATGGAGTCATTGACATGACTGATTTCAGTGTCTCTAAGTAATTAGTGAAGTTATGCTTGTCTCTTTCATTAAAAGCACTATTACACAGACTGATGTAAAAGATGGCTGTGGTCAATGGGTTTTCAGGTCATTTCTGATAAAGTTAAATGTGGTTGTCATTTCAATTGATCATTCTGCGTCTTTTCCAGACTGTCCATTCATCTCTTAGAACAGACTGTTCAATAAGCTTGATGGGAAATAATTTGGGAAATTTTAAAGAAAGTCCATCTTTAGATTAAATGGCTTTGGAGTGTTTCTATTTCCTGCTAAGATGGATAAGAACACATTTCGAAGGGTGCTAATTTCATTTTATAATTACTGAGTTTCCTTGGGAAATAGTATTTAAATAAATCCCAAATAGACATCATACAAGTTCTTTGAATCTCAACCAAGACACAATTAATTCAAATCACTTTAATCCATGAAAATCTGTTGTTCACATCACTCTCCATTTCCATCTGCTAGATCAAATTATTTATTATAAAGATAAATTCATAAAATCCTCCTATTATTGAAGTGCTGAATAACACTTTGGAGCAGTATAGGGAAAATGCTGTTGTATGTAATAACAGTTGATTAAAAATATATGTAATGATAAACTTAACAGGCATCTTATTTTTATTTTGGGGGTACAGTAGTTAAGAGAGAAATTTTTTCATGAAGAATTAGCATTTGTGTTCTCTAAATTATTCTTTTAAAAGATAACTAGAGAAAAAATCAAAGACATAGAAAGAGATTTTAGGGGCAAGGGGGGCAGTAGGTTTAGATAAAAGTCTATTTTTAGAATAAAATATAAGCATTTCAAAATGATCTCAATCTAGCATACAGACAAAGAAGAAAGTGATGATAATAGCAGAATATGATAAAGACCACCAGAGGCGCCCCCCAGGAAGTGTGGAGGGTCCAGGGAGGGTGTATCACCTAGTCTAATGAGTATCTAGGGAGTGTCAGGAGGCTGTAAGATTGAGCTGAATCTGATAAATATCACTGGGAATTAGTCAAGCTCTTATGAAAGGCTCATAAAGAAATGCTAAACACATACTTAGTTTTTAAAAAAAACACAATAGCAAGAGAGAAATAACCCCTCTGCTTGGGAGTGTTTGTGAGATGCTTAATTACAACTGAAAAAGAAAGGCAAAATCTGATTCATCTTTTGCTTGTGGCTTCTTCAGAGGGGAGAAATGGTCGTTCATTCCTAAAGAGTTTAAACAGCTCTGTAGGGCTGAAGTTATGGACTGAGATCGGTGAAGCAAATATAAGGGACTGCGCAGCCAAACTAAAAAAGATTAGTCTCTAGAACATGACAGTGTGCCCTACGGTACTGAAAGACCTTGAAAGTGTGTTTTTGTTGAAAAACTGTGGAAGAAAAAGGCATAGCATACTGTATAGAGCATATGTTTTCTTTGCTTTCAAGTAAAAGAAATGATCAAACTTTAAAAGTAATACATTGATAAGTTGAGGCTAGTTTTAAAATATGTTTTTTAAATATTGTTTTGTGCAAAGTTCATACACACCATCCAGATCTCTCTTCAAGGAAGGATCTGCTGTCCCAGCTGCTGGAAATGCTGGAGGTGGACAGCCATCAGCAGTCAGCCCCTTGGGGGTAGCCTCAGCTACCCAGGTCTGTGCCTTGCTGGGGATGGTTCACACCGGATGGCTGGTGAGGCAGGGTGAGGAGACCCATCCACTCTGGCTACCATGGGGCAACTCTGACGGTTCTGCATTGGGGTATCCCATGAGTTTGGAAATGCCCTGTTAGTTTTTTCCCAGTTTGGTCCTAATGGGAAACTCCAGTAGACATTCCGCGTACTAACTCCATCTCCAAATTGGCATCCGTAAGAACCTGCCCTGAGGGAGTGTTAAATGTATGAAAAATGATCTCATCTATTTCCTTTGAAGTCCCCTGAATATTCTTTCTCCTTCCAAATCATTCTCACCCATTTCACAGGTTACTATTCTCTTACGTGGCTTTTAAATTTACCATCCTCTTATTTTCCATTATGGGTTTAATCACATATCTCTTTGAAAACACCATGCTTGCTTTTGCAATTTTTGAAATTTATATACATGTCATTAGTCTGGTTCTATTACTCCTCATTTTCTGTTGCTACCAAGACATCTGGAGTTTCAAGGGCATAGAAAATGAGCTCACCAGGAAAAATAGTAAGACAACTGAAAAGTTAAGCATTACTAATGAAAGGCAGAGAGAGAGAAATATCTTCTATTTGCAAAAGGTTTAGCAGTACTATTCCCACTGCCTGACTTGTCCCTCTCTCCTTTCTCTACCTGGCAAGACCTTGCCCAAATATCACCTTCTCTTCCCTGAATGATTTTTCCTAATTCTCCTTGGTTGAATTTCTTGATATCTTCCTAATTGCCGTATTCTATTTTATTACCTGAATCCCAGGTATCCATTTTACTAAATAAATACAGCCAGAGAGGAATATACCTTTCTGTGGCAGAATTCTGTAAAAGGTCTCTCTACCGTGGCTTTCAGAATATTGGACTCATTTAACATTTTTCTGTTTGCAACTATTGTTGTATTTATTATAGGTTATAATTTATTATGGGTTAATAAATTGTGAAGTCCCTGTAACGATTGGGAATGGAAAGAGAATAGCGTATCATTTCCCAAAGAGTTCGATAACTATTAGGTTTATTGAAAACAAACTGCAAACACAATACTGAGTGGATCTGATAAATATTTTATTCCCTGTTTACTAGAGAATTTGGTGAGGCCATTATCTGGGGGAGCTCTTGGCTCTGCGTTATCTACTGATCTTCCTCTGACAGTTCCACCTAGTCTACAACAGATAAGTCTTCTTTTCTCATACGAGATAAATTAAAATCCCCTTTATTGGCCTGTATACACTGTGTTTCTGTAGTTCTTGGAACATTGCTGCTTGTCTGCTTCTTTTCTGTGAAGCATCTCAGCTGGGAATTAGCGAGAGGGGAAGAGTTGCCAGGTTTCATCAACCCTGGAGTTTTTCCTGTAGCAAAAATGTAACAGGCGCCGTGACCCTTGCTGTGATATTCTGAAGGAGCCCCCCATTCTGTTTAGTTTCCACATGGGCTTGTCCTAGCATACTGTTCCGCACACAGTGGTCTCTTAATTTATGTTTGCAAATTCCATAAACAGTGAATACTCAAATGAAATCTCTGTAAGATAAACTGTGTTTGGATTTGTCATTTAGAATAAACATATTTAACATAAAATTCTTTTTTTTAGAAGAGTTATTCAGGTAGCTTAGGCACATTTCTAATTATCTGAAGAACTGACTTCTAATTCCTACGAGTGAGTGTTGGCGATTACCTACAATTGAGAATTGCAGGAATTCTGTGGATAGCAAATGACCAGAAATTAAGATTCATGAGAAAAATAAGGTTTTCTGTTTATTGTGGGAAATGGGGGACCAACTTTGGTAGTTGAATAAATAAAATTCCAAAACGTTCTGTAATTTGCCCAGAGTTTTTAAGAACCTAAAATGGACTTGTTAGTTTGGGTGTAAATTACCCCAGAGGAGAGAAAATAAAAACTCTCATGGGTGTCCTGGTTTGGAGAAATATTATAAACATTTTATGTAACTCAGTTTAACATGACTACATTATCTTCATTGTGTAAATGCACCGTTCCACAGGCCACTATTCTGTAGAGTTTCAGGTAATTCTATTTCACGATGGAAGATACGACTGTTCAGTACCACATCAGTACATTCATACCTGGTGCAGACGGTATGGAGGGCTCTGCTGTGTATGGCTCATAAATCAGTACAAAATGAAGCCACATTGATGCACCATTTATAGTGCTGTTTTGTATATCCTGCATCCAAATAATGACACCTATTATGTTCCATGTTTTAAAGAAAAATCACATCTTTGCTGCTGCAGAAAATTGCTTTCTAAGTAGATAACTGATTTCTGAACCAAACATAATATGCAACATTAAAGTTAAAGCAACATACTTTGCACTTGGGTAACCACTTAGGACCTCAAGGCATAGTCATTCTAATCGATCTTGTTTCAGACTATTTGGTCACCTTTCATCTAAAAATTTATTAAGACCCAACCCTCATATAGACCATAGTATAAATTAATATAAATAGTAGAGAGTGAAATAGTTATGTAACCATTCATGGTGGAGGCGGGGGAGTATATATATGTATACTGTGTGTCCAAGTGTATGTAATGTCCAAACTTTAGAACAATACTGATTCTTTATAAGCAAATTCAACCATTTTTCTCTTGCACCTTTCTTGGATTAAAAAATATATTTTTTACAAAAAGAGATGAAGATATTCTGCTTTCTTGGTCACATAGTTGGTATTTTAAAAAGTTCATCGGCCTAGCTGAATGTCAGCTTAGTTCAGTAGATCATATTTCAGCGACCAAATACAGTTGTAACTCTACCCTTTGATCTTAGAGTCCCTTTTAATAAAATTCTTTATATATTATCACTTTACACCCTTCTAGTTTCAGTGAGGAAGAATGGACCCTAATGACATTAGCAAAGGGGACAATAGATAAATCAATGATAAATGTGACATCTGCATTCAGCGCCATTTGCACAATTATGTGTGTGTGTGTTGAGGGATAGAGAAGATTAATATGCATGCTGAGAGAAATGTGTATGAACTTTAAGCATTTGATATTTAAAGAAGTTTTGAGCATAAGCCTAGTCACGACACACTAAGGCCATGTTCTGGCTGGTAGTGGAGACAAAGGGAAGCTTGGGCTTGGTAGCACTTTCCCGTGCCCCTCTACTCAGTTCTCCACATACAAGTTCACAGTTAGATCAGATCAGATTATATTGCATATTCCCCCTTGAATGTCATTGACTGCTTGACAGGTACTGTTCACAGTGTCCTCCTAACACGTGTCCTTCCCTGCCAGCATGACACTACTCCTTGCCCTCAGGCTCTTCTGTCATTAAACTAACTTCTGTCAGTTTCTCAAAATGAAATGCTCAGTTGTAACATCAGGCATATTATTTGCCTGTGATATTCTCACCCATCTTCTATCCCATTCTTTAGATTGCTGCTTACACAATACATAAGGAATTCATTCCAAGGAATGGTGCAAAGCACTATTGTAAGTGAGTGAAAGGCACACTCGCTATAGTTGGGTGCCACTGTAGGAAAAGCGGTCACAAAAAGTGGCAGAGTGAATGGAGGTTAGGAAATTGTCTTGCCTGAGGGGTATGTGCTCAGTGCACATGTCGAGCACCCCACGGGAGCTGGCCATGATATAGCATCCCTAAAGGAAAGTCTCCAGACTGTGGGGAGAAATCACTCTGGCTAGGTCAGGAAAAAAAGACTTCAGTTTCTTCCAGTTAATGCCAGATGTGCCCATAGGCTACTCCAGAAACCTAGGACTAGTACGGGATCATAGGATAATTCTAGTTCCGAGGGGCATGTCTTATTAAGTGATTTCTAGGGAGAATATATAGAAAAGATAAAAGGTCCTTGTATCATCTCATTGCATTATACGACTTTTTCTTGCCTTCCCTTCTTCCTTTTCTTATTTCTTCCTTTTGTGGTTTTGCCCTCCAACATAAAGACTTCTAAAGTGCCCTTCCTTTCTTCTACTTTCCCTGGTCCCTCAGGAATCCAAATACTCCAACAGATGTTTTGGTTGAATTTTGTTCTAAAAAATCCTTTGACTGCTGGGGGAAAATATTCTTTTGATCTTTCTTTCGCGGGTACTGTGGTTTTCTTAAGGAAATTCTTCTCAGTGAATTCCCCTTGATTTTTAACTATTTTTATCATGGTCTACCTCTATTCAGTGGATGTTCTTTCCATCTGCAACTTGAACTATTCAAATCTGAATCATTTAATCAGCTTTCTGATACACAGTATCTTTAAGTATCTACTTTGACTGCCATTTTTCATTTTTCTATTCAGTTCAGTCATTCACACTGAGATCCAGTCTTCTGAGCCCCACAGGCTTAGCCCAGCTTTGCTTGGTTCGTCCAATATTAACAGCCTTAAAAACCACACTTCCCTATGGTTTCTTCCATCTTGTAGAAAAACGATTTCAGGATTATATTCGTACTACCACATTTATTATTTTTATTTTTTGTAGGCATGTACTTATTTTATTAAGAGACATCTGCCAATCCGACCTAGCTAAAGGGGTGGGTGGCACAGACCATTTTCATATGGGTGGCAGGTTTAATACTCAGCTCAGTACAGAGGCCTGGGTTGGGTCGGCCTCCACTATTCAGATAAAGATTGAAATAGACTGTTCGGAGATTCTGAGTATTAAGTCAATGGTTCTGCATAACATATTTCAAGATGCTGGGGTTTCCATATAGGCATGGGTCCAGTTTCAATATGTATTTTTATTTGTCTCATTTTATTTATTTTGTGGATATTTTCTTCTGGAAGAGGGCAAAATCCAATTTGTTAAGCTGATTTTCTAAATAAATGATTTGAGTGTGTGTGTATAAGTGTATATGTGTGTGTATGTGTGTATTTATATACAAAACATGTATATTGTGTATATTTTATATACATACATATATTCTGAATTAACTTTTATCATCACCTATCGCTGTTAATGTGTGTGTTTGTGTGTGTGTGAGCGAGCGAGCGAGTGAGAGAGAGGATGCTGTGTCTTTCTGCTTGGTTGGGACTTTAACACTTGAGTAAGAGGACATCCTTTGCTGTTACCTTTCCTGTATCATCATCAATGCTCTGTTATTACTAAAAGATTCATTACTGATTTTATATGAACTGTAAATCATGAACTAATTTCAAAATAGCACAGCCTTAGTATCAACAATGAATATAACACATCTTTTTTGAAACTAAGACCATTAAATTATTTTCATGTTAATTGCATTTTACATAAGAATAATGGTGGTTTATTAATGAAGCAAAAGAAAAATGTTACTAGACCTGGATGTATCTAGATTGAGGGAAGAAAGATGTTGACATTTTTGTCTGGTGGAAGGAGATTACTCAATCTGATGGAACTTCTCTCTATTTATCGTTGTAAACAGAAAGCTGAGTCAAGTCTCAGCTGCCATAGTGTAAGCTTAGGTAAATTACTTCCACTCTCTGGATCCTAGATTCCTACTCTGTAGAATTATGGAAGTGAGAATATATAGGTGTCTTTGTACCTCTAACATTCTATGATTGTACCATTGGCCTGAAACACATACACACACACACAAATACATGCACACACACATATGTATCCATACACACACACACATTATTTTTCTTCAGACCAAATGTGAAAACATATTTCGCAACATTATGAAAATTTGGATAACAAATGTACATGTGATGTGATCCCACTGCATATATTTTCTAGTTCTGCCTTGCTAGGTTCAGCTGCCCATTGGTGAACCTGGACCTAAAGTGGTAAAGAAGAGGCTGCATGGCAGAGACTGGGTTTGCATCTTAAAGGGAGAAGAGGGTTTAAATAGATGGGTCAGAGGAAAGATGGCAGTTTATACCTAGAAAAAGAAAGTTTAGCATTGAAATGTATTACAGCACTTCCTGAAGATGAAAGGTGACCAAGTGAATGAAGGTGTTCTCATTGGGGAATGGGCGAGATGGATTTAGATTAAAGGAGTCTTTTTTCAAATTGAAGTATGGTTGATGTACAGTATTACATTAGTTCAGATGTACAACATAGTGATTCAGAAATGAAACGCTCACCATGATAAGTGGAGTTGCCATCTGTCACCAAAGCTGTTACAGTATCATTGACTCTGTTCCCTACATTGTACTTCTCATTCCCGTGTCCTATTTTGTAACTGGAAGTTTGTACTTTGATATCCTTTTCACCTGTTTTACCTGTACCTCCGCCTCCTCCCTCCCAATCAACTCTCAGTTTGTTCTCTGTGTCTATGAGTCTGTTTCTATTATGTTGGTTTTATTTTTTTTTTAGATTCCAGATGTAAGTGAAGGCATGTGGTATTTGTCTTTTTCTGACTTACCTAATTTAGGATAATACCCTCTAGGTCCATCCATGTTGTCACAGATGGCAAGATTTCATTCTTTCTTATGGCTGAGTAATATTCTGTTCTGTGTGTACACACACACACACACACTGTACATAGACATACAACATCTCTACTCATTTATTATTGAGGGACATTTAGGTTAATTCCATATCTTGGCTATTGTAAATAATGCCTCAGTGAACAAAGGGGTGCCTGCATATCTCTTCAAAGCAGTGTTTTTGTTTTCTTTGGGTAAATACCCAAAAGTAGGATTACTAGGTCATATGGTATTTCTATTGTTCAGTTTTTGAGAAGCCTTCACACAGCTTTCCATAGCGGCTGTACCAATTTCCAATCATACCAGCAGTGTACAAGGGTTCCCTTTCCCCGACATCCTCACCAACACTTTTTATTTCATACTTTTTTGTTAATAGTCGTTCTGGTTGGAATGAGGTGATGTCTCTCTGTGGTTTTGATCTGCAGTTCCCTAATTTTAGTGATATTGAGTATCTTCGCATGTGCCTGTTGGCCATCTGTATGTCTTCGTTGGAAAAATGTCTAGTCAGGTTCTCTACCCATATTTTAATCAGATTATCTGTTTTTTTGGCATTGAGTTGTATGAGTTCTTAATATATTTGGGCTATTATCCCTCCACCAGATATATTGTTTGCAAGTATCTTCTCCCACTCAGTAGGTTGCCTTTTCATTTTGTTGATGGTTTCTTGGTTGTGCAGAAGCTTTTAGTATGATCTAGACCCACTTATTTATTTTTGCTTTCGTTTCCCTTGCCCAAGGAGACATATCCAGAAAACAATTGCCAATGACAATGTCCAAGAGTAGACTACCTAACTTTTTTTCTAGTAGTTTTATGATTTCAGGTCTTATATTTACTTCTTTAATCTACTTCAAGTTTATTTTTGTGTGTGGTATAAGATAATGGTCCAGTTTCATTGTTCCGTGTGTAGCTATTCAGTTTCCCGACATAATTCATTGAAAAGATTGTCTCTTCCCCATTGAATAGTTTTGCTTCCTTTGTTGTATATTAACTGGCCATATAAGCATAGGGTTTTTTTTCCTGGGGACTCTGTTCTGTTCCATTGATACCTGTCTGTTTTTGTCCTGGTACCATACTGGTTTCATCACTGTAGATTTGTAGTTTAATCAGAAATCAGGAAGCATAACTCTTCCGCTGTGCTCTTCTTTCATAGATTGCTTGGACTCCTTTGGGTCTTTGTGGCTCCGTATAAATACTAGGATTATTCTATTTCTGTGACAAATGCCACTGGTATTTTGATGGGGATTGCATGGAATCTGTAGATTACTTTGGGTAGTATGGACATTTTAACAATAATGATTCTCCCAATCCGTTAGCATGACGTATCTCTCCACGTATTTGCGTTGTCTTCAGTTTCTTCCGTCAGTGTCTTACAGTTTTCCGAGTAGAGGCGTTTCATTTCCTTGGTTACATTTATTCCTCGGTATTTTATTCTTTTTGATGCAATTATACATAGGACCATTTTCTTAATTTCTCTTTCTGGAAGTTCATTATAAGTTTATAAAAATGCAACCAGTTTCTGTGTATCCTGAAACTTTACTGAATTCATCTACTAATTCCAATAGTTTTTTGGTGGAGTCTTTAGTATTTTCTATATATGGTATCATGTCTTCGGCAAATAGTGACAGTTTGATTCTTCCTTAGAAATTTAGATGCCTTTTATTTTAGCCTAAAAATATCTTTAAAGACCAGGCTTTGTTAAATAGTCTGAAGGAGGCAAGGCCAACCATTGGGTGGTTTTGAACAGGATGGAATAATGATTAAATAGAAGTTTGAGAATGATTATTTTGGCAGTGAATGGTATGCAGTCTAAATTTGGGAGATCGAGATAGATAGAAACACTAGCAGTGGGAAGCAGTTGTAGCGATCTGTACACAATGTCTGCTGCCATGTGTATGACAAGTGCTTATATCACAATGGTGACGAGAAAACTGGAAAGGAATGAGTATATATGAGATGGATGGCGAATGAGTAACTGACAGTATCTGATTACACTTTGACTCCTCCCAGTATCCCAAAATATCGCATTGTTTCTGGCTGTGGAGCTTGAGCTGATAATATTGTCACAAATTGACAGCAGATTTGAAAAGTGGAAGTCTCAGTGAAAATGAAGAATTAGGTTTTCAACTAAATTTGTGGGTTTTTTTTTTTCAGTTTAAGAAAGTTAAAATATCCTGAAGCCACCCTAATTGAAATGTAGCCCAAATGAGTTGTCAGGTGAATAGATATTGATTAGGGAGCCAGCTTTATGCAGGGAGTAGTTGAAACCAAAAACTGTTGCTCACTGAAAGCTGTGTGACAGTAGGGTTTCTACTATTCAGTGTACAAATTTGGGCATTTTTACTGGTTTCAGATTAAGTAAAAATATTACTTTCATATCACCCCTCCCCCTTGCCTTTCAATATAAATGTAAGTTTATTCTTTAGTTACAAGAACAGATTTAGAATAGGTTTTCATTGTATATTGCCAAGTAATTATAATATTCACCAACAGAATCCTGTAATATTTCATATTCATTAGCAATTCCATTTTATATCCAAAATTTCAACAAAAGAATTTTATACTTATTTCTGCTAGTTTAAAACTTCTAAAGATACTACAAAATTCATAGCTGTATTGGAAAATAAAAGCAGTCTAACTAACTCCTAGTATTTATTTTCTCAAAAAATAGATTTGATTCCTTTTTCTCTTTTTTTGTGTGGTTGTAACTTATCATTATTTTTTAGATTTAGGAAGGGAAGGATTTTTGCCGTGATTTGAGAGGATACTTGTAGCTAGAGAATGGTTATTTATTTTCATGTTCCCTTTAACTACAATGTCTGCTGCAATGTGTATGAGAAATCTAAATAGACTGAAGATCATCTTTTTTGAAACAGTTGGATTAAGTTGATTTTTTAAGATTAAAGGATTGTTGATACTCAACTTTTATTGGTTTCAGGTATGTAACTGTGACTCAACAATTACATATGTTATGAAATGCTTACCATTGTAAGTGTAGTTACCGTCTGTCACCATACGAAGATCTTAAAATATTACTGACTATAGCCCCTATGCTCTACTTTTTATTCCTGTAACTAATTTATTTTATAATTGGAAGTTTGTACCTGTTTATTCCCTTCACCTATTTTACCCATTCCCCTCTCCCTCCTCTATGGCAGCTACTAGTTTATTTTCTGTGTTTATGAATCAATTTCTGTTTTGTATGGTTGTCTGTGTTTTTCTTTTAGATTCCACATATAAGTGAAATCATATGATATTTATCCTTCTCTTAGCATAATACCTTGTGGTCTATCTATGTTGTCGTACATGGCAAGATTTCATTCTTCTTTATGTCATAAATGGCTGAATAATATTCCATTATATGACTACTTATTTTATGTATATACACACCTCATCTTCTTTATCCTTTCACCTACTGATGGACATTTAGGTAATTCTGTATCTTGGCTACTGTAAATAGTGCTACAGTAAACATGGGATGCATATTATCTCTTTGAATTAGTGGTTTTGCTTTCCCTGGGTAAATACCCAGGAATGGAACTGCTGAGTTTCATTTTTGGTATTCTATTTTTAATTTTTCAAGGATTCCCTACATGAATACTCATTTTCCCAAAAATCTTTGCGTAAGGAACTACTTTATTTCATGACAACTATAAAACATTAACTATGATCCTAGCAAAGGAAAAAGTTTTCAATTAGTTAACAAATCATGCCTGTTACAAGTCAATTAGCAACAGCTCAGATATCAGAAAAATCATGTTTTTACTTTTAGGTGGGCCATTAACTGGTCATAAGTAATTGAGGAATTGAATTTATTACTCAGAACCTCAGTTTGCAGAACAGTATTTATTCATATAGATTTTTAGAGAGAGAGAGAGAGAGAGAGGTTGGGAGACTATCGAAACTTGGCTTTGTGAATTTGTTACTAATATAATTATGATTTTATTATTTGTTTCACGGAAGAGTCCATTCTATATATTTTATTTTTAAGGTGGTAGAATTGTTAAGCTTGCTAAATGATTCTGAGGTCCCTGGCCTAGAGATTTATTACAAAAAGGGGAGCTTTGTTATTATGTGATTGTTTTTACATTACATGTTGAGTTGTGCTAGATTAATTGTAATCATTTTTTATTTAACTATTAGTAATTTTACTTAAGCCTCCTCCTTTTAAAGAGTCTAATAATCACTCTTCTCTTTCAGTGATCTCACACATACACAATCACATTAATAACAAATTACATACTAAAAATTCATAGATCTTGGACTCAGATTCATTATACTGGAGAAAATTAATCATTTTTAGACCATGTGACTGCCCAAAGATTTCTTAAGTTTTGGAGATTTTACACATCTCAAATGTAGACAGTAATACCCATGTTAGATGGTTGATTTCAGAATTAAATATGGAGCAGAATGAATGATATAATCCCCGAGATGTAGTAGGTCCTGAGTAACCCCATAGGTCCATGTGTTCTCCCCTCTCCCCCAAAAAGCACATGTCTCTCATAGTAAGAAATAAACACTGAGTGTAAAAGTTAACTTCTACGCTTTCATAATCCTAGACAGATAATTTTTTTTGGTCCTTACAGAGGTGAGAAACTGGTTTGATGTAGTTTTATTGGCAGGTAGGGAGATTTATTCCAAATTCAGAGATTTTCTTTCTTCATTTGTATCTCATCAACTAATTCTCCTATGGATCATTCCCAGCCCGGGAGAAGAGCAAAAGAGAAACCGAAAGAAAGAGTGGAAATATGAAAGAAACAGAGAAGACGGCAGGCGGCAGGGAGGAATGAGGGAAGCAGCGACCAGGCAGGTAGAAAGCAATAGTGAGAATAAAGAATAAAAGCCCAGGAGACAGTGATCTGTGCTTAGCTCCAAGTTTTAAGCTGGTTTTACGTTTGTGCCCCTGGATATGTCAACATCCTCCCAGCTGGGTCTCTCTGACTGGGCCCCTCTTCAGCAATGGACCTTGTCATGAGATCCAGGGATCAGCCCCACATGCCAAGAGTGGTTCATTTGACTTGTACTTTTTAACTCTTCACACCAATGAATCATAAAGTGCCTTGTTTAATATGCACCTAATGTAATGCTTCACTTCTCCTTCAAGTACAGAAATCCAAATGACCAGCACCCTCCCTTCATCCCACAACACACATACACACACAGAGAGAATCGTTTACTACTCCTTCCCAAGAATTTCTGCCTTTCTCATCCCAGTGGCTCCCTGGCACCTAGAACAATATTATGTTCTGGCCAGTATGTGCCTGGCAAACATTAAGCAACATTAATGAATGGATAATAGAGACATGTCAATGTTGATTTAGAGACACATAAAAGGTAAAACTTTGTGACGTTGAGGTCATTTGGTTTCTGTTAATGTGATTTAGTTTACAATTGTCTTTCTGTTTTGAGTTAATACAGTTATAGGATATATTATAGGATATATTCCTACCCCCTCCAGGAAATGCTGCAGAAAAGGAAAGTTTGTTGAAGGAACACTCATTTCTTTCTTATTCTTTGCTCAAAAACAATAGTTTTTATTTTGCTTATTTACTATTCCAGTAAGAAAACACTGAGTAGGAACTTTCATACCCTGAAACCACTTGTATCTGACTCACAGGAAATAGCATTGGACAAGGAGGGGCTCTTCAGTGAGCTGGTCAGGATACTACATCCCAGTGTGCTCGTAAAAAGAGAGCCCGACCTACTCACCTTTGTTTTTAAATAAAGGCTGCAGGATGCTAGTCATGATTGTTTTTAGAGCACAACCTTCCCTTGGAAAGGTGTCACATTACTATTACCATGGCAACAGATGCCCTATAAAGATGAGTTGCTTACCAGTTGTTCTGTTCAATAAACAGATGCCTGAAATTCACCAGGAAAAAGGTATAATAGGGACAGTTCTGTATTTTGATATTTCTCTTTCTAAAACTATATTCAACAGTAAAGATCATTTCATAGAAATATTTAATTTAGGTTGTATTTCGTATCAGCTGTATCACATAAATTTATAACAGTTTTCTGAATTTATAACTGTTCTTTTATTATAAAAATAATATTCACATGTAAATAAAATTATTCTGTGCCAAAGAGCATAAAGAGAAAAAGAGAAATGGCCTCTCTTGCCTCCGTTTCTCAGTGGTAAAGCGTGAAATCAACAATTAATTGGTAAGCAGTTAAGCTTATTAACTTTCTAAACCTTATAATACTTTATAAGCATAGACTTAACAACTAACTTCATAAACTAAAAAAGAAAAATTGTTTTAAATTAATCATTTATAGAGGAATGCATATAAGTGGGTACAAATAATACCCCCAACATTTTAGGCAAGAAACTTATGGCCATTTGTTCCATCATCTGGGATTAAAGTGATAAGAATCTACCTACAGCAAACATTTTACAGAATCAATTCCTGTTATCAAAACTAATATATAAAAATAATTTACAAAATACATAAATATTATAATTGGGAACTATAAAATGCAGAAAGATAAATTTGTAAAAAAATTTGTAAATAGAAGAGGAGAAATAATTTTAGAGGCTAGAAGAAAGGCAAGAAAAATAATTTATTGGCAAGAGAAAATGATTTGATTATAGGTAACTAGTCTTTGTAAAGATAGATATAACTTAAATAGGTTGCCCTAACTTATATTATATATGCAAATAATTAAACACATACATATATGTGTGTATGTGTATATATATAATATATGTGTGTGTGTATATATTTATGTGTGTGTGTGTTTCTAGACTGTTTCTATTCTGCCTCTGGACCCATAAAGAACTTACTTTCCTAGAGTGATTTGTTCATAAGAAAGACAGTGCCCCTTTGGAGACATTCTGTGTCCCAGGTTGCAGAATACAAACTCCTACTGTCCCTTAGACAATCACAAGTGATTTCACAATTTTTGTGATTGTGAAGCAATTTCTCAGAACCTGGGTATACTAATGACATCAATTTCTGAGATCCCAAAGTTAAAGATTAAACCTCAGTCTAGCCACTCCACCAATATCTAGCCAGAGTGGCCTAGCCAGACACTGTCAGTAGTAAACACTTACTGTAAAAGGTTTATGAACTCTTTCAAACCACTAAAATGCCTCAATTAACATTCTGGCAACATAAATAGGTATTCTATGGATTAATTTATTCTCTCAGTACACTTATCTTCCATTCTTTGGTTCTTGCCAACCCATCTGAGTCAAGCATCTTCTCTACTTTTCATACATTCTTGACATTTGGAGAAATATTTCAGTAATATCTGTACATAAAGAATGTATTTCTGAAGACAGTATAGCATAGTGGCTCTAAAATCAGATCTGCAGTTTAATGCCACACCAACCACTACATGCCCTGTGGCAAGTTATCCACTTTCATCTTCAATTTCCTCAGTTGTTATAATGAAGCTAATAAAACCATCCACTGCATAAGACTTTTTGAGAATTGAGTAAGATAATACTATAAAGCACTTAGCACAATTTATAGGACATAGTAGTTGCTCAGTAAATGCATTCCTCCCCTTCCTCCTCATCATTGTAATTATTATGGTTGTTTTCAACTATTATTCAGCTTCTACTGGGGGACTTAAGTGCTATAGAAAAATACATGCAGTGAATTTTAGTATTGGTTGGCATATTAGATCTGTGGAACTAATTATTCTTAGTTTTTTGTACTAATACTATATAACTTCAGTCATTCTTGACCAGGAGTAGTCATTTAAATAAACCCAAGATTCAATGGGCTACATTGCTAATGAAAATAGAAGTGGCAGTAGTAGGGTGTCTTGTAGAGTAAGATAAATGTATTAATTTACTTGACATTGACTTTGAATAGAGAGGAAAACTCAGCCAAGAATGTACCATAAGTGTCCCAGATGGATAGTGAGCTCTGAAGTCTCTGGACAAAGGACCTTCCACCTCAACTTCAAAGAGCACCCAGATATAAAGCTCCAATCAATATGAGTAAATAATCAATAAGAAAAATATAATAACTTAAATCACATAGGAGAGGAAAAAGGAAAAGATTAGGGTCAGCCAGTGCAACAGTCACGTCACAGATTCCAATCAAGATTCCGAGTGGGTGGTGCTCAAAGGAAATGGACAAGCTGATTCTAAGTCCTCTAATACAGAAGAGCCAAAGACTAGGAATGGAAAAAAATGCTCCTATAAAGTTAAAAAGAAAAAGAAGGAGGGTTTGCTTGATAGTAAGGTGATTGTAAAGAACAGGTAGAATTTGTATATGCATATAAACGTATGTGTGTGTACATACACGTATACGTACAATTTGAATAGATAGTATTCTGTGTTTTGTGTATTCATGCATAGAGGGGGATAAGTGTACATGTAAACACATACACACATAAATACATGCATTTGTCTTAATTTTACCTAGTATTTTCTTGACATCAGGTCTGTGAGAAAGATCTTGAAGAAGGGATATAATAGACTATAACATACATTCATGGTAAGGAAGCAGTCATCTCTTTGTAATGAATATATTTGGGGGACATAAGTATCTAAACCATGAAAGTATTTTTCATTTATTGTGTTTTCAATACAATAAATTTCATTTCAAAACCAATAGATTTGAACACAGAGTTGCAAATAATACACATTACTCTGTATTAGCACATGTGTGTCATTACACTATTTCACAAGTGAAGAAAGGAGGTCATAATTATGGCCAAAGGAAGAGCTGAAGAGCTGGTTTCTAGCAAAGATCTTATTTTTAAAGCCAGTGTTTTTTTGTTTCCTAGTAATTTGGAATTTTTGAAAATGGTCATCACAATATGATCATTTATTTTTCAATTAGTTTATGTAGATTATTCCAAGAATGAAAATATATTTACCATATAAATCCTATTTCATAATTTGTATTAGCTAGCTGGAGTAGGGTATTTAAGAGATCTCTGCCTTATGCCCTTTGGCATATACCTTAGAAGCAGAGTACTTCTCAGGTGGCACGCAGGTGAGCAATACTGGCAGGCCAAGAAGGAAAATAGTTAAATGAAGTACTAATATGATAGCACGGAAGTGTCACTCAAGAAATCTCGATGAGTAAATCCCTTTGCAGGAGTTCCCCCTGGTGTCACTCAGATGGAGCTGCCTTTTGGTACAATGTAAGTGAGCCTCCTGAACTCTGGGGCATAAAAATCTTACTGTTAATTAGGAATTGTCATATTGGAAAGCCGGAGTTTTATCTGAAACTGTGAGTATGGTAAAAGAAATGGCTTTTAGTTTCATCATGCTTTGTGTGTGTGTGCATTTTTGTCTTGAATTTTTCAGTTTACATTCATCAGATTTGCAGGCTAATATAAATGTTCACTTTGTTTATCCTAGTAGACAGAAGCTTCTCTGTAGGGTGTGTGAGACTTTATATATTCACAGAAGAGTTGTTAAATCCTTTCGATAAGAATGACAATATGAGTGAACAAAAAAGACATTGTGCTCGAAAAATATTTCTTCAAAGCTGTCAGTAAAAAAAAAATGCACATCTACTTGCCTTGGAACTAAACTTGATTCAACTCTCAGAAAGCAGATTCTTTGTTAAAAATGAAGGTGGTCTTATTTATTTCTCCACCTCATGGATAGAGATGAACATACCATCTTGATCCCTGCTGGGGTGATTGTTCTTCAGTCTGCAGGTTAGAGCATTGCATTTCCCCAACGTCCCCAGAGACTTTCATGTTCTTATTTTTAAGGTGCAGTTGTTTATTCATTCATTTCCTCTTTTCTTTACTCTTGGTCCAAAACCATAAAGTAATTTAGAAATTGATCATGTAGACAAGAACACAGTGGTAAAAAAGAAAAAAGGTATTATTAATAGCATAATAATTTTGTGGGTGAGAGAGGTTTTTTCCTGATTTTGCTAGGTGATCTTACAAAGGGTAGTAATTCTCTTTTGTTGACTTTGGGCTTTATGATATTTTAAAGATATGGCAAAAATGGGGAAATAACTGCTAAGTGCCAATCTTTTTGTGGTGGTGGAAAGTACGATGTGGCAATGTTTAAAAAATAAAATGAAGAAAAAGGCCGCCTCACTACCATCAAGTAGGCGTTATTAACCGCTTGCTCCCTGGGGCACATCGTGGCCAACAGACAGACTGGGAGGGAGGCCCTGTGATGTCCTGTGTGTCCAGTATTCTATCCCATCGAATGTTCACAGTCTAAGAAATTGGGGTAGTCATGCCAACTTAGAAATGAGGAAAATAAGATCAGAGCTATAGCACGCTGTATGCTTCACGGTGTGTGGCAGAGTTGGGATTCTACCCTGATTGGTCTGGTTCCTAAGCACATGCTGTTCCCTTACGGTCCCTGGTGAAGATAGAGTGTTTATCCCTTTGAGAAACGGCAGTGAAAAGATAATCTCATGACACTTAATATTCTTTTAAATAATTAATATAGAATGAACATACTTGTAATTAAATGGGTTTTACTTTTCATGAAAAAATGTGCCTTTCAACTTTAAGATGGTCTGTTTTTCTCTGTGTCAGTCAGTTTTAGGGTCACTGCCAATGAGGCGAAAAATGCCCCAAACCACAGCAACCTGAAACAAGATAAGACTCTTTCTCTAACCTGATGAGAACTTTGGCGATAACTATTCTAGGGTCACTACAGAGCAATAAGGGGTGTCCAGGACGGGCACCATCTCTCTCCTGTGGGTTCTGTGTTCTGGAAGGGGTGGGGTTGGTTGTGGCTGTCATAGTGTTAACTTCATTTGGAGAGACTCTAGCGGGCTGTGGGAGGGTCACGAGCAGGCCTTTGGCTAGTCACTGAGATCACGGCTATTAGGGAAAATCAGTGCCTGTGGGAGCCTGTTGCGGGAAGTTTAAAATGATAAATGTGACCAGACTTGGAACACGTTTAATTGCCAGGACAATCTGGAGAGCCGGAGGCATGGGTTTTGGAGAGCCGAGTGCGGTGCTGACAGATGGGACTTCGCCTCAAGCCTCAGAGAATCAAAAGGCTCCTGTCTCATTTTTCGCATCTGTTCCCGGCTCCCTGAGTATTGCTGTCCTATGTACTCCGCTCACCTAGATGCCACACATTTTCTCTAAGAAAACATTGCATCTCTTCCAGCTGTACTCTAACTTCACACTGAGACTTCAGTGTAACACAATTTTATTGCAGATAAAAATGGAGAGGCTTTCAGATGTCTCTATCTGTATACATTGCCAAAAATATTTTTTTAAGTTAGAATAATATTGTTCTTTAGAGAACAAGATTTACTAGTATGTACATCCTCTCTGATTAAATATCAATACATATAAACCATGATCTGATTGAAATAAGTCACTGATTCATTTCCCCCATATTAGAAGGTAACACGAGCTGATTATGATAGACTAGAAAGTAAGTTCTAAGTTTTTTCACTGCCAAACAATGATTGATACTTAATTTTATTAAAAATGTTATGCTAATGCTCAGTTTCTTCTGACAGGCATGTCTGAATTTATTTATGTAACAGGAGGGTAGTTGATGGGAAAACTGAAAGGATTCCTGGAAGTACTTAATAAACAAAAACATTTTCCTAAGACATGAAGTCATTACAAATATATGTCTTTTTATTAAGAAAATCCTGTTTTAAAATGGGAAAGTAAAATGTCTTCCTGAGGCAGCTATGGCCTGTGCTTACAAAGAGTGACTTACAACTTGATGTTAATATCTTTCATTTGGTTAACAAATAGTTAAGGTAAATTACCCTTGAGAGGGAAAAATGAAGGGAGGTGAAATGGCCTGGGGATAACTTTCTCTCAGCAGCTGAGATGAGGAAGCATGATGGTTGACCTTGGAACTGTTCTAGAAGATTCCGAATATGTGGTCACTGTGAAGGCTGGCGCTGTCTGAGGAGGCTTGGCTCAGGCCATGTATCAGAGTAGGGGCAGTGCTCCAAAACAGGAGTGAATAGTGTCAGGTTGATGGGCACGTGTTTAAAAAGGGTTCAGGGGCAGAAATAAGGTACATACGAGGCGAGAGTCCGCCTCCTTAGTTCGGTCTTTCCACCAGCCAGCCCTGCTGTCAAGTGGGGGGGGAGAAACCCAAACAGATCTGAAGGGGCAGTAGAGGCTCCAGAACCACAGAGCTCATGTTCAGGGATTTTCAACGATTTTGTGAAGTGTTAACAAAAGACTAAAGTTGAAACCGAGTGTCTCATTTCTCCCAGTCTAGCCTACCATTCAGATGGCTTCTTTCGAATTTCTGAATTCCTCAGCTTTGAAAATTTGGAGCACAGCTCGATGTCTTCCTCCCAAGTGGCCGCTCCATATCCTGTTGGACCTGGGGCTGTCCTCTCCGTCTTCCCTCCGCACACATGCAGAATTCCCACTGCGCTGTCCCCGGTGGGGATTCACAGCACAATGTCCTCCTTCCCGCCCTCCTTTTCTTCACTTTTTTTCTCTCCTTCCCTCAGTTCCTTCCTCACTTCCATGTAATAAACACATTCATTTATCATTGACAGGTTAGAAAAGAATATCATGACATCAGATTTGTTTAGCTATGGTGTGAATCATCACCTTTATTGATGAGTAAAATTATGTCAAGTCAGGACTGCTGGGCTCTCGGGTGTGTGCAGTCCTTCTAAAGCCAGACCCCGTGTCTCACCAGGGCCGCACTGCCAGGAGAACTCCCCACCCGGTCCCTTACCTACGTGGTTTTTTCTCAGTCAACTATGCATGCTGCGGCCTGATGCAACTCTCTCTAGCACGAAGGTTTGTATTTTAGCATATTTTAGGAACAGAAGAGTTTTCTCAAGTGAAATCTTACTAAGGATAAGGAAACACTAGAGATCTTTTTATTTTATTTTTATTTTGGTATCATTAATGTACACTTACATGAACAACATTGTGGTTACTAGATTCTCCCCATTATCAAGCCCCCCCCACATACCCCATTACAGTCACTGTCCATCAGTATAGTAAGATGCTATAGAGTCACTACCTGTCTTCTCTGTGCTATACTGCCTTTCCCGTGCCCCCTCCCCCACCACATTATGAGAAAAACTAGAGATTTAACTTTGATCAGCTGTACACCACACAGAAGAGGGAACTGAAACCACACCTACTTGAAATTTCTTCAGCTACCATCCATCTGTCAGGAGCTTTGGGACCATTTCCCCGGATCTTCATTTTAACTAGTACTGCCCAAAACACAGGCCGTTCTTTGAGTTCTTAACTCCAAACCCTTTAGCATTTCATCATTGCTTTCAGTATTCTCTTACTGCTTTGATAATATTAAAGCATCGTGTTGGAAAGAATTAGGAGATTAGAATAGAAAGAGACACAAGGCCTTAAAAAAGTAAATGATTCTATTTTTAACTTGTCTAATGAAAACTGACATTTTTTCTTATTGTGCTTGCAGTAGTAATGTATACAGTTCATTTGAAACGACATAAGATAAAAAATTCTCTTACTTTAGTATCAGGTCTCTGTGATACCTCGCAGGTTTTAATATTCAAGTCTTCATTCAGATATTTAGTGAACATCTCCTATTTGCCAAATACGCTCCTATTTTTATTGAATATCTCCTATGTGCTAATAAGCTCCAGGGAAAATACACAGCAGTGAATAGAATAAACACATCTGCTCTCATAAAGTTTATTTTCTAAAGGGGGAAAGTGGCAACAAGCACAATAAATAAGAAAAATACGTCGTGTGATGGGTAGTGGTAAGTTCTAAAGGGGGGAAATCACAGAAAGGGATATGAAGTATTATGGGAAGGGGTTTGGAAAGAGTGGCCAGGGTGTCTTATTGGGAAAGTAACTTTTGAGTAGAGCCGACAAGTGGTGAAAAAAGCAGGTATAAAAAGGCTATTAGTAAGACATTTAGGTGTAGAATTCAATTGAAAATTATATTTATGGAACACCTACAGCATGTAAGGTTCTCTTATAGTCAGTAGGAAAATATTAAGATGAAAGACATTTGCACTTAAAATATCACGTAAATACTTTTAATAAAGCATTGATCACTTTAGGTAAGTTTAGGTTTGTATCTTTTGAGTTCTCTTTAAATTACTAAACTCACTCTGGAATTTTGCTGGACCTCTGCATCCATTTGAAAATAAGGGGTTTCAGTTAGAGCAGTTAAGATGATCTCTCTGTCTTGGAGATGTAACAGTTAACCTACCAGTGGTGAAGTAGAGAACTTTATCTTATTCTTTGATGGTGGCTTGTGTATCTAATCTAAGCCAACTATGTAACTATCCCGATGGAAATATGTGGCATGTCCATTTGTATACATTTATGTACAAATGTGTTTTTCATTTCTTATTTTTAAGATTTTACTGTGTCCATAGTGCAGATGATATAAAAGAATGTGGATTTCTGCAAGGCAAGAAAAACTCAAATGGGGGGAATTATAAGGACATTTTTATGAAAACAAATTTTTAATGTACAACTGAAATGATTATATATACAAGAAGGCTTATAAGTGCCATTCAGTACCTGGAATTTCATCACGGAAGGGGCTCTTGTTATAGTTCCTTTTAACCCATATCTATGTAAGCTTCGAGGGGTTGGGTTGGCTTCTGCTAATTTCTCTTACATAATACCATAATGATACTTGTGAGGAGTGTATCATATTTTTTTCTTTTTAAGAAAAAAATTATCCTCAAGTAAAGAGAAGTCAGAAAGTGAGCTTCCTTTCCTTTAGTGTTATTTCATTTTGCCCTCAAGGGGGCTTTTTCAGCTCAGATTAGCATGTTTTAAAATTCATATCTGAGCTGCAGTGCTAACAGATTAACACCCTAAGGGTTGAGCGATAGTGACTCCTACCAGGGCTGCGCACGAAAGGCTCATTCACTTCTGTATTTCGAAGAGGTTGCTGGAGGGGAGGCCAGGCACCCTTGAGAGCATTCCTGTACCTCAGGCTTCCCTCCTGCTTCGAAACATCATGCTGTCAAATGAATCTGCTGTGGATTCAGAAACGGACATGGAGCTAATGCTCCTTACTTGTAGATACAAAGGAAATAAAGACAATATCAGCTTTTGTACTGTGTATTAGAAACTGTGCAGGCAGACTCAGCCTACTTCCTGAAATGAAATTTCTCACAATTTTCAGAGAAAGGTGGCTGCCTTTTTTATTATGTGTCCACTGGTGGAATGTTCTATTATAAGCATACCCCTGGGTGGTATAGCTCTCAAACTGAATATGCAGTCTGAGGATGTGAGCATACAAAACGGATGGGGACTGTTAGAAAGTAGGGGAAACACATAGGATCTTTTTTTCATGGGTCTCTGGAGGATAAAAATGGTGTTGTTTTCTGTACCTAAGTAAGAGACATGTTGTCTTAGAAGCAGGGTGAGTGGAATGTGAGCAACCAGTATAAAAACAAAAAAAAATGTATCTGGCTAAGGTTTCATCTTTGTATAACACAATAGCCCACTGTCAATTGGAGATGTTTGCAAGATAAACATGTGTATAGAAAAACAGGGAGCTAGCTAGCTAGAAGGCATAAGTCATCTCTGTGATGTCCACAACGTAAAAACCTCTTTCTCTTGACAAACCAACTTTCCTTTGGCAAATGCTGTGTGCATCCTTCCATTTGTCTTGCTCATGAGAATGTCTGTGGCTGACTATTTTAGGTAGGTCAGGCATCATGGATTAATCTGCCCTTTTTTAAAAACTTGGAGTTTGATCAGGGCTCTTTGCTTTCTCCTTTGAGTCGTTCATTCCAAACATCGATTTGTAGACCTTTTCACAGCTTCCATACCCAAGTGCAAACCTAACTCCTTTGGCAGAATTCTTTGTAAGTACCCCTAAAACAGATGAGCATGTGTGAGATTCACAGCTTGGGGCCTCTGCACACAGGAGTGTGTGCACTGGTAACATCACACTAGAAACGAACTCTTGCTAGTGTTGGTTGTAAGGGCTCATGTTTGCCACATCTTGCAGAGGTTCTATTTGTTAATCGACAAATATTTACTAGGCCTTTATTACTACTGGGTAAACAAAACAAAATAAAATGAGCTTATGATTTAATGAATATCTTTCATATTTTCACTTTAATAAGTCTACAATCTAGACAGGTGTATTTAAATAATAATCCTTGTAAATGAAGAAGTAAAAGGAAACACTAATTTTCTTCCTTCCCTCACCATGAACCCTATTTAAGATCCGTCTTGAATATTACACATTTTCTTTTCATCTCTATTCTGTTTATACACACGTATCAAGTCAAGATTGATTTTAACAACAGCAAAAAGCTGTCCAGATTTTGTTTAATGATGTCAAATCTATGCCTTCCAGGCGGCCCATTTTTTTCGTGTTGGCTAGTATTGTTCCAAATATTCTAGAAAATAAAGTATGTTACAGAATAGAGGCTCTATATGGTGAATCTCTAAAATGAAAACGTTGTTTTGGAGTCATATTTGTGGCCTGTGTTAGATCACTTTAAAGACTTTGAACATGAAATTTGATAGGTTTTGAAAAAGGTTGTCTTGGCATTTCTGTTCCTGTGGTTTAGGTAGTATTGTCTGGAACAGTCTCGACAAGATCTAAGAGGAAATGGAAGAAGATAATTAGGGAGCAGAAGAACACAGCATATTGGGGTTTCCGGAGGAATATGGAAATAAAGAGCCCAGGTCTAAAAAAATCTATAGTGAGTTATTAAAGGCAGTTTAAGAGTCTTGGGAGGTTCCTCCTATCTGCCCATCTATCATCTGGGAAGCCATCCATCATCTTTGGGTGAGTTCCTACTAAAAAACAAACCCTGATTGAGGAAAAGAAGAGAGAATCAGATGGAAATATGCAGCCTCTTGAAAATCTGCCCAACTTTATTTACAAAATTCACCATACAATTAAATATGGAAGGAGACATTAAATTAGGTAATATTAGTCAAAAAGTGCTTTGTATGCAGTAAAGTACTAGAAATATGAAAATGTTAAATAATAACTAGTTTGAAGAGTAGCAATGAAATAGTTTTCCTGAAAGCATAAAGAATATCATCTCCCAAAACTGTTAGAAAACCCTTTGCTAAGTAAATGATTTTCTGATGAAGGGAGGTCGTGTTGATCCTGTCAAGAGAACAGGATGAGACTTGAATATGAAACACAAATAACCAACAGTCAGAAGGACAGAATGCTTTGTGATATATGTGTGACTGCTATGCATCTGTTTATACCGACCAAAATGTCGTTTAACCAGACAAAATTTCAGAGGATTTGTATTTAATAGTTACACTGCAATATATTTATCTCACTGTCTATTTTAGCATATCCTCTTTAAAAGATATAATGCTTTTAAATATATTTACTGAACTGGCTCTTTGATTACTTTTTCATTTCCTTCTAAAAAATAATAACTATTTTGTGAAGGTAAGTCACCTGCATGTTTAGAAATATGTTCAAAATGTAGTGTGTGTTTCTGTGCACATTTACCGACTCCATATAACCCTCATAGCAGAGCAAAAGCTAAACAAGATTAGTGCTTCCAACTACCAGAGGATAAAATCAATTTATCATCCATTCTAGCAGAAGCCGTGGAGTTTTATAAATGATTAAATTGAAGGAGATGCTTTGGGCGACATAGAAATACAACATCTCTTGATAAAACTTTGACCAAGGTTGTCAAATCCGTGTTAAGCCTGTGATGATGTTAAGCTGGGTCAGTTTCCGTGGGACCCTCCTCGTTACAATGACATTTTCTTATGTTTGACTTGTCTCTGGATTCCAAGGAGGGAACAGTGTTCTTAATAAGACCCTTTACTACTTTCCCATTTCCATGTTGAATAAGTAAAGAATCCATTACACATTGTGTGTTTCTTTCTAAAGGAGGTAGGTTCTCACTGGCCATCATTAGAGACCATAAAATTTCATGAGAGCAGGTGAAGTGAGGGACAGTTGAGTGAGATGAATTCAGCACCTCCATGCCCTGGGGGCTTTGCCTCTGACACTTAGTTACCTTCTGGCCTTAGGTGAGGCACTTTACCCCTTGTTCTCAGACTCTTCATTGCAAAATAATGGACATACACTGAACCCTACTGAGGAGTCCTGCCACTTCTAACAGGTCACTTGTCTTTGCTTGAATCAGCCCATTAAAATACAAGCATTAAGTTTACTTTTGTATAGTATTTTCACAGAGTGAGAATGGAGGTAAGAATGTATCACATTACTTGAATTGGAATTTAGCTTTCAAAATGTGTTTTTCTTTGCATTCCAAGAATACATATTATGTGTGCAGAAGTGCAGGGAGTGAGTCAAGACATGTAGGAAGAGTAAGGTAGAAGGACAAAGGCACAGAAAACTAAGCCCAGGTTTATGGGGGTTTATGGGGGTAAATGCTAAGGTGAAATGAGATAGTAGACCTCAGAATATACCTTGCCAGAATATCAAAAGAAGGTCGAAAAGGACGAAAATGAGCCGCAGGGATCTACTTACTGAAATTGTGAGGGTCTGATTCGGAGGAAGTGGAGAGTGATCTCCCTGCCGCAGGCTGCGGTCACCTCCATGTTTACTAGCTCTGAACTGCAGCCCCACTGTGCCTGGGACAGACAAGAAAGAGTATGTGGGACCTGTCATAGCTCTTCCCTGCCCTGATGCCATCACGATTGTTTGTTGCCCATGTCAGGTGCAAAATAAAGCCTTCTCAGATGAGTCAAGTCTCCTAAGCCTAAGTAGCCTCTGACCTCGACTCCCATTTAGGTGGTGATTGGATCATGCCTTTCTTGAAAGCCCCAAGTGTGCATACGTGTGGGCACGCGAACACACACATACACCCTAGGTAAGCGTTAGGAAGGTTAGAGAAAATGAAAAACCTTTCATTTACTTGGTCAATTTCTTGAGTCTTAAAAATTTGCTTTTTATGAGACAATCACCCATTTACCAAATGATGGGGAATATATTGAAACCAATCCTGCCTGGCTTATGGCTGTTAAGCAAACAATGACTCCATTTCTGTTTTGTGATTAAGGAAGGTTTTAAGGGAAAACATAGAAATGAAACAAAGGAATAAATAAAAAGCACAAATGACTAGGAAAAAATAGCACAAATGATTTCTGCAAAGCTAGAAGTGCAGTGTCACAAAATATCACAGGGATCTTCACAGAAGGGTTCTGTTCTCCAAAAATCTGACGGGCCCACCAGAGCCTGTTGCCCTCTTGACTTTCATTTATTCCATCCCCTTAATGTCTTCTTTTTCCTAATCAGGATCAAAGACTAAACCCATGTCCACCAGGCACCTCAGAGGTTGTATCAGGAATTTCATGAGATTGAATATCTGTTAGAAGATGGTATTGGCGAATAATAGCCTAATGCATGTATTAGCTATTGAGGTATAAAAAAGATAGAAGTAAATGGTGTGTTTTTAAATATGTCATACCCCCTATAATTATAACATCAAATTAGAGAACACCTTGTTGTACATCTTCAGTACTTTAGTTATAATTAACCAAATGCCACTTGGTTTGTAAAAGGGAAATTCAGCCATTGCCCATGTGAATTACACAGTGGGCATGATCCTTCAGTGAATACCTGCTATGTCCTCAAGAAAGGAGAGCACCTACTATATTCGCCTTTCCTCTTTTTCTCTTAATGATCCTGTGAAGCAGGTTCTTGTGTTTATGCATCTTACAATCGAGAAAACTGAGGTTCAGAGTGAATGAAGTCTTCGTATCTCTCTTGTTAAAACACCTTCTTGCCACTTCTACTTCTTTAGTCTGCTTTTGGGACTCAGTCTTTTGTCTCTTTTGTTTCTAAGTTCTGATTAAAGTTGGGTTTATTGATGAAAAAAAATGTGTATTGAAAAATATTAATTTAAATAAATCCCCGGCTTCTTACAGGATTTTGATCATTTTCTGATTGAAACATCTTTTATCCTTATCCATCATTTGTATAATTCTTTTTATCAAGAGCTCAGTTTAATGTATGCTTCAGTTTGAGTTGTACAATTTTCCATATGCTATTTACAAAAACATAATATCTAGTATCCTGTTCCTTTCAGTAAATAGCACTTTCCGTTCGTGAGAGAACTCAACGGTTCAGCCAACTTCAGACTTTTCAGACCCTGATTCCACAGTGGCAAACCCAAATTTGCCCTCCTAAATGCCCTATAATCCATACTTATGTTATACTTCCTGCCCCCCATCAAAATTCTCACCTTTCCAATGTCTATTTGTCCCTCAGAATGAAAATAATGTTGAATTACTTTCCAATTGATGCATTTTTTGCATCAAGGAATTCATGCCTTGAAATTTCTCAAGTTCTCCTTCCTGAGTTGTGTTTCTTTTTAATAACATATAATATTGATATATATATTTAATTTTAAATATATTGATACATAATTAACATGTTTTTATTAGTTATTAATTATTAATACATAGGTATTGATTACTCACTCAAGATGGGTTACTTCACTACTGTTGGAATTGAGAAAGAAATAAAAGGAATTCTCAAGTTGTCAGAGAAGTTAAAGGTAAAAAGTAATTTACGCACAGTTGATGTAGATAAAGAATTGAATAAATGTAAGGAGAAATGTTCAGTAGTGAGATGATCTTGGAAAGTCTGATAGTGCATCTGGCATTTGTACAGTTTCTAAAAGATAAAAGATCTGAAAAGTTTTAGGTGGGAAAGAATATTTGAGGAAAAAGTGTAGCTTGAATCTGCTTAGACAAAATACACATTCACCCACAAAGAATGGGAGTGCAGAACTTGTGATGGATAATTTGCAAGCCTTCTTGGATGCTTCCGATCACTTGATAGAAGAAAATGTTAAAATTTCCTTCACAGCTGCTCTAAGTTTACTTTATTGTTGTACTTGAGATTCATAGATTTTAGCTGAAATAACTGATGATTATTTGAAACCATGCTTCAAACTAGGCTCTCTCTGTACTTAGTGAAAAATATTTGTTGTACAATACGCCCATTTAATTCACATCACTTAAAATTCTGCAACTTTTTTTTTTAAGTCAGGGTCTTGGAACCAATAGGACGCCAGCAGCACAAAATTTTATTTCCAGTTATGTTTACTTCGAGTAATGAAAATTAATCATTTTCACTTCATTTTTTTCCCCATCCATTTATGTATACTGTGAACAAAATATAATAATAATAGAAAATAAAGATGTATAGGAAGAATGCTGCCAAAAATACTGTCAATCCAGAGTTCCTTGAGGGGGCCTTCTGAATCTTATTGTGTGCTTTCTGGAGAGGGAAAATGGATTTGATGCCAGAAGATGGTTCATGTAACAATTTAGAGAGAGAAAATCATTCAGAAGAACATTTCCAAAAGTATGACTGCTGAAAGTCTTAGGACATTAATTTTCTGTCAAGAGCACTAATATGCTATCCAGACAAACTAGATCTGTTGAGGTACAGCATCAGAAATAGGGATGTGTGATGTCACATTTTTAAAAGCACACACTTCATTCAAAAGAAATGTTATTTATATCAAAGCAAGTCTACTACATGCATCCTTCCATACAAATCCTTGATGTCTATGCCTTCCTCATACTCAGTCTTAAATAGGTTATCTGTACTTAATCAATTTTTACTGGTATTTCTACTGACATGAATTATATATAATGTGTCATTCTCTAGACTTGTGTATCTAGAGAGACGTGTCTTCCTCAAATTGGCACCTCTTTAATCTTACACTTTGACAAAACAGTGTACATCTACAGGTTCTGTGCTTGGTTGAAACCATACCACACCTAAAAAATTAATAGATGTTTTTTTCTTATACCATCATTTTAAATAATCACTGACAGAAATTATCTTCACAAAAGTTCTGTTTTGGAAGAGAAGTCAAATTGCCAAGGAAATATCCAAAAGACTAGAATTCAGGAGAGTTTTATATGCTTGTTTGTTGATTAAATGAAATCTTTATTGAAATCTGATTCACGTGCCATCAATTCACCATGTAAAGTACGAAATTCAATGTTTTTTAATGTATCTTCAGGATTGTGCAGTGATCACCACTCTCTAGTTTTAGAACATTTCACCACCCCTCCAAAACCCATACCCACAAACTTGTCATTCTCTTGTTCATCCCAGCCCCTTGTAACTGTTAATCTACTTTCTGTTTGTATGGATTTGAAGATTATAGGCATTTCATATAAACAGAATCATATAATATGTAGTCTTTCGTGGACTGGCTTCCTTCACTTACATAATGTATTCAAGGCCTATCAGTGCTGTAACATGCATCAGTCAGTCACTCACTCACACATTGCCTGGGTGTGCCACTTTGTGTTTATCCAATGATCGGTTGAAAGACATTTGGGTAGTTTTCATTTTTTGACTATAATGCATAACACCATTGAGACCATCCATTACAAGTTTTTGTGTGCACATGTGACTTCAGTCACCTTGAGTATATGCCTAGGGGTCTAATAGCTAGGTCATATGTAACTCCATGTTTAACTTTTTGAGAAACTGGCCATTTTACCTTCCCTGTATCAACACATGACTATTACAGTTTTTCTACATCCTCTCCAATACGTCATAGTATTCATCATCTCTATTAGAGCAATCTTAGAGTACGTGAAGTGGTATCTCATTGTGGTTTTGATTGGCACTTCCCAGAAGACTAATAAAGTTGACCCTCCTTTCTTTTGTCTATTTCTATATCTTCTTTGGAGAAAGGACTATTCAAATTTTTGCCTATTTTGAAATTGGGTTATTTGCCTTTTGTTGAGCTGTGCTCTCTTCTCTCTCTCTCTCTCTCTCTCTCTCTCTCTCTATATATATATATATATATATATATATATATATAATTCTTGTTGACAGTCTTTTTGCCACGTGGTGAGTATGTCACCCCACTGCTCTTTGGCCTCCACGGTTTCTAGATGTAGTTGTTTCATTTAGTGATTTTCCCAGATTAATTCTGACATCTGTATTCTTTGTTGTCTCTGCATGAATGGCTCCATTGTCAGGTATCTTCATGGGGATATCCTTAAATACTTGGAAACATTCAATCTTTCAGCCTTTGCTGAGAGACCCTGTGTGTTGGAGGAAGCTGTCAAGGTGCCTGCATGCAGTTTACAGCACTCCCAGCTTGACATCTCACTTGTGCAGAGCCTCCTGGTCAGCCAGTGAGGAGAAGTTAGGGTCATAGTTCTGGGCATACACACACTCCTGCGCATACACATAAATTTTTGGATTCCCAGGAATATGTTTCAGAGCCTTCCAAAGCCTCCTACATACAGGTTTTCCTTGTAAATATTCTGATCAATCTCTTATTGCACCAACTGGAACCTTGACTCAACCACATGAGACATTAAACAATTACCACTGATTATTTAAGCAAATACCCTAGGGGTGGATAGTGATATTTGTACAACGGTTGCTCTGGGATCAAATAAAGAGAAACCTTGAGAATGCAGACGTTTAGGGAGCTGTCCACTGGGACAGAGAGTGGGAATTCTCTGCGGGTGGTGCTTTTAAGGATATCCAAACCATCCCTACTCCTTTAATGGTGATAGGCTGCTGGTTTTTATGACTACATGATGGTGAGGTTGTTGATTTTGATTCTTCTGTGGAACTGAGCTGAGGCGGGATGGAACTATAGGAAATTGAAGTGTCACAAGGCACATAGTTCCTGTCATGATTCAGCCACTTTTCTTGAATAAACCCTCTGAAATGCTGTATTCCTCCAGTCAACTTTTAGAGTATAGAAAATACTGATTTTGAAAAAAAAAACTTGCCACTTGTCCCATTGTTTTTACGGAAGAGTAGATTTTCAAATGTATTTATGCTGCTATTTTGGACCAATTAGCAGTGCCAGTTATTAATTCTGCCTGTGTGTCCTCCTTGGTATCATCTAGGATGTGAGGTTATGGTACTGTCATCTTATGGTTCAATTCAGATCTTAAATACGATGAGCCACTGCTTAATGCCAGTAAGATATTGATAAGAATGTCCAAAGTCTTTTATTAAAATTTCTTGGTTTTCAAGTTTATTTTCTAATACACATTACTTTGGGACTTCCTGCTTCATTTTAAGTCTTCAGTCTTCTATAAGCATAAAAGAATTTTAATTTATATTTGTATTTGTATTTGCTCTGACTTTTAATATGTAATATTCCATTATTAAGAGGAACAGTAAATCCTCAAAAAGGTGCCAACTTGAATATGAGGGATACCTTTTTAGTAGAGAACATCAGATCAAATGAACATATTTTTGTTGAATTCATTTAGTGTTCAGTGTTGACAGCAGTAGCAGAAACCTTTATGTTAATGGTTAAAACTGTACTCTATATCCTTTATAGTATATTTTCAAGGTTCTGGAGAATCTTAGTATTTTTTAAAGTGGGAGGCATCTTAGCCATTGCGTACTGGTTCAGCACCTACGCAGAGTTCATAGGAGAGGAAAAGCACCGGAGCAGGGTTCTACTGTTGGGAACAAATGCAACTCTGTCACTTAGAGCTCTTCTCCATGTGGTCTAGTTGTTGAGACATTCAAATAAACATCACTATGTTCTAATGATGAATCAGATAGAGTATTTCTTAAAAAGATTGAAAGTAATATAATTATATCTAATAGAGTATTAGAATAATCATATACAGAACCTTTTATTTATTTAGAACAAAAATTACAAAGCAATCAGAATGTAATCTAACAATTTTACTCCAAAATCTTCAAAATT
Organism: Manis javanica; assembly: GCF_040802235.1. Lineage (NCBI taxonomy): Eukaryota > Metazoa > Chordata > Mammalia > Pholidota > Manidae > Manis > Manis javanica. The sequence goes on along the minus strand of NC_133161.1, from coordinate 8,516,292 downwards.
TAAAAAAATATGTGTCTCCCCATGCCCAGATATATAATTATTGCTATGCTTATTCTTTAAACTTACTTACAGATACTGTTTTTATTTTTTTATTTTTTTATTTTTTTTATTTTTTTTTTTGAGAGGGCATCTCTCATATTTATTGATCAAATGGTTGTTAACAACAATAAAATTCAGTATAGGGGGGTCAATGCTCAATGTACAATCATTAATCCATCTCAAGCCTAATTCTCGTCAGTCTCCAATCTTCTGAAGCATAACGAACAAGTTCTTACATGGTGAACGAATTCTTACAGAGTGAATAAATTCTTACATGGTGAACAGTACAAGGGCATTCATCACAGAAACTTTTGGTTTTGATCATGCAATATGACCTATAAACCATCAGGTCAAATATGAATATTCATTTGATTTTTGTACTTGATTTATATGTTGATCCCACATTTCTCCTATTATTATTATTATTTTTATTTTTAATAAAATGCTGAAGTGGTAGGTAGATGCAAGATAAAGGTAGAAAACATAGTTTAGTGCTGTAAGAAGGCAAATGTAGATGATCAGATGATCAGGTGTGTGCCTATGGACTAAGTATTAATCCAGGCTAGACAAGGGCAGCAAGACATCCACGGATGCAGAAGATTTCTCTCAAAGCAGGGGGGGTGAGGTTCTGAGCCTCACCTCTGTTAATCCCCAAATTCTCACCTGATGGCCCCCCTGTGACTGTGCCTGTCTTAGGTTGTTCCTCCCTTGAGGAATCTTACCCGTCTCTGGCTAACCAGTCATCTTCCGGGGCCATACAGGGAAATGTAAAGTTGGTAAGTGAGAGAGAAGCCATATTGTTTGCAAAGGTTAGCTTTTTACTTCTTTGCAGATTTATGCCCTGTGGCTTCTATGCCCAGCACTTGTCTCGAGGTATCTTTACCACCTGGAGGAATTATGATACTCGGTAAATTCGATATGAGGCACGAATTCTATTTAAGGTTTGTAATTAGGAAGGAAGAAGAAAAGCTATAGATGTAGCATATGAAGGAAACTTGGGAGGATTGATTATTTCTTTGACATATCTTCTTGTAGAGTACCTTAAGTATGTATAGGTTTTAAACTACTAACTAATTTGCACACACATATTAACATAATAGGAATACGGTGACATAAACAAAGCAAATCTATAATTACCAGCCATCTCCAGTGAAGCCAAGAAAACCATTTAGGCACCCTAGGCATTTGTGAAAATTTATCTATGATATGATGGATATTTTCCAACTGTACTTGAACCATCAGACAAATTAAAGCAGCCCATTTCTGGGATCTGTTCACATCCCATATGTTCTTTTAACCATAGATAGTCTATAGTCATGAGATTTTGGGGTGCTACAACTTGCACCCCTCCCAACTCCTGGTTGAGTTCCAACAGTACAGATCCAGTCAAATTCGTTGTCTCACTGTATGCACATGCCAGCCTAGACATCTCCCTCCTTCTTATGGCAAGTCCAGGAGACGGTGGGCTGGATGCAGCCACAACCGCAGCATCGTCCGGATCCCTGTGGAGGCTTTTTGATGATCATCCCCCGGCACGAGTCCTCCAGAGAGTGCTGATGCCGGAAGCTCCTCCTCATATCGTATCTTAGTTCATTTTCTGGGTATCCAAGCTAGGCCTTGATCTTCTGCGTAGAAACAAACAGACCCTTTGCCCACACTTTGACATGCCCTCTATACCACTGTGCAGAATTCATTGGAGGTCAGCACACAGTAACTGCTTTTTTTTTTTTTTTTTTAATTAAGAGAAAGGAATATTATCAGAAAAGAGTACCTCCATAGCTGATCATCTGACACCCTTTAAGTGATCAACATTAAGGATATTTAAAGCATGCGTTGATCTTTGATTTACCAATAGTTTTATCCTGTTAAGGAGTAATCCCCCTTTTCTTTCTTTCTTTCTTTTTTTTTTTTAAATTTTTAATCTACACTTACCTGAAGAATACTATGTTTACTATGCTCTCCCCTATATCAGGTCCCCCCTAACAACCACATTACGGTTACTGTCCATCAGCTTAGCAAAATGTGGTAGAGTCACTACTTGTCCTCTCTGTGTTGTGCAGCCCACCCTCCCCTTTCTCCCTCCCCCCCATGCATGCTAATCTTAATACCCCCCTTCTTCTTCCCCCCCCTTATCCCTCCCTGCCCACCCATCCTCCCCAGTTCCTTTCCCTTTGGTACCTGTTAGTCCATTTTTGGGTTCTGTAATTCTGCTGCTGTTTTGTTCCTTCAGTTTTTCCTTTGTTCCTATACTCCTCAGATGAGTGAAATCATTTGGTATTTCTCTTTCTCCGCTTGGCTTATTTCACTGAGCATAATACTCTCCAGCTCCATCCATGTTGCTGCAAATGGTTGGATTTTTCCACTTCTTATGGCTGAGTAGTATTCCATTGTGTATATGTACCACATCTTCTTTATCCATTCATCTACCGATGGACATTTAGGTTGCTTCCAATTCTTGGCTATTGTAAATAGTGCTGCGATAAACATAGGAGTGCATCTGTCTTTCTCAAACTTGATTGCTGCGTTCTTAGGGTAAATTCCTAGGAGTGGAATTCCTGGGTCAAATGGTAGGTCTGTTTTGAGCATTTTGATGCACCTCCATACTGCTTTCCACAATGGTTGAACTAATTTACATTCCCACCAGCAGTGTAGGAGGGTTCCCCTTTCTCCACAGCCTCGCCAACATTTGTTGTTGTTTGTCTTTTGGATGGCAGCTATCCTTACTGGTGTGAGGTGATACCTCATTGTAGTTTTAATTTGCATTTCTCTGATAATTAGCGATGTGGAGCATCTTTTCATGTGTCTCTTGGCCATCTGTATTTCTTTTTTGGAGAACTGTCTGTTCAGTTCCTCTGCCCATTTTTTAATTGGGTTATTTGTTTTTTGTTTGTTGAGGCGTGTGAGCTCTTTATATATTCTGGACGTCAAGCCTTTATCAGATCTGTCATTTTCAAATATATTCTCCCATACTGTAGGGTTCCTTTTTGTTCTATTGATGGTGTCTTTCGCTGTACAGAAGCTTTTCAGCTTAATGTAGTCCCACTTGCTCATTTTTGCTGTTGTTTTCCTTGCCCGGGGAGATATGTTCAAGAAGAGATCACTCATGTTTATGTCTAAGAGGTTTTTGCCTATGTTTTTTTCCAAGAGTTTAATGGTTTCGTGACTTACATTCAGGTCTTTGATCCATTTTGAGTTTACCTTTGTATATGGGGTTAGACAATGGTCCAGTTTCATTCTCCTACATGTAGCTGTCCAGTTTTGCCAGCACCATCTGTTGAAGAGACTGTCATTTTGCCATTGTATGTCCATGGCTCCTTTATCAAATATTAATTGACCATATATGTTTGGGTTAATTTCTGGGGTCTCTAATCTGTTCCACTGGTCTGTGGCTCTGTTCTTGTGCCAGTACCAAATTGTCTTGATTACTATGGCTTTGTAGTAGAGCTTGAAGTTGGGGAGTGAGATCCCCCCTACTTTATTCTTCTTTTTCAGGATTGCTTTGGCTATTCGGGGTCTTTGGTGTTTCCATATGAATTTTTGAATTATTTGTTCCAATTCATTGAAGAATGTTGCTGGTAATTTGAGAGGGATTGCATCAAATTTGTATATTGCTTTCGGCAGGATGGCCATTTTGACGATATTAATTCTTCCTAGCCATGAGCATGGGATGAGTTTCCATTTATTAGTGTCCCCTTTAATTTCTCTTAAGAGTGACTTGTAGTTTTCAGAGTATAAGTCTTTCACTTCCTTGGTTAGGTTTATTCCTAGGTATTTTATTCTTTTTGATGCAATGGTGAATGGAATTGTTTTCCTGATTTCTCTTTCTATTGATTCGTTGTTAGTGTATAGGAAAGCTACAGATTTCTGTGTGTTGATTTTGTATCCTGCAACTTTGCTGTATTCCGATATCAGTTCTAGTAGTTTTGGAGTGGAGTCTTTAGGGTTTTTTATGTACAGTATCATATCATCTGCAAATAGTGACAGTTTAACTTCTTCTTTACCAATCTGGATTCCTTGTATTTCTTTGTTTTGTCTGATTGCCGTGGCTAGGACCTCCAGTACTATGTTAAATAACAGTGGGGAGAGTGGGCATCCCTGTCTGGTTCCCGATCTCAGTGGAAATGCTTTCAGCTTCTCGCTGTTCAGTATAATGCTGGCTGTGGGTTTATCATATATGGCCTTTATTATGTTGAGGTACTTGCCCTCTATTCCCATTTTGCTGAGAGTTTTTATCATGAATGGATGTTGAATTTTGTCAAATGCTTTTTCAGCATCTATGGAGATGATCATGTGGTTTTTGTCTTTCTTTTTGTTGATGTGGTGGATGATGTTGATGGATTTTCGAATGTTGTACCATCCTTGCATCCCTGTGATGAACCCCACTTGGTCATGGTGTATGATCCTTTTGATATACTGCTGAATTCTGTTTGCTAATATTTTATTGAGTATTTTTGCATCTACATTCATCAGGGATATTGGTCTGTAATTTTCTTTTTTGGTGGGGTCTTTGCCTGGTTTTGGTATTAGGGTGATGTTGGCTTCATAGAATAAGTTTGGGAGTATTCCCTCCTCTTCTATTTTTTGGAAAACTTTAAGAAGAATGGGTATTATGTCTTCTCTGTGTGTCTGATAAAATTCCGAGGTAAATCTGTCTGGCCCCGGGGTTTTGTTCTTGGGTAGTTTTTTGATTACTGTTTCAATTTCTTTGCTTGTAATTGGTTTGTTTAACTTTTGTGTTTCTTCCTTGGTCAGTCTTGGGAGGTTGTATTTTTCTAGGAAGTTGTCCATTTCTTCTAGGTTTTCCAGCTTGTTGGCATATAGGTTTTCATAGTAGTCTTTAATAATTCTTTGTATTTCTGTGGAGTCTGTCGTGATTTTTCCATTCTCTTTTCTGATTATGTTGATTTGTGTTGACTCTCTTTTTCTCTTAGTAAGTTGGGCTAGAGGCTTATCTATTTTGTTTATTTTCTCAAAGAACCAGCTCTTGGTTTCGTTGATTTTTGCTATTGTTTTATTCTTCTCAATTTTGTTTATTTCTTCTCTGATCTTTATTATGTCCCTCCTTCTGCTGACTTTAGGCCTCATTTGTTCTTCTTTTTCCAGTTTTAATAATTGTGATGTTAGACTATTCATTTGGGATTGTTCTTCCTTCTTCAAGTGTGCCTGGATTGCTATATACTTTCCTCTTAAGACTGCTTTCGCTGCATCCCACAGAAGTTGGGGCTTAGTGTTGTTGTTGTCATTTGTTTCTATATATTCCTTGATCTCTATTTTGATTTGTTCATTGATCCATTGATTATTTAGTAGCATGTTGTTAAGCCTCCATGTGTTTGTGAGCCTTTTTGTTTTCTTTGTAGAATTTATTTCTACTTTCATACCTTTGCGGTCTGAAAAATTGGTTGGTAGAATTTCAATATTGTGGAATTTACTGAGGCTCTTTTTGTGAGCTAGTATGTGGTCTATTCTGGAGAATGTTCCATGTGCACTTGAGAAGAATGTATATCCTGTTACTTTTGGATGTAAAGTTCTATAGATGTCTATTAGGTCCATCTGTTCTAGTGTGTTGTTCAGTGCCTGTGTGTCTTTACTTATTTTCTGCCCGGTGGATCTATCCTTTGGGGTGAGTGGTGTGTTGAAGTCTCCTACAATGAATGCATTGCAGTCTATTTCCCTCTTTAGTTCTGTTAGTATTTGCTTCACATATGCTGGTGCTCCTGTATTGGGTGCATATATATTTAGAATGGTTATATCCTCTTGTTGGACTGAGCCCTTTATCATTATGTAGTGGCCTTCTTTATCTCTTGTTACTTTCTTTGTTTTGAAGTCTATTTTGTCTGATATTAGTACTGCAACCCCTGCTTTCTTCTCACTGTTGTTTGCCTGAAATATGTTTTTCCATCCCTTGACTTTTAGTCTATGCTTATCTTTGGGTTTAAGGTGAGTTTCTTGTAAGCAGCATATAGATGGGTCTTGCTTTTTTATCCATTCTATTACTCTATGTCTTTTGATTGGTGCATTAAGTCCATTTACATTTAGGGTGACTATTGAAAGATATGTACTTATTGTCATTGCAGGCTTTAGATTCGTGGTTACCAAAGGTTCAAGGTTAGCTTCTTTAGTATCTTACTGCCTAACTTAGCTCGCTTATTGAGCTGTTATATACACTGTCTGGAGAGTCTTTTCTTCTCTCCCTTCTTATTCCTCCTCCTCCATTCTTCATATGTTGTGTGTTTTGTTCTGTGCTCTTTTTAGGGATGCTCCCATCTAGAGCAGTCCCTGTAGGATGCCCTGTAGAGTTGGTTTGTGGGAAGCAAATTCCCTCAGCTTTTGCTTGTCTGGGAATTGTTTGATCCCACCATCATATTTAAATGATAGTCGTGCTGGATACAGTATCCTTGGTTCAAGGCCCTTCTGTTTCATTGCATTAAGTATATCATGCCATTCTCTTCTGGCCTGTAGGGTTTCTGTTGAGAAGTCTGATGTTAGCCTGATTGGTTTTCCTTTATAGGTGACCTTTTTCTCTCTAGCTGCCTTTAAAACTCTTTCCTTGTCCTTGATCCTTGCCATTTTAATTATTATGTGTCTTGGTGTTGTCCTCCTTGGATCCTTTCTGTTGGGGGTTCTGTATAATTCCATGGTCTGTTCGATTATTTCCTCCCCCAGTTTGGGGTAGTTTTCAGCAATTATTTCTTCAAAGACACTTTCTATCCCTTTTCCTCTTTCTTCCTCTTCTGGTATCCCTATAATACGAATGTTTTTCCTTTTGTATTGGTCACATATTTCTCTTAGTGTTGTTTCATTCCTGGAGATCCTTTTATCTCTCTCTATGTCAGCTTCTATACGTTCCTGTTCTCTGGCTTCTATTCCTTCAATGGCCTCTTGCATCTTATCCATTCTGCTTATAAATCCTTCCAGGGATTGTTTCACTTCTGTGATCTCTTTCCTGACATCTGTGATCTCCTTCCGGACTTCATCCCACTGCTCTTGCATTTTTCTCTGCATCTCATCCCATTGCTCTTGCATTTTTTTCTGCATCTCTGTCAGCATGTTCATGATTTTTATTTTGAATTCTTTTTCAGGAGGACTAGTTAGGTCTGTCTCCTTCTCAGGTGTTGTCTCTGTGATCTATGTCTGCCTGTAGTTTTGCCTTTTCATGGTGATAGAGATAGTTTGCAGAGCTGGTACAAGTGACCGCTGGAAGAGCTTCCCTTCTTGTTGTTTTGTAGCCTTTTCCTGGGAGAATAGCGACCTCTAGTGGCTTGTGCTGGGCAGCTGTGCGCAGACAGGGCTTCTGCTTCCTGCCCAGTTGCTTTGGGGTTTATCTCCGCTGTTGCTGTGGGCTTGGCCTGGCTGGGGCTGTTCCTCCAAAATGGTGGAGCCCCGTTGGAGGGGGAGCAGCCAGGAGACTATTTATCTCCGTAAGGGGCCTCTGTGCTCCCTGCTGCCCAGGGGGTTAGAGTGCCCAGAGATCCCCAGATTCCCTGCTTCTGGTCTAAGTGACCTGTCCTGCCCCTGTAAGATTTCCAAAAAGCACTCCTCTTCACAAGGCGCTGGGTTCTTGCAGGTGTGGATGTTGTCCTGTGTCCTGTGGTCTCTATTTTAGGAAGATTTTTCTTTGTTATATTTTCATAGCTCTATGTGTTTTTGGGAGGAGATTTCCACTGCTCTACTCACGCCGCCATCTTGGCTCCGCCGATACAGATACTGTTTTACAGAAATGTATTCAGCAAGTGCTTTTTGGTCATCAACCACGTGCCAAATGCTGAATTTGGCATAAAGGATATGAAATGAAATGAAGTGTGGTCCTTTTCCTCTATAAATTTTCAGTCTACCAGGAAAGAAAAGAAGAGAGGCCACTCAGCTATTTCTGTAGGTACGGTGAACAATAACTTTAGGCATCAGTTGGAGCCATATATTTCTGGAATGGTCATTGTAAGATTTGCTGTAATAAGAACTGAATTTTTTTAAATACCTATTTTCTGAGTTTCTTACTTATATCAGCTGTTTAAGATGCTAAAAAGTGAGTTGTATTAAGAGTTATGACAAAACAATATATCCTGCAGCCCCTTAGAACTAATTAAGCCACAATATGAATACAACAAAGAGTAAAGCTAACTATTATATATGTAACTAAATGAGAGATAAATGAAATCGTTGCAGAAGAGGAAATGATATCGGATTCTAATTTGCTAAATCAGGTTGAAATTCAAGTTGTTTAGTCTTGTCCTAGCACAGCCCAAATTGTCTCATTATTGCACATTACAGGAAAATAAGGTAGAACCATACATTCTCACCCCTTTCCCTATTTTATGTGTCAGAGCTGAAACCACTGAAATTCACTATGCGGAGACACAGCACCTGTAGCTTTCAAGGATTCATGATCGGTGTGTGTTTTCTTTTTTGTCCTCCCCCCTCCCCACACTGTGCAGCCCAACCAAATTTAGTGGTGATGCAAACTCCTTTTGCAATTGTTCTCAAAAGAGAAAGAGGAATAATGTGGGAACTCTGCATTTAGGGTATTTTAGGAACCTTCTTCAAATAAACTATAGGTTAAACTAATTAATGATAACACGGAAAGAATTTGGTCATGATTATATCTGAAATTATCTTCTGCTTAAGAACTATTCTGAAAGGCCATTACTCATATTTAGGGAAATAAAGATGATAAGAAAAAGGCAAAACGCAAAGACAGAAGAAGATAGGCCATGCTGGGAAAAAGAAAGAATATAATGATTTTTAAAACTTCACGGGTTTCCTATATTTTATGGAAAATTGGTGTTTTCTCTTAATTTCATAGTCTAAGAATTTTTTTTATCATGTTGAAAGTACCAGAAATGCAAAACTAAGCAACCATTTTAAGGAATTCATTCATCATATGCTGTGGGTCACCTGGTTCTAACCGATGGGTTGCATCATGCATCAGACATGGACCAAGTACTGTGACGTCGCACAGCGTGGGCTGAGGGAGAGGCTCTTGGGACAATAACAAGCCAAAGGTCAGAAGATGGTGCATGTCCCATGGGCATCCTGACTTCCTGCAGAGACAGGCAGGCTGGAGCAGGAGACCCCTGGCCCTTTTGTTGTCCCCCCTATTTATAAAGGATTCCTTAAGAGAACCTAGAATATTGAAGAAAAAACATATTTTTGATTGCTAAGTGTGTTTTTTTTCAGATGCCCAATAGTTAAAGACCTGGGCCTTATGGGAATTCGTAGCTCCTACTGCCAGAACAAGGAAGGCACTGGTCCTGTGGGAAACTGAATTTGGGTGTAGTCTCTCCAACTGGCGAGGTGTGACGTGGGGGCAGTCCCAGCTAGCTCACTGTCCAGGTAACCCAGAGTGAGGTCCTGTGGTCGCTTTTGGACAATTCTGTTTACGGCCACACTGTGCGTCACTATAAATCCCTATCTCATTATGTCACCAGAATTGCTGCTCTGGCACTGTCTAAACTACTGTGCACATGTAAGTATATAATACACTTGGATAACATGAATTATTTTCTGTGATAGCTGAAGTGTATCTTAATAATCTTAACACCACATTTTTCTGGGTGTCTGTTTCTGTCTGACAACAATTTCCACTCTGGCTTCAACATGGGGAAAAATATGAATCATGGCAGCATGTTGTTCCGGCCTGAGGAACAGACAGAGCCGTTGCAAGAGCCTTCTTGCTGTCACAGGTAGCAATTAAATGTGCAAGGCTCAACATGGTCATTGTAGTGGGAAGGAAAATACCACACAGTCCATGTGTGTCATACACTCATGTTGGAAAGGGAGAGTCATCCATTTGTTTGCTTTATCTATTGTACATACAGTTCTGGACCAGAATAGAACCCCAGAAGTTGGCAGACATTCAGTGCTTTCAATCGTCTGTCCTTGTTAAGTGAAAAGGTAATAATGTGTCTACCTTAGTTGTATTAAACGGAATTTCCTCATATGGAAAATTTCTAAGTTGTTGAATATTCTGTAGCAAGGTGGAAATACTTCCTGGGAATGGTGGAAATGGGAATTTTGTAGCAATATTTAACTTAACATGTTATAAGTGTGTAGCATGGGAGTTCGTCATAGTACTGGAATTCCAAGTTCCTCTCCTTATCCGTCTACGGCTGTTTTACTATTTATCAAAGCTGATCTTTCTCCTGACTCTGCAACTATCCTCTCAAAAAGAAAAGAGTCTGTTCAAATTCAAAAACACTCAGGAATTCAAACAGTGGGTTGGGAAAATGTGGCTGAAAAGGCTGCTGGATTTACTCATCCCCCCTTTTTTGTCCACATTCTCCCCTTCCCTCACCAATCTTCTTTGCTTTCCTGACAGTATTTGTCAGCTATAAATAAAATTCAAACAATACATAGAAACAGAACTCTTCTTGAAAATCCCACTCGTAATGAAAACGACTATATAAACAATGTTATTTGTCCTCCTTTGCAGACAGTGATACATATTATTAAACAATAAAAACAAAAATAATTTATTATTGCCATTATGTTATGTGGTAGAGGCTTGGAAAAGAGGAACAACATGAGGCTCAACCGTCAGGAGGCTCTTCGAAAAAGATACTTCAACCGAAACCTGAATAACACTTAGCGGGGTATTGATCGTGGAGAAGAGTGATCTAGGCTGATGAAATATGAACTGGGAAATTGGAAATAAGTTTCGTGTCAAAGAAAAAGTCTGACATGAGTCACATGTGGGATGGACAGGAAATGGATTCAGAGGGTAGGCCTGGCACAGATCCCAGAAGGACTCAGGAACAGGTTTAGATTTAATGCTTAAAGGAATTGGAAACTTCTGAAAAGATGTAAGCAGTTGAGGGATATAATCTGATTTGTGTCTCAAACATCCACTGTGGCAGCTTTGTAGAGAAAGGACTGGTTGATGAGAAGAATGGAAGCAGAGGGCCGCCTCCTGAGGCTCTGAAGTCGGCTCAGTGATGGGCACAGACAGCAGGAAGGAGGGTAGCAGTGGTGGGGATGGAGAGAACTGGCCTGATTTAGGATATTTTGGAAGATGGCCCAAATGATTTGGATACTTTTTAGCAGCTTCATAATAGCCCATTATATGGATGTACCATAACTTGTTTAAACACTGGAAGGTGTAATTTAAAATCCAAGTAATCAATGCATATTCTGAGATCTACTAGTAAGTTCTCCAAATTGCCTTCTTTTACAGCATTTATACCCTGCAAATAGCCATTAAAAAGGAATAAGGTAGAACCCTTACTGCACTAAGAAAGATATTTTAGTCATCCTAACTTTTTAAACCAATATCTGGTAACAGCAAAGTTTTAATTTTTAAAATAAAAATTAATATAATGTATAAAGAACATTCTGTATATCACTCAAATATATATTAATGTTACTATAGAATTTAATGTTATGATTTTGTAAATTTTATTTTGAGGTCTGAATAGAGTAGACTTGAAAAAATTGGGAAATACCTGCAGAAATCAGAAGCTATTTGATAATTAAGTCACTCACTGGCTTTAATTCAAAATTAAACTCAGGATCATGCAAATAACTTAAATAAGCCAATGAAAACTCTGGCTGTATTATTCAGAGCCCAGCTGAAAATGAAAAGTTATGCATCCAGTAAATTTTTCAATAGGCATTTCATTTTTTATGCTTATTATTAACTTTCATTATATTCATTAAAGTGTTAAACTTTATCCTGAATTGCCTAAATCTTCCATGAGCTCTGCATGAGGAAAATAACTTGGCAGATGCTTAATTTGGGGAAAGTGCTTACTTTTGCACAAAGCCATTTTTTGTAAGAGAGAGGGAAATATTATAAGAAATTATTTATGTGCCTAAAAATTCAAACATTTGGGTCATAAATAAAGGCATAAAGAGAATTCATCACATACACTTGGAAGAAAGGCTATGTATGAAATTTTCAAGGGATGAATAGTAAAGTAGTCAATCAGTTCTCACTTATTTACTGAGTTAGGGAGCAAGAGGTTGAGGGTGGGGTAATTTTCAAAACGCACCAGGTGTAATCCTTGTTCACAACATATTTATAATCCAGTTAGGGTACAAGGCCGAGCATTGATGGCTTTGTGAGTTGGTGTATGCTATTCCTTTTGTGTGGAAGGCCTTTCTTTACCTTGTTGGCCACACAATTACTAATTATCTTTCAATATACCAGTGTCACATCTGTGAACCTTTTATTTTCACATCAAACAGACTTGATTATAATCCTCATTATTTATACTTATTTGGTGCAAATGTCTTGAGTCCCTCCCTATAAGACCATGAGGTCCTTCAGGGAAATGACTGTGTCTCATATGCCCAGCATAGCATCTAAAACACTATTGGGAATAATCAATGTGGATTATTGATAACTAATAATAATACAAAACAGTTTATGATGTCTTCTCAATTTCTAGTGCTGACAAGAATTTGCATTTCTTAAGAGGAAGTGATCACAAGTGTCTCTAGTCCTAGTAGTAGAAATAGTCTTTCCCGACAATCATTCATTAACCATCAGAGGCTTCCCTTGGCTCACAGTAAATCAGGTTGGGGAGAGTAGGGAGATGGGGGTGGGAGGATGTATTGAGGAATCTTCCAGAGATTTTCATCTCCACTTATTTATGGTTATACATTTGAAAGTATGAATTTTAAAATAGGTTTATTATGTTTAGTACCACTACTTGGTGATCTACGAGTAGAACAAACAGTAAAATCTATTTAACACAACAGAATACACTGGACTGAGGGATTCTTCCAGTCCAGTCAACTCTTCAGAACATGTTATAGAAAGAGGTTACAGAGTTCTTTTTGCTTTTTGGATAATACTTTTGAGTTCACTGTGGCAAATCTTCTGATGTTGACTTGAAGAAGTGATTTGGAATATAGGAGAAATCCAGAAATATAGTTAATGACAAGGACTTAAAACCAAGCAGTAAATAAATACACAGGGGAGACTATTTCCTGAAAGATCTTACTGAGGATTCTTGAAAATCTGAAGCTAGCCTTTGAATAGTGCATATGTAATCAGTCCTTTGGTTTGTAAATTCATGAAGCCCCATAAATTAGCAACTAAACAAGATATGTCTTCATTAATATTTTGGCATCTTTACCTCTGCAACTTCTCTGAGGAATTCAAGGAATTTCATTGGAGAAAAAAATATTAAAAACTTGAAGCTACTAAAATTTATATACAAATCATACAGGATGAGTAAATAAAGTACATTAAATATACTGGCTTTCAGAGATTCTCAGCATATCAAATGACTGCTAATTCCCTCCAACCAATGATTAGGCCTGGAGACACAGCAAGCATAAACATGTTTTTCATTTTGCCAGGTTCTACAGTAGTTGGGCCTACAACACCATGGGGTAAGTTAAATTAGATGAACATGGCCTCTTTGAAGTGGACTGTAAGACTAATAGAGATTCTAAGCAAGGAAGTTGCACCTAGTAAAAGTTAAGTGAAGAAAGTAAGGCTGTCTAACAAACTGTTCCACACCACATTACCTTTTATAAGCTGGAATCTCCTTTGATGAGCAAAGGCTAATCTATTTTTTGTAGTGCAACTCTTCCTAAGTCTTCTGATAAAGGGTGTAGGACCTCATCGTGATTAATGGTTAGCAGTTAACAGTGTGTTAGATCATAAATGTATTCATTTTGTCATATACCGTATCTCTTGAGGAACCAATACAATTCTAAGAACAAATATTACAATATGGTATCCAGGTAACCTTACAGAAACAGATTAAAATATAACTAACATCCTAAATACACCTATAGTGACCTAATGGCTCCCACTGCAACAGTTTCAGGGTGCTGAGTCCCCCCTTAGCTTTGTAGTAAATGTATAAGAGGCATGGCCCTGCTGTAACTGGGGCTCAGACCTTTGGAGATCACTCTCTCTGAGCCCACTGCAGGGAAATAAACCTCCGCCCTCCAAGACTTCCAAGGGCTGCTTGGTTCTTCCGTCAGTGATCCAGTCCAGGTTTTCCGGTTTTCAGTAACAATCACTGGTAGAATTTGGAAAAGGATTTTTACAAAATATAAATTCTATTCTGGATGCCCCCAGAGAGAGATTGTGTTACTCTACTGCCTCATTAAATTAGTTTAAAAATTAGACATTGCTGACCTCTATGGCTCCTCCAGAGCTAGACCGTATTCCTCATGACTTGATCTTGCTTCAATGTTTATTTTCCAAAACTTGTCTGTCAATATGGATAAAATTCATTGGAGCAATGAGATGATAATTAAGATCTTTTATATTTTATATGTGTATTTTATATGCAATGATAATATTTGTCAGGAATTGATCAACTGCTTACCTTTTTGCCCACCAAGCAGATCTTTCTTCAAACTTTCCTATGTTGGTCAGACAGAATTAGTCTAGGAGTCTTTTGAGACTCTTTCTCTCAACAACATGTCAATAACCCAATCCTATCCCTTTTTTTCAAATTAGGTCTTCCATATGGCCTTTTCTGCTCACACAGCCAGTCACCTATTCATAAAATAGCTACTGGAGGCCTTCTCCCTATTAAGCACTGTGCTACATGCTGAGTGTTTGACACTAAGTCAAAGTTAGCCATTGACCCAGAGCCCTTTATACTTGTTCATCACCTCATGCTAGGACTATCCTAATAGTTTTATTTACTACTATTCTCAAACTATTCAGCTCCCTTCTTTGTTTCCTCTATTGACCCCCTATAATTAAATTCCATGATACCCCTAATTCTGGCTGAGCTTTATGGCTTCTGTGCTTCCTAAATACTTATAGGATAAAATCTATACTTACATTCAAATTTCTTCATAATAGGTCTTTTTAATTATTTTTCAAACCTTTAAAGCCACAGTTGCTCTATATGAACCATTTGTACCAACTGTTTGGTTTATTTCCATTTTCTGCATACCCTGCCCCCTTTGCCCGGCTCATGCTCTGTGCCACCTGGAGAACGTCTGATTCCTCTGTCCGGTTAAGGTTCCGTTCATGTCCTACCTTCTCCTCCAAGTCTGCAGCGATGTCTCAGCTATCGTGGCCTCTTCCTTAAGCATGTACGGAGTTGTCATTATTTACAACTAGGCCTCCCTCAATGTCTGTCCTGTCTTGTTAGCTACCTATATTCTTAAACAAAATAATTCTGTTTAGAGTAGTGCTAGCTCTTATAGCAAACTCCTACATTTCAGGAGTTCACTCTAATGCCAAAGAAAATATTTGCATTACACACATAATGATGCAAGAAGGATATTTTCGGCCACTCCACAATTTTTCTCTGGTAAAGAATTTTGTTTTTGAGAACAACTCTGTATTATGTGATGCGCAGTATCCAACATCAAGGATGTCCCATAGCTCTTGTAGCTCTCGTGCCCCTGTTCTATCGCCCTTGACGGGTGGAGTCGTTCTGCATTGACAACTCCTGAAATGCCCATGGTTCCCCCTGACTGCTTGTCGGCTGCTCTCCCCAGCCACTCTGGCTCCAAGGGACTTGGGGCTGTCTCTTCTCCCAGCCGCCCGTGTCATATCCAACCCCACTGAAGCCGCGGGATGCAATCGTGCTGCCATGGGACTTTGGCTTCTCGTGTTCCAATAGGGCTCTGGCACAAATAGCTTCCTATACTCTCCAAAATTCATGTTGCATTTTAATCGTCTATAAAACTTTTATGACCTCTTGTCTTTCCCTAGTTTAGGAGCAAGTAGGGAGGTGGGATGAAAGAGAAAGAACAGCAAACTGGGGTCTTACCCAGTTATTTCTTACCTGATCTGTGGCTTGTGGCAGGTTGGCATACTTTTTCTGTACATGGCCAAAGAGTACATATGTTAGGCTTTGCAAGATATAAAGTCTCTGTGACAACTGTTCACTCTGCCATCACATCAAAACAGAATCCATGCACAATAAGTGAATGGAAGGAAGTGGCTGTGTTCCCATACTTTATTTACAAAACAGGTGGTGGCCTGAATTTGGTCTGCAGGATGTAGTTTGCTGACTCCAAGTTTATGGCATAAACTTTGAGTTTGGCAAATTAAAGTTCTTTTAGTCGTCTGCTGTTTCTATAAGCCATTTCCAAAGTCAACTTTGAATAATTTACCTTTTTTTTCCCCCATCATTTCTTCTACTGTAACCTTTGTAGAAGAAGCTGCATTAACATTAACTACTGTGTGAAAAAGGAAGGAATATCACAGAAGGGAATTACCAGTACAAAATAAGCATTGTCTGATAGTAGGAAGATATCCTGCTCACTGTATTAAACACTGAAATTACTGTATTTCCATAGACAACAGACAAACTATCTGGTGTTCATGGAGTATTAGTCACATTTAGATTAAACAAATATTTAATCTAAACTGTATAACCATCCACCAATTCTCAACTGTTGACATTCAGATTTAGAAAGATAAGATAGTCCTCTTAAATAGAAAGTAGCAAATTTAAGATTTGAACCTTGAACATCTGTTTTCATATCTTCAGCTGATGAAGAAAATATTGGATTAAAAAAGTTCTAAAGCACATTCAAAGGCCTTAATTCTCTCTTTTGCTTTTTTGTTACCAAAGAATTTTGTTAACATGGGCAATTCTCACTCAGTAATTGTAAAATACACAAATGCTGACAACTCTCACTGTTTTTAGTAATAAATAGTAAGTCTATGCAATTCTCACAGTCATTTTATTTAATAGAGCATATTGTAAAACCAACGACTCTGCTCTCTCCTTTTTCCAATATTTTCTGATGAATTTTAATAGCTAGCTTCTCCTCATGCTTTAAAGATTGCCGTTCTTCCTTAAGAGCAAAGGGCAATTTAATGAGATGCTTGCAGTAGATAACATTGCCACGTTTAATGTTACAGTATTTCTTTTCTTGAGAAATCACATAGAACAATGTTGTCTGAGATTATGAATTCTTATATAGAGGGATTATTGAAACACCTGTTGTTCATAAAACACTGTCATGCTGGAGACAAAACGATCAGATTTTATTAAAATTCAGTTTTCTCAAGTCGGGCCTTAGATTTCCGAATAGAAATAGTGAACTACAATCTGTCAGAGCTCTAAATTTCATTACCAAAGTAGGTGTCATTATTTGACACACACATCTAGTGTTTGTGATAACTATATCATACAGCTCCGAAGAAAAGAGCAGAAATGTTCATTAAAAGCAGTTCTTCTGTATTTCTGATAATAGCATCTTTGAGCAGCCCAGCCTCAGGGCACAGGTAGGCATTGAAATCTTGAGGTCAAGACAGTGATAATCTTCAGATTATAATCACAATTTAAAATTCCAAGAAGCATTTCAGATATTACAAGTATCAGGAAGAAAAGAGGAAAGAAAACTAGCCCATAATGTTAGAAACTTAGGGCCAGTGAAATGATTTCATGGACAATAATTTACTAGTTTAAATATAATGGCTAGCATAGATATATATGCTATATATATATATATCTTCCCAGGCATGGGGAGCATTCCATTGTCACTTGTAATGTTTACTCCTTGGACCTAATTATTTAAATATTTAAATAAAATGAATCGCTACCACTACTTCCCTATCATATCTTGTCCAAAAGAACCTTTCCAACCTCTTTTAACCATTTCTCTTACTCTAAGAGTTATGAATCCTTTGTGTCATTGTAGTTTTGGACATAACTTCTTTTTTTTAATTCAAAGTTTTTCTTAACAATTGCATATGAAACTAAATAGAATTGTAGAAACTGAGTATGAGGATGGCAAAATGATACTAGTCTTTGACCTAAATAGCAAATACCTATTGATAAAGCCCCAGATTATAAAAGATTTAATAGCAGTCCCATCAAATTATTGGCTAATTCTGATCTATTTCAATTAACTCCTCAAGGGTATTTTTTTTTATTTTCAGGAATTGTCAAGCCAGTCGCTTGCTGGATTTCATAGCTGTGTAATTGTTACTCTAATCTAAATATAGCTCTGTACATTTTTCTTTGATTAAATTTCATTTTGCTTGTTTAGCCAGTGCCTTCATTCAAGTCATTGATTAAAAATCTAATCAGAAAAAGTCCAAGCAAAATTCGGCCACACATTCCCAGTAACCTAAACTCCATGTGGACATCAAGTGTGGGCCAATATCCCAGGACACTTTTATTAAACCCGTTAAAACTCTACCAAACTTTTTGCCATTCTGCCCACAAGAGTATCATGTGAGTCTGTCAAATGCTTCTTTGAAACATAGATTCACTATGTCTATGGCCCATAGGAGGCCCATAAAGAAAATTCAGAGCACTTAAAAAGTTGCTATGAATCTGTAATCCTACCATTTTTTTCTTATCTCTGGTAAAATATCTGCTATCTTTCTTCCCTCAAGCCATATTAGAGACTTTAAAAATGGGTGTCAGATTTCTGGGATCATCTTTCCTCATTGAAAGGAGTCTCAAGGTAGAAATCATAATGACCATATTTCATTCTCTACGTGTCGACGCCCTTGTGTGACAGCAGCCTATTTGCATGATAGCGGATTGAAGGGTCTCCGTTACTCCCTACAATTTGCTATCTTGTCACAGAACTTGAAAAGATTTTGATTGGTGCCAGCAGAGCACAATTGTATCTGACCTTTTCTTCTGATTTTTCCCTAACAATTTATGTCACTCAGCATAAAATACTAATGCTTTCATGCCAGTCTTCTACCTAGGGACAGCTTCTTTCCCACTCTGATGCCTGGGGATAGGACAGAAGGCTCAGTGTGTCACTAGAGACCTTACATTACATCTTGTTATCTGAACTACAGGGCTCTTAAGGAGATGAAAGAGGATGGTAAAATATAGGGTGCAAAACTTACATAGTTATGGCACTTTAGAATCAATTGGAAAAAGTCACTTGAAATACACTTCCATTGGTACAATATTATCATTTTTTTCTACAAAAATTACTTCAATTGAGGAAACCCTTTTCAAGGGTTCTTCTGTCTTCAGAGTAAGCATTTGAAACTCCTAGATTTTCTTGTGTTAAAAACTATTTTACTGGAGTCTCTACAGATGATAGCCTGCTTTATATTTGGGAAGATCTCATGTGAAAAGCACAGCAACTCAGAAACAAATGACAATCTCTGCTATTTTCAAGACAAAGAGCCTACAGGCCAGTGAATTCTGTTTATTGGGTTAGCTGAGAAAAAATAATGGGAAAAAATGATCGTGGGTAAGTAGATTATGATTTAGTTGTTAGTAGAATAGAATTGTTTGTGCATATCCTTGTTAGTCCTGTATTATTATTATTAACACCCACACAGTTTAAAGCTCCTGGTTCTCACTTAACCAATCTGAACATCAATAGTTTTCAGAGAAATGAAGCTTTTTGTCCTTGTCCCTTTAAAGAATGAATACTTAGTAACAGTGCCACTTTATAAATTCATGTTACCACATATGCTTTTAAGAATTACTGGTGGAAAGACAAATGGTCTAACTGTTAAAAATGGGTTTCCACCAAAAGCTGGTTCTTTGAAAAGTAAAAGCAGTAAACCTTCACCTATGCTAACTGAAAAAAAAAATGGTACAAATTACTAACAGAAGTGAGAGGCCATCACTACTGATCCCACAGACATTAAAAGGATAACAAAGGAATATTATGAACAATTCTATTCGTACACATTTTGTTGATCTTTTTAAAGAACCAAATTTTGGCTTTCTCTTTTGCTTTTCTATTCTTTATTTATCTCCTCTCTAATCTTTTATTATTTCCTTCTGTCACCTTTGGGTTTAGTTGCTCTCTTTTTTTGGTTATTTAGTGTATATAGTTAGGTGACTAAATTGAGATTTTTCTTCTCTGTTAATATATACATTTACAGCTGTACATTTCCCTCCTAGACTGTTATTGAGTTCTATTTCATTCCATTATGATCAGAAAAGATACTTTGTATGATAACAATCTTTTAAATGTCCATTTGCTTGCTTCATATATTTTGGGGCTATGTTATTAGATGCGTATATGTTTATAATTGTTACATATTCTTGGTTAATTGAAACTTTTATCAATTAAAAAAAAATGGGTTTCCAGACCAAACTCAGTGTGGTTCTGCATCAAATCTAAAGTATCAAAAAGAGAAAAAGGGTTGGGCATTTAGCAAAGCAAGTGTAATGAAATGATGGGAAAAGAGAGTAAAAATGAATCTTTTCTTTTTCTTTCTTTCTGGTTATCTATCTAAATTTATGTCTTTATTTATTGTGGTAAGCATGAGCATATTGCATAAAAGAGGTTAGTCTCAGAGCCATTTCTCTTGCCATGTCCTAGGCCGTCTTCAAGGCCTCTGTGGAACGCAGGACTGCGGTGTGAGTGGAGATGACAATAGTAGCACGAATGGTTTTATACCGGTTATTTTTACTTCCCGCTTGTCCTCTTACACTATCAGCCCCTTCACCTGCTCAGTGCAGCTCTTGCATGAGAGAATGTTAATGTTTTACATGAAGGGGAAACAAACCCAACACCCATGGCGTATCTGCTTAGGTGGTCACTGGATTAGAACCACGTGTGGGGGTAATGGGGGTGCATTCATCAAGACACGGTGGGACTATAAACAGGAGATAGTTTTTAAGTGAGGCTTTTTAATTGAGTGAAGGAATTTTTTCCCTTATTTGAAAAGAAATATATGATACAGTAAGAATTCAGGAATAGAAAGGAAACAAAATTAAAGGGGTCCAAAGTTTCACCATCCAAAGATAAGTATTGGTGAAGTTTTGGCTGATATCACTTTTTATATGCATAAGAGTGGTACTCTTAATGATATGCAATAGTTTATAAACTTGGCCTACTACTGCTTAGCCTACTGCTGGCTACTCAGGTTATTCCCAATTGTTTGATATTATAAATAATCCTCTTAAAGATAGTGTAAACTGAATCATCTCAACATTTTCTGGTAGTCTCTCAAGTTAAAATTCCAGAAGTGGGATTAAGATATAAGTGTTTTAACACTTATTACATACATTTACATATTTCTTGAGAAGAGGTGGTATCAATTTACATTGTGACCATTAATACAATACTCTAATAATGAAAAACACCTCTCATAACATTTCTTAGGAAGAAAAAACCCGCTGCTCCTTTACAAAATGTGTAACTGTATTTTTTTTTCTACTTTAATTACTGACTTGGTCTATATAACTGCAAAAGCACCACCAGTGGAAAGACATAATAAATAATACTCAGTATGTGCTTTAACATAATGCAAGGAACACCAAGAAAAAGGCTTAGAATTTATACAGGCATCCAGTAATCGCCTTGCTTTCTGCAAAATCATGAACTTGAAAGCAGGGTTTATTCTGTTGTTCAATACATTTTGATTGACTACCTATATTAGGTGCTTTCCCGTTTTCTGGGAATGCAGAGGAAAGCAACATAGACATTGCTCTGTCTCTCATGCATGAGACAGAAAATAAGCAAGACAACCATGTGGCTGTCAGACTCGGTGTCTGACATCCGGAACTCACTGGCCCACGGATGGTATTTATAGGTGCCGTCTATAGACTACCAAAATCGGATGGATTTGGAAATTAACCATTTCACATTAATTTCTGATTGTCACATTTGGGACTGGATTTCACTTAATTCAAGAATAAACTCTCTCTTGAAAAATGTGTACCATCAGAATATATAGGAAATAATGAAATAAAAAATACTATAACTTTGTAATTCCTTTCTTTAGATGTTAACATCAAATCATAAAAGCATTAGACACCTGATTAATTTTGTTGATGGGATGTTCAAACTAGGCATTCAATAATTTTAAATGTGATTAAATCACTTGAAATTAAAATATTGAAGTCTTATTTCTACAGAAACAGAATCAAATCATTTAAAGGTAACAGTGCCCAGGGTAGATTTTCTCATTAGGGAAATTTAACTTTCCATATTATGGGCTACGCCTTGTCTTATTTTGCTCTGCTGCTGAAGTCAATAATGAAAAGTGAAT
The DNA here is from genome assembly GCF_040802235.1 of Manis javanica. Lineage (NCBI taxonomy): Eukaryota > Metazoa > Chordata > Mammalia > Pholidota > Manidae > Manis > Manis javanica. Next base: position 8,494,376 of record NC_133161.1, on the reverse strand, counting down.
AAATAGAAAGGAAGAGGCTGTCTTTTTATCATCTTCTTTCTATTGATATCCTTCCCAGAATCAAAGGAAAACCACTGGAAATGTAAACATTATGGGTTCTTAAACAAATTTATATCCAACATTATAAAAAATGTCCATTTTGTACCATTGCTGAGGGGAGAATTACAGTCTTAAAGAAAAAGCAATTGCTCCTGGTAGGACAATAATTTATTCAAGCACATACAGTCCTGAGACTAAGGCCACTCGCTGGAAAATAATTATTAGATTTGTATTAGATTTGTATTCCATGGCTCATCACACTCACTCTTGCTCAGAGCCAGGCCTGAAAAAATAGCATAATCCTGGTCTGCCATCTCACCCCGGTGGCATCTCCCTTCTACTTGACCCAGCACAGGCTCCTGCTGCTGTTAGGATTCTAAGTAGATGGGAAACTAACTTCTGGGCCTTATGTTGGGAAAATTTATATGCAATATCCATTTTTGTGTGTTTCTTTCCAAAGTTTTGGCTCTCCCTATTAGATTACTACATATGCAAGCAAAACAATTTTGTGTGCCATAAGGAATTCTCTCTCTATCCTTTCTTAACCCAAAATTTCCAGCTGTTTTTCTCAATGAATAGCTATTGATTACAGATCATATACTAGACACTGCTGGCAATAATATAAATAGCAACATTGAATTAAAATGGAGTTAGGACTGTGGTCCAATTAAAAATCTAGTCTATGCAAAATTCTAAACTTATTAGAAAAATCAGGCCTAAAATAAGGCCGTTGTTATCTGTCATTTTAGATAATATATCATAAGCTAATTTGTAATATGTACATGACTAGGAGTGTTTCACTGTGTGGTATCTGCATAGAACATATGCCTTTTTTAGAAGACGATCAAATGGCTGACTTGCTTCATTTGACTTCTGGGGCTAAAACAGACTGAAAAGGGGGTTCATCTGGGGGATGGAGGCCTTCCTGGCAGAAAGTAAAAACTAGAAATCAAGCCTGTGAATAAAACTGAACTTGTTTTCTTTTCTGTGGCTCCTTCCTTATAATCTGAAGACAATTCTTTTGAAATATAGTTAAACGAAGTAAAATATGCAAACTGATAAAGACAGCAACGGACACTCCCCAGCCTTCTGAAGCTTCAGGAGCGCCTGTCATGGAAGTGGACTTGGTTGACATAGAAATAACAGTGATGCAATATGAATGCCTTTTATTTATGACCGTCTCTGTGTTTATCAATCGCGTGTGCGCTATGTACAGCCAGTAATTTGTCTAGGAGTGTGGCAGAAATGTGTTTGGCCAAGATTAAAGGACCTGTATATAGAAAATTTTTGTCTAAACTGTTTATTCAGTAATCAAAGAGAAATAAGAGTAATGTAGCTTATCTTTCTGGTCCACAGAGATAGTTGTAGGAAGCTGGCTTCATATATTACAAAATGCACATACAAACGGTCTATAGTCATAATAAAACCTGATTTCAGGCCTAGTCTTAACATAAGAGGATTTAGATGTTACCAGTAGAGTTCTTTTACATTCCATCCCACAAAGTTAATACATCCTGTCTGTCTGTCTGTATTGCATGTTTTACACTCAAGACTTGGGTTTAAATCCAAATTGACATTGTACTTCCTTGGTGCTCTTAGGCAACCAGAATTTCAGGGTTTTTTTTTTTTCTGTAGCACATAAATAAAAAAATAACTCTTAGTTATTGGGAATAAAGATTTTGAGGAGTAATATAAATGAAACATTTTTTGTAAATTCTCAAATTTTAAGTAGGTGATGTGGACACCTTCCTGTCCCCACCTTCTCCTCACATAAAGTAAGGCATCTGTGTCTACTTTTTCTATGAACTTGCACATTATAAGTTCTGTTTTAATAAAAAATAAAGATGGCTACCATAGCCATTACTGAAAAAGATTGGTGTATATATAGCCAAAGCAGGTTGCTCTGATAAGCATGGCACGTAAATCCTTTAAAAGCACACTTAAGAAAATTCACCTCATGTGGATTGTGTGGCCTGCTTAGAGGTCATTCAATATAGATGGATGTGGTGCTTATTTATAGGGGAATTTAATTATTCCCATAAAGAACTATGATAAAGATTAAGATTAAAAGAGGAAACATGGAAGGTATCTCCTTGACTGGGAATCTCGGTGAAATGAGGCGTAGCTGCAGTCATATGCCTGGGATGACCACGTGTATTTTCCTCTTCTCCCTTCATTCTCTAACAGTAAGAGAAAAGCAGGTAGGTATGGATCCTAACCCAATATGCAGTTCTGCCCCCTAAAAAAGATTGTAATTTTGAACCATGTTTACCAAAAGGAGAGCTAATTGTACTCAAAATGATGTACTTTTCACTGGACTCTGTATCTTCCATCTAAATCTTTTTCTTTTTTTCAGTTGTTTACTGGTTAGAAGCCATGCCTGCCACAGCTTACATGCATATAAGATAAAAACTAAAAGTAGAAATTGATTGCCCATGATTTAATAGGGGTTTTACTAATAAGAGTTTCCTTTCCAACTTGCAATTTATGTTTGAGATTTAAGTATTTTGGCCCAAAGGAAGAAAAATCAGGGAGTTCTTTGAGCACATTTTCCTCTGCAGATTTAATGGTGCACTGGAGAAGCGTTAGGCAGGTAGGGGTGCGGAGAAGTGAGTGGGAGAGAAATAAGAAGGGATGAGAAAAGCCACACTGATTCGTAGACTGAGTGCATGCTGCCTGCCTAGGTTTCTCACCATGCCATTGATTCTTCATTACTAAAGGTTTAATCATTTGTAAAGAAGAAACAGATGCATTTGGAGAAGGAAAAAACAAAAGCTGTACTTGTATCAGTTACCTATTGCTGCGTAGTGAAGTACCCCAAGACATCCACGGTCACATTGCCTAAGGGACAAGGATACGGGGAGGCCTGATTCATTAGACACTTGTTATTGTGAATATTTACCACAGATAACTTTCTCCAGTATCCTTAGTATGTGAAAAAGAACAATCACTCATCAATTTTAGAAACTTCTCTGTTTGTAACTACTTGAATAGCACAATATTTTTGTCAAATAAATTCACTTGAATTTTGCTATTAAAATAATCCCAAATATAAAATTAGCTGTTTCTCAATAATGAATCTCATAGAAGTTAAACATTCATATTTTGGAAGTTGTTATTAATACACCTAGTTCCTGAGTGTTTAATAATATAAGACACGGGTTTAGGGAACAAATTAACAATACATAGTGCATGGCGTGTCTACAGGGATATAGCGGTTAAATTTTGATAGAAATTTTGTTGGATTCTGAAATGTACATGACAACATCTATATCCTATCAACTTAATGCATGTGTTCTATTTAGAGGGATAAAAGGTATTTAGGAGATAACCTGATCTGGAATTGCTATCTACTATTATAAATGTTAAAATTAAAAAGTATGTTTTGAAAGTGGGGGAAAAACTTATCTCTGAAAGCACAATAATATATTAAAATAATACCATACTTCACCTTTCTCCTAAAAATGTAACTCCTTTCTTTATTCATCCCACAAATTCATTTATTTAACAATTTCTTGTCAAAGTTATAGAACTCAGCAATAAACAAAACAGTAAAAAAAAAAAAATTCCTACCATCATGAAGCTTATAATCTAGTAGAATGAGACAATGTTTGAATAAATATATAAACTGTGTTATGTGCGATGGTGTGAGGGCCACAGGGACAGCACAAGGAAGGGGGGGTAGTTCTGGGGGTTGGGAGGCTTCCAAGTTGGACAATGTGGGAAGATGCCGCTAAGTCGATGACGTTTGAGCAAAGAACTGAAGGATATGAAGAGCTAGTGTCCCTGGACAGAGAGCATTTCACGCAGAAGGAAGCAAAGTGCAGCTGCCCATGGGGGGGCATATGCTGGGCAGGTTTGAGGTTCGCCAATGAGGCCGGAGGACGTGGTAGGGGGAGCACGGAGGGGCTTAGTGGGGCATGTGTCTGTGGAGGGCAGGCATAGGATCAGGCGTTTTGTGTGAGCCTCCAGTGGCCACGTGAGCCATTGTAAGAGCTTTGGCTGTTGTCTCAGTGATGTGGGAAGCTGTTGAAGGGATTTGTGCACGGGAGTGACACAATCTGATGTACATTTTCAAAGGATTATTTTCTGGTACCATGTTGAAAATAGACAGTAGGTCAAATGATAAGGGAAGAAACGTCCAGGCCTGTTGGGAAGATTTTGAAGTCATCACGTGAGAAGGCTCACTGGCCTAGACCACAGTTCTAGTAGCAGAGGTGAGGAGAAGAGGACTGGTATTGGACATCTTAGAAGAAAGAGAGAACGGAATTAGCCTGTTCTTTGTATGGGCTGTGTTCATGAACTTTATGTTGCAATTACAGACAGGCTCACATCTCCCACCATGTCAGCCGTTTACAACCGCAGGCACTGATGTCTTGCTCGGGTTGCGTATGTGCAGGTAGCTGTGGCTTTGCTAGCCTCCTGGTCTTCCTGGCCCTGCTTGGCTCTTTCTTGTGTTTTCCATGAATTCCCAAATCTAGGCTGTGGAAGCAGTTCTAATCAGGGAAGTTGCATTCTTCTAAAAATTTGTGCGGGAATAAGACGTAAGTCATCTCACATGCCATCACCCAAAGCAACATTGACAAGCCCAGTGGGCGGTGGGGTGGGGACACACCCTCCTCCTACGGGAGGGCCCTCAGGTTTCTTTATTTGACAGAACAGGGAGCAGGTAACTGGAAACCATAACACAACCTACCACGTCCCAGACTGAGAGGCAAATCAAGGTTTTTGACCTGAGTAACAAGAAAAAGAGTTGCTGTCCGTCAAGATGGGAAAGACAATAGGTGAAATAGACTTAAAAATATACAAAAAAAATTGATAATAACTATCACATTTAGATGTGATGTTTCAATTATTTCAAATATTTACAAAATCTATTGGGTGATACAGAAAATATATGTTATTCTGGATGTCTAGTCAACTGTACAAATGACACAAGATAATCAAGGTACTAGGTCATTATCTGTTGAGGTGAACTACACAATTCAGAACAATTAACATGGGGTCATGAAAATATCTGTATTCATAAGTGTAACCCATTTCAAAGTCATGTAGTTATTATTCACAGTTAATCAGCTGCATTTCAGGGACAATGATATTCAAGCCATCTTGCACTTCACGTCTCTAGAGTTGTAAATATTTCCCTCAACCACAGAATCAGAAACCTGTTTAAAATCCACACAGAATAATTATCAATGCATTTGCACCATGTGTAGAAGTGGTATTTTGCAACCCTTGTGGAAGTACTGTTTCACAACTGTATATCATGTTTCTTATATCACCTGAGCTTGCTGGTACATAAGGGACGGTTAATCAGCTGTTGGCAGAGATCAGCAAAATTTGCAAACATTTTAGCCTCTCCATCAAGACTCATAAAATATTTTGGAAACTACAGGGCAAAAAAATAACCCATCCAAGCAGAAAATTAAAAAGCAATCTGCCAGTTCAATGGAACTCAATCTTTACTAGGCTGCAATGGCCTGGTAAAGTGGTTAAATACTCACTCATGATTGCTCAGAGACACAAAGCTACAGTAGAAACATGAAAAAATATATATAGGCAAGCTATGAGAGGGCTGGCAGGGCAGAAAACAAATCAGGGTACACTGTGCGTCATATAGAGCACTTTGGAGGGGTTTTTGTTCTTGTTTCTGTTTGACTGGATTTGTAGCAAGATGCCTGGGAAGCCTGCATTTAGATGTGATGGGACAGAAGAAGGGGGTTCAGTCCCATAGCCCCTTTCACAGCAAATAGCAATTCTTTTTTTGACATATTCTTTTTATTTATTAATGATTACCTACAAGAGTTAGAGGATGTAAGAAAGTAATACTACAATTTTATGAGTAGAAAATAATAAGTATTTGTACAACTCTGTCCTAAAAGTAAAGGAACTCTGTTATTAATCATTTTAATTTATTTTTATACTGTCTGGTGACAGGTTTAGACATCTGTAAATGTTCCAGTAGATACTGGTATTATACAAGCATAATTGCTATAAAAAATAATTATATGAAGTTATGAAGATACTCTTTCAGCTTCACAGACATCCAAAGTGAATCTGAGAATCGTGCAGAAGAGCAATTCTTTGTTTCTGTTTCCACGTTGAATTTTGCCTAAGATTTCCTTCGATTCCCAAGCAATGCTCCTTTTCTCACTTGAGAGTAAAATTGTCCCAAAGTCACCAGTTGTGTGACGTGAAACCTGTTTGTTTGTGTTGTCAATTTCCTTAAAAATAAATAACTAAGAAACTGTTGATGAGGCAAAGCCACTTATTAGGTGTAATGCAGTAAAGGAGAATATTACCTTGTCAGAACAGCGTCTTGGCAGGGGAAAGTGGAGGTGGATATTTACAGAGGCGTGGGGCTGAGCGGCTTCCAGCCTGGTCTTGCGTGAGGGGCCACTGGTTAGCGCTGTGCGGAGTCCGTGACCTGCAGCTGTGGCCGGGTGAGCACTGTGAGGCAAGAGTCTTCGTCTTGACAAGTGAGCTGTTTACTTGGTCCATGGCCTTATCTTCAGGAGCAAGCAGGTAACTGATCTTAATTGGTTTCAGAGTTTTTAAACCCAGGGGCAGGGGACTATGTCGGGAATTTAGTTGGAACTAAATAGGAATGGGAACTCAGTTTAGAATTTACCTAATTCCATGAGATTTTGGAAGAATCGTCCCCAGGTCCCAAACTCCCCAGCAGAGTAAGGTTTCTGTGGTCTCATTCTCTGCCCAACATTACATCAGGAAAGGACAGAAGTCAAACCACTGACGTGCAGACTTCAAATGGGTGAATTACAGTGTTTCAATAACACTTTGCAAACAAAAGTAAAAGCGGCTTTTAAAAAAAGAAAAAATGATAGAATGATGAAATTAGGGTTGTGTCATAGACAATGGGAGGTCGGTAGTAGAGAGACATACCGCACTGAGCTTGCCATCTAAAGGGGACCAAAGCATGAAGCTATGCAAGCTCGGAGGAACTCATTCCTCTGCTTTGGGGGGCCCCCAGGACTATCTTCTTGTCTCCCTTTTGGTCGCTGTGAGTCCCAGAAGGTGGCACAGGTATGAGCTCTGAGGAGAGGAAGCCATCACAGTCTACCTACATTAGTTAGAAACTGAGCATCACCCAGACTCCTGGGATACCAAAAAGGAGAAATGCCTCAAGCAATAACACGCTGTGCACTTGTGCTCCCTGGGCCCAAAGGCAATGAGGGAACTGAGGGTAAGAACCCTTGAACACCCCTGTTTCTCCTATTTCTAGGAAACATCACTCATACGTACTATTAGAAATGTGTTATTTTGAGAGGTGATTCCACTACAGAATGGGTTTTTCTATGACTATCCTACGGTTGAATAATTTGCAAGTTCTCATCTGACCCAGAAAGGGCTGAATTGTCAAACTTCACATCCCAACTGTACCATCAAATATCAACCTGTCTCTATCATTTGAATGTCTGGTGGCAATTCCTGTGAGACTAGGAAACCTGTAAGGCATTAATTATGCTAAGATAATGCCATTGTAAATCCTATTTTAGTGCCCATTTTTCAGAACATACAGAAACAGAAACAATTCATCATCTCAGCCTCCACCTCCTCCAGCTCCTGAATTTCAGAGCTAAAAAGTATTGAATCCAAAATTGCTTCTGTCAGGAGAGCGAACAACAGATCCAGCGATTGCCCCGTCAGGAGTTTTGGTGAAAGAAGTATTCTGAAACCACAATATAATGCGGGGCTCATGGAGGGTTTCCTAAGCGATGTGCTTGTTGATCTCCCAACTGAGTAAGAAAATGCCTCGTCCAACGTTTTCCTTTTTCACGTCTCATAAGGAGCGATCTGGCAACAACGATGGCTTTAACGTTCAGATAATTAGTTTTGTTCCCCTACTCCCCCACCCTAGCTTATTAAGACATAATTGACAAAATTGTAAGAAATTTCAAGTGCATATAGTGTGATGGCTTGATGTACGTATGGATTGTGAAAGCAAGCTCTTTTGGGGAGCTTCATTTTATTTTGAAATCATTAAATACAACAGGGAAGGTCTATGATTGAATCAAAATGGGGCGTCTGGCAGCAGGAGTTTGCAGGCTGTCTCTGTCACTTCATTCTGGCTCTGGGGGAATATTCCTTACACCATGGGCTTTCACAGGCTTGAGGTTTTCCTGTTTTTCATTGTTATTCCCCTTCAGTACCACAACTTTTGAGTACCTGAGAGTGAGATTATTAACGGCAACAGTGAGACAGAGAATAATGGGTATTTGGGAAAGAGGAATATCCAAGAAAGATGTAGCTCTTGTAGGGGCAGCCACTCAAGAGGATGCTGTTGATGAGGAGAAGGGGCACATGGTGCACAGAGACCGGAGGACTGTGCCGAGGCACCCGTGCACCAGAGGAGACCCCTGCCCCCCGTCCGCCGTGAGCACGCCGCCCCGAGGGGTTTAGGGACAGCACTGCCAGGACGGTATTGGATCTCCCATATTGCTAATTTAATATCAAGAAAAACTAGCCATGAGTGAGGCTGGCGTAACAGAAAAGTAGAGTCCCCTCTGGGTGGAAATTATTATTTTAATCTAGCCATAAAACAAACATTTCCTCAGGTGACCCAAGTCCTGAAAAATCAGCTGAAGCGCACTTACTGGAGAGGGGAAGCCGGCCAGCAAAGCCAGGCAGGGGCCCTCGAGGAAATTAAACCCACGCGGCTTCTGTGTTCTGGCATCGGCTGCTTGAGTTCTCCTGGAAATTAGGTTTGATGGGGAGCTCTGGCAAATGTTTGGCTTCTGTGAGTTTAATGTGATAAAGGGAAAAAGCATCCCTGCTGGCAGCTAGGCTTTGAGGGGGTGCAGAGAATTGGCTCTGAATCTGCAGTGGACAAGATGGGCTGCATGTGACCTGCCAGACACGCATGCTCTGCCAAACCAAACCACCGCCACAGACCCCCTAAGCATGGGCGCCTTTCGCTACAGCTTGTTTAGATCTGCGTGTTCCAGAATAAGATCAGAGGCAAAGTGGTCCAGCAGAAACTGCCCAGACACGTGTCCTGAGCAGGCCTGGTCCTGCAAGTCTCAGGTCCCTTCCCTGAGAGGACCACTCTGTCACCTCCTCCAGCTTCCCAAATCCAGGGCACCCTGCCCTGCAGAGGCTCCCCTTGGTTCCCTGGTAGGTTCCCTGTACATTGACTGTTTGAGGGTGTTGGTGTTGGTCCTTAGCTATCAGGCTTTGACAAGTCTTATGGGAAGGGCAGGAAGATAAGAGAGACAGCACGGACAACAGGTAAACTGTCGAATTAAAATATACGATTGTTTTTAGGATTTTCCTCTCAACCTGTATTATTAAATCAAAATTTCTAGGGTTTGGACCTAAGTAACAAGAGCTTTTAAGGTCTCTCCAGGATTTTAATGAGCAACCGGGCATGACAACCGGTGGGTTAAAGACACGAACTTCGCCCCAACTCCCAAATATTTCTTTGAGTTTTAATTTACATAATGTAAAAGGTATAGATCCACAGGGAGTGTATGGGTCAGTGAGCTTTGACATATGTACAATTCAGGTAAACATTGCTTCTATCACAATGCGTCTTTCACACCCAACCAGTTCCCTCACGCCTCTTTTCAGGCAGTGCCCTCTCAGAGGCAAGTGTTCCTCCTTCTATTACTGTGCATTTGCTTTGCCTATTCTTGAACTTCATATAAGTGAAACCATGCATTAGAGAGGTTATTAAAGATGACTGGCATAGATCGGGAGGCGTCAACCTCGAATGACAGAGGCTTCGCTTTGTGTCATGGTTCAGTTGTAGTTCACTGTGATGCTGAGATTGAAGCCCTTGGTTGAGTGACCCAAATCACCCAGCTTGTTAATGACATGGTTGGGATCAAACTCAGTATCTTCTACTCCCTCCTCATTGATATTTCTTATCTCATTCATTGATATCTTAATATCAACCAAACTAGGAACTTCAAAATATCTCTAAACCTGGATTCCTGCTACCACTGTCTTAGGTCAGACCGTCTGAAACCCTTATCTAACATTGAATAAACTTGCTAACCAGACTCTTTGCCTTTCGATTTTCTTTTTCATTCATTCATTCATTCAGCAAATGATCAAACACCACTCTGGAGTTTTTAGTCTAACGAGTTGTATTTTTCACTTGCTACCAACTTTATAAAACATAGATCTGATTACAAACCTTCACTGACTTTCAGTTGTCCAGGGTTAAAAATGCATGGCCTGATGAATAAATGCAGTTCAGAAATTTTTTTATTTCCTCACAAAATTTGAAAAAAATCAAATTAGTTGCTTCTATTTAAAACTGGGGCAAAATTCTCTGTGATTTTCTTTTTTAGTAAGAATGTCTGATAGTACTGAGCTCTTGTTTTCCTTATAGCTACAAGCATTTGGAACTGAGTGGTGAACATCTTAGCCTGTTTGGGCATTTCACTTTCTGATCCTAATCTTTTAAGATGCAGGCTAAGTCTTTAGATAGGCGTTTAAGGCCTTTTGCCTTTAAAAGTACATTTTCCTCTATATCTTACCTACCATATTATGTTCAGCCTAAAATAATTTCTCTGAGTAACATGATAATGAGCGCACTATTTTAGTTGGAAATCTCACAATTTTGCTTTTTTATCATTTTTTTTCTGCCATGATGTAAGAGATGCCTGTATTCTTGCTCCCTGGGAAGGCTTCCTCATCCCCAGGATAAAAGAGAACGAGGTTCTCAGGTGACTAAGGCTTTGAATTTAAAGGGAAATCAGAATCTCTATTAAAAGAACAAGAAAACAAGAGCCTTTACAAGAGACAGAGCACTTTGCAAAAGTCAGTATGAAGCAGGTTGTACTTTTTGCACCAGGTACTGAGTCGCTCTAATGAAACAGCAGTAAATAATGCGGTTCTGTCCCAAGAATGTTGCAGACGCATGTCAGGCTGACAGGTCCCTGGATAGGATAGGAATTACCGCAGGGTCCAGCAGTAGTGCAGCAACAGCATATATTGGGGTTCCCTTCATGAAGACTAGAGGATGCATTTCTAAATTTCTGAAATTTAGATAGTTATGAATAAGCAAAATGCAAATGATTGATTTGAGTGTTTATGCAGAGGAAACACAAAGACAAAAAAACACAGTGCAGATTCAAGGTATTTTTGGGGTGGTTTATCACGGCCAAAGAGGAGCTTAGCTTACATGAGAAGGAATATGGAGGGAGGAGATTCTGGGATTGGGATAAAAACTGGTGAAGAATGAGGTAGGGGTCAGAGTCATTAGACCTTGTATTTTATTTAAGTGACTTTGTTTCTGCTCTGATGGGGTGAGGGTCATAAAAATATTTTGGGGGTGGTAGGTAAAGAGAGAATTATAATATCAGGTATTGTGAACTGTCCTAAGTCCCTTTTATAATAAAGAAAATGTGAACTGACTCAGTTGTCTTTATGGTATTATTTGGTGGACAAGTGGAGCAAATTAAGATATAAAAAACACAAGCAATGGACTATGATATACTCCAAATTGTATTACCAGAACTCAGGGGGAAAAATGGGCTCTGGGGAGGTTGTGGCATTCAGAGAAGGCTTTATGTAAGATATGGAACATGGTCTTGAAAGAAACAAGGGTTTTAAACCAGCATGAGAGTGAGGGAAAGGCATTCTAACTTGAAGGGTGTGAAGCAGTGGTATGGGTGTGTATATGTGTGTGTGTGTGTCTGTTGCTTAGAGGCAGAGGCTGGTGTGAAAAGATACTGAGATGTGCCTGATAGTTATGACAGGAGCTAGGAATTTTAAAATTGATTTTGTAGAAAGTTTCTGACCCTCTGTTCTTGAGCAGGGAATAGCCTGGTGAAAATAATAAGTTTGATAATTTGCATGAGGTATTCAAGTATTCTAGAATGCAATCTCTTGGCTGGATAGCAAGATAACCTAGCAAAGGAAGGCTTTAGAAAAATCAAAGGTCAAATAGACCATAGGATGTAATGCCTTGCATAATCAAAAACGGCTCCAGCCTTAAAACCTGAAGCTCAGGCCCCCACTAACTGAAACCACCTTCTCTAAAGGAGGATGAAGAAATCTGCCTGCCTTGTGATACCGTTGCCTCCCCTCTAGCCTGCTGAGCACCATGTAGGTAATACTCGGGTCTCAGGAATTATCCCATACAAGCCATTCCGGTAGCAATGGGTATCTGTGTGTATCTTCAAGGAACAGAAAGAGAGGCATGGGGACCATCTGGGCCATAAGCACCTAGTTTGACCTTTAAACCATAGTCTCAGTCCTTGTTTTACGTAAGAATCTAGTACTTTTACGATCATTTTCTTTTCGATTATTTTGAACCTTTCATTAAGCCATCTTTTTGTAAATGTAAATTTATATGACTCAGGCTTTTCTTTAATTCTTATCATGTTTATTCTTAATGGATGTATTTCAAGCCATCTTAATGAGAATTGTTGACAGTATACATTTTATGAGGAAAATTTATGCTGAAGACAGTTAAAATCACTTCATCGATAACATGCCAGATTAAGTTCTAAGATCACTTTACTAGAATCTTTCAGTGTTTAGTGTTTCAATTACAGATGCATTCTAGTTTTGATTTTAATCTAACAGAGCAAAATGCATTTCATCTATTTATATTAAATCAATATTAAAGGAAACCTTTGCACAAAAATATGATTATGTATTTTAAGTAGTTGTTCTGTGTGGGAAAACATTGTTTTGGGATCTTAAGAAGCTTAAAAATCATCAGCGAATATGGCGAAAACATTAGTTTCACAATTATTTTGATGAATAGTTTGGGCTAAGTCACTTTCACACTGATGGTGCCTATCCGAGAGCAGAGCATGCGTAGATCTGTTTGCAACCTCCCTAGCACAAGAGCTGGGACTCAAATTATTACTTGAAAACTGTGTTGAGTTTCACAGGAGACGGTTAAAGGTAAATTTAGTTTACTTTTATTCTGTTACTCCAGGCACACAACACACTGATTTTTTTACAAGAACACTGGTAAGTCTTCACTGAAAACCTTTGCCCCTAGAGGCAGAAGCCTGTCCAGGTATGACACACCCATTTGTCAACCTCCCTTCCAAGGAGAATCCGCTCAGGTTGAGGGTCACCTTAGTGATGTGCTATTGAGGCCACATGTTGTTATTAGCCCAGTGTTCTAAGGTTCAAAGAACTGGATTCACATAAAGTAAGCATCAACAAGGAAAGTATGGAATCTAAACAGCTCTGGTCCAAAGCAATCCCTGTGAGGTTTTCAAACATAAAAATTGAAAAGGTTGAATTACATTGATGGGATTAGGGGGAACAGGGTGAGTTAGGCAGGAGAAATGGATTATTTGAAGACCAGTTGAGTTCTTGATAAGTGCTCCCTGAGCCACCCCTGTACTCAGTGTTGCAAAGTGCTGTAGCAGCAGAAGCGAGTTATCCCCCAGCTACCCTAGGGGCCAGCAGTCTGAGACCTGCAAGTCGGTTGACCAGTGCTTTCTGGTTTCCCACGACGTTCCTGGGCACCAAACCCCGGTCATCAACATCAAAACGTGAGCTTTTCTAAGTAAGGATTCCAAGACCAGTCACTCAGAGTTAGAGTCCAGTAATCTGAAAGCATTTTATAAGTACCCCCAGGGGATTCTGATAATACAGATGCTTGGGAAATTGTGTGAGGAAACATTATGCAGAATTCCTGATTTGGGGACATTATTGCCTAAATGAAATGTGTGTGGGTGGGGAGAGGGGTGTCTATATTCCCTTCCCTTCTCCTAGATTCCAACATCTTCCTCTCCTGGATTATGTCTGTAACATGTATGGCCACAATGTATGCATGTATTATGGCAAATTCTAAGTAAGTATTAATGTTTTTGGATACTAGACTAAGAAATTCTTTAAAAACTTGTTCTCTCTCTCTCTCTCTCTCTCTCCTCATTTCTGTTTCCAGAGACCAGCACAGTGGCTGGACCTAGTGGGTACTCAGTACATAGCTCAGTAAGAGAAGTTGTTTAGGAACAACTTAGTGCTTACAATATGTCTATAGGTCATTAAAAAGAAAAACTGAGAAGGTGCTTCAGAGAGAAAGTGGCACCTAAGCGGGTCTAGAGGGCAATAAAATGGAGAAAGGGGGGAAGGGGCTATGAGCAGGAGAGAACGGGGAACAAAGCCAAGGTGCAGGAATGATTATGGGAAAATGTGAAAATGGTGGGAATTAAATTCGATCACATAAACATCTTAGATTCTTTACCGGAGATTCACGAGTTTAAAGTGGTGTTTCAGGAAGGTACCTCTGGTCATAATGAATGTATCTGGACTCAAGAGAAACTGACATAAAGAAACCCTTGGGTGATATCTATGCCCTACGTGAAATGAATGTGATTTCAGTTTCAGTGGAATAAGTGAACCGGCCCTGTGCCCTCTCTCTCATGTGTACATACACGTCATGTCTTTTCTGGTCTATGTATGATGGTTATGTGTGTGCACAGACAGGCCCTTGAGCCTGGTTTTGGGGATGGACAGTGTATGATGCTAAACAAGGCTTGCTTCCTCTTTGCCTTCTCCCCCTCCTGCCCCTTCTCTCTCTTGTGTCCTCCTTCCACTTTTCTCACATTTTATCTGTGTAAAGAGACGGCATTAATCATTTCTGAGTTATTCAGATAATATGCAGTCATTTTAAGGTATGTAACCATATGCATGAGAAAATACAATCCCTGCAGTTTCAACTAGACTTTACTGATGTAATCTACATACTTCACAGGAAGCATAGACAACAAAATGCAACTGATAACAAACTAGGGTCAAAACCTGAGTATCCTGTAGCGCTCTGTGGAATTCAGACCTTCCAAAGGCCCTGGGGAGCCACTGAGGTGCTTTATGCAAAGTTCAACTATATATATGTGCATTATGTTTGTTATTATTATGTAAAGTTCTCCTGCTGTATGTCAGAAACAATACTCTTCTGAAAAATATTATAATTAAATTGTTCTTCCATCAATTTAAATAATCCCAGGTCAGATTCCCCACGTGCCCCCACCCGCTGCAGCAGTTCCTCCACCAGTTACTGTGACTCAGTTAATGCAACTGCCTCCTTTCAGTTAAGCAGATCAGAAACCCTGGTGCTGGCTGTGACTTCTGTCCCTTCTCTCTCAGACCTAACACACTGACTCTGCAGTTGAACAACACGGGAGCTGAGGGTCACTTAACCCTGAGCCGTCAAAAAAACCGAGGATAACTTCTGAGTCCCCCAAAACTTCACTGCTCGTTGCCGACTGCTGACTGGAAGCCTTACCAATAACATAAACAAGTGATTAACACAGTTTGTATATTATATGCAATATATACTGTATTCTTACAGTAAAGTAAGCTAGAGAAAAGAAAATGTTATGAAGAAAATCCCAAGGAAGAGAAAACACATTTACAGTACTACGTAGTGTTTACTGAAAACAAATCTGTGTACAAGTGGATCCCCTCAATGTAAAGCTGCATTGTTCAGGGTCAGCTGTACTTTCAATATACATCCTGGGTTTCATGGCTTCTCACCACCCCGAGGTCAGCTACCATTGCTGTTTCTCACTGGGTTCTTACGGTAGAACTGGGTTCTTGGTTTGGCTTCTACCCACAAAATGGTAAACACAAAGGTGCGCTGAAAACGGGCTCGGATCATGGAGCTTCTCTCCAGAAAACCTTCTAAGGGTTTCCCTTCTCACTCAGTGTAAAAGCCGCAGCCCTCGCTGTACTGGCGGGGCCCTCCGTGGTCCACGCTCCTGGTCACTCTCGGATGTCACCTCTCCCTGCCCATTCCCTCTCGTCTCCGCTCCTGCCACATGGCCCCCTGTTGCCCCTTACAGTGTCCCTGTCATCCCCTCTACCTCTCCTCAGATAAACAGGAATCTGGCTCCCTCGTTTCTGTCACATCTTTACTTAGAACGTCTAAGCCTTATTGTGCCATGCTGCTAAACTTTTATCCCTCCTTTCCAAAACTGTTTCATGTTCCCCATCTTACCATATTATTATTTTCAACCCACCTAAGAAAGAACTCCCCAAGACAGCTATGCTAGTCCCTTTGGTTCACTGTTGTAGCCCCTGCACTCCAACAGTATCTGATACATAGTAGCTACTCAATACACACTTGTTGAATACCTTGTTGGGTATAAAACTGTCCACAGTTTCCATGTTATATTTGACATCTCTCTCACTATATTTGGAAATTCTATAAATACTACCAAATCTCACTATATTTGGTAGTATTCTATCAAAAGCTATGATTTTGCAGTTTATATGATTTGATTGTTTTTTGCATACTGAAAATACCAAATTTAAAAAGCTGATATAAATATGACAGTTTCCATCATTAGTTTTGTTTCAGAAGTTCTTCATTTAATGTGTAGTGTTAGATGTATTTTGTGGGGAAAAAGGTTTGATGCAGTAAATAAGCAAATGATTTTGATATTGTGCATCATATTTGTTTATTACTGTTTCATATTTAGAAAGGACTTAATTAGATAGACAGTTCTTTTTGTTTTTAAATATGAAAGTCCAATTTGTATTCCCTTCAAGAAAATCAGTATTCATTAAATTTGGACTGATTTTATTTAATTTTGAAAGAAAGTTTAGATTAATACAACTTAGTTTACTATAAAAAGGTTACTGCATATATATGATATTTTAAAAGTTGGTATATGCAGTGAACATATTGATGGAATGTTATGAAAATGCTGAGGCTTTGTTTCTAAAAGCTGTTCCTACATTAGTGGGAATCCTTATCACTTCCGTGATGGACTGGAGAACCTTGCGAATATGTGTCCTTATGATCTATGTTATGATTCCAGAAATGCCAGTTTTGATTGGTAAATAGAAAAGTTAAGTGGTTTATTCCCATTTATTGACATGAATGTTTTTATCATCTCATATAGTTTAAATAGATGCAAAATGTGTGTAAACACACACCTACCTGGTGAATAGTTGTCATTTTGGGCATTTCATTTGGTGGCCACATATCTGTATCCACACCCACTCTGCTCTCCGGCTGATGAGAATGTGTGTGGTAATGTTGAATTGTAGCCAGAAAGTATCTGTGTACTGCTGGAGCCTTCCTCAAACAAACAATTTTAGGCTGCACTTGATGGCTGAATATTTTCAACCTTCTGTCTTGGCACATAGCTTTGCCAATGCTTTTACTCTAAAATAGTGAGATTTGAAGCCTCTAACAGATACTCATCTTACAGTTTCTAGCAAGAGTAATTTGTGCTTGGTGTGAGAATTATTTCTCTTTTCTAGAGCCTCAGATATCGCTCCAGCTGATTTAGAAATACATTTTTTTAAAGGGATTTTGCCCCCAAACTAATAAAACCCATACAACATATTTTCAATAGAGATATTTTCTTTTTGCAATCCTTCATATTAACAAAATTAAGATAAATACTTTTAAAGTATGTATTAGTTTGTTTGTATTTCTTTCCCTACAAGTCCCTCAAAGGCCCCATGAACTTCTTTTTTGGCCGTTCTCTCTTGTTTCTTATTTGGTCGGTGTCTTTTCTGTGTGGAGGTGGAGCAGTTTGATGTCTGAAGGATTTTGGCTCCCCAGGCAGTGCTCCGTCTGCTTGCTTTCCTGCAGAGCGTGGTCACAGCATGGAGGCTGGCCCTGCCACCAGCTCTTGCTGTCATTCACTCTGAACTTGATGTGCAGGGCGCTGGCCACACATGGCTGTGCAGACAGGTGGCCTGCATGGCAGAGTCCCTGAGGCAGGTCAGCACCAGAGCCACCGAGACATTTTTTACATAATCGGGGTAACCCAGCGTGAAACAGGGAAATTACATCGACACCACACTCAAGTGTTCCCGAAGGCCATTGTACAGATGTACTTTTTGTCTCGTTGAACCTCATCATAATCCTATGATCTACTTAGGTGTTATTTCCCCATGCTCTAAAGGAAGAAATGGGGACTCAGAAAGGTTGACTTATTTGCCTAAAGAGAGGTAGAGCCGAGGCTCAAGTCTTGATCCTCTTACGAGTTTTTTGCTCTTCGCCTGGAGCTCGGCGTCTCTCCTGAGAAGCTGTGTCCTGGAGTGCGTGAGCTCGCAGCGTCCGTTCCCGAGTCCTCCCTTCCAGTCTGCTCCTGCCCTCAGGGAGCGCTGCTCAAGTCAGCTGAAGAGCTAAGGGTGTCATGCGCCTAGGCTGAGTCTGAACAATTCCAGACATACCTTCCCGCCCCATCCCACCCCACTTGGAAAACAAATCTTGCCTTCGCCTTAGGTCTTTGTCACTTAGGTCGTGTATTGGACTATACATACAATTATTCTCTCATCCCTGTCTATCTGAAATCTATCACTTTTCAGGATAACAAGTGTTTTTAAGCCTCTCGTTCATAAAAAGGCAGTTATGAGGAAGATTGTAGACTTCAGGGAGAAATGTACTTCTACACATGAAAATTTAGAGAAAAATAAAAGAATATAAAATAATATTACATTTAATATAATCATCTTCCAAAAGTGTGTGGTGTGAGCATGTGGTATGATATGTCTACCTTCTGGCTTAAAATCATAAAGTTCTGGTGTAGGCCTCAGTGCGCATCTGGGGCTCTGCCAGTTAATATTAGGGTGACTTGAGTGACTTGTCTAATTTCTGAGTCACACAATCTCCATTTGCACAAAAAGATGCTAATGCACTTAGAGAAGTGTTGCACAGACTAAATGATTAATGTATGGAAAGCCAAAGCTTAGTGTCTAGCATGTAAGACACACTCAAAAAAGAGATTTGTTTTCTTCCATACCTGTAATTCTTAATCAGCTGCACTGAGTAGAAACGTCTGATGACTTCATTTGATGCCAATATTATGTCAGCAGTGTGGATTGAATTCCAGCAAATATTCTTTCAGCAAATGCATGAAGAAATAGGATTTTTCACTGTTAAATTTTTTTCTGATGTATAATGTCAGACTTTTTAATTGCTTAAGTTACAATTAAAAACTTACTTTAAAAATGCCAATATAAGCTAAAAATACTATTTCCTTTGAAGTATTTAGGAGGAGGAGAGAGAGGAGGCAGCAAAACACAGTAGCAAGAACAGGGGATTATACCCCAGACGGTAGTGCGATGGTGGCCTCAGTTCCTGGCTTTGACTCTTACTAGCTTTGTGACTGTGGATAAATTACTTAATCTCATTTGATTTAACATGCTCATTAACAAAATAAGGAAAATAATAATTACCTCACAGGTGATAGTAAGACCAACAAAATAATGTGTGTACATAATGTAGAGTGGTGCCAGTATTATGAGAGATGCTTAATGCATATCAATTTCTCTTCCTCTCTTTCACTTCTCCATCCCTATGCTGCTCAGCACAGCACCTCTGGGAACAAAAAGAGCATGACAGATATGCTTGGGCATTTTAGGAAGATCCAGTGAAAAAAAATCCATGCAGAGCAGACAAGACTGTTGAAAATATTAATCATTTCACTAGAACCAATATTTGCCTGAAACAAGCATTGCTCATAAGAAATGCCTGCACAATTTATCTAGGAAGCAAAGTATAATATTTACAGGGGCAAAGAGGGCAGTGAAGAGATGGAGAGAGTTAGTGGAATCTGACATTTGTGAGCTGGAGCTATTTTGTAAATCTCACTTCCTTCAGTGAAAAGGATTAGCTTCCAGTACAGATAATTCCACATGGACCAGAAGCATGGGAGCATTAGACATGAGGGATCTTGCTCTGCATGCCTAGGTTCTTTCCAGATTATTCTGGCTGATTAAACAAACAGGAAAATAACCCTTCTAAAATTGTATAGATTTTGAGATTTGGAGTAGGCATGTGGGCATTATTGTACTACTGGGTGAAATAGTTCAAAGCAACATACAGTTTAAATTAATGTAGTTGCACATAGTGATGGTTATCTTCTAAAAGGTCTATTTGATCAATAGCCACGATTTCTGACTTTTCTCCCAACAGTGCCATTAAAGCTGTTAAGGGGGAGAATTATAGGCCAAACTCATTCCTGGTGTTTAGGTTAGAAAAGGAGAGACTCTTTTAAGAAGATAAGAAGGAAATGAAGAAAAGCAAGGAGAAAAGGCAGAGGTGGTATGTGTTCTGCTGTTACCCTCCCAGGCCAGAAGTCTAAAAGGCTACCATAAAGCTGATTGTAATGCCCACTTTTTGGTACTGGGTGTTAAATAGGGAAGGGATGGTTACAGGTGCATCTCACTCTATTCTGTAAGGTTGTTCTAGAAAAGTTGTATCTTTATCATTCTATTGTCTATTACAGGGCCGCCAGGAGCTGTGTCACATTGTTTGTAAAATTTTGTCGATGTTTAGGCTTGAAGGTAGCGAAATAAGTCATACATTCCAGAATTCTCAGGAAATGAAAGGCTTTGCAGGCAATTTCCTGTGGCTCAATATCAGACTAGAATAAGAGCAGAGCCCAGGTATCTTAATACTTAGTCTAGGAGACTTGCTACTACACAGTGCTTCTTTATTAATTCACTCATTAACCATTTTCTTACTCACTCATTAGTCAAACCCGGATATTCAGATGCTCTGAGTGTGCGTGTGCATATGAGTATGTTACAAATTGTGAAAACCTGTTTGGTCATCCACAGCTGATAACCAAGTATCCCTTGGTATTCTTTTGTTAGCAGTGGGATAGTAGTTCTATTGCCCCAGCATAATATCATCTCATGTTACCAAGAGAACAGGTCAAGCAGAAAAAGTCACGAAAATCTACTTTGAGAGTTTAATGACATCCCAGTCTTTTGTCTTTTGGGGGACTTTGACAAACACCATACATGAAAGTTTCACTTAGACCAAGATGGCAGTTTTCTGTAAGCAAGATTGGTTCCTGTCTTCGTGGAATCAGGCCAGAGCATCCTCTGGAAGTGGGTGCTCCTGGGACCTGATAGAATTCATGGACTGAGGCAGCCATACGTAGTAGAGATGACCAGGCACACTAAATCTTGAAAGCTGACCCTGAGAGGCAGGAGTTCCCACTTAGTATCCTGTCAAGGCTACATGTCTTGCTTCACAAATGAAACTTATTTCGCTAATGAAAAATCACTGTTCTTCTCCAGGATGATAATGAAGATTTGAAGGTCATTAGATACCACATAGTTGCAAGATTATGATAATACCCACATGTAGAGTGTGTGCCTCTGATTTATTTCTCAAATACCAACAATCTTTGAGGTGTGTTTGTTTTGTTAGAGCTTTTCAAATGTATCCTAACTGTCCCACAAAACTAACAGAAATGCAGATGAAATCCTATATTGAGAAATATAACAAACCAAGGAAATCTTTCTAACATTTTAATTTCTACTGTTTATAAGGCATTCTACTGCTTGCTGCAGAAGGCTTATCTATAGTAGAAGATTCTTTGGAATATCATAAATTTGATATTTAGTTCAGTCATATTTTGGATATATTTCTACCTATTGTTAACCATCCATACTCCTTCTTTTATGCAATGTTAAAGATCATTTCATTCTCCATTGGGTAAGTACGTTTAATATATTTGGTGAATGCTGTTGTCATCTCATTACCATCTGAGAATGACACAGTTTTATTAAATAGATGTCACTTAAAGGTGCTCCACTCTGTACATTCATGCACATTTACACATCTGTACATTTTGTCATTTAATCCCTTCTCACAAATTAAAATTTTAGTTCCTGCCTTCATTATTTAAAATGAATAATTACTATCTTTCATCATTTAAAGAGTTTTTTGCTTGCAAAAATGCTACTGTTTTCTAATAAACCAGTAGCAAATAGTGCAGTCAGTTCCAGCTAGGATTTGGTTATTATATTAATCCCATTGCCAATTGTGCAATTCCTCTGCAGGATAATTAGATTATTATCTGACTCTGTCTTGCTTCCACCGAGTCAAGATGTACACAGGTGGAAAATGCATTAACTAAGCTATCTTGCTTGATGTCTTCTTTTCAATGCCAGGGAGTCTATGCAAATACAAATGGGATTATATAAATGATACTCAAGAGTTAAGAGGTTTTAAAAAGTCAGGTCATTTATTACATAATATAGCCAGATGGTGTATACATATTTGGCTAAACATTTTTTAATAAGCAGTTTTATAAGACTGAGCATGTCTTCCGTTGTTTTGGGTTCATCCAAAGATGCTGTTACTGATCCCATTCACAGCTGTCACCCCAGTGCCACTACAGCTGGCCTTCCCTGAATCCCCTTCAGAATCCAGCTACGGTAGCTTAAGAGTAAGCAGTGATACTTCCCTGTCAACTGAGAAGAGGTGGGAATGTGTCACTTGTCATATTACAAAAGTGATGTGTGACATTTTTGAAGTGCATTTCCTGACCTCTCCATCTTTTCCTAACCAAGAAAATGTGAGCCACTTCCACCCCTGGACTCCATTAGTATCTAACACATATTTCTATCCAGCATTTCAACACATTCAGCTGTCATTTATCTGATTTTATATCCACCTCTCTTGTGTCAACTCAGGCTTGATTTATTTTCTCCTTCATGTTTGTATCAAGGGATTCATGAGTGTGGGCACTCATTAAATATAGAATTAGGTGGAACATTCCTTAAAATCACAACCCCAGTGCCTATTATATATTATAAATAAAATAAAGTTTTTAAAAAATGTATCTGCATTGTAATGTAAAAAGCTGAATGAAAGAGCCCACTCCTCCCAGGTTACCTTGGGAACTGTAATAGTGCCTTCTAAATATCTCTTCAATAGTTTCTTTAAAAATAAGAATTTCTGTAAAAGACAGCAGAGTAGGACCTTCCTTCATCTAGGTCATTAAGGTCTTGGGAAGCCTTTTAAATAATTCCATGAAGGTAATATGTAACCTTTACAAAGAATGTATCTTACTGGCAGGCACAAGCAAAGGTATCACTGTTAAACTATGGGATGTGTGTTGGACTACAGAGATTCTTCTTAGAAAAAAATTACAGTATCTTCTTGCATAATAGCAGTCAATACACTATAAGCAAAAAGATTAATGGGAAAATTCCAAAAACTTGGTTTTTAATAATAGTTATCTCTCCAATAATAATAGTTATCTCTCCAAAAACATTTTTGAATCTTTCATCTCATTAACTTATTTATAAATCACTAGTCTCATTTCCCCTGATGGCTTAAACAGAGGATTTCAACTGGCATAAAGTTCTGAGTCTTACAGGATTCATATAAAACGCTCTCATATCATAATAGTTTTTTTAGATTTGAATTACTTTTTCTTTTTCAGGGAAATGATACTGCTGAAATATGTTTTACTTGTATTTTAAAGGTTTTGTTGGACAGAGTGCTTTTAAAATAATTAAAGTTCATTCTAAGTAAGATTTGCCCTTCAATTTTAAATTCTAAATAAAGAAAATGTTCACAATAGGATAATTAATTAAATGTGTACTTCATAATTAGAACTAAAAATTAAATTGAACAGGGGGCAATGTGACATGTTTAAAGACAAATACGTAAGAAATGCTAAAATGTACTGGCAATAATCTGACTTAAAAGAAATACTGGTTGAATTTATTAAGACAGGGCTTTGTCTCAACACTTAATGACAACTATGATTTAACATTATTTTTTTAGTTATTTTTAATGCTACTGTGAGTGTCCTTGAAATCTCAGTAAAATTTTATGGCCATTATCTTTGATTTTTGTTATGAAGAAACAAAGTGTAGTTGCTAGAAGTTCTTTTTAACAAATACTAACTGAAACTGAATTTAAATTCTAGGCTTCCTATAGAACACTAAAGTAATTTTACAATTCAATCACTTACTGAAACTAAAATTGAGTTTAGGATATAATCCAGTGCTATTACTCCATTTATTATTGTTTTAGAGCACCGTACAGAGGCCTACACTATACACCAGATACTCTATTAGTTTTTTTATATATAGAATTACACTTACTCTCCTACTCTGTGAGCAAACATTCTCAGATTACATATAGGAAATAGAAGTTTAGAGAAAGTAGTTTGTCTAAGGTTACACAGGTATGGACAGATACAGAGTGAAACATCACATTTATTTGACTAAGAAATATGGTCCAGTTAATTAATTGATTCAGTTCTCAGTTAAATTTTCAGGAACATCCTGTGCATATAGACCCTGTGATCCCGCCAGATGTTTATTTTGTTCCAGTCCTCTGAATATGACCAACGTTGCCAGTTCTGCAAACTATTCTTGCAGTACCTAATGGCTGCAAGGGCTCTTTCCTTTTCTTTACATCTTTCCCATCCTTCAAGGCCCATCCCATCCTTCAAGGCCCAGCAAAAGCCATGAGTTTCGAACCATTGCCCTCTGAGCTGCAGCTCTTACCCAAGTTCCTTGGAGGACTTTGAGACTCTTCATAGGGTGTTATAACACTGCCTATCATTAGATCCCTAAGACACAGACTATGTCACCTCTTTTCTCGGTATTCTCTAGAAAGCATGGTGAAGATATTGCCACATAGAAATTATCCAGTCAGTATTCGTTTACTGCCAGTTGCTGGTATCTGGAAACACCCTTACTAGTCTTAGCTTCCCTGCAGTGATTGATAGGTTAATGCAGCAATGAGAACTGTTTACAGAATTTAAATAAACTTCTTGCTCTCAGCAGATCTGCTAGTATCATGGGAAGAGGCACCGCAGTATCTTAAAACCAGTTTCAAGGAATTAATTGTGAGAAACATTTATAGAGCTGATATTTCCTTGCCATATCACAAAATCTTTCATTTCAGCCTCAAACCCATATTCTCCAAATTCCTCCAACTGTGGATGGAGTTTCGGGAAAGATGGTAACAAAGAGCCTATAAATGGAACACAGTGCCCCGAAGTCATTCAGAGATGTTTGTCCTTGGAGACACGCTCTGATGATCCTGCCTTATAACATCTTGGACCCAAGGGCATTACTCCAATTCTTATATTCCCCTCTGATGTTCTGTACTCGTAAGTCAAATTCCCTTTTTCAGTGAATTCTGCACATCAACCTAGGAGATTGGT
This sequence comes from Manis javanica, assembly GCF_040802235.1. Classification (NCBI taxonomy): domain Eukaryota; kingdom Metazoa; phylum Chordata; class Mammalia; order Pholidota; family Manidae; genus Manis; species Manis javanica. The sequence goes on along the minus strand of NC_133161.1, from coordinate 8,469,432 downwards.
CAAGTATCTTATTAAATGGCAAGCTCTTGTTAGGTATCTAATCAACTAATCAGAAAAGAAGTCCCTATTACATTTGGAAATAGAAGAATACCATTTCCCTGAAGATAAACTTTTGGGGAACACAGGGACCAGATACACAGACCAAAGTAGGAGCTGAAGCTGGAACCTTGCCTCTTGCTGCCTTTAGAAAGGGAGCATCGTTTAGGGAATAAGATCGAAGACGCTACGGTTGAAGTCTTTGTTCTCCTGCTGACTCTATTGCTGAGGCGAGTGATTAGCTCCTCGAAACCTTTATTTCCTTATCTGCATCTCACAACAATTAAATTAGATTATTTTTGGCACATACTAAGGAGTGAATAAATATATATATTTTGGAATACCTTACTTCAATTCTGCTTGAGTAACCTACTTTTTTGGCCTACCACAACACGATGGGTAATATCTTTGGTGGATTTTCACACAGTCCATTATTGAGTGAATTTCTTCTATTGCCCTTTTTCTTTTTTTTTTACTTCCTTTTGAGAAAAATCCTGCATTTTTTTCTACCCAGTTAAAAACCAAACATTTGCTGTATTTAAACTGTTTTTTGATTTGGATTTATAGTGCTGGTCTTAGAAGCCTGACCTCCCCCCTGGCCATTGATCATATGATTTCATATCCTTGTATTTTGGAATCCAGGATCTATAATTCATGGCATGTAGATGAAGGCAGGTTCTTGTGTTGCACCTCAACATATACTGTGTACATAAAGATGAATGGTAGGATTTGCGTAAACAAACCAAAAAAAGTTGGAGAGAGAAACAGAGAGGTCTAAATCTAATCATAGACACACAGGGACACTGACAAGTCAGTCCAAGGCTCAAATGGACATGAATCAATGGCCATGGTCATTTTTTGAGGTCTAAATTTAGTCGTATTTCTTCTGAATTTTATTTTATTGACCAAATCTGATAATACATCATTTGTTACCTACCTCAAATCAACTTTATGACTTGATTGCATTGTTTCAAATTCATAATTAATGCATTTCCCTTTATTTTGGCTTCCTCTGTCCATTGCCACCCAGTTTCCCTGCAGCGACAGTGGGAGCCCCTGCACACTGCTCTCCGCTCCCAGTCGCATGTCTTACCCTTTCCCTTTGACTTTACAACTGGCTTATCTCATGCCTTCAGCCCATCACCTACTTGGTATTTTTAAAAATTACATTTGCATCTCCTAACAACTGAAAGAGCATTTGATCCTTTCCTTTCGTTTCACTGATGAGGAAACTGAGCTACGAAGACCTGAATGTCACACACTATCAACTGAATTTACAGAAAACACATCACTTTTTTATGTGGAACAGATTATATGTATGATATTTAGTAGTTTACAAAATAAATTTACATATATCATTGGATTTTATCCTCCTAAGAATCCCATAAAGAAAATAGTCTGTATTATACATATTTATAGATAAGAAGCTGAGTATCTGAGAGGTTAAGTGATTGCCCAAGGTCACAGGACTAAGGGTTGACCCAGGTTCTAAATTCATTTCTTCCAATTCCTAATCCACAGTTTCTGGCACCACAGTACTCCCCCTTTGCCCTATTCATTCCCTTTGATCCTTATTATTTTCACTCAGTTTTAATTATCTATCCTTCCTTTTTCAATACTCAGATATTCAAGTAAATACACACACACACACACACACACACACACACACACACACACACACACACACACACATATTCAGGGCATGATATATAGTTCCACAGCTCCTCAGCAGCTTAAAGAAGGCAAATCTTTTGTGAGAGGCCTGTCGTTTTCTTTATCCATTTGCTGAGTGCATGTTTTCCATTGAAACCATTGATACAATTTAGAGAAATTCAATTAAAAAGAAAAAAGAATTAGAAATCCTCTTCAGGGATTTCATGCTGCTCATCTGAGGGTATATTTGTAGCCATTTTCTTACTTGTTGATGTTAAATAACAGATTCTTTCCAGCATCAAGTATAATATATGCCAGAGTTAATCAAATAGTTCTCCAGTTTCAGGGATAATAAAGATATGGGGAGAGAAAAGTTCACAGTGTTGTGCTTTTTAAATTCCATTTCTGAAGTGATTTGCTTTGCCTGTTTTTTTTTTTTTTTTAAGAGAGTCAGAGTAAAGCTAGTGATTAAGATTGATTAGATGTAAAACACTCAATAACAACCAAAAAAGAACACTTTTTTAAATCTCTTCAAACTGTAGGCATACAATTATTTTTTAATGTCATGAGAGGAAATCTGCCCATGAACTGCTTATTTCCCATTTAAAACAAGCGATGTGAGTGGTTTTGACTCCCTTCCTTCAGTGGCCTTTGCCACCTTTAAAATATGCAAGGAAATAAAACCGCAAGCTTTAAGGAAAGAGATAAACTCCAGTGCCTGCTGTACTTGCAGAGTAATCAAGGATTATGGTATATTTATCCCATTTCCTCAGTCCTCCCTTCTTGTTAGTTCAGTCTTCATCAAAACACTTACTTTTCACTGAATCCTTGCAAATTAGCTTCTCATGCATATTCCCTGGCAAATCACTGAGTGATTGTGGAAAGGCAGCAGCCCCTTTGCCACCGAGCCGTTGAACGACAGGCCCACAGTAGCCAGGCTGCCTGTCATGGGCGGAGGTTCCCAGACCGTGCACGGCGCTTTCCGGCAGCAGTAAGCTGCCCACGGCTTGATGTTGCGGTCTCGCAGTGAGCAGCTGCTCAGTCTTCCACGGAGAGTGCAGCTCCGGTCCTGAGAGGGAGTGCATGCAATAAATTCTGTCCCGTTCTCACCTACAATTGTCCTAAGGGGAGATGACCTTTTATATTTTTAATGGCGATTTTATCTCTTGCTTTCCATAAAGCAAGTGCTCAGGTATTTTGCTATTTTCCAGGAGAATCCATGCGTCTCGCGGTAATTATTTTTCTAGAACTGATCCCTTGAATCAGTAGACTTTCAGTGGATGGGATTTTATCTTGAAGAATTCCACTGATCAGGTAGAAAATTTGCAGGTAAACTAATCCGGATTATAATCTTCTTGCAAACTGATTTTTCGGTGCTCCTAGGAAGCTCTTTACAGCGTCAGGATGCTTTTGGAATTTGTGTCTGAGTTAGAAGCAAAAGGAAAATATTGCCCCCAGCACCACATATACTGAATTTCCTTCATGAAGTTACTTCTTTCTCTACCTTTATAAGCACCACACGTAAACTGTAGACAACTACATGAGGTATTCGTCTTGTGGTTGGAGTGATGGAATCTAAACACGCTGTGCAGTTTTGGGCAGATGGTGCAATTGTGAAATAGAACTGAAATGTAGAAGAGACCCCATCACACATACACCCACTTCTGCAATGAATGGCTTAGAAATCAAACGAGATGCTAGAGTAATAAGACTCTGTAAGGGAAGGTACTGCTCATCTAGACTACATTTTCCAGCCAACTCAGGAATCAGTTCTATGTCAGTCTTGACATATGTGCTCTTTCTCAATAGAAGTTCTCTAAAAAGATGCCACATAGTAATGTTACATATTTTTTCTTTACCTTTTATCTTAAAGTGTCCCCCAAAAAGAATAACCTATGTTAGCACTTTCAAAACAAACTTCTGAAGCAAATAGACATAGATTTGAACATCAATGAATTTAATTATATCTGATAGTGTAAAATATGTAAAAAAATACAGTTTTAATTATTAGAACACAGTCTAAGAAGTGACCATCTTATTCCTTTTGGTAAAAATAAATTGTAAAGTAGGATTATATTTTAATGTATTTTGGTTTAACTTATTTTTCTACTAAATTACCTAATTATATTTCCTGATTAGTCTAATTCTTATTAAAGATATAACAAGAAATCCATGAAATTGTTACTTTCACTGTTCTAAATAGTCATAGTACTGCTCGTCAATAAACACTTAGCTTAATTGTTGGGTGTGTGTTGTTACGTGGAACATTTTCATATATAGAAGGATTTTTCAAATTTCATAATATGGTAAAGTAGAACTCATTCCAAATATTTAATGTCAAGAAATATGCCTGACCTTAAGTAGCACCTAGATTTCCAGCAGTGGTAGCAGATGGTATGACAGACCAGTGTACCTAATAGTATCTGGACTGTGGAAGTCCTTGGGTAGATCCGTCCAAGCCAAGTACATCCAAGTGATTTCCTTCAACTCCAGGCTTTCAGAAGATTTAATAAAGATGACAAAAGGACTGATGATAGGCTGAAACCTTACTATTGAACAAGTTATGTACATATTGTTAAAAGTATGTAACCCCATATTCAAAGTTCCTAAATAGCATAGTAATAAAACCTTTGGTCCAACCTGGATGAGGCAGTATATCTGGCTGGATTCTTCTATTTTATATACTAGTTGTGTAAGATTACCAATTTCATTCCTTGCTCAGAGTTCATATTTACAGCTAGTTCTTCATTACTGGGTTTTTACAACTCTTAATAATACTTCTTCTGTGTTCGACTCCAAATTCCGCAGGTTACAAATCCCCTTCTTATTGTGCCACATGCCTGTGAAGGCTGCCTATGAATTCTCGATTCAAGATGACATCCTTTCTGTACTTCTGCTTCAAGGAGAGGTTTTACAGATTTCCCTCTTTTTTTAGTGGGAAGAGACCAATCTTTTACCAGTGATCTACAGGGAAACTCTTGTCAAATACTATAAAGGAAAAAGGCTAGGTTCTGAAGTCAGATTTGCCTTTGTATTCTGGTCCCCAAAACTCCTAGCTCTGTAACCTTAACAATTTAAAAAACCAAAGGGAGATAGGATGGTGGGAATATTTACTCCAAGGGGTAGCTGTTAGGAGTAAATGAAATAATTTAAGAGTGAGTGCCCTCAAGTAAATAACAAGTTGCTATCTTTCTCTTTATGGTGACTAATGCTAATAATCTTCCATCCTTGATTCCCTATGGGGATTTTTCTGTTTATCTATTTTATACCCATTTTACACGTGCGTACTGTATCTTGAGTAGAAAGATAGTCTAGTTCCTGACATTCTCATTGATATCCTTGTTAATATTTTAATGGTTATTTTCCAGTAAAATAAATCAATCCTTCCCAAAGAACTGATTATTAGCTCAACACATCTATGATGTCTTGGATCCTTTTGGAAAATAATGCAGTGATTTTTACTTTCACAAATGAAATGGAATCTGAATTATTCTAAGTACATGACCCAGAGCTCACTGTCCACTTCCAGGCTCATGGATGAGCACAAAAAGCATTTTTTGGCTCCTTGTGAGTGAAATTACAGAGAAGAAAAGCAGGGTATCTGTTCAGTAGGCAGATGGCCACATGAGTTTCCTGTAAGAAGTGTCACGTGTCACCTTATCTGCATTGTTTTAACTTTCCTATCTGACAAGACAGTGTCAAGATCTGTTAACTGGATAGCCTCACAAGTGTATATTTGAATATTTTATGAAAAGTCATTGTAGCTTTCTGTGGATCTGACAGTAATTAGATGCATGAGCTTCCAAGGCCCATTTCAGAGTCTACAATGTATATTTTTTTCCTCTTCAAAGACATATCAAGGTGTGCAAGTCACCTTACTGACTTTTGCAAGGAAAAGAATTGTTTTCCCTACTTTCTGAGATAAGCTCTCCTAGTTTCTTTACTCCTTTTCAGCACTGTTAGTATATCAGTACAGCTCATTATTGCAGAGGAAATTTCCACCTGAATCTTGACTTAATACAGTGGTCTGTAGACACAGCACATCTTTTGTTTATTCTTTCCATGATTACCAAGGAATAATTGACCAGAAGCACTGTCTAATGTCACACATCACTTTTGCTAATAGAATAGAACGCAGTGAGTAGGCATTTCTGAACAATCTGTCTATCTTTCGGTCTCATTATTCTACATGTGTAGGTGGGGGAAGTAGAGGTAATGCCTTATCTTATATCCAATATCAACTATTTGTGTTTATGTTTTCACATATCATTTATTAAAATTCAGAGTTAATGTTTTCTTTCTGTACAAAGGTAAAAAAAAATCAGTATTGAAACCTAGGCTTTTTAACAAGGTATCTGAAAACCGATGCAGGTTTATTTCCCAGTTAACAAGTGGTGATGATTTCCATAATTAATATGTGCATTTAACATTTACCTCTTGGAATTCTGTGGTATTTGAAGACATTAAACACTCTGTTGTAGTTCTGCAGATTCACATTCACATTAGCATCTGATGGTTTATGATAAGTCAAGAAGCCCAGAGGCACGATTAGCCTAGACTGTTTAATCTAGAATTCCCCAAATTTACTTGAGCAGCACACCTGCTTTTAGGTTGTTGTCTGCTGTTTTGGTAATCCCTAGTAACCTCCAGAGGAAAGGACAGTGACAATCTCTGGCAACGGAAATCCCAAAGAACTCAGGGCCATGGTAAGGATGCAGGACCTGAAATGGGGAATTTCAACAAAATTTTAAAGCTACTCTGTTGCCATTTATTATCAAGACTATAATAAAATGTGTTAGATAAAACAGTATGAAAACAAAAAGTCACCAAAAAGTAGTTAAAAGAAAGGATGGCACTCTCTTATGTGTTGAATTCTCCAGATATAATACTTTTGACTTATTTCCTACTATATGTGTGACCTTGGGTAAAAATAACCATATTCCACAAAAATATGGACTGTATAATAGGGGTTAGTGCCAGGAGATAAAATGAAAGTTGGAACAAGTAACAAAAGAAATGTTAACGGGCGAAGAGAAAGGGACTGTTTAAAAAGTCAGTGATGTGGATTCCTGCTGTTGGTATAGACAAACTAGAAAAGATCAAATTAATTTGTGAGTGATGGAGAAGCATGCAAAAAGTATTGATGCACGACAACACCTTGAAGGTCAATGCCATCTCTCTGGACCCTTCTGTTTCTAGAATTTGTACAGTGACTTAGAAACAGATGTATAAAAGTCTGTGTCTCCCCACTTTATTTTTGTATAATGACATGAAGAAAACCAGGAGAGATGATGGAAACATTGCATGACAGGACCATGACCCAAAGCACAACTCCGGCATCTGAAACTGTGTGAAATTTCAAAATGTTGTAGTTAATAATGTTTAAATATACTGTCTTGGTTGGAAAAGAACACCTGCCTAAAGACTGTGGAGTGATTTAGCAGCAAACTGCGCAAAGGGGCTGCTTATTTTACTTTGCAGGTTTTGAAAAGAACAGTGTGGTGATTTTTGTCTTCCTGAGGCTCCGATGTCAGGCTGTTTGGGTGGAAATCTGGGTTGTGGACATGACCTATGTGCTCTTGGGTGGTTTACTTGGCGTGTTTAATTTACTCTTTTCCTCATATAGTTGTCTTTATAGGGTTGCTAAGAGGATTAAATAAGTATCAATTGCATAGTGTAGTGTCTAGCACATAACAAATATATTAATTTCAGTAAACATTAGATATTACTATTTTGTCTCGATTGATCATACCTGGAAACTCGCGTTTGTTGATCGAGCACCCCATTTAAAGAGAAATGTGGGTTACATAGAGCATGATCAGAGGAGTGGCCAGAGACCGCAACTCTGTCATATGGAGGATATTTGATGAAATTACAGATGTGAAGATGGGAGAAAAGAGCAGCTGTCTTTGAACACTGATGACATTTGATGACAAGGAGCATAACTAAGATGAAAACTTTGTATAGGAAGGAAATTTTTTCCCCATCACTGCATAGTTCTAGTCTCAGGAATAGAAGCCCCTCTACTGGTTTATCTTTAAGAAGATTCAGACCTTGAGTATGGAGGGATGAAAGATCTCTAAGCATCATTCAAAACTTGGTGTGTCACGATTCTAGCACAAAGAAGGTATTTCAGACACTTGGCTGTCACTTCATTTCTTCCCCCTTTTAAGGAACAAAAACAAGACTCATTTTTCTTCATAAAATTCAGTGATACATTTTGTTTTGTGGCCATGGGCTTTGTGCATACACACACACACACAAATGATACATACATACAGAGTCAAATTACTTAATAATTTAACCTGTGAAATAAAGTTAAATTCTTTAACAAGGTTAAGAATATAGTGTTCATTTATGCTAACTGGTTCACAAATATAACAGTCACTTTTAGAATATCTGTGAAACAGAAATCTAACCTACTTTTTTCTTCTTCTTAATTTTTTTTTTTATTAGCTGCTCCTATTAACGGTAGGGACAGTTAAGAATGACCTGCCGGTTGACACAAGTGGTGAACTTTCCCCTCAGTACCAGAGGTCATCACCTCTGGGCTGAAGCCCTGACTCGGCCGGGCACCAGGCACATGCGCACACCGCCCTCCTCTCAGTTCCCGTTCCTTCCCCTTGTTTCCCTCTCACATGTTCCCATTGCAGAGTGATGGGTTTGACAAAAAGCCAGTGGTTGAGAATAAAAAGATAAAAGAACCTGGTAATATCAGCCTTTACGAAGATTGCTCACTTTCAACCTTGGTAATACTGTTTAAACCCTACTATTTCAGAGGAATTTTTTTTTTAGGCCTACTCTTCTGAGTAACTGGTTGTATTTATTGATCACAAATTACTTGGAAAGAGATTTTAAAGAATTAAATACTCAGGACCGGTCTAGTGATCATTTTAGTATATTTAAGTAAGTGTTTAACCTTATTTATTAATTGATAGAAGTTATCCAAGGAGTGAGCCATCAGTGATGTTTCTCTTCGAGACACTTTTTAATACTGGTGGAGAGGACCAGATTGTCAACTATTGAAACTGAAACATGTTGTCAGTGGGAACAAAGTTTGAATGGAATGTAGCACCATTTTATGAACAACATCTCTAAGGCAATAAAAACTTTCTAAACGTGGTAGAAAAATACTATAAAACTATAGCTTCCTAGCAACGACATGGCAGTTAATTTGTGCGATTTGTTTTGGGCCATTTTAACCCACAGATAGTGACTGAAGGGCTTGCACCTCATCTGTAGAAAGGCTTATGAAAAACAAAAAGGCAAGGTGGAGGGTGTGAACCTGACAGGGAGGTGAAGACACCCCTTAATTGTGATGCAAGGCTGCAGCATATCCTGTGTACAAATAAATAGGCTTCAACACCTGCCAGTGTGCTGGCATCTGGTTTGAAAGCAACAAACATCTGTCTGTAATTTGCAGTGGGAGACGGTGACAGTGAGGAAATGGATACTGTCCCAGAATATACAACCTTGTTAAATTACTGGAAGGAGTCACGGGAGAGAGAATGAATGGCTAACTGGGGACATGTGACTCTCATGTGATGGGATGCGTTGGGTTTTTCTTTCCAGGTTGCGCATCATGTTTCCATCTTGAACCACTATTTAATAGACTTTAAACATTAGAAAATGCTTTCTGAAAGAAAGTTCTAATTAAAAGGGAGAACAGTTTACATCTTCCCTACTCTTAGGGGTGATAATCTATCGTAGAAATGGACATCTGAAAACTATCCAGATTTATGTAGCCTCCAGTGCCCTTTGCCAGGCCCGTTTGCAAAGCCTCAGGGGTGTGGGCAGCAGTACAGTGGTGTTTGCTCTGAGCCCCAGGGCAGGTGGCACAGCTAGGCAGCATTCGCATCTCCTCTGTCTCTGACAATCCCGGAGTTTTGTGCTGCTTGATCATGGTTGTGATTGTGGCATTTCAGCCCACAACTCCACATGTGGCTGTGTTTCCTTCTGACACACACGTTGGTAAATTTGGTAACATCTACAAACCCGGCAAGTTGGGGATGACTTCTACCTGCATTTTTGTAAAAGAGGGAACACTGGGGCCTTGGAAGCATGACTTCCAACTCGCTTTAGCTTTTCCTCATTCACCCAAGGATTTACATGCAAGGGTTCCTCCTTTCGCTTGCCCCCAAAATCTGGAGTTCTAGGGGCTGCTTCTGCCCTAGTCCGTTCAAGATGCTAGAACCAAATAGCCCAGACCGGGCAGCTTGTAAACAACAGAAACTTACTCCTCGCAGTTTTGGAGGCTGGGGAGTTCAAGATCAAGGGGCTCAGCATGCTCGACTTCTGGTGAGAGCCCCCAGCTGGTCACACGGGGCCGTTTTACTGGGTTGCAGACTCCTGCCTTCTTGTGTGTCCTCACAAGGGGGAAGTGGCTAGGGAGCACTGGGGAGTTTCTTTTTTAAGACCATGAATCCCATTCCTGAGGGCTCTGCTCTCATGACACAGTATCTCCTCAAAGTCGCCAACTCCTAATGTCATCACATTGGGCATTAAGATTTAACATATGAATTTGGGGGCAGACACACACATTCAGCCCATAGCAGCTTTGTAAAACAATACATTTATATTTGACTCAATAGATGATGACAACTATCATCATCCATGGAGACAAATATTAGTGACAAAGTAACAGTCCTGTTATAATCATCATTAAATGAAATACTATGATAAAATGACCAATAAAATCTCCAGATGCTAAGGAGAGCTTAGCATGAACGCTGAATGATGAGACTTACACAGTAACAGCCATACATGATGTGGTATTCCAGTCAGGCTTTCATTGGGAATTTCCAAATTAAAAAAAGTTATCTAATATCTGGTAGTTTTACAGCATCTATCTATTAATTTGTAAATTTATATGTAAATTATAAAGTTCTAGATCTGATTTAGGTTCTTGAATTAGATCCACCTAAACTGTTAGGCAAATTCTTAGTTTATCATTTTTATTTAATATTTAAAGTGAAGAACATAGAGTAGATTCAATGATGCATTTGCTAGTTTACAGTGTAATTAACGAATAAAATTGAAAACAAGGTTATTATCATTTGCATGGAGGTACAAGAGAGCCTGTATGCTGAGACTAGATTTAGAACTTCTTTCTTGCACAAAGAGATTTGCCTAAATTTCCCAACATACATATCCTTTAGGAATAGATGCTGGACTTTCTATTTTTCAAGGAATTCCAAACTTATAGGACTTCTACTGCAACTATAGAATAGAATGGTGGCAATAATTCTGAAGAATTTATATCAAAGTTATAATCTAACTAGATTTTTAAGATTTCATTTCTTGATAAAATTTAAATATACACCCAGCTAATCAGATAACTGGTCACCTTGAAAAAATAAAAAGGGAATAAGTAGATTTCTGTTTGGATAACATACAAAAGCAACTTCTTATGTAAGGATAAAATGGTCGAATAACTATATGGAGACTCAACAAGATCTGTATTTATAAAGCAATTTCCCTTGCTCATTTAAAATGCTCAATAAAAGTTTGAACACATAAATATTTAATTTCATTTTTAATTAGAATGAATACAAGTATACAAGTAAATATCAAAAACCTTAATTTTTCACTACTTTTGACAAGTAAAGAGTATGGCCAGGGATTTATTTTTTTATTATTATTATTAGGGCTGCTTGGGAGTGATGGGGCCTGTGTGGGGGGCAGGAGGCCCTGACGTGGCTAGCACAAGGGGAAAAGCTAAGGTCAGATCTGTTGCTACATAGTAGTCATCACAGGATTTTTCTGTATGGACTGTACTTTTAATTTTTATGCTGGTTATTATTTTAATACTTTAAATTTCTTGCACCTGAGTTCTTCAATATTGACTACTTTTCATAGTTTTAGAGTATTTATAAAGAACTTATTTGTCCATTAAGCAATACTTTAAAGTTATAATACATTTTCTGGTAGCAGAAAGTAAACCCTACAACTGGAATTTAAACTGTGTAATCTTAATTGAGTGAGATGATTTTGCCTAGAGCTACTATTAAATCTCCACTTCCCCAAGTGTTAATTAGTAAGTCTGTATTAATTTTTGTTCCAAGAAAATTTGAGGCATTGAATATTTAATTTCTCATCATACTGTGTTGGTTGCTTGGACTCCACACTTGCATCTTAGGCACATGCATGTTGTTTATCTTCTGCTCAGAAAAACACAACCTTAAGACATCTGAATCTTAGAAAAGGTTCATTTTGCAAATGAGAACCTATATTGTTTAAAGTAGCATCATGCCATTTGGGAAAGTAGAAGAAATTCCATAAGAGGTACAATGTATTCAATGTATTTAAATTTGTTTTTTTACTACTACCATAAACTATATATTTTTTCTGTGCTGTCTTTTGTAAATATCCCCTAAATACCATTTTATCTCCATTTATTATAAGGATAATTAAGATTTAGAGAAATGAAATATCACACTCAACATCAGCCAGCCCTTGAATGGTAATCAACACCAGGATGTAAACTCCAGAATTCATCTTCTGCAATATGCAACGTATTTATAGCTGTGGCTTTGTTATTTGCTGTAGACGTCCTGTAAGCAAGAATTCAGTCAGATTCTTAAAAAAAATTCCTGCTCCTTAAACTCCCTTTTCAGTTGTTTCTAAGAGTATGCTTCATATCACTCTCCATATGCAAAAGTTCTTTAAATAATCTTCAACAGTGCATAGCAGATGGCCCTACCCTTGAGATTTGGGTCACCAAAATTATGGCTACACTCTTCTACTCTGAGTTTATTTGCTCATCTACTAAATATATATTCTAGCAGGTAGAAAACACTGGAAATGACAGTCCAAAGTATGTTTCTCTAGTTGATGTCATTATATCATTGATCCAACTGAGAAATTTCAGGTCTTGAGATATTTTGCTTGGGAAAATAGTCAACACCTGATTCCCTCTCAGAACTTCATCTTTGTTAAACATTTTCTAAATAAGGGTCGTTTGTATTGGGTCTCAGAACATTCTCATTCTCTCCTGAGCTCTATAAATGAAAGATATTACAGGATTTATAAACATAAATAAGCTAACAGCCCCTAGAAATTTTCAAGATGGATTATATTGGTAATAACAGCAACCTAAACAGAACGGTCTCCTGTCTAATGAGAAAGTCATAATATGAACCACCTCAGACCTCTTTGTCAAAACCAACCCACGGAAAAGTTAACATCATGGTAAACAGTGTTTGCAGTCCTCCAGAAAGCTCCACAAATTGAACAGACTCTTAACCTTCACTTAAGCTTTCAAATCAGTCAGCCGGGGGCTCTGTTTGCTGCTGACTGCTCGCGGGAGACTCACTCATTGAAAGATGCACCGTTCATCATTGATCATTTCACAGATTTGGTGCCAGGAAGAGACTAAAAATCACCACATACACAAGCTGTTTAATTCCATCCCCCTCACATGAATCTAAGAGGCAAACAAAAAATATGAATGGCATTGAGTGGAAAATAAGCTTTTGGCACCTCATTATTGCTTGATGCAAAATGATTTATTGGCATAAAAATAATAGCTTGCTTTAAAGTGTCTGAGTGTGTGTAAAATTACAGAAGATAACCTTTCATTTTTAATCCACATTCTGCTGAACCTCCTTCTGGTCTTATTTCCCAACTCATGAATGATGCTGTTAGCTACTCAGAATTCTGCAATTTTAGATGAAACCAAGATGGCATGTCCAAAACCGACCCCAAATCATACCCTTTGCCTACAACATAATTAATTCTGTTTCCTACCCTTAAGGCATGTATTTTTTTAAAATGACTTTTAAAAAATACCAAATACTAATGTTTAAATACTAAAATTACTATTTAGCTTTTCTGGTTTATCAATCTACAGGGATAGTTTTGTAGCAGTGGAAGTTTATCAGGGATCACTTACCCATAACATTTAATTGTATTCTTAAGTTAGGAAATCAGAATAATTTTTGATTTTTGTATTGAACGTGACACAGCTGATGGACCTGTTTGATTTTTTTGTTAATGAACTTTGAATCTCAAATTAAATTTTAAGGATTTTTTTTGCAAGGGAGTAGGTAGTGATTCCATCTTTCTATCCTTATTATCTGGATTAAGAGCCACATGATAAAAGTTAAAGTATTTCATTCAATTATAGAATCCTTAAAACAACTCTGAAAAAATGGATTATTAAAATAAGAATTTAAAAATAAACTGATGACTTGAAGCAAATACCTAAGTGAGATTTCAAAATAGGGAAGAAAATTAGAGCCCAGAGCCAAGTTTCCCTAAGAGCAAAGTTCAAACTTTTATTCACTGCCCCATTCTGGCCCTTTGGTGGCCAGCATACCTTAAGTTATACTTGTCTTAACATTTGATGTTAACTATGACTTGTTTTAGAATAAGATGATCAAATCATAACTAAAGCTAAAATTCTGGGCCATCAGCCACCTCAAGCCTTCCAAGGACAGGCTGTCTGACAAATGGACCTGTGTGTGATCAATACCACAAAATACACAGATCAAAGAATTGGTAGAAATCTAGCCTCATTTTTAGAATGGTTAATTATCCTTGAATTATAAAGCCTCCATTACTAAGTGACTAAAATGTGGTTTGCCAGAAGAACTTTTTTATGGCATCTTATGTGTAAGAAGCATCTTTTATACCTTTCTCCACTAGATAATAACAAGGTCAGAAATGACATCCCCTAATCAGTTATGTTCTTTTATTTTGTTGCAATAATACTTAAGGTTTCGATGTTATGGGGAAAAAATTAAGATGGTAACAAATGATAATAGCAATAGCTGAACTTTTTCAAGATTATAAAAAATCTGATTTAGAATTGGGATTTTATTAAAACAGTAGTATTTTAACTCCTGATAGAATATTAAACCTAACCTATGATGAAAGGAAAGGAGAAGAAAAGGAGAAAATTTAGGTCACAAAAATTCAGATGCGTTAATTCAATGTAGTTTTTAAAAATAGCTTTTGAGGGTCAAAGTTCAATGTAATGCATTATATAGTAAATGCAAAAGTGATGGATGGCTACTTTTAGTAAAGAAAACAGTTTATTTAAATTTTCTGATTTACTTTATCTGAGCCAACATTTTTTCTCCAATTCAAAATCAGAATTAGCTTTAAAAATATTGATTGGTTAGTTTTTGTTGTTGAACACAATAGAGAAGAAATAAAACTTTCAGGTAGATCACCAAATAAGAGTAGCAGTGTCCAAGCTCACTGTCTTTTTCCACTGCTTTCTTTCATTTAGCCCATAGTGACAGGGCCAATGAAGAGCTGATAATGTAAGGTGTTTCTGACTTTGAGGAGTTCACAACCTAGACAAGTCATCTACATACGTACCTATAACGCAGGAATGACTCAGGTCCAGAAGAGTGGTTTGGTGCGAAGGGGAAGTAAGGTTACTGTTTCCCATAAACAAGCCTTCCCTAGCTCTCTCATGAGTGGGAACTCCACAGAAGAATCACTGCAGGGTCTATCTTGGCATCTTCCAGGAGAGATTTCACAATACCAAAATCAACTGTCATTTTCCAAAGAGATTGTATCTTGACAAAGGTTTGAGATTATTATTATTATTTTTTTGTATACCACATAAACATAAGTTTCTCTCTGTTACTGGGTTATACACAAACAGTCGAATGGTTTTCCCTTAGAGGACACTTTGGAATGACCTGACTTAAAATGGAGGTTATATTATCATTTAAATTCAGTGCAGGCAGGCTGGGAAGATCCCCCAAAGACACAGGTTATCGTCCTGGAGAATGCTGTAACTGCTGATCATAAGAGACGTGCAAAAGATATTAAGATGCTACAGGGAAAGAAAATAAACAGTGATTTATAACACAAGCCTTGACCTGAAAGTCATAAGGACACTTAGAATCACAGGTAATCAAGGTGTTGCTCACATGGACACCTCTAGAAGGCTTCATCTTGAGTGAGTAACAGTCACAGAGAAAGGATATAATGTTAGTTGAGGCTTTTCCTAAGCAGTGCTGAGACCAGATTTTTCTGGATACATTTCTTTTCTCAAAGATTTTACCTATTATAAAGTAGGGTTTGAGAATAATACAGGATGATCTCGTGCTGTATCTAAAAAGGACAAAAGAATTGATTTTTTTGCTTTAAAAAAAAACTTTTTCAAGTAGCTCTATAATGTCCTCCTTTTGATATATATTGAGTACTCATTAACAGATAACTAGGCAGCCCCACGGTATTTGGGTCTCCCTGTGAGCATCTTGGAGATGGTTCTCTGGTAGGACGTTGCTGCAACGTGATAACCCCACAGGGACCATTAGCATCAGCACGTCCATGGCAATTGAAGCACGGAGTAGGTGGAATCACTGCTCAGGCAGAAGGTGTCAGGTGAGAATTAAGATTAAGGACATAATTTTGAGGAAGTGGTGCGGAAGATGGACAAAGGAGCCATCTGAAAAAGTCACCTACAAAAATGCAGCAACCAGGAGGCACACTGGGAGAGTGCAAGGGCTTGGCAGCCAGGTAGGAGAGCGTCTCCCAGCAGAGAGGTCAGGTGGGCAAGATACGAATCTGTTGGAACTGCCTATTAAATTACTTCACTGTAGTTAGAGGCCGTTCCAAAGCCCAGTGAGGGGAAATCTGAGGTGTCTGGGCGTTGAGGGAATGAAGCTGAGGATGAGAATCTGGAGACAGGAGGACGGCAATGGAAGGACACACGTTACTTATAAGCAGAGCAGGTGGGTCAGAAGGTTTGGGTTTTGCTGTTTAACAAATAACTGCAACCAGAAGTATTTTTAAAGACTAATGAGAGAAACCCATAGAACAATAGAATGTTTATAAAATAGCAAGAAAAATACATATTTTAATAAGTTCTTATAAAGCATTGTGACAAGATTAATCTGGTCCTTATAATAGTCATCTTTTTCCCTTAAGAATAATGGAACTTATGTAAATACCAATTTCTTTTAGCAATACTTGTGAATGATTTCAGCTCTTATGCTTATTCATATTTGATTTTTGTTATGAATGATATAACCTCTTGAAATTAAATTTAGAAAAATGCCCTAAACATATCATGAGATATATTTATATACAATTATGCAATGTTTTCCTGGTACAAGAGAGCTAGTTTTACAGTAATGGTTTTGAATTGAGATCCCTTTTGTGAATGTATTTTTATATGCCACTTATTTTGTAAGCAAGAATATGTGTGTGTAGGCAGGATAACAAATCTGTGGGTTTGTATCTGATGTGGATTATAAACCACATTATTTTTATAGAGCAAGCTTAACTTAGGCCCTAGCTGCCCAAGTTTTCATATACATTTTTGTAAGATAAAACATTTCAAAATGACTAATAAGCCATGAAAATACTGATATCGGAAGACTGAAATAATTTGTTAGGTTTTGTTTCCTTATTTTTCAAAGTGAAGGCACTTAACTCATAGGCTATGGAGTGAAGAAAAAGGCCAACACACTTGTTTAAAATTACGGCTCCTCTGTGTTACACAGATCACATTATGTAACACCCCGAGCTTCAGTTTTCTTATCTGTAAAATGTAGATAATCAGACTCATTGGATTGCAGTAAAAACTAAGTTAGGCAATGCTTAATAGTGCCTAACACATAGTAAAAAATAGCAGAAAGATGTCTTCAGCTACACATAATAGAAAACCCAATTAGGTGTAGCTTAAGCAATTAGGAGACGTGTGTGCTGGCAGTTTGGAAGATGAGCTGCACTCCCGCGCCCTTCCCGTGGCAGGGTGCTGCTTCATGCACTTGGGTGGTCTTTGCTTCTGCACAATGGCTGGGAAGAAAAATCGGGCTCCGCATCCTCACACCATATCATTCAGAGGAAGAGAGAGTGTAAGAGCTCTTGTCATAATAAGGAAGCATCCCTTCCAGAAGCCACTCCTGTCCCCGAACTTTTCTTTGTGTCTAAATGACCTAATGTAGGTCACATGCCCATTTATTTTTTTTTCTTGCTAGTTTCACTGAGGCATATTTGATATATATCATTGTGCAAGTTGAAGGTGTACAGCATAGTGGTTTGACTTACATATATTGTGAAGTGATTCCCTGAATAAGCTTTGTTAGCATCCATCATCTCATATGTGGACAATAAAAAGAGAAAGCAAAAAAAGAAAGCAATTTTTTCCTTGCAGTAAGAACTCTTAGGATTCACTCCATTAACAGCTTTCCTGTATACCATGCAGTGGTGTCAGCTACAGTCAGCATGCTGTCCCTTACACCCCTAGTACTGGGACTCCCCCTCCCTCACCTCCTGCATCTGGTAACCACAAATCTCCTCTCTTTTACTATCAGTTTATTTATTTATTTATCTTTTATATTCTATATATAAGTGAAGCCATATACTATTTGCCTTTCTCTGTCTGACTTATGTCACTTAGCATAATGCTCTCAGAATCTGTCTGTGTTGCCACAAATGGCAGGATTTCCCTATTTTTTCTATGGTTGAATAATGCTCTATTGCATATATATATTTATACCATGACTTTGTTGTTCATTCATCTGTGGGTGGACCCTCAGGTCGTTTCTCTGCCGTGGCTATTATAAATAGTGTTGCTGGGAGCATGGGAACGCAGCCATCTCTTTGCGTTAGTGTTTTCATTTCCTTGGAATATATTCCCAGAAGTGAAACTGCTGAATCAAACGGCATTGTCATTTTCTAGAATCCTCCATACTGTTTTCATAGTCACATGTCTCCTTCTGAGGCAGTCCCTCTGGCTGGGGGAAAGCCATGTTCCAACACTGGCTGATGTTCTTACATGGGTTTTTGAAAAATTTACAAGATTATCCTTTGCTCAGTCAGGGTCACTTTGGGAGCTGAGCGCTGTGTCAGAGCCCCTGAGTCACTGTACGAAGAGGAACAACCCTGAAAAAAGTTAGCGTTCCGTTTGGAAAGGACAGTGGATTGCTAATTAAGCATCTAAATAATATCGATAATCCACCTCATCTTGGGTCCCAAATATTTCCCACCAAAAAGTGAAGCCAAAGGGCAAGACGCATCTGAGCTTATGTCAGTGCACGTACTGGACCAAAAGATCTCAGTGGTCTTAAGATTTGGGACCCAGCACCTATCTTAGTGTTCAGATCCCTACCCTCCTCACCTATTTGGCACTTGAGTCTAAATAAGGTACTAGGATGAGGACTGTGTACAGATGCTTTAAAAACATAAAAAGGTGAATAAGTTGTTTTTCTAAAAGGCAGTCTGATTCCATAGACATGCCTTTGTTACATTACTTTCCTACTAATGCTGAGAGTTGAGAATGAGGAATGAAATTGGCAAGTTATAGAAAACAGGCCTAGAAATTGTGTCCCCTCTGACTTACACCCCTCCCCAAGTCGTCTAACCTACAGAATGCCAATAGAAGTTGATGTTAACTGACACATCATTTTATGTTTTAGTAATGGCTGGAAAGATGAGCGCGCGCGTGTGTGTGTGTGTTGTGAACGTGGTATAGTGCCATGACGTGCTGACTTTTCCAGTTTTGTTCAGAGCATCAGCTTTAGGGAATCAATCTGATCACATGAGCAGTCTCCTCACCATCAGATACACAAGATTCTGTCAGTGTTTCACCTTTCACATTTATTCACATCTCAAGTCAGAAATCTTTATTCTGTGAGAGCATTTTTACATTTTATTACTATTTATTAAGCAAAGTGGTGACCAAGTTTTAAATATGTGAGAAGCCAGCCTTCATGCTGGGCCTATAGAAATGAGAAAAATAAGTTTTCTTCCCCCAAGGAGCTGAGAGTCTAGTAAGAAATATTTATGTCTACTGGTTAGTTGCCATATACAGTGGGAGCTGGGATGAAGAAGGCATGCACGTGTATACCTGGGTGCCGGGAATGGGGTGGCTTGGTACACCTCATCCTGGCGGATGCACCTCTATGTTTTTTTTCATGACCTCACACTTTGGAATCCAAAAAGCAAACTAAAAGAAACACTTAATTTTCACCTCATGACCTTAAAAAGTAAAATTTTAAATAAAGAACAGTGTTAAAAACAAAACAGAACAAAATAGAACTATGCAACCAAGATATTTAACAAGAAATATTTAAGAAAGTTTGTGGCATTCTTATTGTTGTCTTAAAAAAATTCTATCCTATGTCAAAAGAGGATTTTGCTCATAGCAAAAATGACCCTGAGAATTTTTTTAAAGCCATTGTGCCTTTGCTGGCAAAACAATACATGCTCATTAGCAGTCAGGCTAGATAAGATCCGGCTGGGTTAGCAGGTTCATCAGCTCACCTGATTGTCAGAGAAAGCACTTTTCCATACATGAACTGCAACCAACTTCTCAGCCTCTCATCAAAGGTCCTTGAAGTTACTATACTGCACCTCACACAAGTTCTCTATTCACAACTTTCCATTGTAAATGTATGCTTTATCCATTATCTAATTTCCTTTTCACTGCTAACATAGCATTTTATGAAGCATTTTTATAGCCTCCTACAAAATATCTTTTATTAACCTAATGCAGTCCTGTTAGTTCAGGGAAATGCTGAGGCATGGAGACCCACTGAGATCGTCAGTCTGAGCTCTGGGATTGAGTGGACAGCCCTTGCTTGACACTCGACTGTGTGCTGTTATCAACACCTGCATTGCACCACAAGTTCACCTCTCAGGTGGGGGTCATGCTACCTGCCCCGATAACATTGTAGGGCTGTGATTTAAAAGCGCATATATGAAAATAAAAACTACCATGTGTGTATATGCATGTGTGTGTGTGTGTGTGCTGATTTTCTCTGGAGAACCCTAATTATATTACACACACACACACACACACACATATCTAGGGATGTGTATAAATATCAATGATATTGTAAAATAATTACTTTTTATTAAGCCCAGTCGTAGTTCTTAGTTCAAGTTGCTATATAGAATACTCTAGGGAGCTGATATAAACTATACATGGTCGTCTACCTCCAGAGATTTTCAGTAGGTGGAGAGACATTGGTATAATGTGTAATTCATTACATCTTGATTTAGGATGGGCTGAATCTTCTGAATTTTTCTGAAATTTCTGAAGATATGCAGAAAGGCTTTAAGTTTATATATTAAACTTATGAATTTAGAGTAGGTAATTATAAGAGTACAACTCCCATTGTACAGTTTATTAATTTGGAAATTTCCTGTAATTCCACTATTTGATTTTTGGAATACTGAGAGCTAAGTCTTCAAGGGTAGAAATAGAAAAGCATTTAAACTATCTTTTTTTATGTCATTCCAAGATATATTCATTGAAGTACATTTTTAAGCAAAAGAAAATTCCCACATTTATATCCTGTACATATGTATATGTAATGTATATGTATATGATTATGTAATTTTGAAACAATCATCTGAGTTCTTTTTTTTTTAGAGAAACTGATATGAAATCTTATGTTTTAGTTGCTGGTTTTAAGACTTTGTAATGATCTCCAATACTGACCTTCATAGTCCAATTATAAAATATTATTTCACCATAATTCTTAAAGGTTACTGTATTAGTCTCTGCAGAAACATGACCTATAGGATCTAGTGTACAGGTATACAGAAGGAGATTTATTAAGAGGATTGGTTCACATGAGCATGGAGGCTGAGAAGTCCTACGATCTGCCCCCTGCGGTGGGAGTCCCAGGAAGCCACTGGGTAGTTTCAGCCCGAACGTGAAGGTCCAAGAACCAAAGGAGCCGATGGTGTAGATCCCCATCTGCCTCTAAAGCCTGGAGAACGAGGGGCGCCAGTGTCTGAGAGCAGGGCCAGGAGGGTGTCCCAGTGCAGGCAGGGAGGGCAGGTTCCCCCTTCCTCTGCGTATTCCCGTTCAGGCCCTTAATGAACTGGGTGATGATCCTATCCATTGACATGGAGGTCTTCTTTATTCAGTCAGCTGATTCAAATGCTGATCCTGTCCAGAAACAGCCTCACAGACACACCCTGAAATCGTGTTGAACAGTGACCTGGGCACTCTTAGCCCAGTCACCTTGTTACATGAAATTAGTGATATGTCACTTTATTCGGTATCTTCCTTCCATCTTCAGCATCCCTGTTAGAGTGCCACAGATCCTTTCCTGGAATATTTCCTGTTACTTTAGTTCACATACTCATAAGCCCTCCCATTCCGTTTTTAGAAAGCTGTTGGGATGTTTCATAGAAAAAATTTTTTGAGCCGTGTGCACATTGTTCTGAGAATGTGATGGGAAGTGGAGTGGAGGTATGCTTACCATACGAAACAGGGGTTTATTAGGGGAACACTGGCTGCTGCAAAAAGCAAGTCCCAGGCTATATAACGGGACAGTGCAATACATCTATTCCTCACTTAAATGAAGTTCAAATTGTGTTTGTGGTCTGTGGAAGGCATTCCTCCATGTTCCACAGGGAACCAGAGTTGAGTCTTGGTTCCTCTGCATCCAGATGGAAGATAAAGGAGAGAAAACATGGAACATCACATGAGAGAGGGCTTTTATGAGCCAGTCCTGGAAAGAACACTTGCCATTTTCACTCACAGTGCTTGGCCAGAGCTCAGTCTCATGGACGTGTCTAACTGCAAATGAGACTGAGGACTGTTTTAGCTGTGCCAGGAAGAAAGGAGAGCGATGCTTGTAAGATCTGACATCTAGTTAGCTCTCCGGCTTCATCTACCTCCATGTCTTCTTCCTAGTCTGTGTTCCAGCTGTATGGCCTTTTTATTTTATTTTTCAGTTTCCACAAGGCACTGCAGAGGCCTCACACAGGCTCGTCATTCTACATGGAAAGCTTTCAACTCCACATTAGCCAGCTCACTTTTATTTTTCATTTAGAACTCAATTCAAATGCTTCTTTTTCAGAGATGCCTGCCATCAACTCTTATGATGCCTCATATGAATAATAACAGTTTGTAACATTTCTAATATTATTTGACAAATGTTTATCTCCCCAACTGGTCTGTAAGCCCCTAATGGCAAGGAGCATGCCTGTCTGCCCCTTGCTGTACCACAGCTCCTATCCAAGAGCCTAGAGTATGAAAAGTAATTAGTGAATACAACACAGTTCCACCCTCTAACTCTTAATTTTGGCATTCCCATACTATGAGGCCTTGACCTCTGTGGATTCTTCAAAGCAACTGGTTGTAGCTTTTAAAGGATCAACATAAGCTGTGAATGTGTAGCTTAAACTGTGTCATTGGATGTCAAGATGTATAAAATAATCGAGAGAATGCCCAAGAATATTTAATTGTAGAAATAATCATGGTATTTTAGCATCCTCTGTAAAACTTGATAAAATATTTGGCTGTCATATGTGAGCGCTAATGAAGAGAGTATAGAACAGTTAGCAAATCTTTACACTGAGTTGTTACATGGAAGAAATGCTGCCCCCATCTTGCTTCAACATTTACAACTGCACTTCCTTGGTCCTTTTCATTGGCTCTTCTTTCACAGTGCATTTCTGCCTAAATGTCCCCCAGCTGCACTTACTCTGTTTGCTTAGTGTCCGTCTAGCTCTTGGTGGGTGATGTCAGCTATTCTCACAGCATCACCTAAGATGATCCAAGCCGATTAGTTCCAGCACTGTCTTCTCTTTGGAATACTGAATGTGCATTTTCTTTGGTGATCTTTACTCAAAGATGTTCTGAATCCACCTGAGACTTAATCTGCCCTCAAATAAATGCAGGATAACTCTTCCCTTCCCTCACCCTTCTCTTCCAATAACATCTGCATTAATTCATGGTATCACTACCCACTCATCTGTTATCCAGGCCAAACAATTAGAGCCATTGTTTCATCTCCTCCAGTGCATTTGCCTTGACCAGAGAAGGAGGAGCCTTGCCCTCTGAGCCCAGGGGGCCTGCTTTGGCCGATGGTGCCAAATCCAGCTGTCGTGAAATCTGGACAAGAAAGGAGAGCGAGTGCCAGGGCTATTCAGCAGGATGGAAAATCTCTGTGGCTTGGAAGCCTACCAGTTTCTTGCAGAGAAAATTCATCTGGGCTGGGGATCCGTGTGGCAGCTGGGATGAGACAGATGCCCAGGATGAGGGTGTCCATGAGAGCAGAGTCTCCAGAAAACAGAAAAGCAAGAGGCTCCCCCGTGACCTGGGCAGGTCTGGCTTGGAAGAGTTCTCCAGAGACGTTTGGCTGGTGTTCGCACCCCTGCCTTTGGGCCAGGTGGCACCAGAGACACCGCAGGCTGCACGGCTGTTGGCTTCCCTGCCAGCTACCCGAGTCTCTGAAGAAGCTGCAGTGCTCGCGGCTGTGTGCATCCAGGTCTCTGGACCATATGCATGAGCCATGTGTTGCTCCAATCCCCAGGAATTCAGCCATTCCAGAGATAATGCTGGGTATCTGAAAACACTCCAGATTTCTACTTTCTGGCAAAAAGAGGAGGTTGGGAACAGATACGAACCAATGTGGGAATTCAACTTCAAGTTCAAAGGCTGTAGGAAGGCTGCAGTCTGCCATTCAGCACAGAGATATCCTTACCAACCTCAGATAAGAACTGCTTCCTAATGCAGGTTGAAACCTCCAGCTTTGTCTTCCTCCCGCATTTGCATGGGCATATTTGCTCTGTATTAGCACTGTGTCCATGGACGTGGGCCTTTTGAGCTCTGACTGGTGGTGCCCTCAGAGCCTTGCCCTCCGAGAGGCCCTGCCTTCTTTGTACATTCGTGACAACTCCACAGTTATATTATTTGTATGTTTGGATGATTGTTCTGAGGGGTTATGATGATTCTTACAACACTTTAAAATAGCAATGTTTTCCTTTTTAATTTTTTTTAAGTATCACTGATATACAATATTACAGTGGTTTCAAATAGACAACACAGTGGTTCAACATTCACCCATATTATGAAGACCTCACCCTCTCCATTCCGATCTCTATCAGCATAGTAAGATGTTATCGAGTCATTAATTGTCTTCTCTGTGCTGTACTACCATCCTCGTGGCCTACTTGTGATTATGAATGATAATGCCCCTTAATCCCCTTCTCCCTCCCTCCCTTTGGTTTTAACCACTAGTCCCTTCTCGAGTCTGTGAGTCTGCTGCTATTTTGTTCCTTCAGTTTTGCTTTATTGTTATACTCCACAAATGAGTGAAGTCATTTGATACTTGTCTTTCTCTGCCTGGCTTATTTCACTGAGCGTAATACCCTCCAGCTCTACCCATGTTGTTGCAAATGGTAGGACTTCTTTCCTTTTCATGGCTGAGTAATATTCCTAAAGTAGCTGCATTTTTAAGCATAATATTGATATACTCAAAATCATACAGTATTATCTAGATCTAGAATCAATTCATTTTAAAAATGTGTCTCTGGGGGCAGTGCTAACTCAGGCTTGTCCATTAGTATCCAGACTGCAGTTGGGAAGAAGGCTCCTGGTTAGTATTGAACAAGCTCCTCGGGGTCCTGGGGCTCCTTTGTTAGCAATGGCTGTCCGAAACGGAGGGTAGAATTAAGAAGAAAAACATTTAAATGAAGGTCTTGCATCTGAAAGGAGAAACCTGGTTCTTAAGCTATTGCACATTTTTAATTCGTTTCTCTTCTTTTTTCTCCTGTTGCAATTTTATTTATCCCAAAGACCTATCTTAAGAGTCCCTTTTCATATGAAGCTGTCCTAGCTTCTGCAGCCAAGCCTAGGTAACTCATCACTCCCTCTTCTGGGCTTTCACAGAGCTATTGTAATTTGTACCTCTTATCAGTGTATTGTATAACTTATTTTCTGACTGACGTTGTGTACAATTTTATTACTATTGGCATATCTACATCCTTGAGTAAATACATTAAACTTTTTTTGTTTTAGCAACTTAAAAATCACCTGAATTTTAAGCTGCTTTGTAAGCGATTGACATAAAAAGTGAATACCTCTTATTGTATAAATTAACTATTGAGAAAATATTATAGGAACCTGAGCTATTGGTGGTTCATAGATACTTTAAAATAACTTAAAGGACTAAACCTCTACAATTTTGTCCTCCTATCTGATCTATCCATTCTAATGAAGGAAGAGAAGCTATGTTATGCATAATAGGAAATGGTATACTAGTAAATGTTTAACAACTGGCTCTTCCCAACAATTTAAAAGTCCCAACTTACAGTGCTTGCTAGTTTACAGACTGTGTCTTATTCAGTTGCTCACAGTCTTTGGCAGGAGCACTTCTGCAAACAGTAGGTGATAATCTACTCATCAAGCTACAAAATTGCATGTACTCAGCATACCTGCCGGGCCTCTCCTACACTACCACCTGTTCTCATAGCATCAAAGACATCCAAATAGTTACTTATTAACCTAGTCTTTCTGTGTACATTTAATTTTCCTACCATGCTACTGGATAGTAGAATGTTTCTTAATTTCGTTGTTGCTGGGCTCAGCTCTGGCTGTAACCTGGTTCCACGACTGGTCTTGCAGTAGAGTTGTTTTTAGCTGTTCTGTCGGATATTGATTTACAGTCATACTGTTAACTTGTCCAGGTGTAAATGGTAGTAGCTGAGGCCATTATATAAAGTAAATTTGCCATCACCGATCCATTTTTTTAAAAACCATTTCATTGGCATTGTAGCACTAGTAGTTTTCATTGAATTATCTAAAATTTATTGGAATTGTGGGTATATTAGGTAGTAGGCCAAATGTCTTCAGTTCCTTGAGATCATGTGCCAATATGGTATGATGCCCTAGAACAGTCTATAGTAAAAACAGCATTAATTCTGCTGTGTATCCATGTGTTCAACCTATATTCATGTTGATTTCAGTTTATTGTAAGTAGAATGTAGCAATATCTTATAGAATCTTAGACAGTTCTGCAAGGTGTATTAAGGGGTGGATGGTGGGGGGAAACCAGCCGGTTTATGGCAAGCTAACACGGGGTGAGCTGTTACAAGGACACACAGAAGCACAATGCCTGGCTGTATGGCAGGCTGTGTGATAATGAGAGGAAACAGCAGCAGGCAGAAGAGAGCAAATAATGAGCAATCAGAAACGTCATGATTAAAAAGAGTATGCAGGCTCTGAGATGATGAGGCTAAGCTATAAACACTGCTGCTTTTTATAAACAGGGCTACAGTTATAACTCAAATAGAGCTCTTTCAAACAATTTTTGGCCACACTGAATCTTAAAAAAAAACGTAAAAGAGAGAAGAAAGAAAAAGACATTGATGAGGAGACTAATCTGAGCCCTGATGGTCTTATTCATCATTATAACGTAGCAGTCTGGAACCTGGGCTCTGGGACTAGCATGGGTTTGAATGTGAGCTCTGCAATTTACCTCCCTGTGTCACCTTGGGCAAGTAACTTACCCTCTTGACATGTCTCTGTATCCTCATTTGTGAAGTGCTGATTAAAATGGTAAATCTCATAAAGATGTTGTGAGGATTAAATGAAATAATGCAAAGGGAGCCCTTGGCACTGTGCCTGACATGATGGAAATGTTGCCCTCAAATCAACCGTTATTCTCAACCCCGCTGTCTTATCACTAGGGTTGGAACACCAATCATACATGGTGGAGTTGAGTGAATTCACATTACCATCAAAGACACTTTCAGGAATAACCATAAAACCAGGCATACATTCTTTTGGAGGGAGATAAAAAAAATGTTGCCACACAGAAGTGCTTTATTCTCATTAAGGAATTCTCAAAGCATTATTGATAGAACTTCAGAGAGGGTGTGGCATTGGAAGTAAATCATAATCATAGCATCAGATATTTGAATAAGATTTTAAGGGTTATTTAGCATCTTACTATAATAAGAATATCTGCTATAATATCCATGGGCATGGAGCATCTGGTTATATATTCACAGAAAATGGTCTCAGTGTTAATTAGAAATGAAATAAATACATGATAGTACATAATGGCCGTTTAAAAAAATGAACACACTTAGCAGAACCATGAGCCTCAATTATACATCTTAACTATTTTGTCACATGTATTTTACATCAGTATTTTCCCCTTTCTTGGTGGTTTTACATAATACTTACACACGTACACACTGTCTCATTAATCCTTTGTCCTCTCTGTACTTCAGTTATATTTAGCAGTCTGACTAACAAATAATTGAAACATATTACAATTTAAAAAGCAAACAACTATTTTTTGACCCTGAAAATATGGGCATTCTAGAAACCACTGCTTATTGATTCAGTTCTAAATAAAGTTGGAAAGTTTATCTAGTCATAGATCTATGTTGAGAAACATACTATCGTGGTAATTTCACATTGCTATTGTTTTTTAATTTTGGTAGAATAAAATAATAGGATAGCAGTAATTAAACTATAAAGTACTTGATTTAAAAAATTGCTGAAATCACAGCCATCGGGAAAAGCCCCCCTGTTCACAGTGTTCTGTTCGTCTCTGCGCTCTGACTCCCGTCCCGGCTGTCCCCCGAACCCCGAATGCCTTCAGCTCCAATGCTGGGTGTGAGTGTGCTCTCTCGTGCCTCGTCACACTTTCCTGGGTAAACCTCAGCTCACACGAATCCAGTCTCTGCCTACTGTGCCTTCTCGCAGGCAACTACGCCAGGCTGGGGAAGCACACACACCTTTGATAACCAGTCTCCCTTGCATTCCACGACCACTAGTTTCAAAAGGGGGCACCATCCCCACTTATCCAGCCAAGACGTCAGTCCAGCAATTGCCTTTCTCTTTCCTGTTTCTCCAGTTATTCCTTTCTACTCTTTCATGTCCATTGCCATCCTGTTATCTTTCCTTTCAAATACTCAGAAAAATAAAAGCCCAATTGATTGAACAGTTACTTGAGTTCCTGCCTATTTCTCTGCATTCCGTTGGAACAAAACTTATACTCAGTCTACTATCTTTCCATTATTTCTATGTGTCGTCTTCTATTTCTTCCCTCCATCATCTTTTGAACACCTCCAGTTTAGGTGTTTTCCAAACTGATCTATCAAATGAGGTCTAATCAAGGTCACCAATGATTTCCATATTGCTAAATATACCGGTCAATTCACATTCCTCGTATATTGATTTATCAGCAATATTTTATGGAGTTGCAACTCTCTTTCCTGGAGCACTTTCACTGGCTTCTGGAACCCACTTCTTATCCACTTCTTCACCATCTCTTTGGTTGGAACTTCTGTATCTTTAAATATTAGAGTGCCCCAGAATTCCATCCTCAGATTTCCCTAAATCATTCTGTAGGTGATGTTGCTGAGGATCATGGTTATAAATACCATCTGTACTTTGAAGACAAAAAATATATATATATATCGTTACCCAGAACTCTTCCCTGAATCCACATTTTCAAATAGAAAATGCATCTTCTACATTTCAGTAATTAAAATTCTCAAACGGGATGTGCTAAAAATGGAAATTCTGCTAATCCTCTGAAGCTTCTTTCTTAGAATTTCCCTATTTCAGTAATTGAAAACTCCAATACTTGAAACTTCGGTCAAAAATATTGGAGTCATCCTTGACTCCTTATTTTCTCTAATACGTCAGTGAGTCCTGTCATCCTTCTCTTCAAAACATACCCAGAATCTCATTAGTTATCAAAACTTCTGAACTAGCACTCTTGATCAGACAGCCGTCATCTCCCATCTAAATTACTGCAACAGCTTGCTCGCTGTCCTCCACTCTTGCGGCACACCAATAACTCATGCTCTGCATATTAACTAGAAGGATCCTTCAATAAGTCATATTATATCTCTTCTGAACTCAAAAATCCTCCAGTTGTTTAGTGTCTCACTTATAATAAAAGCCATACATCTTAGGATGGCTCCCGTTTCTTCTCCAACCTCATTGTCTATACTCTCCCTCTTGGAGAGCATGTCCCTCAAACTCGCTGTTTCTTAGCATTCCACCTGCCTTCTCCCCCCTCTTCTCTCCAATCTCTAGTCAAATATTCCCTCAAATCAGGCCACATCCCTGATCAGTTTGCATGTAAAAATGTGGACTTCCCCTCTTGCCAGCCTATGGTCCTTCTTGCTCATACATTTATTTAATGTTTTCCATAGAACTCACAGGCCTGGCTTATTATGAATTTATTGATTGTTATGTGAGCCCTCCCATACAAAGTCTAGATTGAGATAGATAGATGCTATATATATATATCATATATATATCATATATCATATATCATATATATATATATATATATATATATATATATATATATGATTTATACAGCTTTATATTTTTCCATTAATTTCCATTATGCTTTCAGAAACATGTTTCCCTGGAGAGTAAAATGTCCATAAACACACAAAGGACTCTAACATTTATCTTTAAGAGCATTTTCTTTATGGCAGTCTGTAACCTATACACTCATTTCTCCCACACAATTTCCAGTAAAAAGGTATTTAAATGTCCACATGACTCTCAACTACTCATTAACAGCATTCTATATAGTCAATTCTGAGGTGGAAAGAAATGTTCACTAATTCCGGGACACTCGTGAATACCTGGCCACGTTCAGTAAGGGAAATGTGGACATTTTCTTTTTATTAGAACTCACATACTATAAATATATGATTTGTATTTTGGCATTAAATTGTACTGCCACTTAAAGATATGTTTAAATAATCTTAGCTCTTCTTCTCTTTAGTATCCAAATTAGAAAATATTTATATAACTGATTGGCTTCCCAAAGCACTATTTTATTTCCAATATTTTGAAAGATGAGATGACAAGTTACTAGCTCTAAAATACACATTCACAGCTTCTTGTTCAGCTCTGTACTTCGTCTGTGTACACATGCACATATGCATACATATGTATACATATGTGTTCTGTACTTTTTTCATATTGTTTCAATGCTATATTGTATCACAGATTGCATATCTTTATGTAACCCCCCAAAGAAAACATAGGGGGGTTATTAAAATTATTTAATAAATTAAAATTATTTAATTATTAATTTCTGCATTTCTAAAAACCTAGCCTGGTAGTTGACATATAGGAGCTTGTCAGTAAATGTTTTACTGAACTTAAGTACTATGTATTGCACTAATCAGTATTTTACAAATTGTTGTCAAAGATATATTAACTCTGCACTATCTGAATGGTATTCTAGGCTCTCACCTACAGAACAGTCTGAATACTAAACCCCTTCTTGGGATACTGTAATGACAATTAGCATAATCAAAGGATTCTTTTTTAATGTTAAGATATAAACAAACTAATTTTCCCAGTGTTTCCTTTTTTATATCTCTTGCCCACTTCCCAAATACCCCAGTTTTAGAAGCACATTACATTAAGATAAATACAGTGTTTTATTGTATTATTTGTCTTAAGCCTAAATTGAGGAGGACACAGTTCCACTTTATATGCCAAACTCACCTCAGGAAATGGGTAGAACTCTTTCCTGAGAGATTGCAATATCATATGGCAGAGAAGTTATATATATGAAAAAGAGAGAGATTTTGGGGTTAAATGTCTAAAAATTTATGTGATTTCTGTGCAAACATTAACAGAGGTTATTTTGTCACCTAAATATTTAGGGAGAATTTGAAAATGCAATGGTCCTTCAAAATATATTGCTAGTAATAATCTCAGAGGAAAAAATATAATTCTTTGCCATTATTTGTGATTGATCCTATGCATGTAGAAATGAAGACTCAATATTTGAAAAGATACCAATTCCTCCTATGGTAATCCATACCTAGGTTAATCTGAAATAAAAAATAAACCAATAATGTTTTTGAACAAGAGACACTTATTTTAGAGTTTATATGGGAAAATAAGTCTGCAAGAATAATCAGTAGAATTCTGTTAATGAAGGAGGATTAGCCCTATAAGCTATTAAAACATATGATAAGTCTCAATAATAGAACAGTACAGTACCAGTACAAAGAAACAGAATAGAAATATGCCTAAATACATAATGGAAGATTAGTGCACATAGGAAATGGTGTGAATGCAAGTGGAAAAGTAGAAATATTAAGTTGATTCATATCTCACCGCTTACACAGGTAAAATTCTAAGATCAAAGTTTTAAATGGACTGAAGTGGTAGCAAATAGAGTAGTTACTTTAATTGTAATGAGAGGGCCAAGAAGCATATGTAAATCATGCAAAGCGAAACTCAACAGAAACTTGCAGGCGAAAACAAATGTTTTATTTTGGGGAAGATGGAGAGAACAGTATCAAAACCAGTTTGAGTGGAGATGAAATGAGAATGAAGGGATAAATTCCTGGGGATGTCACATGTACGAGAGAGAAGTGGTGTTGGAGGCTAGGAAAATACATTCAATTTCACAGGTAAGTCTAAGACGACATGTGATTATACAGCGAAAAGAGCCAAGATCACAAGAATGAGCTTTTGGCTGTATTTACTGAAAAGGTATGAAAGAGGGAAGAGCAACAAGACCTTCGACTGGACATGTCAAGGGAGACAGTAGTTTGTAGGTGATCAACAGCACCGAATGTTGCCAAGAGGTCCCATATTCCAGAGTGAGGTGGCCGACACAAAGACAGCAGAGTTTATCACACCAAGACTTTCAATTATCTTCAATTTTTCCTTGACAAAAATAACTAAATTTACTTGATATTTAAAAGGACACTAATTGGAGGCACTCTTACTTTCTTCATATTTTGAGGTCACCATTTCAGAAATGTTGTCACTGTATCAGTGTTAAGTATTATATAACTGTTTATGCTAGATGGAATAGAAATTTCACTGATTAGGAAATATGCAGAACAATCTATTTCAGGAGATGAAGAAATGTTAGAAGGCTATCTATTAAGAATCACTTCTGGCAGAAGTCTTATTTAGTATGTTCCAAGTAATATGGAAGAAGAGAGTGTAGAATGAAATTTTTCAAGTTTGAAATGCCAAAGATTGTACAATATTATAGAGAAAAAGTAATATTCAGGTTCACCAGGGTAACTCCACCTTGGAGGCCCATTCCTTAGTCTTTCCCAGATGACAGCATAATCTTGCCATCATCTTCTGTTTCCAAATGCATTAAAAGCATGAGAAAATATAATTGGATTATATAACTTAAATATTAATAAAAAACATCTACAGGACCATGGGGCTCTGCACTTACAGAAATATACTAGTGAGTCAAAATTTAAAAATGATGCTATATGTTCCCTTCAATACATGATTCCTTCAATACATGATTTGTCTTAATACTACTACTTGTGATAATTTTATCTCTTTTCTAACATGAAAGCCCCATGGAAGCAGGACTGTGTCTTGTGCCTATATTTGTACTTATCTCTCTATATGCTTAAAAGTTGTGCTCTGTGTTTATATGTTATTGTATTTATCCCATAGCTCAGTATTATCAAGTAGCTGGTATTTATTATTATTATTTTATTTCTACTTTACCAGTGAGGAAATGGAGTGAAGAGTTAAATAACTTACCCTAAATCAAACATAAGTCTCTGACTCTAAAGGTCAACTTTTTAGTCATCTTGTGTGACAGTACCTGACCTGTATTAATGCCCTTAATAGTATTATGAGTTATGCAGAAAAAGGGGGTCTAAGATGGTAAAGGATCCCAGAGATAAACTATGGCAAAAATAAACTACAGATGTTCAGTGTGAGACCAAGAAGACCTAAGAGAGATATTAAACTCTCTTATAAATATTTTCAAAGTTGTGATATCATAAATAGATGAGGATACCTATACCTAAATATTACTTTTGCTATGATTATTTAAATTCCCCCAAAAGAACTTAGAACTAAGTATGGTATATATAACACATTTCAATTCAATAAAGAGAAGCATTATTGAATAACTGGTATAGTGAAATAACTGATATGATCACTGTTTGGCTGCTGGTGATCAGCAGAGGGTGGGTGATTATCTGTCATGAATGCCATTAAAAAAAGTCTTAAGAGTGGTAAGCTGGCTTCTTCTGCAGGTTATAAATCATCTCTAGAATTTGGTTTAATGCTCAATATATATCATATTAAGCCTAAAAGATTTTATTTGATTTGAGAGAAGTGAAATATGTAAGGTGGGAATATCAGCTCTTTTTATTCCTGAGGATCAATTTAGATGTATGCTCTGATTTACTTAGAGCAGTGGTGTTGATATATACATTTTTGGAAATGGATCTGATTGCAGTTGTAAATTTGCTAAAATGCTGAATGCAGTGTTGGTACCCATCCATTTACTATTTTGGTACAATTATTAATATAATTATTATTATTCTGCTCATGAATATGAATGAATGTGATACTTATAATAATTAGGAAAAGTCACATTACAAATCTTCCTCTCTCCACCTTTGTATTTAATTTTCTATATACTTTATTCTTACAGATAACAGTTACCTAAAACTTACATAATCCTGTGGAAGTGAGAAAATGGTCATTTGGCCCTAAATGTCAGGAATAAAGTGGGTCAGAGAAACTATGAGTGCATCCTTCCTAAATGAAGTTTTGTATAATAGACCAAGAAATTTTCATGTAGAATATTTTAGTAGTCACTGAACTTTACTGTTGAGAAGAAATTAAGTGACATGAAGATAACTTTTGACAGGGAGTCAAAAGAGTCAAATCTGTGAGGAAACATTTGAATATTATGGTTTACTGTTGGGAAGATTGAAAAATATCAGTCATATTATCACATTCTGTTGTTGTGTTGATTAAACCTATGTATGTATGCGCCAATATATATAAATCTAGATAGGCAGGTAGAGCATTGACTTTCACGCTCTATCCGAACGTCTTGATTTTCTGGACACTATTCTATTACTTTGACCTCAAATATTTAATGCAACAAGCAGATATAAAATCTTTTCATTTAACAAATTTTGTTTTAGGAATTATAAAACCTAACCAGCAGGTGCCTTAGACTAAGAACTTGAAGTTACCATCACTTTAAGGCAGATGTCTCGTCCGTTTTTAGTCCTCATTCCCTCCTTTTTCAGGCAGCTGACACGCGTTTACCCTGCATAAGTAAGTATTTGGTGCGCGGCTGTTATGTCAAGTAGCAGTCGTAACTTCCATAGACTTCGCTCGGGTAGGCAGCGCAGAAATGAAACGTGGCCGTGCCGACAAGCCTGCTGTTCTGCGCAGCCGTAAATCGCAGTGACGCAGTTAGTGCCAGGGCCAAGGTCAGCTTCTTGGTTTGCTGTTAGGAGGAATTCATCATTAAATACACAGTAGTATTTGTGTTCTTTCTTTCAAGAAAGGAGGAGACAAAGGCGTATTTCCTTCCTTCTAATTCAAAAGGCTTGTAAGATTACAATTAGATGACTATTAGTAAGTCCTACAGGGGAAAAATGAATAGAAACATTGATGGTCAGGTTTTGAGCTAATTTCAAACTTATGTTGGGTAAGGTTTTAATAGTTTATGGAAGTGTGTCACAAGGTTCAGTCCTCAGAATATTGCTAGATTTATCTCAAATATTAATTATGTCCTAAATATCCAATGGCCACACTGTGCTTGACCTCCACCCTGCCCCCAGCACCACCCTGAAAGCAACCTCCTTCTCCTGGGGTTGCTCTCCCCAGACATAAAAATCCCTTAGGATATCATCCAGATTTGAGCATTATTAACATTTTGATTTATGCTTCATCATCTCCATCTTTATGTGTGAAGCCATAAAGTCATCTCCATCATAGAATATTTCTGAATCATTTCAGCAGGGAGTATGTGTTCTCTGCTTCCTGCCCCTACTGTCAGTATCCCTCAAGGCCATACGCAGTTTTCTTTAAGGTATTTGTGCATATAAATTGTTACCTTTGCTGGATTTAAGACTCTTTTTAAGGCCAGGGCACATGCTTATGTGTTTTTTTTTTTTTTTGTAGAAGATAGATCTAGTACAGTGTGTAATGTTAATGCAGTGTTTGTTGAATAAATACACTGAATACAGATCTATTTGAATTAACTGTGAATAAACAAGTTTAATTCTCAATTCTCTAGAATAAAAAAAAAGTGCTAGTAAGCTGGTCAAGAGAAAGTAAAATTTTTCATTTTCATTGGGTTAATAATGAAAGTAGAGATTACCTACCTCAGTGAAGCATGTTCCTTTGTATAAAATAACATGTTTTGGCCACACGGCTGCAGAGTGCAATGCAATGTATTTCTCCTCATCCTGTTCTTACAGACCATACTATTCACAATAATTACTCTAAGTATAAAAACTTGTCTTTTTGTGCCACTAAACTTTCCATCACTTATTTTCATTTGTTCTCCAAGTATGCCCTCTAACCAATTGGGTATTTTTAAAGGCGTTTAGTGTAAATTGATTCCTTTCAGTAAATTTTAATGTGCTCTTTGCTTCATTTTAATTCTCTCATTTTTTTTCCTATGTGTGACTTTTTATATTAAATTTTCACTGCCTCAACAACGTGTAATATGTTTTTTTAACTTTCTCCTGAAATGGTTAGATTGCATCCTGAGTTTTTTTGCATAAATGATTTAAATTATTTCTTATTGAGATTTTGAAAATTTTAAGTTTCTAGGATAAGGGGAAAAAGCAGAAATCCAGTTGTAATATATAAAGACTACTATAAAACTCATTTTCCAAGATCATTTGTGCATGAGAACAAAGATCATGGCCCTGTTGTTTGTTTATTCCTGGGTCTCACAAGTCTCATATACTTTTCCTTACCTCCGTTGACTCAAGTTTCACCATGTTGATCAAATTAGATTTTCATTCCTTGGTTATAGAGATTCATCAAAAACTGTCTAGTGTTACATTTATATGCATTTTATTCTGTTGTCAACTTGTATTATTTTGTCTTCTCTATGGAAAGGTAAATATATTTCTAGTGCTTGTGGCTGGAACAGTAGTTATTCACATTTTATAATTTTAGGATTGTGGAGGTTTTGTCCTTGACAAATGGGACTTCATTTTTTTTCCAGAAGATCCAATTGTCATCCAGAAAATAGGACTCCTGATGTGTTACCCTGATATTAGAAGGCCATGCTATTCCACTGTGAATGTTGCAATTTTGATCCATCTACCTTTGAAAATTTAAGTTCTGATCTATTTGCTATCAATTTCGTGATAGATTCAAAACATTTGAACACTTTGAAAAAAGTCTTAGCGTGTGAATTATTATCACATACATAAAAAGACATGGAGGCTATAGATTAGAAATGTTTGGTCATGGTGTAGGAGCTGGTCCACAATAGAAAATAGTAGCAGGTTAAGAAATATATAGAGGCAAACAATTATCCCTAAGTAGAGTGTGCAGTATGTGTGGTGATTTGAGAAAAAAACAGTTTCTCTAAACCAACAACAAAAAAATACATTTAACATGGCTTAGTTCTGAAATGCCCATTACAAATAATCCCGCATTTGATTACACAAGTTTATTATAATACTAGTTAATGTAGGAATCAACTGGAGATCTTAAGTCTAACAAAAACCAGTGGTTCCCAAAGCATGCTTTCCAGTCCAACGGCATCAACATCGACTGGATATGTATTAGAAATGTAAATAGGTGGGCTCTGCCCCAGACCTAATAAATGAGAAGCTCTGAGTATGAGTCTGGCAATCTGTAGTTTAACAAGACCTCCAGGTAATTTTTATATATACCAAATGTTGAGAACTATTGTTCTTTACAATTAAACTGTGATCTTCAGTTAGGTCCCATGCATTGCCAAAATTGAGAAATATTGAGAATGATTGAAAAAAAAATAGATCGTCTAAATGGTACCTGTCAAATTAATGCACAAAGAAATGTGTGGGCTTTATATGACCATTCCTACATTTCATATGGGCCTATTTTCAGATTGTCTCCTAGCAGAAAGCAGGGCCCTTGGGAAAGGATGTATGTAGAAGAAATCAAGAAATTGAAAGGGCTTGGGGCATGGACAGCACCCAAGTAGAGCAGTTTGGCAAACATGACGCGGTAGGAAAAAGGTGCAAGTCTGAGAGGTATGCAGAATGTGTATGGGTGTCTAAATACGAAGACTGGCTTTGTCTTGTGTGTATTTTTGTGTTTTTGCATGTGCAAATTTGGAGTAAGATGAGGTAATGCTTCAAGTAGAGCAAGAATCAAAAGACTAACAAACTGGAGATAGATATTAGCAATTTCAGAGGAAAGGGCAAACAATCCCAGTAAATTCAGTATTAGTTAAAGTTACGTGATTGTAACATCCTATTATCTCCAAATGCATTGAGACATGATTACATTTTCCTCTTAATTAGTTATCTCCTTCCAAAATAATCTTTATTTATATTTATACAGATCTAGGCCCTAGAAGTTTCTAGTTGTTTTCAACATATAGTTTGATCTCTAAACATACTATGTTAAGTAGATCTTCTAGATTTAGAACTGATGGTAGTCATCTGTTAGCACATTAGCATGTACACCCTT
Organism: Manis javanica; assembly: GCF_040802235.1. Lineage (NCBI taxonomy): Eukaryota > Metazoa > Chordata > Mammalia > Pholidota > Manidae > Manis > Manis javanica. The sequence continues at coordinate 8,431,559 of NC_133161.1, read as the reverse complement.
TTTGAATTAGAGTGTGTTCTAAAAATGTTCTATCTCCAGAGTAATTATGTTCTTGCCTTGAGCCCCGGGTGCCCCAGTGCTGTTTACACATTCATTTAGCCAGTCCCTTATATGCTTAAGAAGAAAGTATATTAATGCAAATGAGAAAGTCACAACCTCTGGGATTTGAAACAGGAATTTAAAGCAAGCTAAAAGGGCATCAAAAATGAAGGAGAATTGCCAATAAAATGTTTAATGATTTTAAGGAGCATTAAAATGTACTTGTGACTCTATAAGCAAAGCCATTTATGTATTTTACTTTAAAAGTTAATAAACCACCTGGGTGTCAGTTGGAAAAATATTTTATTTTATTACATTATTTAGAAGGGAAAAAATACCTGCTATCTTTTAAAATTTGCTGCCCTGTTGTGTGCCAAAGTAACTGAGGCCTACTATTGAGAGTATCGAGGGGAAAGCAAACAGATTCAGGCCTGCTGAAATAGGGGTCCTGTGGTGCTACAATTTGAAAATCTTTCTATGAAGGACATTTCTTATGTTTCAGATAGACACTTTAAAATAATAGTAAAATTTTCTCTTTTGTAGTCTGTATCTCTCTTCAAGGAGAAGAACCATTGTTAAAACTATGCAGGGAATATATAACTTAATTATATCTTTTGGTATAACTTAGGCAAGTTTTAAGCCGAAGTGATGTTTTCCGTAAGTATCATGCCTTTAGTTTACCTTAATGCTCAAGCTAAACTAGTCTGTCTGGACCTCAGGGCACATCTGCACTGTGCTCAGGCCAAGCAGAAAGTCTTTTGCAAAATCATCTTTGAGACCTTTCATTATGGACATTTGTTCAAGCTCCGATTCCCTGCTCATATGTACATAACATAGAAAAGGGTATTCTTACTCATGGATGAGTCAAAGGACTATAGATATGTTTAACACTTTCTTGAACAAAAATAAGAGGTATTATTGCTATATCACGTAACAGCCCCAAGTTTCATTTTGAGTTCTACAGAGTGGGAGCTTCAAACACACATGTCAGAATTGGACCACCTCCTAAATAGGCAAGTTCACTGAATGTATATTCTGAGTTTCCATCCTTCATATAGTTGTTTCTAGGAGTCTTCTTTTGAAATCTCTCATTTGGAGTCTGTTCCAGGCTATGTCACTTAATCACTAATATTTAGTTGACATATATTTAAATTGACAATAATAATACCCATAATGTTGTGAAGATCAAATTAGAATTTTTTAGAAAAAGCCTAGAAGAGTCCCTACTAGATAGGATTAATAAAAATAGTTGCTATTATTAAATATGTGATTTATATTGTTAATGTTCTATAATGATATGATCTATTTCACATATGCTAACATGGAAACTTCTTGCTTGGTACACACAGTGTTAACAGAAAAACTAGTTTTCAGATCAGAAAGATAATAAGAAATGACAGGGAGATTATTTTAGATATTCCTTTCCTTTAGATAAACAACATTTCAAGAAACCTAAAACATAAAAAAAAGGAAATGTTAAAAAAAACTTTTGAAAAGAGATACTGCCAATGGTTTAATATCTCAGAAGGACAAGAAGTTGTATTCTCAGGAAATCTGGCCAGAGTTTATGGAAGATTCCATTCTTTCTGCCAGACCTTGTTTGTTTATTTTTATTGAAATATAGTTGATATACAATTCTCTATTGGTTTCAGGTGTACAATACAGGGATTCAATAATTATATACATTGCTAAATAATCACCACGGTAGCTTTAGTTAACATCTGTCAACATTAAAGTTATTATGAGATTATTGGCTATATTCCCCCATGCTGTCCCTTCATCACCATGACTACTTTATTTGGTAATTGGAATTTTGTACCTCTTTTTCCCCTTCACCTATTTTGCCTGTACGTCCAACCCCATTCCTTCATGGCAAGTACCAGTCTCTTCTCTGTGCTTAGGAGTCTATTTTTGTTCATTTGTGTTGTTTTCTTTTTTAAATTCCACATGTAAATGAAATTATATGGTATTTTTTTTCTCTGTCTGATTTATTTCACTTAGCGTAATACCCTCTAGGTCTATCCACGTTGTCACTAATGGTGAGATTTCATTCTTCTTTCATGGCTGCATAATATTCAAATGCACGACATCTTTTTTCATTCATCTATGGATAGGCATAAAGATGATATCTTGGCTATTGTAAATAATTCTGTGATAAACATAGGAGTGCATATGTATTTCGAATTAGTGATTTTGTTATCTTTGAGTAAATTTCTGCAAGTGGAATTACTGGATGGTATGGTATTTCTATTCTTAGTTTTTTGAGAAATTTCCGTATTGTTTTCCATAGTGGCTGTACGTTCTCACCAGCAACATGGAAAAGTCCTTTTCACCACATCCTTGCCAACACTTGTTTCCCATTTTTTTGATACTAGCCACTCTGGCTGGTGGTGTGATGTATCATTGTGCTTTTGGTTTGCATTTCCCTGATGTTTAGTGACATGGAGCATTTTTCAGGTGTCTGTTGGCCATCTGTATGTCTTCTTTGGAAGAATGTCTATTCTGGTCCTCAGTCCACTCTTTAAATTGGATTATTTGTTCTTTTGGTGTTGAGTTGTACGAGTTCTTTATATATTTTGCGTATTATCCTCTTATTGGATATATCATCTGCAAATACCTTTTCCCATTCAGTAAGTTGACTTTTCATTTTGTTAATGGTTTCCTTTACTGTACAGAATCTTTTTAGTTTGATATAGTCCCACTCGTTTATTTTTCCCTTGCCTGGGAGACAAATCCAGAAACAAATTTTTGTTTGTTTAAGAATTTACTGCCTATGTTATCTTTTAGGAGTTTTATGGCTTCAGATCTTATATTTAGGTTTTAATCGATTTCAAGTTTATTGCTGTGTATGATCTAAGGCAGTAATCCTGTTTCACTCTTTTACTCATAGCTATCTAGTTTTCCCTGTAACACTTATTGAAGAGACTGTTCTTTTCCCTATTATATGTTATTACCTCCTTTGTTACATATTAATTGGCCATATACGTGTGGGTTTATCTCTGGGCTGTCTATTCTGTTCCTTTGATTTATGTGGCTATTTTCATTCCAGTAACATACTATTTTGATTACTGTAATTTACAGTATAATTTGAAATCAAAGAGCATGATGCTTCCAGCTTTGTTCTTGGTCAAGACTGCTTTGGCTATTTGGGGTATTTTGTGATTCCATACAAATTTTAGGATAATTTGTAGAAAGATAAATTAAGAAAACAATCCCATTTAAAATTGTATCAAAGAGTTGGTGAAGGGGGGAACCTAGTAAACATAATGTTCTTTTGGTAATTGTAGATTAATGATACCAAAAAAAAAATTGTATCAAAGAGAATAAAATACCTAGGAATAAATCTAACCAAAGAGGTGAAATATTTGTACTCTGAAAACTGTAAGAAATTGTTGAAAGAAATTGAAGGTGATACAAATAAGTGGAAATATTCTGTGTTCATGGATATGAAGAATTAATGTTGTTAAAATGACCATATTACCCAAAGCAACCTACAGATTCAATGCAATCCCTATTAAAATATGAATGACACTTTTCACAGAACTTGATTATTTATTTTTTAAGGCAAACAACAAAGGAGTCAATACTCCAAAGACAGACAGTGGTAATATGTTTTAAAAATATGCTTTTATTATTTTTATTTTCTAAAAAGCATTATTATTTTCAGTACTTGAGACTGTGATCCCTCCCCTCATTTTTTCCCCTTCCACTCATTACCAAGGAGTCTCAATATGATGACAGTTTATCGAGAGACTTGTAGGCAAGCAAGCTAATTGGCTTCAATATATTTTCCCTCTATATAATAATTTTTTCCTCAAAGAGTTCTATGAAGAATGTGAGACCTTTACAGACACATTATCTTTGCTGTATCTCCCACTTATTAAAGCATCCATTGTCCCAGTGAGACACATTTGTCTGTAATTCGTATAGTCATCACCGGAAGACTTTCCATGAACAAACATCACCAGATGTCCACACAAAGGCTCTGACACAAACGGCCTCTGGCAGACATTCCATAAGAAGGATGCTTACATTTCAGCCAACAGTTCCCCAATGTCCTTCTTTAATTACTTCAAAATTTTAAGAAAAGTGCCATTAGGTCTCCAAGATATGCCCATACATATTTTGTTCACATGGCTTGCATGGTAGCTTTTGATGACAATAAAACCCAACAGTCCAATAGAAGTATAATGTAAGTCACATGTGTTATTGAATTTTCTTGTAGCCACATTTAAAATTGAGTAAAAGATGAAATTAATTTCATGAATATGTTTTGCCTAATCCAAAATATTACTATTTGAACATGTAATCAATATATGAATTATCAGTGGGATATTTGACTTTTTAAAAATGAGTTCTTCCTGTTTCAGGGTATATTTTCCATTTGCAACACATTCCATTTAGAACCAGCTGTATTTCAAGGGCCTGGTAGTCATGTGGCTTGTGACTATCATATTGGACCATGCAGTATCAGTTCTGAAATAATTAGTATAGATTAGATGGTCTTTATGGTTCCTTTTGCTTTACCTTTTATATTTTTCTGTTGAAAAATTTTTAAGTTTCTAATCTATATATTTAAAGATATAAGTAAAAGCTAGGAATCTCCCTAAAATCATTGGTAGTAAAGAAAGAATCAGTAATTCATTTTTGTTCTCATCATCAGCTGTCTGCTTTTGGAAAGTATTCCCTAAGTAGTCTATTTGTCCTATTATCATCAAGGAATAGCATTTACTTCTTGGTTACTAGTCTCCCTTTGATATAATTAAATACATTTTGAACTTTTACTATAATATCCTGTAAGTCCCATTTAAGTTTAAAGCAACACATTAGTATAATTTCTCTGTTTTTACTATAGTTAACCTTCTATTACTTGCTAAGAGTTGATCTTAAACTTATATTTAAACGGTCATGATGCAAAAACAGTAAGCTAACAACTGATTTAATCATGATTGTAGTTCATAGATAAACTTTATTTACATAAGCCATGTTTATGTGCTTCCTAAGTAAGACGTTAGGGAAATGCATATACTGTTAGCAAAATTTGACTTTTCCTGTTATTACGAATTTGTAGACAGTGTTACTTAGGAAATTTAGTAAAATATCTTTCCAACTGGTGGGCTTAAATATAACCAGTGGTCAGAAACTCCAAGATAAAAAGGAATACAGGGAATATGGTTGCTGAGGTGTGAACAGGTGATGCAATGATGGAGAAAGGGGCCACAGCTGTGTCTGATGGGTATTTGCCCAGTAATATCATAACCATCCAGCTGAATGTGAAATGCTGCAAGGAAAATGTTAAGGTAGATTCGATGAAACCTGTGCTTGCAATCGGTCTCTCTGTATGCCTGTAACAAAGACAGTAAAGGCAACATGTCTTGTAATAATGTATAGTCATGCTGGACAAGAAAACTAGGCTCAATTGCAATTTACTACAACAATTTTGAAGTTATAAAATACCACACACTTGGATGACCTAGAAAAATTGAAGCTCAGGAAGATAGTGTTACAGAAACCAGTGAACTGTGGTTATTATCATACAAATTAAAAAAAAAAACAACAACTGGATGATTTCTTTTTAATTTTCTATCCACTACTTTATACGTGCAAAGAAAGTAGCTGCCTATATCCATATTTCACAGATTATAAGAAGGTGTATAATAAAAGAAAACAAGCCTGGACTTTTTAAATAGAAAGATTACAGGGACATATACCATTTTAATTCCATGTGTTGTAAAATCCTATCCTGATTTTGAGGGGTGGGGTTGCGGTCTGATGGAAGTAACCAAATGAGTTGAACATCCACAACTAAGTAACAAAACTGGGTTCTTCTGCTTTTCTTACTTGGTCTGTTAGTGCCCAAAGCAACTGTCTTGCTATTAATATCTCTTCCTACAAGATGAAGACAGTGAGGCCTCAAAGAAATTAAGTACATTGCACAGTACTCTAAAATCATTAACTGAAGTTAAACTGACAAATGAGGTCCATACAACCACAAAGCCCATGTTCTTTGTTTATTGCTTCCAGGCCAGGATAAAACTAGAAATTTCACTTCTGAGTTTTGTCACTAATGCCACTATATAGGCATATGGCCCAATGGACCTTCTTTTGAATCACTAGATTCATAAGCATATATGTTAAAGCCAGCCAGAGGGGCCAAGCGTTCCCCCCAATGGAAACACTAAGTAGAAACAGCACCTTGAAGTCTACCCACTCAAATAGTAAACAAGTAAAAAAATATAGCACGGAATTTCTTTGTGGCAGATGCTGTTGGCACCTCACTCATATCTCATATATACACACACCTTTTCTATAAATTCCAACTGGAAGCACCTGAAGCTCTTTCCAATGATTTTTCTGGCCAAGGGATCTGGTTCAACAAAAGGGCAGAGAGAAGTGCCGGCAGATCACATGACCGGGAGCACGCTGACCGGTGACTGACAGTGCTGGTGGGGTGGCACCGACGCGTAGTCTCCATTGGCTTCCGGAGTTGTCCAGTGGGGTTGGGTTCTGACGTTCTCCAGTGCCCGGAACAGTAACCTGCTCAGGGAAACACTTGACTGACGTCCTTCTCTCCTGTGCTTCACTTCCCCCTGTCATGTTGATGCTTCCTGGGTTCACTTCCCCCCAAGAATATCAACACTCACACAACTATTCAAGATCTTCTTCTGAGAGAATTCGACTTAATTTCTAATCCTGGCTCTGAGAGTTGGAATTTGAACTTCAGCATTGGTAATCATGTGAAATGTCATTAAGGGTCAGTGTTTTTTTAATGTGACAGAAGAATGAAGGAGATTCCATAAGGGGGAAGGCAAAGAATGTGGAAGAGTAAGAGGGGATAAGAGAGAAACAGGAAGGGAAAGTAAAAAAGGTAGGTGAGGAGAAAGAAGGGGTCGAACCTCGGAAACATAAATGGGAAAAGTTGTGAGGGAAGCAAGGAGCCATTGAGGTATGTTCACAGAAGGCGGTTTTGGAGTAACTTGCTATCTGGACAATGACCAGCAATCATTTCAAATACCATAGCTCTTTGAGTTACACACACACACGTGCACACACACATGCACACACACCGAGAGAGAGAATAAATGAATTATCTCTGTGGGTATTAGTCTGAGTGGACGATTTTAGACAAATAGGTGAAGTTTGCAATGAACCTGATGCTTGTTCAATGTAAGGATGGACTTTCTAACCAGGCATGTACCAGGGTGAAGCCACCTCTCCTTGACCTGATCCCTGCGTGGCTGGGTTTGTTCAGACGGTGTGGTATTTCTCAGTGTGTGTGATGTGAATCTGGATCATATTACTCTGTAGTCCCCACCAATTCTGTGAATCTACATATCAAAGGAGAAAAATGTAAACTGATGCAAGGAAGGCATTTCTTAGCAATGAACTAAGAGTTCCATACCTATTTAATACTTTGTAGTATGATTTAATCTTGAAGTGCTTCTCAGGGAATCTAGCATCTCCTCTTGGCTGCTTGTTTCAGTTTCCCATCCGCCCAGCCAAAATGGGAGAATTCATTTGAAATTCAAGAGACATTTACTGCTCTGCTGCTCTGCATTGGAGGCTGTTAGACCTCAGCGAGTTGTCAGGACCTCTACCCAATCACTGCTGTAATAAAACAAGCAATGATGATATAAAGTGTACTTTATTATGGAATAATGGAATAAAATCTAAAGTTGTACATGGGCGTAATGAGCGTGAATGCTTCTTTCTAGTTGACTCTAATTATAATATTGAGTGTAATAGAAAAAGTGCTGGTTCCAGGTAACCTTTTCTTTTTTTGGTCCTACCTTTAACCATAACTAGCAGTTTAACCTTGGAAAGGCATTTAACCCATGAGGAACAATGTTCTTTTATCTATAAGATGAGGAGCTTGAGCAATACCCCAGAATTCTACAATCTGGGGTTCATGAATAGACTTCCGAGCTGTGCTTCAGATGTACTAGAATGAAATGGGAAGATCTGTGGGCCTGTCAGGTTTTCTGGGAGAGAGAACAGAGTTTTAAATCACATTCTCAAAGAAGGTTGTTATTCAAAACATTTTAAGAATCGCTGAATTGTAGTACCTTAAAGAGCTTTCTTTTGTCTAAAATTCTTTGCCTTATAATTCTATGACTCATTGCTTTTATAGCAGTTTTGAATAGCCATTTTTTATGAGACAAACATCCCTTAGATAAAAATCAAAGTTATACATAAACCTGAAATAATGGTTTATCTGCCCATGAACTTTTTCCCTTATAAAGGAATGGTTTAGGTTCTTTAACAATTAAAATTTATCTGTTGTCAAATGTTAGAATAAACTAAAATGGTGATATCGTTGTGTGAAAATACACATAAAATATCAAGAAATGAGACAAATAAAATGTGACATTCCAGTAGTAGTGACTAAAGTAAAACAAAAGGTATTTTTCTCTTAGGAAGCTTGTGGAAGTCGAATATGGAAAATAAAAATTTCTCAGCAAAGCAACAAATTGAAAAATAACTGAAGTAAAATGAATTAAAGGAATAATGCATTGTTTTGTGCATTTAGTTCTGCCTTAACTTATAATATCTATGTCTCATTTACAGTGGTCTTTGGTTTTTATTGTTGTGGGGTTTTTATTGGGTTTGCTTTTCTTGTACATCTTTGGGGGTAATAAAAAGACAGAAAAACTAAAAAAAAAACAAGTTAAAAAAACTCTTTAGGAAGTAGTGTGTACGATTGGATATTTATCATTCCTGGAGCCTTCAGCTGCAATGCTCAGCATGGAGTAGACGTGCCACCTCACTGAAAGTTCAGTTATTTTATGGGCTGTAGCTCAAAAGAAAAACCGCCTGTTCATAGGAGCTTGTTGAGGGAAGCTTGAGAGATTGCTATACTGTGAAGGCTCAATATCTTTAATCCTTGTAACTTTCACACAATTATTTTTGATTTATGAACCATGCTATTTATCTCAAAATACTGACCAATTAAGATGACACTTAGGACTTTGAGGATTTTCTTTCAAAAGATTAAATTTACCAGAGACCACAATAGATATTACTTCAGGATAATGATTTCAAATTATTTGCAAACCATCTGTACTATACACTATGATGATGTCAAAGATGAACATCACCATAATTTTCAGGAAGGATGTTCTCCTGAGTATGAATAAATGTATTTTCCAAAGTCTGAAGTATCAATGATCTGTATCTAAAATTCGATCCGAAGGTGATAAAGCAGTTCTGTACTTGTAAGCATAGGCATACTTGTTTTGATTAATAAGAGTGGAATGCTAGTTTTCGGTTTTAAGAATAAATACTTTACTTGAATCTCAATTTGGTTTGTTAAAAAAAGTATAAATGTTTATTCAACATAGCTAAAGCCATATAAGGTAAGGATAACTGTCAAACATGACATAAACAGAAAAATACAAGGAAGTTCCTAAACATTAAAAAAAAAACTAATGAAAGTTTTTAAAACTCTTAAAAATGTAAAGAACTCAGCATGAAAGTTACAGAAGCATAGCTAATTTTGATATTAAATAGTCTGAGAATAGTGTAAATTATTTATACACTTTGTCTTATTTCTTGATATCTTCAACACCATTTGTTAAATATATGGTATACCAAATCCCAAAGATGGATTAAACCCAAACTCAAGATGATGTATGAAGAAAAACATTTTCTTTTCATTGGTGTCACTGTACTATATGAGCTATATTTAAAGAAGTAGTGAAAACTTGTTTTTCTAAACAGAAAATTAAGAGATAAGGTTCTAATTTTTGCTGATGTTAACTCCCTACATAAACTTGGCTGGATTCTCTAATCTTGTTGACCTTCATTATTTACATAAAACAAGTTCATTCAATCTTTAATAGTATGTAGTTCTAATATTTTATGACTAGAGTATCTGTATTTCTAATTCTTCCTGAAAGTAGTGAAAACAGGGAGCACAACTAAGTTGATAAGGATTGTGACTATGATCTGAGTATGCTATGAATGTGCTTTTTCCTGCATGTGACATACAGCACATCAATGACACCTGCTGAGCCGAACCCAGACCGACAACCACATAGTGGCTGTGGGAGCTTGTGCCTGGTAGTGCTGTGTGATAGTTGATCCAAGAAGTCAGGTGTTTGCCAAAGATGTGGAGCAGTGCATTGATGACTACCAGATAGCTAGCTCCTTCTCCTCCTTGTAAATGCTAACAATAGCCTTGGAATCCCAAGGCATTTTTTTCAGCACTTCCATTCTTGTGAGAAATAGAGATCGAAGGGAAGTTAATCAATATTACCGAGGGGATGAAAGATGGAGGATTCTACCAGCAAGCACCCTTGTGTCCAGTCATAAAATCAGAGAATGGGTGGTGTTTGTAAATGAACATACTATGTTAATTCTTATGGTCACACTTCATTTTAAATACACTGGAAATATTATGCCTGCCCTAACAGGAGAATATTGTGATGATCAAATGATAGTACATGTGAGAGAGCATTTTGAAAAACGTAGCGCTGTACATCCATATTAACATATTACTGTGTATACTCACCCCCTGCAGATTCCTTCTGTTCTTTATAACATTACTTCATGCCTATGGTTTAATTGAATACATTTTTTTGAAAATCAAGTTATTTTAAATATCAAGTGGTAAGAGGGGAGGAAAGAATGTGACCTTTCACATTATTATGGAATTATAAAATTTGGAATACTTTATCTTCTGTATTATCTGTGTCATCTCTTATTCTTTTTACTTGTAGAGCTTCCTTCATTTAGCCACCTGGAACTGGAACGGATGCCCATCGGAGTAGTTCTAACATTGACTCAGTTTCCTACAAGTGGCAAATGCCAAGCTAAGGTGACATTTAAGTAGGCACAGTGACCAAGAACCTTGCCTCTTCTCCTTCATTTTGCTATAAAGTCAGCATAAGGCTTCATGGCATCTTTTTTAAATAAACTTTTTATTTTATAATAGGTTTAGATTTATAGAAAGGTTGTGAAGATAGCACAGAGTTCCCATTTCCCATATAGCCAATGAGAAGAAGCCTCTATTATTAACATCCTACCTTAATGCGCTAACAGTTGTCATAATAAAGCAATGTTCATACATTATTATTATGTCCAATCTTTATTCAGCTTCCTTAGGTTTCACCTAATTCATTCTCTCTTCCAGGATCCCATCCAGTTTACCTGTCACACTTCATTGTTACATCTCCTTAGGATTCTCTTGGCTGTGACAGTTTCTTAGATTTAACTTGCTTTTGATGACCTTGACAATTTTGGAAGTACTGGGCAAGTATTCTATAGACTGTCCATCAATTGGGATCGGTCTGATCTTTCTTCTCATGATTAGACTGGCTGTTACGGGTTTTGGAGAGGAGATCACACAAGTCCAGTGCCATTCTCATCACATTATATCAAAGGTACATACAGTCAGTATGAACTTTTCACTGTTGATGTTTTTTGATTACTTAGCTAGGGTAGGGTTTGTTAGGGTTTTCCACTGCAAAATAGACTCTTTCCAAATAGTACTCTTTGGAAAGAAGTTACTTTGTGCAACCCACATTTAGGGAGTGGGGAATTATGTCCCACCTTTTAATGAATTAACTAATTTATTTTTAGTGACATATAGTTGATTATAATATTATGTTGGTTTCAAGTATACATTTCCCACCTTTTTGAAATAACAGTATTGACATAAATTATTTGGAATCATCATGCATGAAAGATTCATCTATTTTCACCATTTATATAATTAATCCCTTTATCTGTAAGGGCACACAGGTATTGGCTTTATACTTTGGATTATGATCTAATCTAATACTGCTTTATTTATTTTGTTGCTCTTATTGTTCCAGGTTTGGCCACTGGAACCTCTTTCAGTTATCCTGTGTCCTTTTCATATACTCTCAGCATTGCAAGGTGTTTAAAAATCCTTCCTTCCTTTCTGTTGCTAAAAGGTGCATCAGGTCAATCTTATGTATCTTCAGCCCTCGTTTTAGAATCAGCCATTTTTCTAAGGCATCGTGGTTCCTTTTCTTGGAGAATGGTGCTGGAAATCAAGATCTGGGCACTAAGTATGCTCATTGATACTGAAGTGTCATTACTTTAAGAACCTGTCAGTCGAGAGAGCAATAGAGCATATGTGTGTATACTAACCCAGTGTATATCTGTAAGTATATAAATACCTGCATGTTTATATCTATCCTTACCCATATCTATCCATCAGTAACTGTATCAAGCTAACCGTGGGTTCATGCTGATGTCTCTATCTATCATCCATTACCACACTGATTTATTTTAGCCCTCTTGCCTTGGCTATCTGTACAGCCCCATCTCACAGTAGGAAATCTGAACCCTACCATCTTGCATCTGTTTAATTAATTGTTCAGTTCCACTCTACATGTATAGTAGTTTCAGAATTGTTAATTCATACTTGCAAGGGAATAATTATATCAGAGTACAGCATGTAGGTGCAGTTCCTTCTAACTTTAGTTTGACAGACTCCACTCATTTCCAAAGTGACCTACATCGGCATCTTTTCCACATCAATGAAGTTGTTTCATGCATTTCCATTAATTACATTATCTTGTCACATTCTGTATTCCATCCTTTGAACCCCTTACTTCCTAAATAATTTTTAAATTTGCGTATATTTTACCTCCTTGTTTTTTTGAAGTTCTGCGGGTTTAGATAAATACATAGTGTCATATATTCACCATTATGGTATCCCTACAGAATGTGCTTTACCTATTCTATTCTGCCCAATCCTTGTCAACCACCGATTTGTTTATTCTCTCTGTAGTTTTGTATTTTCCAGGATATCCTATAAATGGAAGCATAAATTATAAAGCCTCCTCATACTAACTTATTTTACTTAGCAATATGCATTAAAGATTCACCTGTATTTTTGCATGGCTTTTTAGCTTATTATCTGTTGTACAGTTGTATCATAGTTTATCCATTCACCTATTGAAGGACATCTTGGTTGCTTCCACTTTTTGCCAATTATGAATAAAGTAAACATTCATGGGCAGGGGATGTATGTGTGTCTGTACGTGTGTATATCTAAGTTTTCAATTCAGATGGGTAAATATCTACGAATGTGATTGCTAGATTGTATGATAAGACTGTGTTTAGCTTTGTAAGAAATACCAAACTATCTTGCAAAGTAGCTGCACCATTTTACTTTCTTGCTGGCAAGAAATTAAAGCTCTTGGTGTCCTAGATTCTCACTAAGAGTTAGTATTCTCAGTGTTTTGGACATCACCTATTCTGTTAGGTATGTAGTGGTATGTCATAGTTCTAATCTTCATTAACTTAATTAACAGATGATGTTGAGAACTTTTACATATATACTTGTCATTGGTATATCCTCTTTGATGGAGTGCTTGTCAGATATTCTGCCTATTTATTAATTGCATTGTTAGTTTTCATATTCCCAAGTTTTAAGAGTTCTTTGTTTATTTTGGATACAATTATTTTATAGGCATGTCATGCAAATACCTTCTTGTCTGTGTTTTGTCTTTTAATTCCCCTAACAGTGTCTTTTGAAAAGCAAAATTTTTAAATTTTAGTTGAGTCCAACTTACCATTTCTTTTTGTCTTGGGTCATAATTTTGTTATTGTATTTAAAACTCACCTCCAAACCTAAGGACACACAGATTTTCTCTAATGTTTTCTTCTAGATGGCATATAGTTTCTCATTTTACATTTAGGTCTGCAATCCATTTTTTTTCTTTTCTTTTTTTTTTTTACATGAGGAACATTGTGATCCATTTTGAGTTAATCTTGGTGATAAGTATAGTGCCTGGGTCTATGTTAGTTATTATTATTATTTTACATGAGCACTGTTTTTTCCTCCAAGGGAGAATGGTTATCCTTCCTCCATTGAATTGTTTTTGTTGAAGATAAATTGACTGTATTTGCATGGGTTTATTTCTAGGCTTCTAACTCTGTTCCATTGCTCTGTGCATCTATTTTCTGCCAGTGTCTCATAGTCTTTGATCAATATAACTTTACACTATGTCTTAAAACCTAGAAGTGAGTCCTCCAACTTACTTTTCTTCAGTATTGTGGGCTACTCTATATTGTTTTCTTTTCCATGCAAATTTTAGAAACAGTTGTCAATATCTACAGGAGACTTTGCTGGAATTTTTACTGGAATTCTGAATCTATAGGTCAATGTTGAAAGAAATTACATTTAACAAAAGTGAGTCTTCTGACCCATGATGATGGGATACATCTTCAACACACTCTTATTTTTATACTACGAAATAACGAAAAATTCTGTGCCATTATTTAATAACACATGTTTGTTCCATTAAATACATCTTATAACTCTTATAACTCCAGAAGAGGAAAAAAGAAAAACTGTTTGCATAAAGTAAAGAGCAAAGATGAAGATTAGATATGTAAAGATGTGAGTCATGCTAATAGGTTTCCACATATACTCATATGAGAATATGAGAACTCTATCAAGCATATTATGATTTATATTAATCTTCAGTCTGCTTTGAATATTATAGACAGTGTAGAATTTGAAATTCATTCCACAGAAGATTGCCACACATGGTAAAAGAAAAGAGGAGTCTCATGGAATAGTGTTTCTCTCTACTAGTAGTGGAAGAAGGTTAGATAAGAGACTGTGAAGGGGTCAAAAAAGGCCTGGAACTAGGAAGAAGCTGGAACAATTTATTTGGAGCAGAGATGCAGAAATAACATAAGGCATTGGAAAAGAATACTTGGACAAAAAAAAGTAAGGATTTCAAATTACAGTATCAGAAATGAATGACCTATAAAAACACCCTCCTTCCCCCCAAGATTAAACTTGCTAAATAGTGACCAACATATCATAGAATGTTGTGAATACAAAACACAGGCTTATTATTTGAAACCCAATATTTGTTTCTAAATTAATAGCCTATTTTATTGGCCAGAGAGTTGCAAATTCTATGTATTTGAACAAGTTACATTTAGCCGGTTAAGGAGTATTTTCCTACAAGTAGAATAAGGCATTTTTTAAAATTCCAAAATGTAATAAAAATGAAAGTGGGCAAAGGCATATGAGGAAGTAACTATTCCAAACAATTATTTCGTTGTTAACATGCCAACAGAAGATTGGTTTTGAAAATATCTCTTTTTTTAAGTTCAGAAAAATAGGTTTTGTGTAATTCCCATAAGTAATTCAGCCATGAGCTATCAGCTACTGGTAATGAATTCTCCTACAAAGGAATAACTTATTTTTAGTGAGGCCACAAAAGCTGGGATGCTAGCAGGAGCTCAAAGGTGCAAAAGAACCCCATCTTATTAGCTACAGTACCACACTCACAGTATATATTGCATGATGATGCACATATTAAGTGATGAGAAGTTATTTATTTTCTGTGCATTAGACAGGAAATGGATAAATCACTTCTCATTTTGCCTGAAAGATCTAAGTTGTATTTTTGTCCGGATTCCAATTTCAGCACTTTAGACTTGTGATACTCTAATTGAAACAGTAGCATACACACATGCAAACACACAAACCTAAACAAATAAACTTCATGCTAAAGGTAGTGGATAGTAATGATAAGAAAATGAACAATCATGAATTTTTACTTTTCCAAAAATACCAAGTTGCCTATTAAAGCAAAATCATATCGCATCCTGTCTAAGGAAATATTTTTGTTGTAAGACATCCAAAATCTTAAGTAATGTTATCAGAATTTAAAATATAAAAAGTGTTGGTTTGTAAATCAAGTCATTATATCTCTATCTATTATTCTGTTCTGAATGGGCCAATTTATGGGTACCTATAAATAATAAAACCAAATTTTAAAAAATTAGTGGAATCCAGCATAAATTAAAATGTAAATTAAAGCCCTACCTAAATTCATTATCAGATATGTTGACTTAGAGTTACTAACTTTACTTTAAACTTGATAAGAATATATATAATCTGAATACTTTGTAGTACAATAAGTGTATGTGTCCCTGTATAAAAATTCACATTGATAATGGAATCTCCCTATAGTTAGTGTTCATCTGTTTTCCCTGTCAATATTTTAAAATGCTGATGAGGAATATAAATTCATGCGCAACACATTTAGATTTACTTATCAGTGCTAATTTTGTATTATTTTTATGTTTTTTCAAAACAATTATTATTGATGACATTCATGGAATAATCATATTGCATGAAAACTAATCATACTAAATAAAATTCTAGCAAGATTTAAGATTTGTGAAGGCTTCATATACATTGTCCAACCGAAGAATTTAGCAACTCTTTTAGAAAAAACTATAAGATGTTTAGTTTTCAGTATCATAAATGCCTTGAGAACCTAAGTGTTATATAGATCTTAGGTTCTCTAAAGAATTACACACACACATGCGTGCCGTGCACCTGATCACAAACATAAAGTCTTTTAAGATACACACACTTAAAAATATACACTCACACTTGTTGCAACCCCTTGAGGCCCATTATATGAGATCATTTTAAAGACATCTTCTCTAAGACTTCATTTAAATAATTTTGCCAAAACTATAATCTGTAACTGCTTTTATGGATAGAATATCAGACTACTAAAATAACAGCCAAAGACAATTTTCTAAATGAGATTCAAGGCACTTCCCTCTTTACAAGGCCTAAAAAGGTTAATCACTAACTTCTTTGCTTATAGTCACACATTTTTCTTACCATATTTTTGCAAAGATTTACTGGACTTCTCAGGTATGCTGGGAACTTCAGTAGGGATTTGGAATATATGAATCAAAAGTTCTTTCACTAAGGAACATGTAGACCAAAGAGGGAGGACAAATAAAAGTTAGATTGTAGTGTGAAGGTGTTTTACTGTTTGAACGCTGCATTGTGACATGAGGTGGGAGGAATGAATTATAACCCCTGGGGTGGAGAGTACTTCCTGACATCTTGACATTTCTCCCTGGTGATACTGCCTAGGAATTATGGCAGAAAAAGTGGATAGGTGGAGATAAAGAAAAAATATCATTAAAGAAGCTAGTGCAAACAAAGACATGGAACCAATTTTCAAAAGTGAAATCCTAAGGCAACACATTCAAAAAGTTTGCAAAGGTGCATGTACGTACAAGTATATGTTCTCTGTGTCAATGATATTCATTAATTTATTGACTGAATTTAACCCCAAAATTCAGAAATAAGGTTTTTGAAGAAAACAACCAAAAATATTCAAACATCCATATGAAGAATAAACATTGTAGTTAAAGGAAGAATAGGAGGAGAACCTTCCTACTAAATGTGAAAGTGCAGAAAACTTTAGCACTGAAGAAAACAGCACGGGATGGCACAAAAATAGAAATGTAATAAAAATTTTGCAAACCAAAGCAGCACTCCAAGAATGAGACCAAATCATGTATTTTAATACAGAGTTAACAGAGATGTCCAAGTCTGCTACACATAATTATTTACAGAATTGTCATGTACCCCTGGCTAGGAGGTGGGCAGTGGAGAGCATTCTTCTTCATTATTTATAGCATATACAGAAGTAAACTCATCAAGGATTACAGATGAGGTCAAAGAGATATGAAAAACTATACAAAATTGAAATGCTTCTCTTTCTTAGGTCATACCATCATTGAAGTAACAGTTATAGTATTAGCGCAGCTAAACTTTATTGTGTATCTGTCCTTCACGTACTGCAGTGCTTTCTCATTTAAACCAACATGTTTGTTATATAGAGTTTTAACTTTACAGGTTAAAAATGGATATCATTCTGCAGACCCAGCTCTCACAGGTCATGTCTAACTCCGCAAGTCTGTGCTGCTTTCTCAATTCCAGGCTCATCTTTCGTTCATTGCCTAAAGTGACTGCTTGATACTTTTAGGCATTATGTATGAAAATGTGTATCACTTCATGTTAACTGAATAGGTGATAAAACAAGATCTGATTGATTAGGCTAAAGAAAGCAATTTTGTCCCATAACTGTAAGAAAAATACTTCTTTGGTCATGATTTAAAGAATGAGTAAAATCAAAATGAATAATAAGTATACATTAATCCAAGCAGATATTAATATTTATGATAAAGCTTCAGTGGTTAAAACAGTATGTTACTGATCCTGACAATTAGATAAATGAAACACAATGGTTAAGCAAAAGACACATGTGCATATAGAAATTTTGTATGTGGTAAATGATGCTTTCAAAGAAGAGAGGAAAGAACAGCTCACTTGTAAATATTTTAACAATTGCCTATGTATTTAGCAATGTGACTGGAAGTCAGTTTTGCAACCTACAGTTTAATAATAAAGATTTTAATTTAAAAAACATAAACATTTAAGAATAAAATTGGAAACTGGTTACACAAAAGTAAATTCGAAATGGATCAAAGACCTGAATGTAAGTCATGAAACCATAAAACTCTTAGAAAAAAACATAGGCAAAAATCTCTTGGACATAAGCATGAGTGACTTCTTCATGAACATATCTCCCTGGGCAAGGGAAACAAAAGCTAAAGTGAACAAGTGGGACTTTATTAAGCTGAAAAGCTTCTGTACAGCAAAAGACACCATCAATAGAACAAAAAGGTACCCTACAGTATGGGGGAATATATTTGTAAATGACAGATCCCATAAAGGCTTGACATCCAAAATATATAAAGAGCTCACCCACCTCAACAAACAAAAAACAAATAATCCAATTAAAAAATGGGCAGAGGAACTGAACAGACAGTTCTCCCAAGAAGAAATTCAGATGGCCAACAGACACATGAAAAGATGCTCCACATCACTAGTTATCAGAGAAATGCAAATTAAAACCACAATGAGATATCACCTCACACCAGTAAGGATGGCCACCATCCAAAAGACAAACAACAACAAATATTGGCGAGGTTGTGGAGAAAGGGGATCCCTCCTACACTGCTGGTGGGAATGTAAATTAGTTCAACCATTGTGGAAAGCAGTATGGAGGTTCCTCAAAATGCTCAAAATAGACTTATCATTTGACCCAGGAATTCCACTCCTAGGAATTTACCCTAAGAATGCAGCACTCCAGTTTGAAAAAGACAGATGCACCCCTATGTTTATCACAGCACTATTTACAATAGCGAAGAAATGGAAGCAACCTAAGTGTCCATCAGTAGATGAATGGATAAAGAAGATGTGGTACATATACACAATGGAATATTATTCAGCCATAAGAAGAAAACAAATCCTACCATTTGCAACAACAAGGATGGAGCTAGAGGGTATTATGCTCAGTGAAATAAGCCAGGCGGAGAAAGACAAATACCAAATGATTTCACTCATATGTGAAATATAAGAACAAAGAAAAAACTGGAGGAACAAAACAACAGCAGAAACACATAACCCAAAAATGGACTAACAGTTACCAAAGGGAAAGGGACTGGGTATATGGGTGGGAAGGGGGAATAAGGGGATGGAGGGGGAAGAAAGGGGGCATTACAATTAGCATGTATAGTGTGGGGTGGGGGGCACGGGGAGGGCTGTGCAACACAGAGAAGACATGTAGTGATTCTACAGCATCTTACTATGCTGATGGACAGTGACTGTAATGGGGTTTGTGGGGGGACTTGGCTATGGGGAGAGTCTAGTAAATATAATGTTCCTCATGTAATTGTAGATTAATTATACCAAAAAAATTGGAAACTGGTTAAATCTTCATTTGGGAAGTTCTTTCAAAAAAAAAAGAATGAGTAAAATGTGAAAATTTAGAAATATACTGATTATTATGATTATCTCATCATATCATTCTTCTATTGTGCCTAATTCTTAAAAAACTCCAGAGAAAACCAACTTACCTAGTATTGGGAGTAAATTTGAATTTTAAGCCAGGGAATTTAAAAATGATATATAATGATTTTAATAGTGTGCATTTTGTGACACCTCCTAGGGCATCACTAATGTCTCAGATCATGATTTGAATTACAGTTATAATATTATTTTCACCAACTTTTCTACTTAGGCCCAAAAGGTTCTTAAAAATCTAGGATATAAATGCATTTTAAAATGTAAAGAACTGAGTTTAGCCCTATGCAGGGACTACAGAGCTCAGGTGAAGTGGCAGCTGTGTCTGCTTTCCTTTGAGGCGGTCTTGTTGATTTGACATTTCAGCTTTAGTTCTTCAGCTTTGTTCCTCTACTTGGTTCAGGAAAACAGTATGCTTGGTGGGTACTCATTTATGTGTGTTTGTGAGTGAGCATGGGTTACACATATGTTTGTGATTGATTATACAGTAACATTTTAATCCAGTTTTCCCAAAGATGTATTTGGTAGTGCTGTGTAGAAAAGCTGTGGCTCCCGTGCTTCTATACATGACAAATCTTTTCCACTTGTTTTAAGCAAGAATTAATTCTTTAGACTGAAATAGGCTCAGATCACTCCATCATGTCAGCATGCAGGCAATATTTGTTCCTCAAGGGAAGATAAATTGCTTATAGATCTAGAGGATAGAATCAGAGAACTCAAGAGCCAGAGTACCAGATTTTCCCATCATAATCTTTAAGCACATTAGAGGGGGAAAAAAACCTTCCTGTCAAATTAATAGGTTAGTATTTAGAGACTTTATTTGAATGTGTACGTGAGCAAAGAAGACCCTAGTAATAAGAACTCAGAAGCAAAGCCAGTCATCCCACACATGCCAGAGCAAAGCCAGCAGGACTACGACACTAACAAGCACCCCTGGAAAGGTTTCAGCCCCTACTTGAGGGCATCCTTTATGACTGGACATGGAGACTCATACCAAAATATTCTAGTCTGTATAACTCAGTGTAAATAAATAAATATGTGCATTGTCTGTGGCCTCAAACTTTTGCATATTTCTATAAGATAACATTCCATTTCCAGTCAACCAAAGTTATTCTTACTTTGTTATAACTATTTGGGTATCTTGATGTCATGATTCTTGCTCTTAACTGTTCTTAATTATCTCTACATCCTGTATCATTCAAAAATGTACTTCCTGAAAAATAATGTGGTGCATCTCAACTGCACGTTGCCTGTGATTTTGCACTGGTTGACAATAAGCTGCTTTTCCCAAGTGTCCTCCCTTGAATTATCCCTCTCCCCATTTGTCATCGCAAGCTGGGGGATTTGCACTGTCTAGAAACATAGGGGCCAGCGCAGGCAGGATGGCTTTAGTGTCTTTGTCATACTATTCGTCAAATACTTTTAGTACTACTCCTGCTAAGTCATAGGAAGTGAACAGTTATAGCTCCTTTAAATGAGATTCCTTAAAATGCATTCAAAATGTATAACTTTATCAAAAATATATACGATATTTTAAAACGTAGAATGAAGCAGGTAGATGGTTTCCCTAGGCATATCATTTTGGAAGTATTTATGCATGTTAGTATGTAAAATATTTTAAATAATGAAATATTTTACGCCAACAAATGTGTTATGTCATGTGGTTTCCTGCAAGGGACTATGATCTAAAATTTCCTTTGACACTGTTAATCATCCTTAAAGATATATTAATTGAGTGGTTGCTAGTTATCAAAACTATAAAATTGGCAGTATAAAGATAATTGTCTTTTGGCAACCTATTTATTACTAGAAAAATCCCAAAGCTTTACTGCACACTGTTCAAGAGTAATAGTGTCCAAAGAAAATCAAAATCTTATTTTTTGATGATATTTCATGCAGAAACTGTCACCAGTTGTTAACATAAGAAATACCACCATGATTAATTCATTAGGGAGAAATAAACTTTGTCTTATGTTATTCTTATTCATATTTTAAGAAGGGTTAGATATTGGATACCTAAGAAATTTTATTTCATAAAATAAATTCACTCATGTAATGCATAGGATATTATGTTCTCCAATATGAATTTTTAGACTGTACTAAAAGGAAAGCAAGGATTTGAAATGGCCAATGTAAGTTAATCACTTTGGAAGATTATAAAGAGGGTTAATTAGTATTTAATTAATAAATTAGGGTTAACTAATTTCTGCAAATTAATATTTTCAGAAAGTGATTCCACCAGAATCATAGATGCGTGGGATCCATTTCATTTGTGCACACTTCTTACTACAGAGTGTATTTTGCACTGAGCGGAAATCAACCTGTTTGCAATTCTCCACAGCATGCTCAGGTCTGCTCAAGATAAGTCTGCACCTTCTTCTACCTGGGAGCCTGACTGCTTGATGACTACCAAATGCTTTCTTTAAAATGTGTTTACCAACTAGGTGAAACAGAGCCAATTTTTTCCGGTTGTTTTCGTAAGAGAAAATTCTAGTCTCTTCAAAATTCTTGTTATCTCTAGGTTGCAAATATCTTTTTTGAAGTAAGAGTTCTGAAAGGAGCAAATTCCCTGTGTAGTCATGTGGCACACTTTTAGATCATCTTAAATCTGTGTTTTATTAAGATCGAGACAGTTCTTAAATTATCTCACGGTGAATTATGTTCTGGCTCCTGGGTTGAGAATCTCTCATTCACATTCAGTCCAATGTCAATCAGTCATTACACTCTTTTGGTGTTCTACCAGCTACAAATTGTCAAACTCTTACATATAGTCTGTTGTTTAAAGCCTACCCCCAAAATTTCAGGAAATACTTATAAATTTTTTTCTAAAATCATTTGTCTGTAAACACTATTACTTACTCAAATGATATATATTACTGTGTGTCAGGGACACTTGAAGGAAAAGCAGTATTCTGCATATAAAACAGACTTGGCCGTGGTCTCACAGAGATCACCATGAGCATATCACTGAACTTGGGTGTGCTTTATTTTTTTTTCAACTGAAGAATGAGGGAGTTTGATTTTCTGAATAGGAAAGAGTGGCTAAATTAGAAAACCTAAATGGGTTCTTGGAGGTCACACTTTTCTTTCATAAATTCCCATACCTATTTCCAAAACTGCTCCAAGGATTTTCAGGTTTAAAAAAAGATTCAATTTTCATTCCATGTGAGTACAGTTTTCTTATTTTATATTTAGAAAAATATGTTAAAAATATATGAACACCATAGTACACCAAATGCAGTTTTCCATACTAAATATAAAATTTCTCAAATGTATTCACATCCAGTAACAGCAAGATTAGAAAAACTGAGAATTTAAAATTCCATTTAGGCTTAAGAAACCTTGGTCATGTCTTCTGAAAGATCTGATTTAAATATAAAACTATTGAGGTATAGTGTACAGTGAATGTCCAATGACTATTTTCTAAGTTAATTATTTGAAAATCAACAATGAATTCTGAACAAAAATGAAATCTTAACAACAAAAACTAATTTTTATAATTCACAGTGCTTTTAAAAATCTGCCTATTTATCTGAAACGTAGAAAGACTATTCAGTAAATGTTGAGCTGTATTTAGATAAATTATTTTTAAAATATAGTTAAAGAATATGAAATTACAAACAATCATGTAGTCATGGAGAATAAAAATTGTCATGTGTGACATAGACAATTGAAAGCCATTTTAGAATTAAACAAAACTCCGAATTTATAGTCAAAGTTTGATTATTTACATGAACTAACAACTTGGGTAAATGAGCTTCTTTGTAAATGATACATTTGGTCACTTAAGTGACTATACACCTAAGAAAATGCCATAAACAAAAAATAAATAAAAATACATTAAATTGAGAGAATGAAAGCTCTCCCCAAGTCAACGTCATTTTTAAACAAAGAGGTTCTTAAACAAGTGAACTGTCTTTTCTTCCTTAGTCCCCTTTGCGATCAACTGCCTCAACTTCCACAACTCTAAAGGCATAAGTTTTGAGGGCAGATAATCTTTTGGCCCTGGAACCATTATGTTTTGGATGGATAGAGGGTGAAAATTAGCAAGGCCAATGCACTTTTATTTGCTGCGAAATTCCACAGCGGAGAGAGGAAGTGTTCTTCTGTATCGTTTCTGCCAGATCATAAGTTAACCTCCGGTATATGACATTAAGGAGATAGTTTTGTTCTGTAAATGGGTAGGATAGCATATGGCTTTGATGTTAGTGTAATGTTAATCACAAGCTACATGATAGGCTATCTTACAATTCCATAATTAATCACAGAAACAAATGCTTTTATTATCTGCACAGCATGCATATTTTGGTATCAGTAACCTTTAGGAAACAATGAGTATAAAATTTTGATTAAAAAATAGACATGAGGATGTTGTACTAGAAAGTCATATCTAGCATGTAGGGAGTGAATTTTTGAGTCTCCTCAAAAGAGACGCCTTTGCCTTCTGGCAGGGTGAGTACAAAGTGACTGGCCCAGGGTGAAGAGTGCCTCCCAGTACTGAGAGGGCCTTGAAAGCAAGCAAGATGCCTTTCTTCAAGACACCAGCTCTGGCATTATACCACCTAACCGTATGCTTTCTAGTTGAGTTCTCCCCTAGTGTACATTGGTATGTATTTGCCAAATTAAGTATGAAGAATTTCAGTGAAGTCAGCTGCTCAAGTACAAGATTATGGCATTGCAGTTCTCTTGAAACCAAAATTTTTGATTATCTGGAGTGTCTTATTCTCAAATCATCCTGAAATTCAGAGTTCCTGTTCTTAATCCTTACTTGGAATTTTTATGACAATCAATATGAAATTAGAATATTGGTGGAAAAAAGTTAACTGGAGAATGAATGAAAACTGATCCCATCCGGTTTTCTTAAAAATGGAGGAAATCATATTTTCTGACTTTTCTCTGCTGTTCCAAGTGCAAAGCAACACATAATTTATATGTAATTCACACACGAATAGAGAGGTTTTTCATACTGATTGCTTTCACTCTAATAGTGCTCTACAAACAAATAAAGAAATTAACTGATGTTACCCCTGCTCAGATGATCTTCCTTTGGAGATGTGACATTTAATCTGATTATTCATGAATATTTTAATGAGAGATTTATCACATGCCAATCATTAGACGCTGAATATTAAAATGCAACCAATCATGCAATGTTGATGACAAGCTTCCATTTCTAATTTGTGGGAAAGAAGCAGCAAACAAGATGAGTTGAATAGTTCAGTTTTATTTCTTTTTGTTAAATGTCTTGTGGTACATATATGCGGCCAGGGTAAAGAGAATTTCCTGTCCAAACATCATGATAGCAATCAGCTTTCCTCTCTCGGTCCAATTAAATTAATAGTACTTCAGTTTAGCAGGAATAAGACATATTAATGACTAATAGAGGACTAGCTGTTCAGTTTTAATATGCAAGCAACTCCAAATTGATAGATGGTTTTGGGATCACCAAAGCTTATTTGTAAATCTACTGTTTGGAACTTCAGCAAGTCATACCCTTTCCATAAGAAGTAATTTAACAAAGCATGATAGAATCTTAGATCTGCTTATAGAAGCTGATTTAACCTCACTAAATTTGGTCTCTCAGGGCAAAGAATATATCCAGTGATGAGCACAGTGCCTCAAATATAGCAGGCACTCAGTTACATAGCAGATGGATGAGCGAAGGAAGGAATGAAAAGTACTAGAATGGGTTGTACCATGAGGGTGTAAAAATCTCAACATGATTTCAATTCTGTTTCTATATGAAAGCAGAATTCAGTGCTGGTCCAGGAAACACAGCAGCCCTCTTCTCACGGCTCTGCTCTTCAGTAACCAGCAGTGGGGGGCACTTTCTCCCCACAGCTGATCAATTCCCGGGGTTACTCTGGGCATTGGAGGATGGGACTCACAGAGCATCAGAGGGATGGTGAAGGTTTGTTTAGCTCCTTAGGCATGGGGATGACACAAGGTGGAGAAAGGACAGGTCAGATTGGTTAGTTGCTTGGGACACTAAGCAATAAAACACCCCTGAAAGTGTAAAGCAAAGATGGTAATTGTATTTACCAGAATTCTTCTTGGACTACTGTGAAGAAATTCTCGAATAAGCTGGCTGGGGCCGACTGTATGACACTCTAGTCCCTTCCATTCACAGCGAAGCTCGTGTGCTCCAGGAATTGTTTGCTAGTGGCTGTGTGTCTGCTTGGTTAAGTGGATCGTGCAAGATGCAAGGGCCTTGCCTTCTGGAATCCTACCCTTTTACCTTTGCCTTCAGCTGGGCACTAGGCCTCTCCTCTAAAAAATATTAAGTAAATATTTAGAGGATCCATTTGAAGGGGTATCAAATCACTTTGTCAAAGGGATTCAACTGCCCTTCACCAATTCTGGGCCTGGAAGTATGACAGTGAAAAGGAGATATTATTATTCTAAGAGCAGATAAACAAAGCAGTCTTAATTATTGTTTGTTCACGTTTAGGAAACTGCCTTATAATATATAAGACAATTTTATAATGCTGTTGCTTTTCAACATCTTCAAAATCAGGTGCACTATTTCCTATCAAAATGTGGGTTCTATGGGAAAGCGATAGAGACAGAGAATGGATCAGTGGTTCTCAGTAGCTGGAGGTAGGAGAGGAGTGGACTGCAAAGACGCCCAGAGGAATTTTGGGGAGTGTTGAGACTGCTCTGTATCTTGAATGTGCCTGTGATACCCGACTTTTACATTTGCCAAAACTCACAGAACTGTGTATTAAAAAGGGTGAATTTTATGATATGTAAATTATAATTAACAAATGAATTTTTTTAAAGTGTTTATATTATGATTCTAAAGATTCAGATTCATATAATTTTGAGGGTGTTACTGAAAACAAGCTTGAGTTTCTCTTCATTTAAAATATTGCTGCAATGGATTAGGATTTCCAGTATCTTTTCCAGTTTCTGCCTCTTCTGATTCTCTGTTTAAATAACTAAGTAAACCTGAAATTACTTGGCCGCTTTATACTAGCGATG
This sequence comes from Manis javanica, assembly GCF_040802235.1. Lineage (NCBI taxonomy): Eukaryota > Metazoa > Chordata > Mammalia > Pholidota > Manidae > Manis > Manis javanica. Next base: position 8,404,843 of record NC_133161.1, on the reverse strand, counting down.
GCCATTATTCCACAAATCTATGCTCAGATAATAATTACCTCCTCATAATTGTCTAGTATGCAACTATGGTCAACCACTGAAAATCATTTTAATTTCTCTTCAGCTCACTGATTATCTGTAGAGGGCATTTTGTTTCTAGGTCACATTGTCTCAGCACACACAGCGAGCTCTAGTTGAGCCAAACCAGATTTCCTTCAAAAGCTCTGACACTGGGAGTCTGCTCTGGCATTTCATTTGTTTATATAGAAAATGTTAGGAATCTTTTTGCCAAGTCTAAGTTATGATTTCAAAATCCTCTCAACCTTTCTTCTCAACTCGAGTCCAAACTTAAAACTGAAATTGGCCCTACAGTCACCGCCAGAGGCACAGAGAGAAATACACTATCACAGTGTTATTGGACACACACATATAAATTGCACATGTCTGAACTTCAGAAAGATAACACGGTATTCACAATTCAGGTGATAACATCTGATAAATTTGTCAGCCACAAATTTAATTGAATAAAAACCTAAGAAGAAATTATACTTATTCCTGAAGACCAAATACTGAGATTTTCCCAAGCAGCTCACTGTAAATGATCAAAGGAATGCTTCGTAAACTCTAGTAGCAGCACAGTAAGTCATCTGACTGAGATAGATGCCCCGATACATTAAATCTGAAATTACAGAAATCTAAAAACATGGTGTTTTCTTAATTTTCCATTTTTCAAGGCATATTGCACCTGAAAACTACTCAAAGGTGCAATATTAATCAAGGGGAGTTTTGGTTTGTACTTCACACATTGGTTGACAAGATATCTCCTAGAATACTCTTTATGGCTATGGGTTGGACCTCATTGAGTCACATGCTTTGGTTTTCACTCCTGTTTGTCCACTAGAGTTTTATTTCTTCTTCTTTTCAATAGGAAGCTCAGTGGCCCCTGCCAAGTTTGCCCCAACAGCTAAAGGCTTTGTTAATACTCACTGCTATTTTCTTGGCAGTCACTCAGGTATATTTATTACTCCTACTCAATATTGTTTTATTACTCCTACTCAATAATGACTATTAGAAAATGCTCTTTGACTTGATCTTTCTTAATTTGTCTTTGCTTAGGGCCAGGGTTGTTTTTGAAGTTGAGCAGATACTGGTGTGTAATGCCCCCATGCAGGGTACCCCTGCTGCACAGGCAGCGATTCCTACATACCATCACATGCAACTCAGCCTGCTTGAGAAAGGAAATTGAATTTGAAATTATAAAATACTGAGCAGAAAACATTAATGTAGCAGTTTAATTATTCAGGTCAGTATTAACCCATGTTTGTCTAATTCTTGATTTTTGAAAGAACGAAACCAGTATTAATATTTACATTATTTAAATTGTAGAAATTTGTACACTTCTATAGAATCAGCCATATCTGAAGTGCATAATTATTGTCCCTAACCCAGGTGATCACCTTGGGAACCTATAATGACCTTAGTTTGAGTCATATGCACACCTGTTGCAGTCACTCATACTGTGTGGCAGGTTGTAGGACAATCCAAATCAGTTCTAGTGATAAACCCAATCTGTTAGTTGCTTACACTGAACATCCTTATTATTCTTGTCTGTGAGCTCATATCAAGGTTAAAAGAAACTGACTGAATTGAAGGGGAGTTTATGACTACTCCCAAATGATGCCATATCCAAAGAAAGACCTGACAGTGACTTAAATTATTAAGCATTACAGGAAATCCCTGTCTCTCTGCAGTGGTAAGTTCCTTGAGGCTCTGACAACTGACCTCTAACTTGTTGGACAAGGTGGGTAGGGGTGCGAAGGCAGCCGTGGTGCGCATGCTCCGTTTGGGCTGCAGCAACTGTCACCTGAAATCTCACTTGGCAGCCCATCAAAAAATAAATGTAGATCTTCATGGATCTCACAGCTATTTCTTTAAAGTGCTGTACCCCAGGTATAAATCACCTGATTCAATCTGGTAGTTAAGACATGTCTATGAATATTATAAATTTGAGGCTAAAAGGCCAATAGCCCAATGTTTTATTCTGTGTATTTCATATATATATATATATATATATATATATATATATATATATATATATATATATATATATACATATACCTACACATTTTAAAATCATCATCTCACCTCTAATTATATTCCTTCTCACTTTGTCCTATACTTTTCCATTGAAGAAAATCAAGAATTCAGATAAATTATTAATAGAAACATATTAATTATCTAGCCTGACATCTTTTACCAATGAAGAGCTTAAGGTCCAAAGATACACAACAATTGGCAAGTTTTCTCTCTGATTAGTAGCAGAACAAGCCCTCTTTTTCTGTGGTAGCCAAGTTTTCTCTAAACTCAGTGTTTTCGGTATTATTATTTAGATTTTGAACATACTCTAGTTTTGATTCCAGAGGTAGTAGAAATATCCATAGTTTACAGAAACATACAGAAAGCTCACTGCTCAAACAGCACGTTACATATGGCTTGTAGAAATACTAGGACATGGAAGTTTAAGTTTATACCTTTACGTGGCCTCCACGTCAACAGGGACCACCCAGCCTTTGGGTCTAGAGTTGTTTGAGACCCTGTGTCCACGCAGGGAGCCTTGGCCCTCTCCAAGTTCTCCTCCCATTCCTCAGAACTTCGCCTGCCCAGGATTGACCTGTGCTTCCACCTCCTGAGCTCTCCTGTTGTCTGTGCTTGGCGGTGTCGGCTCAGTCGGGAACCTGGATTCTCTCCTAGGCTGGGAGATCCACTGCTTTCTTTCTTGATTTTTCCCAAAGTTCAAATTATCCTTCTTGTCTTATGTGGAGTTTTTTCTAAGCCTTTGTCTCAAGCTTGCAAATGCAGACCCTTCCAGGAGCCATCCGATTATCTGCCTGACTAGATAATTCTAGGATTCGATAGAGAAGAATGTTTTTCTATCTGAAAGAAACTGGTGAAATGTTCTGTTTTCATCTCCACTACTTAAAAAGGATGAAATACGTTACTGGAAAAGGCAGAAAATGAATGACATCCTTCTCTGTAGTAAAGGAAACCCCTGAAACCTCTGATGTTCAGGGAGCACCAGCAGTGACTGCATCCCATGTACCCAGCAGCCCTGTAGGTACCACCTCATCTCAGGTCTTCTCTGCAAAAATCATCAAGATGGAGTCTCGTGTCCTTGCCATTTTATGGGGGAGGAACTGAACTTCAGAAGGTAAATAAAACTTCTCTGAGAGAAAATGGCTTTTGGTTACCCCTCACCACCATTTATCATGACCCAGTTGCTAGGACGTTGCCAATCTGGTCATGTCCACTTCAGCCTGTGATCTCGCACTCCCCAATTCCTCCTCAGGGGGTGGAGTTGATCTGAGTCATCACGAGGAATAAGGGAAGTAGTTGGTGATGGCTGAGCGCTTTCTATGTGCCAGACGTTATGGTCAATATTGACAGGCTCATGTAGGACTCTGATCATACTAAAGACGTGGTCAGTATTATAGAAGTTTTAGTAGAAGGGGAAACTGAAGCTTTGCCCATGACGACACCAGAGCTAGGAATCCGGAGAAGAAGGAAGGGTGTCTGACTCCAGAGTTTGTTCTAGAACTTCCTTGAGAAAGTCAGCACCACCCTAGTCTCGGTAGTTGGCAGTCTCAAAGCTCAGTAGTGAAGCTTTGCCATTGAGGTCCTGAGGTCAGAGTATAAGAAAGTCTTCCGGGGGTTCCTTAAGTCATGAGGCAGGGCGCCTGCCTTTGCCCTCTACTTTCCTCATGTTTCTGGAGCGTGTCGAGAGAGGAAACAAGGAAACTATAATCCTATGCTTCTCATGAAATAACTTCACAAAACATTTTTATTTTAAAAACATAAACCATTTTTTTTTTGCATTTATGTCTTTCTTGCTCCTTTCTTTGGAATATTTCTACCTGGAGTTTACAAGGAAATTATACTGAACACTGATATGAATCCCAAATGAAAGATACACTTAATTTCTAACATTCTGAAATATCAGGAAGTCATTTTGGAGAGAGAGTGTCTTTGGTGGTTGACTGTAATTTACACTGTGGTCGGATAACGTGTACATTGTAGGTCAATCATCTAAAGGCCAGAAGGTCACCTTGGGTGAGTAAGTCTGATACCAGACTGAAGAAGTGCCAATTCACCTCCTCCTGCACCTCTTTCTCCTCATTTTTTGGTCCACTTAATAAAATTTAATGCTCATATCTCTTATTTATGATTTTAAAAGTTATTTCATAAAAGATCTAGGGAAAATTCATAATTTTTCTTTTATAATGTAGAAAATTTAAATAAATCAATTAGCATATGCCTAATTTTATGTACTCATTAATTTATTAATTTCTTAATGAATTATAGTTGGAATACAATATTGGTTTTAAGTATACAACATAGTGACTCAACAGTTACATATATTATTAAATTCTCCCTCTAACTTACAGTCAACATAGAAAGATGTTGCATAATTACTGACTATATTCTGTATGCTGTACTTTCATCCCCATGACTCATTTATGTTATGATTGAGATTTTGTGCCTCTTTATCATGTTCGCCTATTTCACCAACCCACCTTAAGCCTTCTCCCATGGTAACCAGCAGTCACTTCTCAGTGTCTGTGAGTCTACTGTTGTTTTGTTCTGTGTTGTTTTGTTTATAGTTTCCACATAAGAGTATAATCATATTGTCTTTATTTTTTCCTGCCTGGCTAACCTCACTTACTATAAAACCCTCTTAGTCCATTCATGTTGTTGCAAATGGCAAAATTCTTTTATTTTTTATGGCTGAATAATATTCCATTATGTGTATGAACCACCTCTTCTTTATCCATTCATCTACTGGTGGACACTTAGGTTGCTTTCATTTCTTGGCTATTGTAAATAGTGCTGTGATAAACATAGGGGTGCATATGTCTTTTTCAAAGTGGCCTGCTGCATTCTTAGGGTCAATTCCTAGGAGTGAGATTCTTGGGTCAAATGGTATTTCTATTTTGAGTTTTTTGAGGAACTTCCATATTGCTTTCCACAATGGTTGAACTAATTTACATTCCCACCAGCAGTGTAGGAAGGTTCCCCTTTCTCCACATCCTCGCCAACATTTGTTTGTCTTTTGGATTTTGGCCATGCTGGTGTGAGGTGATACCTCATTGTGGTTTCAATTTGAATTTTTCTAATGATTAGTGATGTGGAACTTCTTTCCACGTGCCTGAAGGCCATCTGAATTTCTTCTTTGGAGAACTGTCTGTTCAGCTCCTCTGCCTATTTTTTAATTGGATAATTTACTTTTTGTTTATATATTTTGGGTGTCAACCTCTTATCAGATCTGTCATTTATGAATATATTCTCCCATACTGTAGGATGCCTTTTTGTTCTACTGATGGTGTCCTTTGCTGTACAAGAAGCTTTTCAGCTTGATATAGTTCTACTTGTTCAGTTTTGCTTTTGTTTCCCTTGTCCAGGGGGAGATATTTGTGAAGAAGTTGCTCATGTTTATGTTCAAGAGAGTTTTACTTAAGTTTTCTTCTAAGAGTTTCATGGTTTCATGACTTACATTCAGATCTTTGATCCATTTTGAGTTTACCTTTCTGTATGGAGTTAGACAGTGACCCAGTTTCATTCTCTTCCATGTAGCTGTCCAGTTTTGCCAACACCAGCTGTTGAGGAGGCTGTCATTTTCCCCATTGTATGTCCATCGCTCCTTTATCATATATTAATTGACCGTATGTGCTTGGGTTAATATCTGGACTCTCTATTCTGTTACACTGGTCCGTGGGTCTGTTCTTGTGCCATTACTGTGGCTTTGTAGTAGAGCTTGAATTTGGGAAGTGAGATCACCCCTGCTTTTTTCTTCCTTCTCAGAATTACTTTCACTTTTCAGGGTCTTTTGTGTTTCCATATGAATTTTAGAACTATTTGTTCTAGTTTGTTGAATAATGCTATTGGTATTTTGATAGGGATTGCACTGAATCTGTAGATTGCTTTAGGCAGGATGGCCATTTTGACAATATTAATTCTTCCTACCCAAGAGCATGGAATGAATTTCCATTTATTAGTGTCCTCTTTAATTTCTCTTGAGTGTCTTGTAGTTTTCAGGGCATAGGTCTTTTACCTTTCACTTCCTTGGTTAGGTTTATTCCTAGGTATTTTATTCTTTCTGATGCAATTGTGAATGGAATTGTTTTCCTGATTTCTCTTTTTGCTAGTTCATCATTAGTATATAGGAATGCAACAGATATCTCAGTATTAATTTTGTATCCTGCAACTTTGCTGAATTCAGATAATATAGTAGTTTTGGAGTGGATTCTTTAGGATTTTTTATGTACAATATCATGTCATCTGCGAACAGCGACAGTTTGGCTTCTTCCTTAACAATCTGGATGCCTTTTATTTCTTTGTGTTCTCTGATTGCCATGGCTAGGACCTCCAGGAGTACATTGAATAAAAGCCGGGAGAGTGGGCATCTTGTCTTGTTCCCAATTTTACAGGAAAACCTTTCAGCTTCTCACTGTTCAGTATGATGTTGGCTGTGGGTTTGTCATATATGGCCTTTATTATATTGAGGTACTTGCACTTCATATCCATTTTGTTGAGAGTTTTTATCATGAATGAATGTTGAATTTTGTCAAATGCTTTTTCATTATCTAGGAAAATGATCATGTGGTTTTTGTCCTTCTTTTTGTTGATGTAGTAGATGATGTTGATGGATTTTCAAATGTACCATCCTTGCATCCCTGGGATAAATCCCACTTGATCATGGTGTATGATCCTCTTGAGGTATTTTTGAATTCAGTTTGCTAATATTTTCCTGAGTATTTTTGCATCTATGTTCATCAGGGATATTGGTCTGGAGTTTTCGTTTTTTGTGGGGTTTTTGCCTGGTTTGGGTAGTAGAGTGATGCTGGCTTCATAAAGTGAATTTGGAAGTATTCCCTCCTCTTCTATTTTTTGGAAAACTTTAAGGAGGATGGGTATTAGGTCTTCTCTAAAGGTTTTATAAAATTCAGCAGTGAATCCATCTTATCCAGAGGTTTTGTTCTTAGGTAGGTTTTGATTACCAATTCAATTTCATTGCTGGTAATTGGTCTGCTTTGATTTTATGTTTCTTCCTTGGTCATTCTCGGACGGTTGTACTTTTCTAGAAAATTGTCCATTTCTTCTAGGTTATCCAGTTTTTTAGCATATAGATTTTCATAGTATCCTATAATAATTATTTGTGTTTCTCTAGTGTCCATCATGATTTCTCCTTTCTCACTTCTGATTCTGTTTATACATGTAGATTCTCTCTTTTTCTTAATAAGTCTGGCTAGGGGGTAATCTATTTTGCTTATTTTCTCAAAGAACCAGCTTTGGTTTCATTAATTTTTTCTGTTGTTTTATTCTTCTCAATTTTATTTATTTCTTCTCTGATCTTTACTATGTCCCTCATTCTACTGACTTTTGGTCTCATTTGTTCTTCTTTTTCCAGTTTCAATAATTGTGAATTTAGACTATTCATTTGGGATTGTTCTTCCTTCTTTAAATAGGCCTGGATTGCTATATACTTTCCTCTTACAAGTGCCTTTGCTGCATCCCACAGAAGTTGGGGTGTTGTGCTTCTGTTTTCATTTGTCTCCATATATTATTTGATTTCTGTTTTTATTTGGTCACTGATCCATTGATTATGTAGGAGCATGTTGTTAAGCCTCCATGTGTTTGTGAGCCTTTTTGTTTTCTTTGTACAATTTATTTCTAGATTTATATCTTTGTAGTCTGAGAAGTTGGTTAGTACAATTTCAGTGTTTTTGTATTTACTGAGGTTCTTTTTGTGGCCTAGTATGTGGTCTATTCTGGAAAATGTTCCATGTGCACTTGAAAAGAATGTTTATCCTGCTGCTTTTGGGTGTAGAGTTCTGTTGATGTCTGTTAGGTCCATTTATTCTAATGTGTTGCTCACTGCCTCTGTGTCCTTACTTATTTTCTGTCTGATTGATCTGTCCTTTGGAGTGAGTGGTGTGATGAAGTCTCCTAAAATGAGTGCATTGCATTCTATTTCCTCCTTTAGTTCTGTTAGTATTTGTTTCACATATATAGGTCCTCTTGTGTTTGGTGCATAGATATTTATAATGGTATATCCTCTTGTTGGACTGACCCCTTTATCATTATTTAATGTCCTTCTTTGTCTCTTGTTACTTTCTTTGTATTGAAGTCTATTTTTCTGATACAAGTACTGCAACACCTGCTTTTTCCTCCCTATTGTTTACATGAAATATATTTTTCCATCCCTTCAATTTTAGCTTGTGTATGTCCTTATGTTTGAGGCAAGTCTCTTGTAAGCAGCATATAAATGGGTCTTACTCTCTTATCCATTCTATTACTCTGTGTCTTTTTATTGGTGGATTCAGCCCATTTACTTTTAAAATGATAATCGATAGGTATGTACTTATTGCTATTGTAGGCTTTGGATTCATGGTTACCAAAGGTTCAAGGGCAGCTTGTTTATTATCTGTCTAACTTTACTCACTTTTATGCTATTATAAACACAGTCTGATGATTCTTTATTTCTCTCCCTTCCTTCTCTTCCCCCTCCTGTCTTTATATGTCAGGTGTTTTTTTTCTGTGCTCTTTTGTGTTTTCCTTGACTGATTTTGTGGATAGCTGATTTTAGTTTGCCTTTAGTTAGTATTTGGTTCGTCTACGTTCTTTGCTGTGGTTTTATTTTCTCTGCTATTTAGCCTTAGGCATACTTCCATCTGGAGAAGTCCCTTTAAAATATATTGTAGAGATGTTTTTTGGGAGGTAAATTCCCTCAACTTTTGCTTATCTGGTAATTGTTTAATCCCTTTTTCAAATTTAAATGATAATCATACGGATACAGTATTCTAGGTTTCAGACCCTTCTGCTCCATTCCATTGCATATATCATACCACTGTCTTCTGGCCTGTAAGGTTTCTGCTGAGAAGTTTGATGATAGCCTGATGGGTTTTCCTTTGTAGGTGATCTTTTTTCTCTCTCTGGCTGCTTTTAATACTCTGTCCTTGTCTTCGGTCTTTGTCATTTTAATTATTATAGTCTTGGTGTTGTCCTCCTTGGGTCCCTTGTGTTGGGAGGTCTGTGGGCTTCCATGAACTGAGAGACTATTTCTTTCCCAGATTGGGGAAGTTTTCAGCAATTATTTCTTCAAAGATGCTTCTTAGCCCTTTTACTCTTTCTTCTTCTGGTACCCCTTTTATGCAAATATTGTTCCATCTGGATTGCTTGCACAGTTCTTTCAATATTCTTTCATTCGTAGAGATCCTTTTATCTCTCTCTGCCTCAGCTCCTCTGTATTCCTGTTCCTATTCTCTGATTTTCATTCGATTAACAGTCTCTTCCACCTCATCCAGTCTGCTCTTAAGTCCTTCCATTGTTTCTTTCATTTCTATTATCTCCATCTTGAATGCATCCTTTAACTCTTGAAAATTTCTCTGTTGCTCCATGAGGATGCTATTAATTTTCTTTTGAATTCTTTTTCTCTTTCAGGAAGATTAGGGATTTAAGTCTCACCAAGCCCTTCCTCTGGTGTTTGAGGGATTTTGGGCTGAACAAAGATTTTCTGCCTTTTCATGGCAATGAGAGTGATCACCCGCGAGTGGCACATGTTTCCGCTGGGAGAGCAAAGTCCCTTCCTGCTTACCGGTCACCTTGCCTGTCTCTGCTGTCTGTAACAGCTAACCGCACACTGGGAGTGGCCTCTGGGTTAATCTCCCAAGCTGCTGTGGGCAGGACGGCCTTTGATGTGGCCCAGGGCATTGGCAGGTTTCACAGACGAGTGGTCTGTGTTCTACTGTGAGAGCAGAGCCCCTTTGTGCTTCCCCGGACTCTGTGCCCTGGGCCATGAAAAGGCAGAAGCAAGATGGACTCTGTGCTGGTCTCTGCTGTCTATGCTGATCAACCGCATGCAGGGATCAGCCTCTGGGTCTGGGCCCATTAGCTGCATACAGGAAGAAGCCTCTGTGCTAAGCTGTGTGGTTGCTGTGGGTAGGGCTGCTCTGTGGCTGTTCTGCAGCAATGGTGGGTCAGCTGGTTTGCTTGCAGTCCTGGCTGGTGGGTAGGAATGGCAGGCTGCTTATTGTGAGGGGGTTTGAGCTGCATTGCCACCCAGGGAGTTAGGGAGCCTGATGTTCCTTAAAGTTCCCAGCCTGCTGGTCTGAGTGTGCCAGGATGATTTTGTCCTCCTGTTAAACCCTTGTCCCTTTAACACTTTTAAAGCACCTGTTTTTCTTTTGTCCCAGAGCAGCCACCTGAGGGAATCTTTTCTCAGTCTCAATCTCAGACCTTGTTTTTCTGCTCCTTCAGTATCCAGTGCACCATGTAGTGAGTGTCTGTGCTCCCAGGGAAGACCACCAAGGATGGTTATTTAGCAGTCCTGTGCTTCCACTCTGTCCCCACTTTTATTTCCTTCCTCCTGCTGGTGAGCTGTTGTGGGGGCAGTGCTTGGGTCTCGCTGGGTCATGGCTTTGTGTCCTACCCTTTTCCTTGAGATGTTGGGCTCTCACAGATGTAGTCTGACTCGTGTCCTCTATCTTCCGGTCACTCTTTTAGGAATAGTTGTATTTTCTGTATTTTCAAAATATATATGGTTTTGGGAGGAGATTTCCACCACTATACTCACTCTGCCATCTTAGAATCATGTTGCCTTTTCATTTTGATGGTGGTGCCCCTTGCTGTGCTGAAACTTTTAGTTCCATGTAGCCCCATTTGTTTACTTTTCCTTTTGTCTTCCTTACTCAGGGAGATGTATCCAGAAAAAAAAAATACTCATGCTGATTTTCAAAAAGTTCTTGGCTCTGTTTTCTTCTAACAGCTTATGATTTTACATCTTATATTTAGATCTTTAATCTATTTTGCATTTACTTTTGTATATGGATTTAGAGAGTAATCCAGTTTTTTTCTTTTGCAAGTAGCTATCCATTTTCACAGAATTAGAGAAAATAATCCTAAAATTTATATGGAACCACAAAAGACCCCAGGTAGCCAAAGCAATGTTGAGAAAGAGAACAAAGCTGGGAGTATCACTCTCCCTGATTTCAAGCTATACTACCAAGCTACAGTGATTGAAACTGTATGGTATTGACTCAAGAATAGACACATATGTCAATGAAACAGAATAGTGAGCCCAGAAATAAAGCTATGCATATATAGTCAATTCATATATGACAAAGGAGGAAAGAATATACAATGGGGAAAAGACAGTCTCTTCAATTACTGGTGTTGGGAAAATTTCTCTTCCTTTTTTGCATTGCATAGAGTATAATTTCTAAGTAGAGTGGCAAAATGTGCATGAGGGGAAGAACATTAGCAAATTTGTCTAGTGAAGACTGCAGTATTGATTTGAGAATTTCTATTTGATTAAAAGACGTTTTTACCATACAGCCTCTTTCAGCAGAGGTTATGTTATCCAGAGCACCTACCATAATCACTTCCCGTAAAGAGCCTGACACCCATGCAGTCGCATGGATCTGCTCTTCTTTGGTGGATTTTTTCCTTCTTTAATGTAAAGCACCGTAACTGGGAGAGTTTTAAATTCCAGTGTTTGAAGGATGAAATGATGTTGATTTTCTGCAAGGGAAAATAATAGATAGGCTTAGGGAAAGAAAAAGGGAAATAAATCTCACTGTGAGAGGTAATGTGGAAAGAATAATAAGCAACCGTAAAGAAGAAAACATCTGGTGAATAGTGCCTATCTGATAGTCTTTGCATTAGAGGGGGAAATGCCTACAATGTCTGTAAGTAAAAACCGAAGTAGGAATAAAGTGAAACCAGTCTTACATTAGTTTGACATTTGAGAGGAGAAAAAACAAACCTTTCTAGAACAAAATCAAATGTCTGGACAGTTCTACAATAATCATTTATAAGAGAACATATTTTAATTGTTACATAAGTCATAATAACAGGAACAGGAAAATTTTGTGTCAGTCCTTTCTCCTTTTGGGATTTCTTCTCTCTGTTTTTTTCTCCATTTCTAAATTATTTCTCTCAGTCTCAGTTTCTACCTCTTCTCTTCAATTTTTGGTTCTGTGGAATAATGAAAGACAGGTGCTAGTGTGACAGTCGCCCATTGCTTATCTCACTGTAATCGATTGTATTCACTTCAGTCTCTACTCAAGAGTTTTGTGCAGGTGTTTGGGAAGAGAGAGCAAAAAGAAATGTTTTTTCTAACAATTTTGGCATTACAAAAAGAAACACAATTTTGTAAAGACACTACAGTTTCAAAACATAAATGATAGCTAGTAGAATGAGCATACTACAATTTAGTTTTTGTGTTTTTTATTTTTATTATTTGTAAACGTGGCACAGCAATTATGAAAACAAAATCATCCTTAAATTTGTAAATAAGAATATTCAAGAACAGAGATTTTGGGACAAAATATAAATGATGATGCATTTGAAATATGTATAATTGAAGAATACTTTTAGGTTGGTACAACTATACTTACTGTTTTTTTATAGAAATAAAGGGAAGCAAATCATACCTTATTTAAGAAGTAGAAATAAAAAATTCAATTAGTAAAATGGCCAAATTCTTCTGGAAACAACATTTAAAGTGCCCAGTGGTTGTGTATGCTAATAAAAGTAAGCTTCCAACTGGAAAAATGCCATCTTTGTTGCTCAGGGCTCTATATCGACATTTATTCTGGCATACAGTTTATTGAATGAATGTATGAGTGAATGAATATGTGTATCACAGAGAAAAATTATAGAAATTGTTGGCATTTAAAACCATCACAGAGATTTACCATTAGTGGTTAAGTAGGACAGATATAATTGGGGTGGGACATAGGGGACTTACATCAAAGAAATAGTAGCATGCACACAATATCCTGGATTCATCTTTCATTCGATGCCAGGGTTGGACAGTCTGCATACCCAGTGGCCAGAGCTCTGGTAGAGAAGGATCTCTACTCCCCTAATTCCCTACATATTTATAGGGAGTAAGGGTGGGTGCTATGAGGCCATGAGACAATAAAAGCTCCTTGTCTGGGGAGGTGGGGACAGAGCCATGATGGGGATAAAAGTGGAGGGCATTCAGGAACACAGTGACTGTATTCCCTGTTTGATTTTATAACAGCTTCATTGAGATATTCACATATCATACAACTGACACATTTGTTGTGTACTTTCCAATAGCTTTTAGTCTGTTTACAGTGGTATGCATCCTTAAGCTAAGTTAGACCTGTGGGGTCAGCTCTCAGCTAATCTGCTCTGTGTGGGTGTGTGTGCCCATGTGTACACATGTATGTGAATTTGTGTGTGTGCCGACGTGTGTGCGTGTGGGCAGGGACAGTGAGCCACCAGGCCATCCACATGTGTATTTCTTTCATAGGGTTGGTAATATCCTTATAAGATCAGATTTTTCCTGCGAGTTCTCTGAACCATATTTTATCTAAAGATACTCCCTGAAATTTCATAATCTGCTATGGAGGAAAGTCAAATATGTCACTGTTTAAGTCACAGATGAATCAGTGTTAAAACTTTCTGGAAAGAGGCTGCTACCATTAAATTCACATTCATGATTTACAGCCTTTTATTCACAATTTACAAATTCCTTGTCAAGGTTAGCTGAGCCTCCACCATTCTTGTAAAAGCTCAAACATAACTGTTTAAAAGCCAGGCAAAGTAAGGCCTAGAGAAATCTTCCTTTAACAAAATAATAATGTGTTCCAGAAAGGAGCTCAAACATTTTGATTGTCTGTTTTTATGTTTATATACCATTTCAGTATGCAACATGTGTGTATATGTGTGTGTTCATACACATATATACCTATCTATCTATACATATATTTACATTAGAACAGATTATTCAATTTAATTATCTAATTCTGAGGGTTCAGAAATCATATATATAAATCACTAGTATAGCATATATAGCAAGAGTAATATAAAATATATTTTTAAATAATATAAAATATACATACAAATTTTAAATACTATAAGTATTTACATATTTATGTATTTAAAATTTGTATGTATATTACATAAATATGTAAATACTTATAAATATATAAAACATAAAATGATGTCAAATATAAAGCATATATAAATATATGATATCATTATATATAATAATAATGTACATCTAAATAGTGATATATGTATTTCAAAAAAATATAATTGAGAGCATTAATTCATTCTTAAATATCCTTCTGGAAGTTCTATTTGTGAACATAGTCTTCAAATCTGGCATAAATAATACTGTGGTTTTTTTTAAAGCCATTCCTATTTTCTGCACTGAACACTCTTGTATCTGACCCGTCAGTTTAATGGTGGAATCTGGATCCACAGATCACACAAAGACACACAATCCAACCATGGCGGTCACGTGCAGGGGGAGCTGGTCTTCCGTGAACCACAGTCAGTGAACCAGAAAGAAGAGGTCAGGACGGCGGCACAGTGCCAGTAACTGGGGACAAGGAACAAGTATGAAATAGTCAGAATCCGCGTCCCTTTGCCCCAGGACAAACCCACAAGTGAATCATAGAGCACGCTGGAGAGAAACAATGTGTATTTTACTCTTCAGCCGATGAGACTCTCAGGTAGGGTACCATTTCAGTGGCCACAGGAGCACAGAGACTGCGTGATGGGTGTCCATGTCTTATCAGGGGCCTGGCTGCGGGCAGGGGCTGCACTGTCAATGACGGAAGGGATCACAGGAGGCAGGTAAATCCTTAAAGGGCCTCATTCTGATCTTTATCCTGGGTTCTCATCCTTATCCCAGTTCCTGTAAAGAAATGGCAGAAAGCCTGAGCATAGTTGTCCTTCTGTTTAAGAAGAAGAAAAAAAAAAACTCTTGCTTTAGCCTTTTGTGTTCATTAAAAGAAAAAAAAACTGAGTATCGTTTTAAGACTCTTGTCTGAGGAATTAGGTTAGAAAAGATAAATAAAAACATAATATGTAACATCAAAACATTTTTCACTTGTCTATTTATTGTACTATACCGTTAAAAAACACAGTACAACATAACTGGCCTAATATTGGGAAAAAATGTAAAAGATATAAAATACCACCTCATCCTCTGATAAGCAATGAGTAAAAGAAAATGGTGGAAGCAAGAAGCTTTGGGAGAATGACTCCCCTTGGTGGCTGTGAAGAGACGAAAATAAGAACTGATCTGGGACAGAACTTGACCCAGAGAGCCCAGGGCTTGAACTCCAGGTTGCCTTTCTTGATCCCAACAGTTAGAAGTAATCACTTTCTCCTATGTAGTTTCATCTCTTTACCTATTCTTTAACTAGGGTGTGCTGTGACTATTTTACCCTGCTAGCCTGTAGTAGGGATTCCCATGTAAGGAGAAAGTGTTTTACAACCATATGCCAGAGGGATATGGCTGCGTGACATACGAGGCATTCAACAAAGCGTGAGCGAATTCATGAGCATTAATGTTTGGGCTTCGCCCTCACTGCTTCTCAGCTGCCCACGTTTCCAATTCAGCTCTCAACACACTACAATCCTTATCTTGCCAAATCTTGCATGTTGTTTGTAAATGCTTCCACACATCACGTAGAGCTGAGAAGGCTGATATCTTTAGGGAAATATGTCCTTAATATAACAGATTGTATAAATCTTTCTTGTAAAATATTTATATATTTCTTCACATAAGGGGTATTACGCCAACTAGTCTAGAAATGTAAATACAATGTTTAGCATCTTCTAAAAGATAGATTTTGAGTTTTAAGTACGTTACTTTAAGTAATCTGTTGGTAGAAACTCTGTACCTTTCTGTGTCCCAAGGATAAAGTGAGTTGGAAAGACAAGCATATTTTTTCCACGGAGAAGAATTTAACTCCTTTAAAATTTATATGACAATAGCTCTCTATATAGTCAGAATTGGAATAAAATAATAAAAGCAATATTTAGGGTGATTTTTAAAATTAGGAAATTCTTTCACTAGAAAGAGGAAAGGCTAAAAACTGGATTTTTAATCTGTGAGTGAAATTTTTATCAGGCAATGGAATGCTTCTTTAAATTTTTAAAAAAGAAACAAATTTTCTGAAATAAACTTATGAAGATTTTGAGTCTAAAAGCATAATAGATTTCTGAAGAAATTTCTTTTTGCCTGGAAGGAATTTTCAGATATTTCAGAAGCAATGGAAAATTAATTTGGATGTGCTTTTTCCCAGTGTGTAATACATATTTATAATCTACAAAATGAAAAACAAAATCATATTTTCGATCTTAAGACCTGACTTAGCAAAAAGCTAATTTACTTTGAGGCCCTTTGATGCATTTAACTTAATTGATTGGAAGCAAATTAACATGAAATGATAAAATAATTATTAAAATGGAGATAGAAGAAAAGGAATGAATCAAGTCAACAGAGGTGGGGAAGTGGCTGATTACTGTAGTTCACAGGATAATTCCCAATTTAATCACATGAAATCCTTTGTTAGCAGACAGAGGATGGGAAATATAACTTTGCTTTGCAGCAGAGAGAGGGGACAAGCTAAAAAACAGAGCCAGAATGTCAGTAGGATAAATCAAAGATAAACTGATAATGGAAACTAAAATGGGCTTCTTGCCCATTACATTGAGATGCCCCTTTGAACTCTCAAATAAAAACTGTTAAATGAATGTTGTATGATTTTAGAAAACGAATTGTAGTTTGAAAAGCATCCATATTCAAGTCGATAAATATATATTGAATGACTTCTGTTTTCAAGACATTTTGCTGCTCATCTGTCTTCCAGCTGATAAGCTTAGCTGAATACCTAGAGCGATGGCAAAGCCAGGTTCTATTGATCAAGGGCCGTCCCCATTAAATGCTAATGAACAACCTGTGCGGTGTACCTGCATGTATTTTCTTTTTTTTTCTTTTTATATTTTTTTATTTTGGTATCATTAATTTACAATTACATGAAGAACATTATGTTTACTAGGCTCCCCCCTTCACCAAGTCACCCCCACATACCCCTTCACAGTCACTGTCCATCAGCGTAGTAAGATGCTGTAACATCACTACTTGTCTTCTCTGTGTTGCACAGCCCTCCCCGTGCCCCCCTCACACTATACATGCTAATCATAGTGCCCCCTTTCTTTTTCCCGCCCTTATCCCTCCCTTCCCACCCATCCTCCCCAGTCCCTTTCCCTTGGGTAACTATTAGTCCATTCTTGGGTGTATTTTCTTATACTGAGTGTTATGAATGTGTAAAGTTGTAGAATTTACCATAACCTGACTACTTACATGACCATTACTGGAAGATCAATTTCATATAACTACATATTGCCATAGTTTCAAACTTCAGTGAAATGAATACATGAATTCTTCATTACTCTTAAAATTTTGTGATTTAAAAAAAATACCATTCCAAATTAAATGGAAGACAATGGGAACTATTTTGAATATTGTACATTTTTTAGTATGGCAACCATTCTTATTAAATAGATTCATTTGAAACTTTTTCAAAAATTCACATTTTTCTCAATGGGAAAAGAATCCTTTATTTAATTCTGCTCATTTCTTTCCATCTTTTGTGATGTCACTTTTGTCTAAACTTCCTTAATCTTTCTTCTGGACTATTACAGTAATTTTCCAGGAGGATTTTTTTCTCCCTATTTCTTGTCTTCCCATTTATTCCCCAAACCACAGTCTGGGAGATGTTAAAAAGAAATATACAAACAGATTATGTCCCATCCAATAGTATATTAGAAACATTTCATTTCAAAGGGAGAAACATATGCATTTCAAAGCATACATTTCAATCAAAGGGAGAATTAGACAACATAGTGACAAGCATAAATGCATAATGATAGCTCGGCAGGATGATGTATTAGTTATTCTGAAAGTTCCTCACATTAGAAAAAGCAAAGAGATCACCTATAAAATACATAATCATGTTACTTTTAGATACTGCATTTCCAGGATCACAGGCATTTAGAAAAGTCTTGAAAACTCTCACTTCTGTTTGTCATATCCATGGCACAAAGTCGCAGTGACCCTAAAGAGGATCATTTTCTCAAAGACGGAGGGAGTAGAATCCTCAAAGAGATGGGGCTTTGGGAAAACTGCCCTAAGATTATTGGCGCTCAGATGATCTCATCATGGGCTATCTCCTTTTTCAAACATTATTTGTGGTGTGGGCACGTTACCAGGCTGTTGTCAGAATTAATTAATGTGCAGTTTCCTCTGAGATTATCGAACAAAAGATTCTTGACAAGTATTATTGGTAAATGAGATTTCAAGACATTTGACTTCACTGAAAAGTTTTACTGTCATGACCCCTATAAAGATCTTTCTGCTTCTAGAGATGTGTTTCCAATTTGGGTAATTGCTCATGACTGACCTATTCTTAAGGGAAGAGAAATAGAAGGATATTGTAGACTTCTTTCATGTTAAGTCAAGACATTTAAAATGACTTTGCACTTAAGTAAGAGACATGAGTATTTGCACATAGGGACACTTTCAGGCTAAATAGATCATAACATGAGTCAAAGTGTGAAATTACAATGAAATGATAGAAATACATTATTTTACTCTATTTCTACTGGACATTGCAATTTTGTAGACAAAAGGAGAAAGAAAACAATTACATACGAGTACCTATGAAGACTTCCTGGTAATGAAAAAAGATGGACAGCCTGCCTATGCTGTCACTTTCTTGCTACCATCTGGAGAATGACGACTCCTTTCTGGAAGCTACGGTAGAGAAAACCTTTCCCCTTCAGCTGGCAGGATGCGTGTATTTACAGCATAGTGTTGTAAATGCAACAAAAACTGCTCTCAGATAGAAGATGATTAAGATGGAGAGGCTTCGCCATCTCATGTTCTTCCTTTCTCACTGAGTAGTCTGTTTCTATTGTGGTCTGAGCTAAGCTTTCCTTGACTTTCAGGTCACTAAGACAGTGGTCATTCTTCTTGGTGACTAGATCCTACTCCCAGAGCAGCTAGGGATTCCACTGGGCTATCTTTGGTTCTGAGTGTGCATCTTTTAATCATGGTGTTTTAGCCTCATGATAAACTGTCCATTATCAGTATTTATTGAGCACCTGCTCTGTGTCAGATATTTTGTTAGGCACCTAAAAGTATAATGAGCAAAATATCCTGGGGCATTGCCTTCACACAGCCTCCCACACAGGTTTTTGTGTAAACATTAAATATACAGACTAATCCTTTATGTTTTTAACAGAAATGAAGCATTTGTAGCGGCACTTATCAACACCTATACACTACTTAGAAAAGAATTCTAGTTCCAAAGTGTCTTTTGGAAAAGGAGTTACTATGTTGTAAAATTAGACCAGATTAGCCAATAGTTGAGTGCCAAAGCAATGGGCAATGTCTAGGGGAAAATGTAATTCAACACAATTTAGAAGGGTTTCCTTGAGTATTCTTAAATAATATCACTTGGGAAAATTACCTTAGAAAGTATTGGAAATTATCTTAAACGTTTATGTGTAGGTAAAGATGGGTAGCGCATCACTGGACATTTAGTCTTTATACATTTTTTGGCTAAAAGGAAGCTGCTCATTAAAAAAGAAAGAAATAGAATTAAGGACCAAGGTAAGGGGTTTGCTAAACTCACATAACTAGGTAGTGGCAGAAATAGAAATCATATCTCTTGCCACTTGATCTAGTGCTCACTCCATTACGGATTTTGTTGTTTTCACCGACTGCCTGGTAAGAAATTAGAGTCTCAGAACAGTCCCTTGTATATTTTAAAAAGATAAATCCCTTCACACATTCCATAGTAACCAGGTTTTTGTGTAAACATTAAATATACAGACTAAATATGCTTGTATAGCTGAAACCCAGGGGAAAACTGTTTTTCTCACCCACTTGGCCTTTAATGTTCCTTGCCCATGCATGGGGGGCAGAGAACTAATAACAATAATGGACATCATGTCCTTGCACATAAACATTTGGCAACTCACAGCATGAAATGACAAGTCAGCACAGGGGATAAAATAGTGGTGTAAAGATTTACTGTCAGGGACCTGGGCCAGTCTCCGCAGGATGGCTCAAAGCAGATAGATGGCCTGGCATGCTCAGGTCACCTGTGTTTACACTGATGAATGTGCGCGGTATCCCTGGTCTGCGTCATTATATTGAGCTGTGTGGTTTTTGTAGCACGTGTAACTCTCTAGGAAGTAACTCTCTGTTTCTACTGAGAGACAAGGAACCTAGGATCTTGCCTTCCCAGAAATAAATGATATGATTCATGTGAAAGCAATTTGTGGTTATCCAAAATGGCTTACAAATGTTAAAGATTAATAATATTGCTATCATTGAATGAATTTGTTGTTGAGGCATTATACTGAATGTAGTTCATATATTGATTTGGTTACATCATTTAATATTTATGTTGTAGCTTTTTAATTTACCATTTTCTTGAAGGAAATGATTGTGGTATGATATTTTAAGAAGTGAGGACTTTGGCTTATAGTAGAATAGTTCTTTCTAATGTCTTCTGGATTTTATCCCTGGAGTTTTAATAATGAGCCATTGTTCTTGACTTCTAAAGTGAGTTTCAGGCGTTTGTTATGAAATCATATGATGACTAGGAACTTAGATGGAAATCCAAACTGCATTTGTGGATATATTTTAAATGGAAAATTAAGTGGGTGTTACTTATAAAAGTTAAATGCCCTCCTACACAATAGACGAATTTATGGGAAATCTATAATTATATATGTAAACATAGCATGTTAGTAACTTATATATGATTATAAATCTATGTGACTGGTTTTTACCTAACATCCTAACATACTCAAGTCATAGTCTGCAGTGTATAATATGAACGCAATTTTCTTTAAACATGCAACATTTAAGAATGTATGAATTTTAATATTACTTGCATTGCCTAAAATCATGAGCTGTTTTTCCTCATCCACAGATAGATTCTTTCAAAACTCATCCTTAATGAAAATATTTTCCTATTCCAACGTGTGTGTGATTTTTGGAAGCAGATAATTACTAGCTAAATCCAAATCTTGGAAATATTGCGAGTAATTGATCATTCTGGATACTTAGTTAACATAAATCAAACACAAATAATGACAAATGTAACATAGCAGGTGTTCCTGACAAACATAGACATTGGAAAATATATTATTAGTTGGTTTTGTTTTATGTGTGAAGAATTTTTTAAATATTTATGGAAACTATCTTTTATGGAATTATGGCTAATTATAATATAGTGTTCATGAGACCAGCCCCTTCTGTGATTTCCCCTTGATTAAATTAAGCAAAATTCAATATTAGGGTGGTTCCGTTGTGCAAACTCCCTTCTTGTCTTTTCTGAGTATCTCTCTAGAAATGGGGAAAAAAATATGCTATGGTTTTGTTCAGGGGGTTTCCATCGAAGCTTAGCAAGGTCATGCTTTTGTATTGTCTATTATCAGATATAATTTCTCAAAAACAGATGGCAAACAGTCAGTATTAGAAAATTTGTTATTTACTGCCCTGTGCTAAAGACAAACCACTGAGTTTAACTGCAACCCCTTTAAACACCAAAACAACCTTCAACCACTCTGACTGATTCTGCGTAAGTCTATAAGGCCTTTTGACTGAAGACCACAGTTCTGTTACATACATATTTTTTTGTATTCCAGACTGTTTTGTCAGTGAAGAAACAAAGGAAAGCTGTCTTCCATCTTCGTTATTATTCATTTTATCTTTCAAATACTGAGACATGGAAGTTATAAGTAAAAACAAAAAGAAAAAGGAAAAAAGAAAAGCCATCAGGTATATTAAAAACAAACCTTGAAACAATATATTTGACCCTCTGAAACTGTTCAGTTTTGGACATTGTCACCGATCCATGTCAAATTCAGCAAGCATAACTGAAGCAATTTACTTCCACATTTTACTAAATGGCCACTTGGAAGCGTCCGGGAGAGACTGCGTCTTTCGCAGGCTAGGTGACTCTGCCGGTTTCCTGAGCAGTTAGGGGCTTCAGTGGCTTGGCAGGTGCACCGGCGTTAGTAAGAAAACGCAAAAGCAGCTGCTCTTAAGGAAGTTTGGTAGATTTTGCCAAGACCTTACCCACCAAACCTCTTCTCTGAATTGATGATTAAAATGTGTCTACTTGGGCAAAACATTCTTGGAATATTTTCTTTACTGTGTGACTTCAAAAAAGCTGATTACAGACACCTTGCTCAATGAATATTTAACACTGGATTGATTACCTAAGAGACTTATTGACCAGTGCCTTTCTAGTAATCAGATAGAAAATATGCATATTATGTTTCATCTTATCAATCTCCTATGTAAAATGTTTCAATATTTTTTCCCATACCCTATAGACCAAACATTTCTTTGGACACTGAAGCCTCAATACAATCTTGCCTTCGTCTTTTCCCATGTTTTATTATGACCTTGGCTCCGACTCTATCACTTGGTGCAAACAGATTGATGCGCTCATCAGGGCACGCCGAGTCCCCGCTGCCTGTTGGGTGCGTGTATGTGTGTGCACACATATGCTCAAGCCAAAACATCTCCCCAGCCCCATTTTAATGTCATATTTATCCTTGCACTGGGCTTGACTTCTAACACTGAACTTCCCTTAACTCTCCCACTAAGAAGGAGTATGTTGTTCCCTGAGCATTTACTTCTTTATAACTCACTCCACGTTCCGTCTTATGTATATGATATTGCTTTGTGTATTTTAAGGTTGTCTCACATTGATATTTAAAGTTCTCCCAAGTTTCTGACTTTGTTCCTCAGCCCTGGTTTATGAACCTCTTATCTGGTCCATTGTACCCTATAAGTAAAATATTTTTTCCAGCTTTATTGAGATACAATTGAAATATGACATTAATAAGTTTAAGGTGTACAACCTAGCGATTTTTATATGTGTATATTGCCAAGTGACTACCACAATAAGGTTAGTCAACACATCCATCACTTCACATAGTTATATTTTGTGTGTCTGTGGTATGAACTTTAAAAGCTACTCTCTTAGCAATGTTCAGCTGTACCGGGCAGTACTCTTAACTTGAGTCGCCACGCTGTACATGAAATCTCCAGAACCCATTCATCTTATATCTGGAAGTGTGGACCTTTTAACCACCCATTTCCTCCACCACTCACGCCTGTCCCTGGCAGCCACCAATCTGTTCTCTGTTTAAAAGTTTGTTTTTATTACATTCCACTTATAAGGCAATGTCTTTATGGCTGTGACACCCAAAGCACAAGCAACAAAAACAAAAATTAACAAGTGGGACCACATCAAAATTGCTTCCGCACAGCAAAAGAAACTATTAACAAAATGAAAAGGCAGCCTACAGAGGTGGAAGAAAATGTTTGCTAATCACGTATCTGATAAGGAGCTAGTATCATACAACTCAATAGCGAAAAGACAAATCATCCCAAAAATGGCCAACAGATACGTGAAAAGGTCCTCACCATCACTAATCAGCAGGGACACACATATCAAAACCACAATGCAATATTTTGTTACAAGGACTCCTGCACACACTTCCATGAATATGTCCATCCAATCCATAATTTTTTATTAGTCCATTTTTAAATGTAATGATTTGTAAAAAATCCTTTGATAATGTAATCTATCTAGGAATTTCAATTTTATTAAACATAAATGGCAAAATAAATGTAGTAACTGTAATTTTTTCTTTCTGATAAAATTAATTGGAAAGTCAACTGTGCCAAACCTTAAAAATAAACTTTAGTCTATGAAATATAAATTCGAACATTTGCACACCTGAAAACATACAATAAATATATTTAAAACAAACTTTGCATTTCCAAACTCTTGGCTAGGGGAGACTGAGGAAATCTCATAGTGTAGGGGAGTAATGAAATTGAGAATTATGAAGAGTCTCCATCCCCCTTCTGATTAGGAATGAAACTAAATCTGCCAGCATTGCAGAACGTGATCTTATGGGATTGTCCTATTCAACATGCTATCAATATCCTGAGTGAAGGCATACAAGGGCAGCTAATTAAATTTGCAAATGGGAAAGATAAAAGAATGAAAAACTGAAATTATCTTGAGAGTTTTGGATTCCAAGCTGATTTATGGTGCTGCTATTTGAACAGAATTTTAATACGAGTTTTGCATGTTACATGATTTCTGTAAAAAGCAAATACAATCAAAGTTTGCATTAATGGGCAGTGAATGTTCAGATAATGAAAGAAATACTCTTTTCATTTGGAGGTCTGTTATTAGTGATCATATCTGGAATGGCTTGTTCATTTGTGCATGTGTCACTTTAGGAACCAGTGGAATAGGGGAGAATGATAGGAGGATCAGAAAGGTGACATATTTAGAAATGATGTTTTGTAAGGAAAAATGAGGAAACTGGGTCTGTATGGTCTGAAAAAGAGAAAGCTAAGGGGAGACATTATTTCAAATTATTAAAAAAAAATTGCATACCTAACATTTAAGGGTCAAATGCTAGGTGTAATTCTCATGACTAACCTAGAGGGGAAATAAGGTGTTAATGCAGAAACTACCGTGGTGCAGAATGCAGTATGTGTTGTAAGAATTCATTATCAGTGTACAGTCAGGAAAACAAATGCCTAGAGATTCGACAGCCAGTGAGAGACATGACATAGGGGAAAGGAAGAAAGGTGGTAATTGTCCAGAGATAAGAAATTTGCTGCAGCCCTGGTGCTGGAACTCGGGAACCCACGCTTGGTGCTGCCTTGAAGAGGAGCCATCTTCCCTGCAGCTTCTAGAGATTTCCCTGCTGCGGATGCTGCAGGAGATGCTGCTGCTACTTCACGTAGCTTCTGCCAGAAACCCAGTGCATTCTTTCTGCTCTGGCCTTCAATCTTACCTTCAAACCTTCAAGCTGGCAAGGGAGTTTGTAGATGGTAGTTTTCTGATCCCCAGTGATCAAGGGCAAGTGCACAGGGAAGGTAACGGAAGGGTAGGTATCGGGCTGGCTACCAGCTGGCACAAACCGGGTTAAAAGTTGCTACAGAAACAGAGTCCAGGCATAGAGACAACTAAATGAAATGCTCATAGAAACCTTCATATATACAAATATTTGCAGGACTTCCTTTTACAAGGCAGAGTGGAGGTGCTCTGTGTTGCTCCAGTAAGTGACAGGACTTCTTGGGAAATGAAATTGAGGTACTAAAGAAAAGTAACTCCTTCATAACTAGAGTTCAGGGCACAGCAATCCACTCTGTCACTTTGAGAAGTATAAGCACAATTTTAATGGTAATTCTTCTCACAGATGCTTTAGAAGGGATTCCTGTGGTAGCTGGTAGATTGGATTGGATGGCATGTGAAGTTCCTTAAAATTTTACAATTGTATGACTCCTAAACCACTCAACTAAAAATAACAAAATATAAAAAGGAGACAAGGTTACATGCAACACTCAAAAAGTAACACAAAGAATTAAATATATTCAATATGTGTAAATAACCTGGAAGAAATGAGTTCACAAAGAGGAAACAGACATACAGCCTTTCTTATCAGCCCTTTTCAGGATTCTGAACTTCTCTTATATATATCCGTCAGTGCTACAAATAAGCCTTAGGGGCTCTATACAAGATTTGGGAATGGAAAAGTGCCTCCCTCCACGCAGTCCTTGGCACAGTACTGAAAGGTGGCAGCCAACTTGCCAGCCTCAAATGTCGGGGCCAGGAGCAGCATCTGCGTGAAAAAGCAGATTATCCCACTGGCAAACTCCACTCACTGGCAGCGGTGCAATTATGTTGCTGTGTACTGACTAAAAAGCCTTCTTTTTTACCTGCACATAACTCTAGCTGATGCGAGATGATGAAGAAGGATGCACTCTATTTATATGTAAGAGAAATAAACTTGGAAAGTAATGGACAAAAAAAAAATTGCAAAGAGGACAGTGCAGATTCATTTACTATGTAAAGAAGAAAATACACTAATAAAAAAATCTCACAGTATCTCATGATGTCATGCTATCTAAGTAACAAGCAGATGGTATCTAGCTCATCCACTGTGTAATCCCTTATAAAACCTCCCAGCTAAGTGGCTGTCAGCAGCCTTGAGGAGAGTCAGTGATGGGAAGTCAGGATCACCATATGCAGCCTACTGGGAGACAAGACAGTGCAGCACAGAAGGAACTGGGTTCTAATCGCCACTCTGCTGCTGGTCATTAGCTGCCTTATGTATTTTATATCATCTGTAAATGTCTACTTCAAAGAGTTGTTCTAAAATTAAAGAGATAATGTGTATAAGACTCTCTCGGTGTGTGGTAGCTGTTATTCTTTGGAAGCATCTAATGGTTAGAGACATTTTCTTTCTATTAAACTGATTTCAGGTTCCCCGTAATGAGCCCACAAATCCTCGTCATGGCTGAGGAGTGCCATGTACAAAAGGTATTTTATCGTTCTTTAAGTACTGACAGACTTACAACTACCTGTAGATGGGAATCATAGCTTCACTTTTCATTTCTTTTATAAACTCAAGCTCCTCATTCCATCATTCTTCATGGTCCTCCTGAGCAGTGACATTCTAAACAGGAAGTAAAGCTGGGAAGGTGAAGGGATTGTGGTTAAGAGGGGCAAACACAGAGCTAAGGATGGGAAATGGAGGGTAAAAGTATAGAACAGGTCCAGTTTTGACTTTTGGGCTGGAAGGCCCCACCCCTCTGATCGGCTTCCTGGTATTCACAGGTCCTGAGGTTGCTGTTTTTCCAGGGGCACTCAACTGTCACCCCACCATAGCTCCTCCCCTGGACTCACAGGTTGAATAAGGGCTTCCTGACGGGTGGGTTATGAGTTTTCAGAAAGGTTTCTCCCAGGAAAACACTCTCTCCTTCTCTTGATTTCTGCCTGAAAATCAGGTATCCAGTTCTTTACCATTTTATCTCAAATGTCTATAAACAACCCTGACTTAAACCATACTTGAGCTAGTTTAGTTAAAATTTAATTGTACATAGTATAAAAGTCAGGTTCATTAAATGCATTAAAATTCACCTTTTGCAGATACACAGTTCGGTAAATTTTGGCAAAAATAAAGTCATGTAACTAGTGCCAAAATCAGATTTAGGTTTCGCTGCCCCCAGGGGCCCCTCGTGTCCCTCTGTAATCAGTGCCTCCCTCAGTCCCCAGCCCCTGGTAACACCGCTGACTTTTTCTGTCACTATAGTTTTTGCCCTTTTCTGAAATGTCATGTAAATGTGTCCATACCGGGTGTAACCACTTGATTCTTGCTTTCGAGAGGCACAGTCGCATGGCACGCATCGTGGTTTGCTCCCTCTTCTTGAGCTGCAGTGTGTTTATCCATTCACGAGGTGACAGACATTTGAGTTTTTTCGTGGTTCTGTAGATTTTGAATAAAGCTGACATAAGCTTCCCATGTACAGGTTATTGTGTGAACATCTGTCTTCATTTCTGTCGGGTGACATCCTACGAGGAGGAGTGCTTGTTTGTATGGTAAATATATTTTGGATTTTGTATATTTAACTTTATAAGAGGCAGCCATGCTCTGGTTGTGCCATTTTGTATTTCCACGAGAGAAATGTGAGAGTTTTAGTCGCTCTTCATCCTCATCAGAACTTCTTATTGTCTGTCTACACATAATACCTTCATTTTAATAGGTACATAATGGTTTCTCATTGTGGCTTTAATCTGCAATTCCCTCATGGCTGATGGAGCTGAAAATTTCTTCATATGCTTATTTGCCATCTTTACCTCTTTCTGGAGAAGTGTCTGTTCAAACATTATGCTCATTTTTTAATTGGGTTGCTTATTTTTTTATTATTGAGTTGTGAAAATTATTTATATATGTATTTTACAGACCAGTCCTTAATCACATATACGTTTTAGACTTTTTTGATTCTCTGGGTGTATGTTTTAAATCTCTTAACACTGTCCTTCAAAGAGTCTATTTTAATTTTTATTTACCAGTTTTTAATGGTTCATGCCTATATAAGAAGTCTTTGCCTAAACCTGTATCACAAAGATTTCCTCCTATGTTTTCTTTGATAAGCTCTACAATTTTGTATTTTACATTGATGTCTATGATATATTTCAAGTTGGTTAAGGTTCTTTGAAAAAAAAAATTGCATATGGGTATCTATTTGCTACAGAAAAGATTTTGAAAATATCATCTTTTCTCCTTCAAAATTCCTTGGTGCCTTTCTGGAAAATAAATTGACCATATATTCATGATTCTATATCTAGACTATCCTATTTCACTGATGTATATTTATATCCTTTCACCAATACCACATTGTATTGATTGCATAGCTTTATATTAAATACAGAAATCAGGTAGTGTGTATCATCCTTCTTTCTCTTAAAGTTGTTTTGTCCATTCTGGGTCCTTTGTTTTTCTATCTGAAGTTTAGAATCAGCCTGCCAAATTCAACATACATATTTTGCACGTATTTTGATAGTTCTATTATATTTTTTGTTGCTATTTTAAATGATAATGTTTTTTTTCCTTAAATTCAGTTAATTTCAAGTAGTATAAAGGAAACCAATGATTTTTGTATCCTGTATCCTGTGATCTTGTTAAAAACACTTACTAGTTATAGAAGTTTTTCTGCAAATTGTTTGGGACTTTTCTACTTAGACTACCAGATCCATTGC
The DNA here is from genome assembly GCF_040802235.1 of Manis javanica. NCBI lineage: Eukaryota > Metazoa > Chordata > Mammalia > Pholidota > Manidae > Manis > Manis javanica. Next base: position 8,376,365 of record NC_133161.1, on the reverse strand, counting down.
AAATAAAAACGGTTTTTTCTTTCCTTTTCAATCTGTATTCATTTTCATTCATTTTTTTGTTTGCTTATTGCATTGCTTAAGATCTGCCGATGAAAGTGGGGAGAGCAAACCTCCTTGCCTTATTCCCAGTCTAGGGGAAAAGTATTTATTCTTTGTTTATTGAGTATAGTGTTAGCTGTAGGATTTTTACATAGACAGTTTATCTAGTTGAGGAAGTTCCCACCTTTTACTAGTTTGCTAGGAATTTGTATTATGGGTGAATGATGAATTTTGTCAAATGATTTTTCTACATTGAGATGTATTGAGATATGTTGAGATGATGATATACCTTTTGTTGATACCTTAAATCATATTGACTTTTTAATATTCAATCAATTCTACATTCCTGACATAAACTCTACTTGGTATGGTATACTATCTTTTCATATATTGCTGGATGGGACTTGTTAACATTTGTAAGGGTTTTGTGCTATATTAATGTAGTATGTTGGTCTCTAGTTTTATATAGTGTCTTGACAAGTTTGCTGTAGGGTAACAGTGGCCTCATAAAATGAGTTGAAAAGGTTTTCTTCCTTTTCTGTTTTCAAAAAGATTAGTATGGAAGTGATATTCTTTCTTCAGTGTTTAGGAGAGTTCACTGATGAACCAATTTCAACCTAAAACTTACTTTTTTGAAAGCATGTTTAACCATTGATATATTAAGTATAATGTTAGACTATAGATAACGTCTGTGTATCACTTTTCTAGATGTAGGACTACAGGCTATTTTTTTCCTGAGTGAGCTTTCATAGTTTATATCTTTGCATGGGTGTCAATTTCAACTAAGGGGCTTGAATTTAATGACATCCATTTGTTAATAATATTCTTTTATCACCCTTTTAATAACAGTAGGATCTTCATAATATTCCCCCTTTCATTCCTGTTATGGATAATGTTCCCCCTCCATTCCTGCTGCTCAAACTTCCCTTGCCCCCCCCTCCCCCTCTGCCTCTCTCTCTCTCTCTCTCTCTCTGATTTGTCTAGATGGAAGTCTATTATTATTATAGTAATCACAAAAAGAACTGGCTTTTGGTTTCACTTATTTTCTCAATTTTTAATGTTTTAAATTTTACTGATAATTTCCCTGTGACTTCCTCTTTGACCCATGGTTTCTTTGGAAAATCTGTGGGATTTTTAATTTTCAAATCTTTTTGAATTTTTGAAATACACTTTTGTTGCTGATTACCGATTTGGTATTTTTTATTGTTGGAGAGCTTACAATGTACGATTGCAATTATTTTAAACTTGTGAAAGTGTGTTTCTGGCTCAGAATACGGGCCTGTCTTGGTGAATGTACACTTGACAGAGTGCATTTTTCTGTTGATGGATATTTTATGATTATCAAATAAATTGATATGATGATACTTTCTTGAGAACATATTTTGAGAGAGATGGGAAAAGTTAAGAAATGGAAGAGTTAATGATGCCAGAGTGAAAAATTTAGCCCCGGAGCTGTATGGACACCTTTGTCACAACTATATCAGTAACACAGTGGCTTAATTCTCAAGGTGTTGAAGTTGAATTTTTCAGGCCAGTTAGAGGCATCGTGAAGAAGAGGTGGTGAGCACGTATGTCATTGGCCCACCCTGTCCATGAGCATGTTCTACTGACTCTGATGCAGGGGTTTCTCTGTACTTGTTTTGACACTGACCTATAAGGACCTATTAAATTTCAGACTTGTCTGCTCAGTGTTCTTCACCCTTCACTGTAGATCACGGAATATACACAGGATCTCAGGGAAGCGGAGATCCTAAGAGGTATTTATTCAAATATGATCATATTTTAAAATATCAGTCATGTGTAACCAATGGCATATATAGACATATTTGTTCGCTTAGAATTTCACTGTGCTTTTAAGGGTATATTAACATCTCCTGTGAAAAATGTGCTTTAAAATATACCCAACTCATGGTGATTTTGGTTCTGGGCCACCCTGTAAATACCTAAAGAACCCTCCCCAGAGCAAAAGAACTATGTGGCTCACATAAACACTAGGGAGAGATGTACAGGTCAGGTTATCTCCTCTCACCTAGGAAATGGGTTCTTAAAAGGGTTAAAGAAAAATCGGTGCCTATATTACAAATTATTTCAGTCTTTTCTTTTAAACTCTAAAACCCAGTACATTTTCAAAGCAACTTTGCATTTCTGTTCTAACATAACTACTTCCTCATACTCTTTTTCTGAGACAACTCTCAAGGACAGAAAGGAATGAACATAGCTTTTAGTAGTTCCTGTCTTTCAAAACTCTCAGAGAACCAAATTTTGTTATCCTGGAAAAAGCATATATTCATGTTTTGTTCAAAGATAGTTCAGTTTGCGACAGACTCTTAAATGAAGAGATATAAAGGCACTCTTTCTCTCCCTTTTGGTGCTTGAGTGTATGCATTAGCTCAGTGTAGTTTTGTCATTTTTTAAAAGATTATGTAGTACTTTAGGAAGAGTCACATGCTACTACAAATAAATTCCGTCAGAGGAACTAGAAATTGTAGGCATCCTGCTGTTCCATGTGCTAAGGACATATAACTAGTTAGCTCAGTGTTTTTCAAACTTTTACTAACAGGGCTATGGGGAAAAAATATTTAAATAGCACATGTAGAAGTGGTAGCCTGTAGGAGTAACTTGGGTATATTCTGAGAGTCTTACCCCCAACTCACATCAGCCTATGTCATGGGCAGTGTTTCTATATCCATGAAAAACAGCCAGAGATATTCCTAGAATTGAAACCCAGGGGACAAAACAAAACTTACATTTAGGTGTGTAAAGTCTAGCAAAGGAAATGCAGAAATCTCCTGCCCTACTTATATAGGCTTACAGACACATAGTAATTAAGAAATATACTTTCACTGCTTTATTTCATAATAAAATAGGTTAAACCTGCTCTGCAAAGTTGGGGTCTGAATATAAGCCCCTCATTTTAATACCTTCTTAATGGCCCATGCTCTCATATGTCTTATTAACAAGATATTCCATATGTCCTGCTTGATCCCATCACACCATTTATGCAAGAACCCCAGTCCTTCCACAGTCCAGCCCAGGAGGAGCTATCCACAGCCTAGCTCCCATTCCTGTACTGGCAACCACTGAGGGCTTGCACTGCCCACTCTCCAGGACCATTCCTGAGATGAAGTCTCACTCAGAGCCTGGAGTTTTGAGACAAAACAACCCTATTCCTTTATTGTTAATTTAGAAATTCTCCACTCCTGCACTCCAACAGTGGCAACTCTTAGCTCTCAGTCCTCCCAATTCACAGACACAATCCATTTCCATGGTGCTAACCAGCAACACGAATGCCTGGCCAGAACAAATTTACTAAGAGATACAAACTCCAACCCCTTCTGCCACAGAAGTCCTCTTGGGATTAAGTACTTTTTCTTCATGATCCTCCCCAACCCAGATGAACTGATTAGTCCCCACTTTCCCTAGATGATGTCCTGGACTCTCAAGTGATACCAAGGTGCACATGTATCTCAAGTGATGCAAGGTGCATATGGAAAGAAGAGGACTGCTGTTAGTCTCTATCTTTGCTAGCACATTCCTTCTCTAAGCTAAGTATCCCTCCCCATGATCTCTCTGTCTCTCTGTCTCTGTCTCTGTGTTACATACACACACACTCATACAAAGACAGTTCTGTAAAAACATAACCAAAATTCACTCTCTACTAGTTCTTGGGTAAAGTCTCAGCCCTGATTTGCATTTAGAATTAAGTGCTCTATGAGTTATGAAGAGAGTGACTTCCATAAGCTCCTGACTTTCTAAACCTCAGTTTCCTCATCTGTAAAGTGGGATTCTAGTAATTTAGAACTCATAGAACTTTCTGTGATGAATAAACTAAATAATTCACATACAACCTTTAGGATGATGACTGAACTAGAGTAAAAATAAATATAAGCCATGTATTAGCCCGATATTACTCCATCCATTTTAGTCAAAATGTTTATACCTTTAGTACAGGTATGGTTTCCCATTTCTGCATGAAGTCATCTGCACATCGTGTACCCTCAGGATGGGTGCCCGTGACGGGTTTCGCGCAACCATTCCAAAGCCCAGCCGTGAAGCCCTCTTCTCCCACGTGCCTCTTACTGGAAATAGGCCTCATTGCTTTCCTTTTTCTGTTATTCATATACACATATCAAAAGTAGTCTTTCATTAGTTGCAGGATTTTTTGTTGTTGTTGATTTTTTGGTATTTTCTACATAGGTAATCTTGTCATCTGTGAACAGAGACAGAGCTCCGAGCGGTAGCTGTGAGGTTTCCCTGGGCTCAGGTCTATAAGCCATTCAGCACCCCATCTGCAATTCTTGGGGCCAAAACAAGTCATGGGATCAATGCCGATTAAAGGTGGAAGGCGGGGGCCTGGGAGGGGACTATTGCTTTGTTGGGAAGGATGGAAAGTCACATCAGAAATGGCATGTGGGATGGGAGCCCTGGTCACATTCCTCTTTGGAAACTATTAGCATCACTGACATGGCCAGTCTTATAATTACACCCAGATCACAAGTTTCCTAAAAGTAAAAGTTATGGTATTAGTACTTCTTAAGAAGAATACAATGTCCTGCAATATTGGAGACTTAAAAAAAGCCATCACCTGTTGATAATAATATATTTTAACCTGTACAATTGCACCCTCCTGTTGGTGCTAGAATCATTTATTTTTGTGTCATTTTATTCCTATGCTGATAGGACCAATATTTCTTGTGGGCTTTTATTGTATTTTTTAAATCTGAATGGATTAAAGCACTCTAAGTGTAATTTTCCACTTTAAACTATCATTATGGTTTTGGTTACTGCCTATTGCTCAGAGATTTTTTTTCTTATCAAAATTCTTCCTGGTTGATTTACTTCCTAATTTTTTTCCATTGAATGATGTAAATATTAGGTGGAGATTTTTCCTTCTTACATAAGTTCAGAATCATAGATTCATACATAGTCTCTTTGATATTCAAATGACCTGCATTCTTTTGATATTTTATCACTTTCACTTCAGAATCCTTTATTGCCTTTCATTGAATTCTTCTGGTTTGTGTTATTTCCAGTAATTTGTAAGCCAGCCGTCCTATTTTCAAAATCAATTATCTGTAAATTTTTCTCATTATAATGTTCATTTTGGTTTTAACTAAAGATCAATCATAATATATCATGCATAATGGTAAGTTTAAAATATGTAATAGAAGTATTTACATTCTATATATAATAGTTATGCCAGAAATGAAATAGAAACATCCTATTTCCTTCATTAAATTGATACAAAAAGCTTTGTAAAATGTAGCTATTATATACTCCAATTAAATCAGACACTGTAGGGGGTACAAAAGGTATCTGACATTGTACCTCAGCACAAAATGTGTCCTTAAGGTCCCTACAGTCTCCCTCCCCAGCCAAGCTGCTTGACATTTGTACATTACTATTAACTAACCTCCAGACTTCATTTAAATTTCACGTGTTTTCCATTTGTATCTTCTTTACGTTCCAGGTTCCAAAACAGGGTGCCACCTTGATCATTTTTTAAAACGTGTTAAATGCCTCATTTCTGGCTTTGAAACCAGCTTCGTCTGTCTTGGCAGGTGACAGGTTGAATGACATGTCATGCTCTGACGGAGATAGGTCCCATCACTGGCCACTGCTTCCCAGGGCACCCCCTTCTCCATGTCCTCCAGGAAAAGGGAAATCCTTCTCAGTCCATTCCACAAACGCATTCCGAGATGGCCCAATGCTTCCTCCATTTCCAGGGAACCATCTGGGAAAGATGATCTTTACCCTCATGAAAGGCAAACAAAATGAAAGATAAAGGGCTTACCAATGGCGATAATGAATATTGTGAGCACTATTACAGAGGCACATCTGTGTGGTAGAGGCTGTCATGACGAAAGTATTGCTTAAGGTAGGGCTTTTCGGAGAAGGGAAGTTTTCATTTAGATAAGCTTGAACTAGGCTTTGAGGGAGGGATATGTTGAACACACGCTTTTGGAGAACTAAGATAAAATTATTGCAACCCAAAAATGTGAGTTAGGAGGTGGGATAGAAACAAATTTGACATGACCTGAAGGTTGACTGATGCTGAACTTACCAGAACAGGAGTTCCCTTTTGGGGATGAGCAGACAGTGGCTGATGTCACTGAGGAGGCGGTGCCCTTCTCCATCCCTCATCCCTTGTCTATGCCTTTAAGCAAGCTAGTTTACTAATTAAAGTTTCACATTCTTTTTCTTAAAAACTGAGCACAACAAGCATCTCTGTTTCATGGGGTTTCATAAGAAAGAAGTGGAAACACATGAAAACCAGTATTGGGATCATAATAAATGTTACTTGTTCGGCACTCCTTAGCTGTTATTAGTAAGTACACACATGAAAAGTTAAGCAACAGTTGGCCTAAAATACCAGATTCAGCAATCTTAGATTTATCTTCTACATTGTTTAAAATTGTATTTTTCCAATATGGTAATGTAAAGAGAATGATGTAAAAACCATAGCTCCTGGCAGGAGTGTGTAAGAGGGGTAGATAAAGTGTTCAGGCATGAAGACAAGAGAGAAGAAAAAGAAGGCCCTGACAGAAAACGGCCCTAGGATTCTGGAAATAGGGAGGGAAGTGGAATCTTTAGAGTCAAAATAAAGGAAGAATAAGAAGACATGAGAAAAGGGTGATAGTTTCAGAAGAAAGATGATATTTGAGGGTTAAAGAACTGGTGGGAATGGCTATAAGCACTTGAAGAGTGACTGAAAGATCTAGGTTATAAAGCGATGAAAGAAACTAACAAAATGGTAGAATTCATTCAAACTTTTAAATTTAAGGGCACCTGGAAGGGAGGACCCTGACATTTTTGAGGCAAAAGTCAGAAATCACAAAGATAGCCAAAGACAGGTTAAATGGCATAGAAGAGAATACTCAGGAGAGCAGGGGAGTTGGGACCGCAAGGGTAGTGGCGAAATCAGGAGAATTGGTTCTAAGACCAGAGGACTTAGTGATGAGGTTTGTTTGCTCTCAGGTGGGGGTGTGTCTTTGTAGAGAAGAAAGCAAAATGAATTTATATTTGTGTTAAGTTTTTATTAGAATTCGGCTGTCTATAAATAAAAAGCTGATATTGTTATCTGTAAACTGCTATGATACGGCACTGAAAACTTTTTGAACAGTGACTATGAACCAAGATTACATGATGTCTAAATATTTTACAGAAAAACATGTTTGAGTTATAGGAGGAGCTGTGTACTGGAACATAAACTAGGCAGTAGTAGCTTAAAAAATAGTATCAAAAGCATAACTACTAGTTAGAAGGCATTATTCAAATCTAAGGAAATAAAAAACCATTTTGCACATACAATCTGATTTGTTATATCTGTGTGAAACTGTACAAAATCCTGCACACTAGATTACCTCAGGAACAAGGCTTTCCTTATAAATTACATTTCAATCCATTTATTTCTTGGAAAGATTTGGACTGTACAATTTTTCCTGCCAATTATTTGTGATCTCTGATGGAACTGCATTATTATAAACACAAACTAAATTCAATTTCAAAAATAGCATTTCAGACAATGAAGAAGTGTTTTGACACATGTTACTTTCACGTTGTGTAGGATGAAGGGGCCCTGATTTCTAACACAAACAATAACAAAAGAAAAACCCAGATGAAATGACTCAGGCCTCCGTGTTCTAGGTGCTCCCTTCAGATAGCCCTCCTCAAAACTAAAGAGTTTTATAAATGTTAAAATGTTACATAAATGTTAATGACAAGTTGCTAAAAATAATGATCCTCCAGGTAACACTAAATGATAGTTAATATTGAACATGGTAATCTTCAGAAAAATAAGACAAAAATGAAGGTACCATTACTTTCAACATTTTAAAATGCAGAAGTAAGCTATATGGATCACACAGCTAGATGGTGGACAAGCAAGTTCTCAAACCCAGTGCTGACATATGACAATATTCTTAACCCCTAAATTACACCTGTCTTACATCATGCCCACATCAGATGATGGCATGACCTTGAGCCCCTTTACTCCTTATAAAAGGACCAAGGATATCTAGCACCGGGAACATGACTTTATAAAGACGGTTTTATGATGGCCAGGGCATTTAAGATGCCACCGTTAACAGAATGCATGTCCCATTACTGCATAGAACATAGTATTACATGAACATATATGAACACAATGTGTTATCAGGGACTTGGGTAATCTTTCAGGTCAAGTTGATACAGTCAGCTGGGTATGTTGTACTGAAAAGGGAGAGACCCCGAAAAATCGGTCCTTCTCAGTGTAATTTGTGTTAATATACTGAGGATGAATCCATATCAGATTCATCTCTGCTGTTTTTCTACTATCACAAAGAACAGTGTTTTGCACATAACAGGCACTGGATAAAGATCATTGGAATGAAAAAAATCTAGGTGGTAATGACAATGTGGGAAGGACCAATTACTCTGTCATGTGCTAAATGAGACTATTTAAGAAATACTTCTGAATGTATTAGAAACAAATGATTTTGACATCCAAGAAATGTGTATATCCATTTCACTTACTGGTATATTTTCTATTAAACTTAGAAATAATTATCCATCAATGAAAAGAGTTGTTCGTAATTCATGTATGTGAAAATGAACTTAAAGAGGAAACGTTCCGTCTAAATCCCTAAAATCATGTGTTCAGTGGTAGTGATTAGTACTAGAAAGTGTATTTGTTTCTTTTATTCAGTTTAAGTAACACATAATACTCCATGGCCCCTAATGTTATACTGACCTTTGGATTTTTAACTAACAAATAGCCCAAAACCATCTTTGAGGTCAAGAATAGAGGAGCAGTCGTGTACTGAGCCCGGGTGTGTTAGGTGTGGAGAAGGCACCACTTTCTCACAAGCACTGCTGAGATTTCAGTCGGATTCCGCTGCATTCACTTCTTGAGTTGTCAACAAATAAGTAATGAGCACTGAATATGTGGCAGGCTCTGGGGTAAAATACAGACTAATGTCCTGCTCTCATAGGGCCTCTGTTCTACTGGGCAGCTGTATCTTCTACAAGACAGAAGGCACGTGTCACCCTCCAGTCCAGGTTTTTGTATTGCGTCATTGCTGTGATTCATTTGTAAATTTATCTGTCTATGTCCAGATGCATTTTAATATTTCTTATCATTGGTTTCTAAAGACTTTCATTAAAAAAAAATAAATATTGATATACCTAGCCTAATAGGAAGATTGAGTTACTGTGAACATTTCATTAATTGAAAAGAATTCCCTTCTCTGTAATGCCAGATCAGCATGGTAGTACTGAGCAGGAAACAGTTTTTATACATGGGAATAGCATTTATCATTTTCATGTAGGATAAAACCAAACCACACATTTGTAAAATACTTAGAATATCTTCAGTTAATTTGGGGATCTCTTCCTATTCATTTGGCCAGAGTGCCCACTTTTTCTGTTGAGTGACTTAGTAGAAAAGATAGTAAATTTTAATGGTTCTCATTTCCCCCTCATTCTTGATGACTTTTGATAGATTACCTCTTGGAGATGGTATATTAGAACAAAACTAGCTCCTCATAATGGTGCTTAAAAATACTATGTAATAATAAGAAGTATGGCTTGCCTCCTTTAATTCTCTAGGACTTTTATAATGAAACATACAACTTCTAGGTACCACCTTAGGATGCGGTCTATGCATTCTCTAGTAAGGCTTTGGAGTAGATTGAGCTAAAGTTTGTCATAATATCCAGACAGATGGTGCAGTGATCCTTGCTACCCACATGGTTCTAATGCTGTACTGTAAAAATGCACTACTATGTAGGTTATATTTACTTAACTGAGTATTCTGCCAATAAAGCACATTAACTTGTAAGTCTAGCATTCTTTCTCTGAGAGATTCACATGAGTTACCTGTCAGATCACTATTAATAACTGTCTTATTTAATCATAGTTTTATCATTTCACTGAGAAAATTCTTAGTTCACAAGAATCGAATACCCCTAAAACTCCATATTCTAGTGCCTTGCTCTCTAAAACCACACAACCTATCAAAAATCAGTTCTTTAGATCTGTAGTATTGACAGGTGATTAAAAGCTTAGATCCTATGATTAAACTTGTTGAAATGAGCCATAACTCAGACACTAAATATGTAATCTTGACAAGATAATTTATCTGTGCCTCAGCTTCTTATTATATGAAAACAGAACAAAAATGATCTCAAACTTACAGAGCCATTGTGAGCTTTAGATGAGGTAATGCATGACAATACCCCTCCGTGGTAAACTTATACCAAATGTTAGCTGCAGCTACCATCCAGTGCCTTCACAGTACTCTTTGCTCTTTGTCATGTGTCACATAGCAATGAAGGGAACATCTAGACTGCACAGTTGTTCGGTGGTACTTATACACCTGATCCTGACTACATGGATGTAAGTTTGTAATGTTCTAGGCTTTTTGTTTTTGCATAGATTATTATGATTTGTTTTTTAGAATCAAGGTCTCAGATGATTCCTTTTCAGATATTTAACAATAATGAAAATGGAAAGTTGCATTGACAACTTGAAAATTTAGAAGATATATTTAGCAATAAAAGATAATAATGCAAAAAGGAGGGGGAAAGAGGAACAGAGATGGGAATGAGCAAAAACTTTGCTTTTGAAAGATTTAGTTTTTTGGAGGGTTAGTCAAGTCCATTTAGTTGTATTGCAGTCAACAAACAAAGATTTCCAGAGAAGGAGTGGGGGGGCATGTGTGTGTGTTTGTGTGTGTTCAAGTTTTTATGTAACAGTTGCCTAAACACAAACTTGCACCATAGTCTATTAATCTATTTCATGATAGAGAAGGTGTGGATGCAGACATCTAATTTCTGTGTCTAAAAATGGCTGCACGTGAAGTGTTCACCAGACACAGTCGATTCCCCAAGCTCTATTGACCTGAAGTGGAGAAGGGATCCTGTGGTGTTAAGCAGACTGTTCCACACAGCTCGGAAACGAAGTGAATCATTTAAAAGGAACGCACTGATTTAAATGCTCCTTCAATCATTGTTAATTGCTGTGCTAGTTAATGATATTAATCAGAGTGAACTTATTGAACGATACAGCAATAGTTATACAAATTATTATTCCACAAGTTCTACTTTGAATTCTATAACAATTATTGTGTCATCATGTTACCACAATCCAAATGGAAAATATTGCCATGAGATGGCATAAAAATGAAGGAGAAAAAGACTATTAATGATTGTCCTAATTATCCTAGGAAGGAAATCAAAACTCTTCATCAGTTAACTACTACTCTCATTAACTGATTAGAGCATGTGTGTATAAAGTTGGTAGGTAAATTGTATTTACAAAACTAAAATAGTAAGCTATTAAAACTTTCTGTGTTTATTTTTTTAATAGAGTCTACATGATACCTCAAAAATCAAAATTGTAAATGTTGGCATTTTCAAAGACATTTTTTAAAATATGCTACTTGAAAATCATGTTATAATCAGAATGTTTTATATTCTGGTATCATTAATATACAATTACATGAGCAGCATTGTGGTTACTAGATTCCCCCCATTATCAAGTCCCCACCACATACCCAATTATAATCACTGTCCGTCAATGTAGTAAGAAGCTATAGAGTCACTACTTGTCTTCTCTGTGAGATACTGCCTTCCTCGTGCCCCCCCACCCCCCACGTTTTGTGTGCTAATCGTAATGCCCCTTATTCCCCTCATCCCTCCCTTCCTACCCACCCTCCCCAGTCCCAGTCCCTTTTGCTTTGGTAACTGTTAGTCCCTTCTTGGGTTCTGTGAGTCTGCTGCTGTTTTCTTCCTTCAGTTTTTTTCTTTGTACTTATACTCCACAGATGAGTGAAATCATTTGGTACTTGTCTTTCTCTGCCTGGCTTATTTCACTGAACATAATACCCTCTAGCTCCATCCATGTTGTTGCAAATGGTAGGATTTGTTTTCTTCTCATGGCTGAATAGCATTCCATTGTGTATATGTACCACATCTTCTTTATCCATTCATCTTCTGATGGACACTTAGGTTGCTTCCATTTCTTGGCTATTGTAAATAGTGCTGCAATAAACATAGGGGTACATCTGTCTTTTTGAATCTGGGATCTTGTATATTTTGGGTAAATTCCTAGGAGTGGGATTCCTGGGTCAAATGGTATTTCTATTTTGAGTTTTTTGAGGAACCTCCATACTGCTTTCCACAATGGTTGAACTAGCTTACATTCCCACCAGCAGTGTAGGAGGATTTTCCGCTTTCTCCACATCCTCGCCAGCATTTGTTGTTCTTTGTCTTTTGGACATTGGCCATCCTTACTGGTGTGAGGTGATATCTCATTGTGTTAATTTGCATTTCCCTGATGATTAGTGATGTGGAGCATCTTTTCATATGCCTGTTGGCCATCTGAATTTCTTCTTTGGAGAAGTGTCTGTTCAGATCCTCTGCCCATTTTTTAATTGGATTATTTGCTTTTTGTTTGTTGAGGTGCATGAGCTCTTTCTATATTTTGGATGCCAACCCTTTATCAGATCTGTCATTAATGAATATATTCTCCCATACTGTAGGATGCCTTTTTGTTCTATTGATGGTGTCCTTTGCTTTTCAGCTTGATATAGTCCCACTTGTTCATTTTTGCTCTTGTTTTCCTTGCCCGGGAAGATATGTTCATGAAGAAGTTGCTCATGTTTATGTTCAAGAGAGTTTTGCCTGTGTTTTCTCCTAAGAGTTTTATGGTTTCATGACTTACATTCAGGTCTTTGATCCATTTCGAGTTTACTTTTGTGTGTGGAGTTAGACAGTAATCCAGTTTCATTCTCTTACATGTAACTGTCCAGTTTTGCCAGTACCAGCTTTTGAAGAGGCTGTCATTTCCCCATTGTATGTCCATGGCTCCTTTATCAAATATTAATTGACCATATATGCTTGGGTTAATATCTGAATTCTCTATTCTGTTCCACTGGTCTGTGGGTCTGTTCTTGTGCCAGTATGGAAATTGTCTTGATTACTGTGGCTTTGTAGTAGAGCTTGAAGTTGGGAAGCAAGATCCCCCCTGCATTATTCTTCCTTTTCAGGATTGCTTTGGCTATTTGGGGTCTTTTGTGTTTCCATATGAATTTTAGAACTATTAGTTCCAGTTTTTTGAAGAATGCTGTTGGTATTTTTATAGGAATTGCATTAAATCTGTAGCTTGCTTTAGGCAGGATAGCAATTTTGACATTATTAATTCTTCCTACCCAAGAGCATAGGATGAATTTCCATTTATTAGTGTCCTCTTTAATTTCTCTTAAGAGTGTCTTGTAGTTTTCAGGGTATAGGTCTTTCACTTCCTTGATTAGGCTTATTGATAGTTATTTTATTCTTTTGGACACAATTGTGAATGGAATTGTTTTCTTGATTTCTCTTTCTGCTAGTTCATCATTAGTGTAAAGGAGTGCAACATATTTCTGTGTATTAATTTTGTATCCTGCAACTTTGCTGAATTCAGAATTTAATTCTAATCATTTGGAGTGGAATCTTTAGGGTTTTTTATGTACAATATCATGTCATTTTCAAACAGTGACAGTTTGACCTCTTCCTTGCCAATATGGATGCCTTTTATTGCTTTGTGTTGTTTGATTGCCATTGCTAGGATCTCCAGTACTATGTTGAATAGAAGCAGCGAGAGTGGGCATCCTTGTCATGTTCCTGATCTTAGAGGAAAGGCTTTCAGCTTTTTACTGTTAAGTATAATGTTGGCTGTGGGTTTGTCATATATGGCCTTTATTATGTTGAGGTACTTGCCCTCTATACCCATTTTGTTGAGAGTTTTTATCATGAATGGATGTTGAATTTTGCCAAATGCTTTTTCAGCATTTATGGAGATGATCATGTGGTTTTTGTCCTTCTTTTTATTTATGTGGTGGATGATGTTGATGGATTTTCGAATGTTGTACCATCCTTGCATCCCTGGGATGAATCCCACTTGGTCATGGTGTATGATCCTCCTGATGTATTTTTGAATGCAGTCTGCTGGTATTTTGTTGAGTATTTTTGCATCTATGTTCATCAGGGATATTGATCCGTAGTTTTCTTCTTTCGTCATGTCTTTGCCTGGTTTGGTCTGAGAGTGATGCTGGCTTCATAGAATGAGTTTGGGTTATAATCAGAATTTAAGGGACACAGCTGTGTATTGGAAATACACTTGTAGGCATAAGATTAGTGCTTGTTTACTCTTTGACTGGGCCCTGGATGAGTATGTGACCTTAAGCAAATTGACCTTGGGCAAATTGCCACTTTGCAGATCCTTAGTTTCCTCATCTATGAAGGACCATCCAAATGCCCACCTATCTTCTGAAAGCTAAATGATATACATGAGTTTAAAGCAGCAAATTGTCATGAAATATTTTATGCATTTATTATCACACTTGTATTCTAAGGATGTATTTATAGGTACACCATTACTTGCTGACCATGAAATCAATTTTAAAAAAAGAGACAGAAGGAGGGAAAAAGGGAGGGAGGGAGGGAGGAATGAGGAAAAGAAAGAAAGACATGGAGGGAGGGGAAGCATAAAGGAATTTCTTCGGGGGCACTTTTTCCTTAAGCTCTCAACACTAGGCCACCAACATCCTTGAGAATCTTTCTTTGATCTGTTACTGCCTTATAATTATATGTCACTCTCCTTTTATTATCAGAAGGTTTGAACAGTTCATTTTAAAGTCTAACTTGTCTTTTTATACTGACTGCCATGAATGTCTGATGAAATATATAACAAATTGAACACTAGGCCATTATTAAAACAATCTGATAAAAGCTGCAGTTGTGAGGCACACTAAAGAATATATTTGGTTTCTTCAAGGAATTGAAAGCATTCACATTCTGAAGTCTTTTATAGGAACATACCAAAGTTTATCATGCAGAAATACTATGTATCTTTTTTCTCATAAAAAGGAGTGATCAGGATAACTAAACAAATTATTATAAAGTATTGGGTTTTCACATATGACAGCATCCCTATAGGAAGAAGAACAGTGTTTTAATCAATTTGATTAGCTGATGTATCTCCTTACAAAAAATGTAATAATCTATAAGGAGAAATTTTTGCAAATGACCACCCACAAAATCTTAACAAATTTGAATAGGGTTCTATTTCATATAATAACAGGTAGTCATCTCTCTACTGGACTTGAGTCTGAAAGAATTACATTTATGATGGTCTGTTTAAATAAAACCAATCTCCCAGCAACTCAGGTCACATCTTAGTCCTCAGCATTTGAACTGTAATTACATACAGTACAAACATTGCTGCCCACAAATCACTACTTTTGTAACAGATGTTCATCACGACCAGTAACCAGTCATGCCACGTCTTGCAGAGTCGGGCGGTGATTGGTCACAGGGAGTCTGTATTAAATTCACCCCGGAACAGGGCCCTGTGCTCCCCATTCTGGCCAGTGGAGCTCTCAGAATGCCTTGTGGCTGAGCCCAGGTCATTTACGACATTCGTCAGTCTTTTCAATGCATGATTACAAATAGGTATCGGTTGCCCTAGAGTGCTGAAATCAAAGCAACTGGAGATCAGAATAAATACTTAATAGAAGTGAATACTTTCAGGCTATTTAATATCTTCATTTGCAACTTTCTTGATGCTTATCAAAGCTAGAATCTGCTCTTACCCAGGAGAAGGTGATTGTGGCATTTACCCAAATTGTGCAGTTGGACCAGTTTCATGGAAAAAAGTGAATGTGTTCCTGTGCTCCTGTGTATAATTAACAAAACAGGGAAAATACATCATGACAGTTGAATTTTTTGCCAGGCCTTTTTTTTTTCTTTTTCTAATCTCTGAGACAGTTTATTTGGGTTCTAAAGAAGTTACTTTGTGAAGCAAATAGTTCATTTCATTAGTCTTGTTAAAATCTTGTAGAATAATTTTTTGTAAAGAATCATGAAAACTGTCACCTGCAACAGTTCCCAAATGAATGATCACTCACAAATGTGCCATTCTGTGATTATGCTGTGATTTTAGAAAATACATAATGCATTCATTTGTCATTTTACTATGCCTTGGAACTTTACTCCAAATTAATACCTACATGATATATGATGCATGCCCATATGCACACATATTAGTTAAATGCAAATAATAACTACTTTAACAACAAATTTCTTAACTTTCCTAATATTTTGTCTTTAAGAAAATGTTGAGAAATAATGATAAATAAGCATAAAACTAGTAATTTGGGTTTATTTTTCTCTCTAAACTATTTGTCTACTGAAAAAAAACATGTAATTTTCTTTTCAATCAGAAGGTAGGAGAGGGTGCTCTGTGTTTTACCTACCCAGTATCTCTTTTCCAAATATTAGAGTGAATTCTGTGAAGTACCCCCATACTATTTACTCCCTCAAACTGTCCCCTCCCACACACAATTCTCCCTTACTGTCATCCCAAATCTATATCATGCAATGGTCAAGTTGGCATGAATGAAAGAGCTTAATGTGTAAATTTGAGAGTATTCAGAGATGTATGAAATGGGCAAATTAGTTTTCAGTGACTACTTTGAACAATGGAATGTCCTTTAAATGGTAATGACTTGGGTTGGATTCAAACCAGTGACCTAGAAGTTTAAGGTCCTAAAGCCCATTACTAATCTGCTGAGACATCTAATGATGCACAGGACTACTTCTGGAATTGCTGACTTTAAAATGCCTAAAACTAGGCAGAGATGACAATGTAACCAGAAAATATGGACTATGTTTTTCAGGTTCCTAGAAATAATGGGCACATTTATGCTTTTCATCTCTAGTTACTGTCATCTCAGCAGTCTTACCTCGTCTTCTACACTTTCTGTTGTCTTGTAGAAATACTTTTCTGTCAGAGTTTATGCTTTCATAAGATAAACATTTACATAGAGGATTGTCACAGTTGCAAGCACTTAAAATGCATTTAGGAAATGCAGCCTTATGTTGTATTTGAATTGACATTTTCCATACATAGAAACCTTCAAAACTTGTACCAATAAAGGATATCTTCTTAAAAGCTGGCCTCCTTCTATGCATACTGAATATTATCCTTTTGGAAACTGCATAAACATCTAATCAGTGCTTGCAAACTGTCGGTGCTTTCAGCCAGAGCATGCAATTGGACACACAATTAACGAACTGTAACAATGTGTAATTGCATGTACAATTTTAACCTATTGTCAAGAGGGAAAATAGAAAGGATGAAAATGACAATTTTGACTGTGGTTAAGAAAGAATTAAAATATATCAGAAAGAGTTTAGACCCTTGAGAACAAACCTCAGTTCAAATATTTAGCTATCTGATCTCAGCCAAAATTCCTAGTTACTCTAAGCCTCATTTTCCTCATTTGCAAAATGGGAATCACAATTCATGATAAAGGTGCAGTGGAGAACTGAGATAGGAGCTCTAAACCACCTAACCCAGTATAAACTATATGATGGCTCTTAGGCAGTCATGACTTTATGACTATTAATATGAATATTAATAATCTTGGTGTTGAGCCTATCACAAAACCAACATGTAATTTGTTCTTTACCCTATATTTAAGCAGCCACCGTGGTGTAAAATGGCCATCAAACGTGCCATCCACTATACTCATCAGTCCCTTATACTGAGCTTGATTTGAATTAAAAAAGCTCTGGACCTGAAATCATGAAAATGAATTTTGATTCTGGTCATGTTTCCTCATGTGATGTTGAGGAAATCCCTTTATATGTCTGAAACTTAGACTTTTTAGCTGTAAAATAGAGATAATACCTACTTCATGTACCTTGTACTGGGCACTTAATGTTTAACTTACGTTAAAACGATGGTTATGAAAGTGGCAAATACCTTTAGAAATTTATACCTGGAATTGAGTTTATTTCCTCTTATAGTTTGCTATGTTTTCTTATCCCAGTGCTTTGACTTAGCTGTCTTTTTGGGACAGGGTTTATAAAAACATCGGTAAGAAGAATTAATTTATTCTGTCAGCTTTTTTTTTCTCTTACTCTCCATGTGTATTTGAGTTTCTTCTAGTTTTCTCATTGCATATAAGCAATGGTTGAGGTATGAATCATTACTAAACTAATGCAGGTTCCAGCATCCTTGGGAGGGGGAAAGGTGTTAGGAATCATGGACTTAGTTCCCACTGTACCATGTGAACCTTTGACAAGTCACCTTCACTCTTTGTACTTTGGTTTTCAAATGATGATGTTACTGAGTCACTACTTTTATCAACATCAAGTGGCATCTTGAGCATTGAAGTACATTTTTAAGTTGAAAAGTAGTGTTATCATTATAGGATGCAGGAATAAAGAAATCATTAGATCTAAAGTTTGCATATTGTTCCCTAGTTGTATGTCACTGAAAATTATCTTTTATGTTGGGGGGAAAAATCAGACACTCTAAGAAATTAATTAGAAAATTAGAAAGGGAAGTGATGATGTAAAGGGAAGTGATGATGTAAAGGGAAGTGATGATGAAATTCCGAGACCCCAGAGAGCTGAGGAAGAGAGTTGATGTTTGTAAGGAACAGACAAAGGGATATTCTATAAAAGTAATTTGAGGTAGTATATGAGAAATAATTTCATTTTGTAAAGCCTGTATCTAGATTTACACTTGCAGATGGATCTCCACTTGCACTAGCACTTTTGTTCAAGAAAACTATCCTTTTTCCATTCACCTTCCTTGGATCTTCTGCCAAAGAACAACGGGCTGTACTGGTGTGTTTACTTCTGACTCTCTCTTCTGTTTCTTTGGTCTGTTTGTTCTTTTACCAACACCACACTGTCTTTATCACTGTAGCTTTATAATAATAAGCTATGAAATCAGGTGCTATGGGTCCTCTGACTCTGTCCTTCAGTATTGTGTTTGCCAGTGTGGATCTTTTGCCTTTCCATATAAGTTTCTGATTCAGTTTATCAATATCCACAGAATGCTTGTGGGAATTTTGGCTGGGATTGTATTCAATCTACAGATCAAATTGGGAATAAGATTCCAACAAGATTGAGTCTTCCTACCCATGAACATGGGATACATTGATTTAGATTCATCTTTGATTTATACCATCAGTGTTCCGTGATGTTCCTCATATAGATCTTACACATACTTTGCTAGGCTTATGCCTAAGTATTTCATTTCAGGGGGAGCTAATGTAAATTGTTATGTGTTTGTAACTTTAATTTCAACTGTTCATTGCTGTTATATAGGAAAGCAATGGATTATTTCATATTAACCTTCAATCCTGCTACTTGTTTATTTGTTCCAGGAGTTTTGTTGTTGACTCTTTGGGATTATCTAAATAAAAAATCATGTCATCTATATAAAAAGACAGGTTCCATTCTGCCTTCCTAATATGTACAACTTAAATTTCCTGAACATAATACGTGAACTAGGACTTCCATTCAACTTACAGTGTTGAGTAGGAGTGCTCAAAGCAGGAATCTTGTTTTCAATCTTAAGGAATAGTGTTTAGTTTCTAATAATTTAGTGTTTATTAGCTGTAGTTTTTATACATATTCTTTATGAAGTTGAAGTTCCCATGTATGCAAAGTTTGCCAAGAGTTTTTATCAGAAATGGATGTTGGTTTTTGTCAAATTCTTTTTCTGCATCTATTGATATTATTATATGGCTTTTCTTTTTTAGCTTGTTGATGTGACTGATTTTTAAATGTTGAACCAAACTTATTTACCTGGAATAAAACCCACTTAGTCATGGTGTATAATTCATTTTATACATTACTGGATTGGATTTGCTAATACTGAGGATTTTGTATTAATGTTCATGAGACATATTGGTCAGTAATTTTCATTTCTTGTAATTTCTGTCTGTTTTTGGTATTAGGGTAATGCTGGCCTCATAGAATTATTAGGAAGTGTTTCCTCTGCTCCTACATTCTGGAGCAGATTGAAGATAATTGGTATAATTTCTTCCTTAATGTTTGGCAGAATTAGTGAAACTATGTGAAACAAATAATTGATGTAATTTCTTTAATGATATAGACCAATTCAAATGAACAATTTCTCCTTGTGTGAGTTTTGTCAGATTGTGTCTTTCAAGGAATTGGTCCATTTCATCTAGGTTGTTAAATTTGGGAGCATAGAGTTGCTCAAAATATCCCTGTGTTATTTTGAGTAGTAATTGCTCTTTTCCATTTGTAATATTAGTAATTTCTATTGGATTGCCTTTTTTCTTGGTTAACTTGGCTAGAGGTTTATCAATTTTATTGAGCTTTTCAAAGATCCAACTTTTAATTTTTTGTTTTTCTCTATTAATTTCTTGTGTAAAATTTCATTTCTTTCTGTTCTAGTTTTTATTATTTATTTTCTTCTGCTTACTTAGATATTTTTGCCTTTATTTTTCTAGTTTCCTAACTTGGAAGCTTGTAGTATTTATATTAGGTTCTTCCCTTTCTTCTGATATATGCATTCAATGCTATAAATTTCCTTCTAAGCACTGTTTTTACTTCACCCCATAAATCGTAAGTTGCATTTTAAATTTCACTTAGTTCAAAACATTTTTTACTTTCTTGAGACTTCTTTGACCTATGTGCTATGTAGAATGTGTTGTTTCTTCTCCAGATGTTTTGGGATTTTCCAGCTATCTCTGCTATTATTGACTTCTAGTTTAAACCCATTGTGGACTAAGAGCACACTTTATGTGATTTCTATTGTTTTTAATTTGTTATCTTGTGTTTTGTGTCCCTGAATGTGGCCTAATTTGGTGAATGTTCAATGTGAACTTGAGAAGAATGTGCATTCTGCTGTTGTGGGTGAATAAGAACCACGTGATGGGTGGTGCTGTGCGGTTCAACTATATCCTTACTGCTGCTAGATCTGTTTCTGATAGAGGAATGTCAAGAGTGTCCACCTATAATAGTAGGTTTATCTGTTTGTCTTTACAGTTCTGTCAGTTTTTCCTTCATATTTTTTGATGATTCACTGTTAGGCACATACATAATAAGGTTTATAATGTCTTCTTGGGGAATTGACTCCTTTATGATAAGGTAAAGTGCCCTCTGGGTTTTTCTGGATTTCAAGTCTGCTCTTTCTGAATTTAATATAGCTACTCCAGCTTTTTTGGATTATTGCCCAGTGGTACATTTCTGTATGCTTTTATTTACCTTTGAACTGTTTGTGTCTTTATATTTCAAGTGGGTTTCTTATAAACAACAAATAGTTGGGCCTTATGTTTTTAACCTACAGCGATAGTCTCTGGTTTTCAACTGGTACACTTAGACCTTTCATACTTAAAATGATTATTGATATATTTGGATTAATATCTACCTTATTTGTAACTGTTTTCCTTTGGTCACCTTGTTTTTAGTTTCTCCTTTTGTCTAGCAATTTTTACTGCTTTTTTTGGTTTTAATAAGAAATTTTGATGGTTCTCTATTTTCTCTTTCCTCCTAACAAGTCAGTTACCTTTCTTTTTTTTTACTTCTTTTAGTGGTTGCCCTAGAGTTTGTTATATACATTTACAAGTATTCCAAGTCCACTTCCAAATATTACCACACAGCCTCACAGATAGTTCCCGTTCCTTCTGACGGAGGGTTCCGCATTCCTTCCCCCACCGCACTGCTGTCATTCTTTTCACTTCCTGTGAGCTAGAATCATCCAGTGAATCATCCACTATATCACTGCTATTATTAATTTGAAGAAACTTTTAGACTGATCATTTAAGAATAAGAAAATAAATGATTTCTTTTACTTTTCATTTATTCTTTCTCAAACACTCTTTCTTTCTTTATGCAGATCCCAGTTCCTTGGCTCTGACATTTTGTTTTGCTGAAGAACTTTTAACATTTCTTGGAAGGAAAGCTTACTGGTAACAGATTCCTTAAATTTTTGTTTTTCTGAGAAAGTTTCTGTTTTTCCTTCATTTTCAAAGGATAAACTTCCTTGATACAGAATTCCAAGTTGGCATTTATTTTTCTTTAAACACTTTAAATATTGGATTCTCTTCATTGTGTGGTTTCTGAAGAGGAGTCCAACATAATGCTTATCCTTTTTCTCTGTCAATAAGGTGCTCCCTGCCATTGTCCCACTGGCTTCTCTCGAGATTGTGTCTTTGATTTTCTGCAGTTTAAAACTGTGATCAACACATCTATCATTTACCTACTTATTGGTGAGAACATTTCAGTTCTACTCACTTGGCAAATTTCAACTATACAATAAGGTCTTGTTAATTGTAGTTACCCTGCTATACAGTAGATCTTCTGACCATACTCATTTTATAGTTGAAAGAGTTTATCCTTTTACCAATCTCTCTATTTCCTCCAGCCCCAGCCTCTGACAACCACATATCCTATTTTTATGAGTTTGACTTACTTCTAGATTCCACATATAAGTAATATCATGCAGTATTTCTCTTTCTCTGTCTGGAAAATTTCACTCTGCATAATGCCGACATTGTTATCCACAGCAGGATTGCCTCCTTTCTCATGGCTGAATAATATTGCATTGTGTGTGTATATATATATATATATATAAACCACATTCTCTATCCATTTACCCACTGATGACCATTTCTGTTGTTCCCATATTTTGGCTTTTGTGAACAATGCTGCAAAGAATATGGGAATGCAAGTATCTCTTTGAGATCCTGTTTTCTTTCCCTTTAAAGATATACACAGCAGTGGGATTGCTGGATCATATGGTAGTTATATTTTTCATATTTTAAGGGCCCATCATACTGTTATTCATAGTGCCTGCAACAACTTGCAGTCCCACCAACAGACACAAGGGTTCCCTTTATTCCACATCCTTGCCAACTGTTGTTATTTTTTGACTTTTTGTTAATAGCCATTCTAACAGGTATAAGGTGATATTTCATTGTGGTTTTGATTTGCATTTCCTAATGATCAGTGATGCTGAGCACCTTTTCATATGCTTGCCATTTGGATATCTTCTTTGGAAAAATGTCTATTTAATTCCTCTGCCCATTTTTAATTGTAGCGTTTATTTTTATTAATGAATTTTGTGAGTTGTTTATGTAATTTTGATATTAAACCCTTACCAGATAGATGATTTGCAAATATTTCCTACAACTCCATAGTTTGGCTTTTTATTTTGGCAGTGGTTTCCTTTGCTATGCAGAAGCTTTTCAGTTTTATGTAGGCCTGCTGGATTAGTTTTATTTTGTTTCCTGTGCTCTTACTATCAAATAAAAAAAGAAAATCTTGCCAAGACTGATGTCAAAGAGTTTACCTGCTATTTTTTTTTCCAGGAGTTTTATGATTTCAGATCTTAAATTTAAACTAATCCATTTTAAGTTGATTTTTATATGTAGTATAAGAGAGGGGCTCAGTTTCATTCTTTTGCATATTACTGTCCAGTTTTACTAACAGTATTTATTGAGGAGACTAGCTCTCCCATTGTGTATTTTTTGCCTCTTAGTAATAAATTAATTGACCACATGTGCATGGGTTTATTTCTGGGCTATCCTTTTTCATTGATCGGTGTGTCTTCTTTTTAAAAATAATGCCACGCTGTTTTCATTCCTATAGCTTTGTAACACAGCTTGAAATCAGGAAGTTCCATGCCTCTAGCTTTGTTCTTCTTCCTTAAGATAGCTTGGGCTCTTCAGGATTTATGATTCCATACAAATTTTAGGGTTGCTTTTCCTGTGAAAATGCCACTGAAATTCTCATAGGGATTATACTGACTCTGTAGATCCCTTTGGGCTGTATGGACATTTTAACTCTATTAGGAAAAAATTTTAGATTTTACTTAATATTATTTACCTGAATAATATAGACTCAAGGCTTTGGAAAATATTTTTTGAAAAGAAGTAGATCTAACATGGAATTATTTTTTCTAAATGATGTTTTCACCTTCTGTTCTTTAGTGGAAAAAAGTAAGAACAGAGGCTTATGTGATGGCAATGAAGTCATTCTTTAGCTGGGCAAATGCACAGGACTGTTACACAGTTGGCCTGCTTCAGGAAGGCTCTGCTCATTATTAAAATATTTTTCTCAACTTTTTTTAAAGCTAATGCTCCTGGTCCTCCAGTGCCCCCCTGCCTCTCCCCCTTCCTGAGGGTCTCTTCGGAGCATCTGCTCCTGGGAGGGTACGGCTAGCACTTGCAGGGGCTCCCCTCAACCCTCCTCTCATGTTTGTCCAGCTGGCCCAGTGCCCGTGTTGTACTGGTTGTCAAATACTTGGAGCATCACCCTTCAGATGGTGGAGCATGCATACTATGATGTCTGGGTGTGATTTTAAGAAACTTTCTTCCTGTCCTCAAAATTATTTTTTTGATTTAACCTAGAGATAAGAGTGTTGAATATTTCATAGGGGGTTATAATAAAAAATTTCGATCCTGAAGTCACTTGGACACACATTACATTGTTAAATGTGGTTTTTAAATACTGCCTGTGTCTCTGGAGTAGAATTAATAGTACGCTATATACTCTGGTATCATACTTGCAAAATATATTCTGATACTGAGAAATTTGTAGGTTTTGAAGTAAGCCATCCCCATAGTGTTATTTCCATGAAGTCTTATAAGCATGAAAGAGACAATCTTTCATATCCAATCAACAAGCAAAGCAAGGGGCTTGAGCAGACAAAATACAAGACAAGACACGCTTACAATCCATATGGAAATTGATGGGGTTAAAAGGGATACTTGCATTGAATTTCTTGTCAAAACAAAAGGCAGTTACAACAAGAAGGAAGGAAAGGGATGAACTTTGCTAGAGAGTGAAATAATTATTTTGAGGAAGATTTACTTTTTATTATGTATTTACATTTGAAGACTTGTAGCTATGTTGTACTTTCTTTGAAAGCAGGTAAAAAGCACATCTTTCTCTTTATTGTGAAAAAAAAATTCTAATTAATATTGTATACTCTTTTATGAAAGCAGTTTCTAGAGAAGCCATTAATGTTGGAATGCATTTACTCCTGTATCTATGTACTTTAACTCTGAAACACTATAAAAAAAGGTGAACATAAATCAGGAAAAGTCAATTACTCTTATTCTATTAAAAGGGCAGAGAACTGGAAAATTGTTTAGAAAGAGTGCTATTGAGAAATATTTTTTTTTACATACTCAGAATTAGAGCTGTCCAGTAGAACTTGCTGTAATGTTGGAAAAGTTCTATGTATTCTCAAATACAGTTGCCACGTATCATTACTGAGCACTAGAAATATGACTAGTGTGACTGAGGGTTTGATTTTTAAATTTCATTTAATTTTTAATTTTCTTAAATTCAGATAAAATGGTCATGTGTACCTGAGGTACTTTATTGTACAGCACAGACGTACATTTTTTAATCTTAGTTATCTGGAAACCCATCTACCCAGGATTTTCCATTTCTGAATTGCTATTGATAGTGGAAGATTGTTGTATTTGTACAATTTATTTTTAATAAAAACTGATTTTGTGTGACCTCCATTTTAATTTTCAGATGCTTGTTTTTAACATCTCACATGCTAAGCATCTTATATAAACAATACTGAGAACTGCAAAGTTAAGATGAATTTATTTCCATTCAAAAAATATATACATTGACAACACTGCTAACATACCCCCAGTAAGCTTTGTCTTTGATCTTATGTGCGTATTGACAGCTTCTGTTTTTAGGTGAAACAAATCCCCACTTTAAAACTAACATCCTTTTTGTCTTTCCTCTCAAAGCAAGTTATCCTTCTAATAAATTCTGAACTCATTATAGTTCAAGGGGAGGAAGCCAATTCAGCAGATGTATCTATGCTTGTAAGATGTTCTGAATCTATTGTGCACTAACACTGTCAATTAATAGGAACTTCAATAATACTGTTATTTTCAGTTCTACTGACAAATCAGTATCTTGAACTGAAATAAGCCATGTGGCCTCAACACAATGAAATAGAGGCAACGGCCATTTCTCTGGAAGGGACCTTAGGAGAGCTGCTCAAGCATAATGTCCTCATGGCTTGACCACTTTATCTGGTTGTGTCTGCAAAGAAGGCAGAAATCAAACAGTGTGGAGTATTTTTAGACCTAATAATTCTGTCATCCCTAAGGTTCAACAGAACAAACATTTGTGGCCTTATTTTGGCTCCAAACTCATCTTCATTGGTTTTTTCTTGCATTTATTTCCAAACTTGGTCCTTTTGTCTTTCAATATCTCTTCTCTGCTCCAGAAGAAGCGAAGATTTTCAGTTTTTTAAATTTTCTTCTCTGGTAAAGTCCCTCCCTCAGTACTTCCTCTTATTTCATCTCCAAATATTTCAAGTGAGAGATTTCTATGGGCCATAGGAACATTAAATCTAGATTATTACATGAATCATATTTCAACTTTGCCTTTGAATGAATTAATTGATACAAAAAACTGAGCTCTAAAGAGAAGGAAACAATGTCACATAGTAGATACACTTTACACACAGCAAACATGGAGACAGAATATTTTTGTACTGACACACATGGTCAGTTTTAAAGCACGTCATGTCCACTCACTGTAAAAATTGCATAATTATGCCACCAGTCTCCAGTGTTCCACATACATTTAAAATTTAGTCCTACTGCCCAGCCCCAGCAATTATATTACATTCTAGAAATAATATATGGGGGGGGAGAATAAAAAATAAGCTTTAAAGAATCTGATCTGGGTACAGAATCTGATAAATGCAGGTACTCATCTATTATATAGAATTGTGAAGTTAGAGGAAACCTTAGGAATTACCGTTTGATAGATGAAGAGGCTGATTTGCCGATAAGCCAAGTGACTTGTTCAAGGTCAGAATATAGTCAATAAGAAGGTCCCAAGCCCACTGTCAGATTCTTACAAATAGTCTTAATCTAGATCCTACATTTGCCAAAGACGTTCGGGAACACTAGAGCAATGTAAGATTAATTGGTGTCAGGGACTCCCCACATCCTGTATCTGTCAGCCTGGCTTCAGAACAATCAAGGGCAGTCAGCGAACTTAGTGACAATGTGAAAATTTAGTCTGGTTGAATATTAGGATATTAGCCTAGAAACACCCGAGAGCCCTATCTAGGTGTGTTCTGTTGACTGTGTACAAGGTGAACAAATGCCGAGCATATTTACAGACTCTCTGATTAGGGAAGAAATGACACAAAGCTTCTTTCCTGGCCAAGTTTCTTTAAAGGGCATTTCTTTCTATCTAGGTAGTCAGATCCCTAAAACTTCTGGGACAGAAAGTGCCAGAAGTTTCTCCAAGACGGGTCATATGCAGTTCCTCCAGCTGAGAGAAGGGAACTCTATGCTGCTTGGTTTGATTTTTGCTTGGGGGAGACCCTTGTCCCCTTGGTCATTTCATGATTTGAAGATGTTCAAATTACTTCCCTTGTGGTAATGCTTCAGTGACACCTCTTGGCTAACATGCTTTCAGGGTGAGACGTTGACCCCTGTCTCAGTGTATTAACTAGTATAATCAATTTGAACAAGGCAGGAAACACTGTTGAAAATTGGGGCCAGATAATTCTTGGTGGCTGTCTTGTGCAGTGCAGTCTGTGTACCAACAATCCTCTGGATGCCAGTAACACCCCTACCAACTGTGACAACCAGAAATATCCCCAGACATTTGCCAAGTGTCCCCTGAGGAGAAGATCTCCCCAGCGGAGCACACCAGTGGCTGGGGAGTGGAAGTGTACCACTGTACTTTGTGGATTCTGGGGGCGCTGGGGTGCATGTAGATCGGAACAGAAATGGGTCCTGCTCTCACCAAGTTCCCAGCCTAGTGATAAAGGCAGGCCTTCAACAAGCAAGTAAATGTAAATTACTAACTGTGATAAGCATGTTCTGTAAAGGAAAAAAATGTGGTCCTTCTCAGCATGGATATGCAGGGAAGGGCTGTCTGGACAAGATCTGAATCTGAAAAAGTAGAGGGATTTATCTAGAAGAATTGTTATGGAAAATCAATGCTAGGAGGGAAGACTTAGAGCCTAGAAAGAGCTTGATGTAGTAAAGGGATCATGAAAGTTCAGATGGCTGGAGCAGAATAAGTAAGGAGACAGTGGTGCAAGTTGAGGTTGGAGAGGGAATCGGGGCCATAATCTTACAGACTCTTGCATGCCATGCTTATAAATTAGGAACATATTCTAAATAAATCAAGAAGCGATTGCATGTCTAAATTTGGGATGTTTGAGATTAAAATGCATCAGATTTTACTGTCTTGAAGTAACAGTGCACAAATCTGATGGTGGAGTTTTAGGATAGGTTAGCAAAATGCCTCTCTGCAGTGAAAGTTAGCCAGCCTTGTAAAACTGGTCACCTGACTCTACCTGAAAATTGAATAACTGCTTTATTCAAGCTATTGGTGAAGACGCAAAATTTTTCATAATGTTTCTTGGTGGCCATTGATGCTTTTCCTCTCACAGGCATTTCTAGAGGCCAGGACCAAGAGCAACTGGGATTACTTGGATTCTCTGGGGGGAGGTTTATAAGTGGCCAGAATATTCACGCAGACTTTGTTTCTCATCACAACCACCCCATCTGCCTGCCTTAGCTCATCATCTCTGATTCTCCAGGACTGGTGCTGTCCTCAGCTGTGACAGCCTGTTAACTGCTGTGACTCTTGGACGCCACCTCCACATCTGAGCAAGGCCCTGCTCCTTGAATTTTTAGTTCAAAATAAACTTTGAAATGCTTAGGTTTACTTTATCCAGGTCCTACTTCTTATTTCTTTTTAAGTCTGTTAGTCCCATGTCCAATCAACAAAAATTCTATGTGAAAGAACATTTTATGTACCATAGGTTGGTTTCATAATTAGAATAAGAATGTGCTCTCTTAAGCTTTCAAAGTTTAATTCTTCAAGTCCAGCCCCAAAGTACAGTGATTCCTGATAATAGAGAAGAATGAAGAGTAGCCATTATACTTTTCTTGCCATTTCATGCAGCGAGCAGTTAACACAAAGCAACATTTTTGATTATGTATGCATCAGCAACTGTGATTCATGGCACCTGTTTCTATCTGTTCCATGAGTGATGGGTTTATAGGCCACAAACAAAGCTATTCATATCTGAGGCCTGAGAAGTGACAGTCTAGTAAAAGAACTGAGAAAAATAAAACTATGAAAATACCAAAGAATGAAACACAAAGCACACTTACAGGCTGTTTCTTTACTTAAGAATGCATTGCCTTCCACCTTATATTATATAATTTCGCAACTGTACTCTCCCTCAAAAGATGAGGAGCTCTAGGACCTACCCCCTGCTGCAGCTCTCCTCCCTGGAACACCGTGCTTTAGCTGGAATAGGTCTTCCATGGTTACATAGTGAACAAATTATTTAGTATATATAAATGTCAACAGAACTAGGAAGGTGTGTCTTGTTAGCAATTTTTTTTTTGCATCATTTTTCTGTTGTTGTTCCCTTTTGGGGAACTCTTTTGCTGATGGCTAAATACTTTAAAATAATTTTTAAATCATTATACTGTAGTACATATAAAAGATATTTTTAGCCTAAAACATTACAGTGCTATTTCTAGAAATTATATTACTGTACATTAAAATGGCACTTGTGTGATCTCTAGTCTCTGTTTTAAGAAAAAAACTTAAATTCAGATGCCTTGGTTGATTTATGAATATCTGAGATATAAATTAAATTTCAAAAGTATGAAGGTTCCCAATCACTATAGGAATTAAACATGATCTTTTAAGAGATTTCAAGGGGATTATTTTCTATGTGTGAACAGATAAAGTAAATCACAGCTGTAAATATCCTGAATCTGGATAACAAAACTGTGATTTGATCTGTAAAGACAAATACAATGTTGTGTTATGTGGATCAAATACCTTTTCATATTATAGAGTGTTAGAGAGAAAGCCTTATTCAAGTCCCCCTTTTTTAAGAGACAAGGGAACCATGATTCAGAGTTCATGAGGACTTCCTAAAAGTCTGTAACTAGCAGGTGGAGAACAGGACGTGGTTATGAACCCCCATCCAGCATGCTCACTGCCGTGGGTCCTAATCATGAAAACCAAAGCAGATCTATAGCTCCATGCACACTAAGTAGTGTTAGTAAGTGAGAAACCTAGAATGGAGGGAGACCAATCCCAAGAGCAGTTGACGTTTGTGTCTGAATTTAGAAGTACAGGGCAGAAGGCTTGGAGGACCTTATTCATGAGAATGGGCTGGTTCAGGCTGTCAGTCGTACCAGTACATAACCAGTCTGTACTCAGTGGGCAACGAAACCATTCATGGAATGGCCCAGAGGATCATTTAGCTAAATAGCACAGAGGCAGAAGGAGGAAGGATAATTCAGAAGCCAGCATAAATGTAGTCTGATTCATGAGAGTGCTCTAGTCTCCATCCCTGGTCTCATCCTCGACTGATTAACAAGAGAATTGGATGGTGGGGAGTCAGGCAGGCTGACGAGGGCCAGAACGAAGAACTCTGGGTGTGGGGGTATCTTTAAAGGATCTCCGGAAACGAAGGGAACCAGATGGAAAAGCAGATTTTCAATGCTCAAGCTCTGTTCAGAGTCCAGGAATTTACATCTGGCAGTTTGGGAGAACACAGGCTGCTCTGATTACAAAGCTTTAGAGCAGGGAAAAGGTCAGTGTTTCATAGGAGAGGCTCGATGTTTCCACAGTCAATTGGGAGCCTAGAGGCATTAGCCTGACAAGATCAAGAGGTGAACCACAGGATCTGAAAGTAGTTTGCCCAACGGCCATCTGCGTAGGCAGGAAGGACTTGGCCACAGACCAAGGCAGGCAGGCAGCTCACATCAGAGGCGGTGTTGGTGGGGTAAGAGATGAATGATAGCACTGGGGAGTGGGGGAGAAGTAAGGATTTGTTTCAAAACTGGGAGCTACGGAATAGAGGATCAGACACCACAAAAGCTCACAACCTACCAGTCAATTCTAGGAGACAAAGGAAATCTTTGTCAAAAAATCTCAAGTCAAACCATAGTAAGTCATTGCCCATTTTACAGTGGTACAAAGCAACACACCTTCAGTAGAGACTGTACTTTGGAGGTTGAATTTGAAGCTTTACCCAGGCTGGTGCTATGCCTTCCAGCTTCTCTCATGAGGCTGGATGGCGGCCACAAACCGCAGCTCCCGTCAGCCATGTGGTCACTTGGGTAACAACCGATTCACTGGCAGCCATCCTGTTCTTCACTCTCAGCACAGGACTCAGTAAATTACATGAAAGAGTCAACACTTTATTATAGGCTTTGTGTTAAATGATTTTGCTTAACTATAATCTACGCTAAGTGTTCGAGCCCATTTAACATAGGCCAGGCTAAGTTGTAATGTTCAATAGGTTGGGTGCATTAAATGCATTTTTGACTTAATGTATTTTCAGTTTACAGTGCATTTATCAGTACATGACCACATTGTAAATCAAGAAAGGTTTTATATACAGAGATTATATATGCATTTATATATATATAAATACTCTATACAGATTTATATGATTATATATACTTTGACTATTATATATCTATGTGTGTGTACATATAAGCAAAAAATGGAAACCTGTGCATGTAAAAAATGCATGATGCCAAATAACACAGGAAGAAGATAATAATTTGGCAATATTTGAATTGGTCTTTGAAGAATTTTAAGGTTCTTTTTACTCCTAACACGGTGAAAATAGTTCAAGAAGCAGTCTGATTTATATCAACTATTACCCTTCAGAAAATATTAATACTTGATATTTTGCATACCTATGATCCCGTTGGTTTTCTTTTAAACAATTCCTCCACCTTTAGAATTCTGATTGGCTTTTGTTTTTTGACTTTTTCAGTTAGTTTTGACTTTTTGAGTGGACAATAAAGTAAGTATCCTAACATAAACAACACATTTTGGTTCAATTTGATTATATGCTTTTTTTCCATATTAGACCATACTTGACTTTTAGACTATAACTTTCATGTCTTACTTTTCTGTCACTTAATTCAAAAGTCTTCGCTCTGACTTCCTAATCATGTTTCAGATGTTGGCAGGATTGCTTTTTCTGCATTAATTTTTCTATTCATTCAGTTGCCTTTCTTTTAATATATACACATTCCCTTGATTTCTTCAAGCTGACCCATGTCCCTCCCTTCAACGTTATTGCCAGGGATGAAATGTACTTGATAACCTTCACCTTGAGATTCAGTTGCCTCTCTGAACTAGTTCGTTTCATTCTTAAACTACAATTTGTAAGAAAGCTCAGAGTTTCAGGACCCTAAATATAAACATAAATATGCAAGAGGGAAAAAAAACATATAAAGCAGACATACACAAAAGGATACAGCATAAAATGCTCACAGAATTAGCAGAATGACAAAAGGAAGCATTAAATTCACATCAAACAAAGCTTTGAACATTAGAGCAAATGAAAGTAAAGGGGAGAAATCTATATGGAAACCAGTCACTGTCTCCTGACAGCTGCAGTTATTAATGCGGGTTCCATCATTTGCACTAAATGTTCAATCCATAGTTTTGCTTCTCTGGCAGGCCATTTGCTTTGTAGCTTGCTTCTCAATGGGAAATGATTCAGCTTGTCCTCGCGTTTATCATGCTGCCTGTAACTAGAGGCCTGGCCGAGAGTCCATTGCCATGCTGTCTTTAGATAAAGCTGAGGACTTAGTTCCCAGATTTCAGTTCTCACCTTACCACCTCACCTGAAATCCATTGCTCATATTGTTGTCACTTGACTTTTTCTACAAAAAATGCTTGAATAGCTCATTTTATGTTGCCTTTAAAGTATGCCAAATTGCTTTCCAATATGATTCCAGCCTGTCTTTCCAAACTCCTCTTTCCATCTTCCCCCATTTCTTGAATCCTGTATGTCAATCCCATTCTCTGGAATTGGTGGATCTGGACTGAATCCTGTCTCTGCAGCCACTTGGTATGTGACATTGGACAGGTGACTTAGCCTTTCTAGACTTCTGTCTCCTGTCCATGCAGCAAATACCTCACTCCAAGGGCTGTTGTAAGAGTAAAATGAATTAGTGTATGTTTATAAAGAAAGAGTTTATGAGCTAGGGGTTGGAAGACACACAAATGGCATTTGTTGAATGAGTGGTATGGAGTAAATAATAAACAAATTTAACTCTTTTTATTAGTATAATTATCTTTTATGGTTGCTGTTCTCTCCTTCTAGAAAGCATGTCTCTCCTGACTCATCCTTTAAGATCTATCTCACATGCAACCTCCACATGATGGCCTTCCTTGACCCATTCCCAATACTTCATCATACGCTCATTACATTGCATCTGACTGTCTGTCCTACACAGCTGATTGCTCCAGTGGCCTGTGAGAATCTAGATGGCTAGAACACATTTGCTCATTCACGTTCTCCCTCTTATCATGGACCTGCAACACAATAGGCTATTCATTCGCTTCTGAGTAGATGGACCCTCCTTATACCACATAGTACTTAAGGTCACTAGTTTCTAGTAGTAGAATTAAGACACTGTGATGGAACCATTTCAGGCTAGGAATTACTTCAAAGTTGAAACTAAAATTATTTCATGTCTATACCTCAAATGATCTGTTTGTAAGTTTAAGACTAACAGGCCTATTTTAAAATATTGTGTTACCTATGTTATTAGGTTTAAGATGAACAGACTTACTTGTATGTATTTTATTACTTTTTTTTCTTGAAGTATATGCCTATAAGAAATAGAAATAGCCAGGACCATAAGAACACAGACTCAGACAAAGTTGAAAGTTCTATTAAAATGACTTGTTGGCAATTCTATGGACATGAGAATGAAATAGAAAACTTATCTCTACAGGTATGTGTAACTAACAAAAATAAATGTATACTTATGGAAATTCCTGATGGCACATTACTGAATTTCAACACTATTTCTTCAAAATATATGGCAGAGAGAGAATCTTTACAAGTTTGAAGTTCTGAGCTCTTGGTTTTAGCCCCTTCCTATGTGTTACCAGAGGCCAGTAACTTAATCTCTTTTCTTGTCAGTTTTTCCTCTGTAAAATAGGAAGTAATGATGCTCTCCGACCTATAAAATAGTACCTGTGAAAAGGAAATGAGATAAAGCAAGTGTAAGTTTTTTAATACTCTAAAATTCCATAAAGTTTCAGTTACTGCAAAATAGAGCAAGTTCCTGGGTCTTTGATGTATCTGAGTAATAAGAGGGGACAGTCATCTAAGACCTCATCTATAATCCAGTATTGTCTACCACCTCACTGATCTTTTCAGGGGCTTATGTAGCTTGATCTCTCACATTTTAGTAGTTCTAGTTTTTATTTATATACAGTTTCAGCAGCAAGAAGCTCCCTCTAGACCATCTTTGGATTCATGTCTGTTTGCCATTGTGGGGGGTAGGGGATCACCACAATAGATAGAGGAGCAGAAAAATGTTATATTCGATGAACCACTGGTACAGTATTCCTAGGATAATAGCAATTATTATTCAGAAAAGGCTATTGGTGCAAACCAAGTCATAATACAGATCCTTTTGCATTTCAGAATTGTAGTCTAATGAAGATTAATTGCCTTTCTAAAGGACATCATGGAAAATGCAAGCCGCTGCTTTAACAGGCCTTTGAGCTCCTGGCATGCGGAACTCTGGCATGTTCATCTCCTTATCATTCCCAGTGTTGACTTCCAGACATAATCCAAATATTTGGAAAATGTTACACTGCCCCTAACAGTGTCTTTGCCTCGTTGTTGGGCCTCAGGTGGTGCTGACGTACTGATGCCAGCGCGAGAGAGGCAGAATAGCTGCAGGAGGTCATTACCATGCTCTCTGCGTCGTTCACCTATCCACAAAACCGAGGTAAAAGCAGATGGAAAGAACGCAGGTTTTTGGCACAGGGAACAAAATGCCTAAAGTATAGTACTTACAGCTAAGCAATGGCCTGATACTTTGGCTGAATCTCCTGCCCTGAGCTGCGTGTGGCACATCGGCAAGAAGCTAAGTTTGCAGAGGAAAGGTTAGGTTTGGGTTCCTGGCTGTGCTGCACAAAGGCGCATCCTCAGCCTGTCCTCAGGACACCTCACGCTGGCGTGGTGATCTTGTACATTCTACTCCCCTAACTTGGGCTAAAGACTCCTGAGAGTCAAAGAAATCAGAGATCAAAATTCAAAACCCTTCAACCATATTTAGCCCTGAGAGGTTTTTGTTCAGCAAATTTCAGTTGCCCCAAAGTGTTTCTAAAAGGCAGTACAGCTAGGCAGTTGTGCTTTGCAATAATAGAACCACCTTCTGTTCCGCTGCCTTATACCAGGCTTGATATATGTGGCTATGTTGTTTGCCCTTTGCATGTGTTTATGTGTGCCACCCCGTGACCAGATCATCCGGTTACCATTTTAGGAGTCTCTCATTCTATGAACTACCTGGGTGATGCTGGTTTAATGTTGCCAAGTTCCAGTTTTCTCATCTCTGCTGTGGGGAGGATAATTATAATGCCTGTCTGCCTGTATCAGTGGTTATAGGGATCGAAGGAGATCAATACGTGCGCATGCTTTACCATCTCCAGGCAGGAAGGAGTGTTCGTTAGTGAGGAAGCCTGCTGCTTGGCCTGAATAACTGCCAGAGAAGGTCACACCTCTATTATGCAGTTATAGTATTTTATAATAAAATGTCTTCAATAATCAGGAAAATTAAAATAAATGGGGGCTCCAATTACATCTAGAAAGACATTCAAGAAGACAGACTACCTTTACAGAAGCTTATGGCAAGAGACAAAACACCACCAATATTGGTTTTTTTGACTCATTGTGAAATGGCCTCCCTTGATCCTATAAGCAGATATGTACCTGGCTGGACATCCTTAGGTGCAGCCTTACAGGTAGAAGTTGCCTATGTCTGGTTAGCGTACAATTTAGGAATAGTCCACTTTAAATAGCCAAGGAGAGAACCATCAAAAACTCCACAGGGCTGTGAATTAGTTTACATCACAAAATGTTTAAATGCAAATTCATGTTTACGTTTGATACGCTCACCTTTATTTAGCTCACCTTGATTTTACCCATTGAGAAATGATGACAGGGATGGGAAAAGGACAGTTTTTCTCCCAGATATTCTGCACGCCTCTGTAGTGTTTCAAATAGTGCCCCAGTGATCCTGGAAGTTCAGTGATGCTTTGCTCCCATTATACAGATGACTAAGGCTCAAGGTCACACAGATGACCAGTGGCATTGTCAGAATGGGAATGGAGTATCTTCAGATAATGGAACAACTCACCTGAAATCATTCACTGATGCTTCTTCTATATGTTTAATGAATCAATGATAATAAAACACATTTCAGGCAGCAGCCCAATACATTCCTAAATATTAGCAACCACAGTCTTAATCTGATGTAGGTGCCTCCAACTTCCGGTGTCAGTTTGATATTCCATATGCTCGTCCATTTTGTTTGCCATCTGCATATCTATAAACAATCAGTGCCTACATTCTTGACTGGACTAAATATTTACCCCTTCAAATATTATACAAATTTTAGTGCACAAAATTTTTCAGATACCTGAGACTTGTTGTTTACTCTCCAATGAAACAAGTTGAATTTCCCCTTGCCTCTGAATGACCTGGGGCTAATTCCTATCAAAAGAGAAGGTTCTTAAAAGTGAAGACTAGGATAAACGATTCTGGGGCTGGTCTGTGGCCTCACTGCCTGGAAGCATGTGTCTCCGGGTGGATAGCTGTGCACGTGAGCTCCAAGGACTATTGTCAGCCCAAGAAGGGGTAAAACAATGGCATTCGTGGCTGCAAACAAAAATCTATTCAATTGCTTCATTTAATTAGAATGAGGGATGCTGAATTTTATGTTCACTTAAAGAGTGATGAAATGATTGAAAACAGTAAGTTTTACTTCTACAACTTAGCAGCAATAAGTAGCTCTGAGCCCCTGATAACTATCTGTTATCATTCAACTAATTCTGTGAAGCTTGGCTAAGGAGATACACGTTTCTATCTTCTCAGTACTAGTTTTATTGTTTGGTAGTTAATTAACTGCTAGCATGAGTTCCCCCTCTTCCCCACTAACAAATCATAAATGCAGAAAAAGCAATAACCTTTTCCCCTAAAAAGTTCACTTTTTTTCTTCATTGTTTGGTTCTCTGACAGTCACTTACTCAACGGGGCTCCACCAAATCCCAGTCCACCAAAGTTAAGCATGCTACTTTGCCATTAAGTCCTTAAAAATGGTATGTCCTTCTTTCACAATTATGTTCACTTTAGTAATTGAAAGTGGAATCTACCTTTCTTCTGGAGTTTTCTTATTCACAAGATGATTTATTCACCTCTAAAGTTAAAAGGGTTCACTCATAAAATATTACCCTATTTTTTACTAAATAATCTAGTTTCTCCTATCTAATGTTGAAGAACACAATAGTATTTTATTTTTCCCATCATTTTTAATTTTAAAGATTCTGTCTCTTTGTAATCTTCAGAATAAACAAAAGGTGGCCGCACGGGGGGGGAATATCGTGTCACCTCTTCTTCCCTCTTTCTGTTGAGTTCCGTTTGAGGTTTTAGCCTCCACTTGACTTGGAATCTTCAGTCCATCATTCACATTTGCTGAGACCTTAACTCCAGGGAGGGGGAATTCTGGGACAAAATACCTAGCTAAACCCGAAATCAGTCAAAGGGAGAAATAAAGTTTAAAACCCGTTTATTGCTTTCAAGTTGTCCTTCCACGTCTCTCTCCTGCTGCAGCAGAAGCAAGCCAATCCTCCCCCCAACCTCTCTGGTCCAGATAACCCTGCTCGCCCATGTAGTTACCCGTTGATATGAAGACGGACTACTTCTCTCTACCCGTTGGAAACACCCGTTGATATGGAGATGCACTAATGCCAGGCGAGAGATTCTGGAAATAGTGCAATTTTACCCACAACTACCATTAGCTTTTAACAGAAAAGAGGAGAGCTAAGCTGGAAATTTCACAAAAGTTTATGGCTGCTCATAATGAGAAAATACAATTTTAGCAAGTTCTAATCTATGTCCTGAAACAATCTTAAATTGAATAAATTGAGAGAAATACAAAAGAGTAGGAGATCCATGTGGCATCCAAAAATGATAAAATTCTATGTTTTTGCCTTTATTTTTTTCAAACTTCAAAATTAGTGAATTGAAATTGTTAGAAATCCGTTTTTACGTGGACGGGTA
This sequence comes from Manis javanica, assembly GCF_040802235.1. Lineage (NCBI taxonomy): Eukaryota > Metazoa > Chordata > Mammalia > Pholidota > Manidae > Manis > Manis javanica. Next base: position 8,338,361 of record NC_133161.1, on the reverse strand, counting down.
GATTTCCAGATTTTAAAACCAAACCAAACTACTTTCACTGTTTTGTTTCCATTTTCACTTACTTCTTACACTATGGTCTTTGAGAACATCTGAGACTATTTCATTTTTTTCATTATCCTTGAAGTTTTTGCTTAATATTTTGGCTATCTTTACTCATTCTTTCTAATTCAAGAGTCATAATGTGCTGTCCTTGAATTCTCGAAGACATCTGAGCCTTTGAAACCTCTCTCAGTCCCTTTTTGTTTAACCCCCTCTGAGTGTTTTGTCTCCTAAAGCAAGGTAGCCTTTGGTTGTGTTGTTCTATCAAAGGGAAACTATTGTTTCAAGTATAAACCACGGAAAGGAAATAACAAACTGATAAATGTCCAAAACTACATTTATAGCTAAACCCCAGTGAAGAGCCTCCCGTTTCGCTGGCTTACATTGCATGAAGGCCAACAGTGGCCAAGAGAAACATCCGTTGGACTGAAGATATTGAATATTTCCCTCAAAAACAGAGCCTTTCTTGCCTTTATTTTTCTGGTTTTACAATTAATTTTTACAAAGGAAAGAAAAGTTGAATTTCTCTAGTCTCTTGTTTCATTACACTCATATAAAACCACTTTAGCAAGAAAAGGCTGCCTCTGGTTTTGACACACAGTTCCGATTTTCCTAGCTCTTGTCCTATTGTCTATTCCAAAATGCTGTCAGCACAGTTTCTCCAGCCCCATTTATCATCCTCTAAAAGAGCACCTCTCTCCCCGCTCACTTTAGAATACCTGAGTTTGCTAATGTTGCGGCTTTCCATGTTACAAAAGACCCTCATTGTCTCCCGAGAGAAGGCAATTATCTATTATGCTTAGGGACACAAAAACAGCTCATGCAGGGAGATGCCTACATACTCTGTTCATGCTGGCGCCAACCTGAATCAGTTTTGGATGCCTTCAAACACAAATTAAGATCTGGATAAAAGATTAAAAACACTACGTTTTTACTAAGGAGTCATCCTTCTATGGTAACTGCAAATACTGAATCATTTTTACAGTGATTAATACTGCTGTTCAAAGGAACTCCAAAATTAAAATTAAAATGACACCCATTTTGGAGTCTCTTATTTCCCCTCCACCTACCATGTGCCATGTGCTCATGCCTTCTCTTTTTTTGTAAATTATATGTTTCTCTTGGCTTGGTTTCTAAGTCAACCATCATATGTTCATAAAAGAGAGAATGTGAAGAGGGTGTGTTGACTATTAAATGGAGGAAACAGACAAAATTCATTATTATTAAGGTATTATTTAGAAAAAGAATGTGCTTAAGCATCAAACCAAGGGGCACTCGCCTTCTCAGGAGGGGGACAACGTGAACAATTGCTGGCAACAGTGGACCTGGCCCCGTGCAGTAGGAGAACCTTGAACATCTGTATCCTGTGATGCATAAGGCATGTTCTCTGCCTTCCAGACACTTCCAGCTTGGAGCAGGGTAGAGAAGCTAAGTAATTAATTGTCCTGATGTGTCATAAATTCTGTACTAGTGGTGCTTATTGCTTTATTTAATTAGATGGATAATCTAGATGTTAATGCAGAGATTTAGAACCTATTCTGTTCTTTCTTAATGCATTAATGGTTCAGGAATTTTCATTCTGGTGCTGGCTGGTGAGAGAACGATGATAAAGATGCGACTCCTTGGTCCAAGGGATTAGGGATTCAGACTGTGTTTTAGGTAAATTGCGAGACAGAAAACAGTGAGCATTATGTCAAAACTGTACGATAAATTAGTGTTATAGGTTGAATTGTGTCCTACCTGTGATTGTGACTTCATTTGGAGATAGGGTCTTTGAAGACGTCAAGATGAAGTCATTGGAGTGGCTTCCAATTCAGCTTAATGGGTGTTTTTATGAAAGAGGGGATGTCGTGGCTTTTTATGAAAGAGGGGATGTCACAAGGCAACACGATACAGAGGGAAGACAAGTGAGTGTACGGTGGGGGCAGAGGCTGCAGTGACGGTGCCCCAGCCCAGACACGCCCGGGGACCCCAGAAGCCCGATGACACAGGGGAGGGTCAGGGTGAGCATGGCTGTGCACGCACCTCGTTTAAGAGATTTCAGACTTACAACCTCCAGTACAGCAGGGCAATGGATTTCTGTTGTTTTAAATCCCCCAGCCTGTGATCGTTTGCTGTGGTCGCCCTAGGAAACTAATGCAGTTAGTAATGGTTTCCTTCTCGTTTTAAATTATGCTTATCACAAAGTATTCACATGTTGGATCAAAGAAACTGACCAGAATTATGGAATATAAAGCTGCAAGTACATTCTATTAATAAGCTGCTAATGAGGAGCATTGTCACTAATGACTCACCTGAGAAGGACTATTAAGGTAATCTGGAGAGCATATTTTATATTTAGAAAAATTAGTGCAAATGGTCAGTTCAATTTGTTCAGTAACATTTATTGAATTTACTATATCCCAAATCCCTTGGGGAAAATAAGGATGCAAAGATAAATAAGGAACGATGCTAAAAATCTGGTTCTGCGTGTAACAAAAACCAGATATTTCCTTTAAGAATCCTCTTGTGAACTCTCAGAATTCTCTATAGCCTAATGTATTTTGTTCCCAAAACTCAGTTCTTTTAAAAATTAGGGCTGCCAGATAAAATACAGGAGCCCAGTTAACTTTGAATTTCTGATATAATACACTTTATTAAAGTAAACCACAATATTTGTGGTATAATTATATTAATTATAGTCTCTATGTGGAATTCAAATTGTACTGTCTGTCCTGTATTCGCATTTGCTAATGAGTGTGGCAGCCTAGCTAGGAATAAAAGTAATAGTCAAGACACCCAAAATGAGGATTCAAAGAATCATTGCCTAGAGGTGGCTGTGTTCCTATGTCCATTTTACTTTTGCCAATTTGCTATCTCAGTGGGTCTATAATGATTTTGGAAGTTATCTGTAGTACTGAAGTCTCAGGGTAATTTTGGTGATTAAATGAGGTACATCTTAGAATGATTACTATTAAATGCTTAGAGACCTGTTAAGTGTTTGCATAAGTTTTTTTTCCCCCACAATCTAATGTAATGGTTCGTAGATCATTGCCTTGAATTCCAAGTAAGGATACAAGGGATGGTCGTATGCATATATTTATTAACAATAATCTCTAATACACTGTGAATACTGAATGTCTGACCCTTGGGAAAAAGGTGGGTTTTGCTTTGTTTCATCTCCTTCTTTTTTACTCACTTTATAAGATTGCATTTCAGTTTCCGGTGGAGCATCTGACTTTAGGAGCATTAGAAAGTCCTACTCTTGAATATGGACAGTTATGTTACCAGTGTATTAGTTTTCTAGGGCTGTTGTAACAAAGATTCACAGGCTGGGAGGCTTAAAACAGCAGAGATGTATTGTCTCACACTTCTGGGGTTTGAAGCCTGAAATCCAGGTGTTGGCAGGATGGTTCCTTGTGGAGGTTCTGAGGCAGAAGGTGTCCATGCCTCTCCCAGTTTCTGGTGGCTGCCGACAATCACCGGCATCCGTCAGTTTGTGTCGGGGCTATGGCAACCTCTTGCTGGGCCTTCACATGGCATTCTCCCCTTGCTGTGCATCTGTGTCTTTTCTCTTCTAATAAGGACATCCCTCAAACAGGATTTGGATCCACCCTAATCCAATCGGACCTCCTCTTTACCCGATTACATCTGTAAAGACCCTATTTCCAAATAAGCTCACATCCACAGGTACTGAGCATTAGGACTTCACCATATCTTTTTAGGGTTATAGTACTCCACCCACGCCAACAAGTATCTATACTAAAGGGGTATTTTGGGACCCTCAACAATTGCATTTCACAACAATAGATATGCATCTTAAAACATTTGAGAAGTCCTGTGTGGTTTATCGTCGGTGTAGAGAAATGGTACTGCTCTCTTTTAAAAAATAGCATTTTCTTCAACATTTCTAGAGCAAAGTTTTCGAAACTGTTTTAGGGAAACGGTATCTGGATTTAATACATGAATACTATATTTAGACATCTTGTGATTATAAGTAAATTTCACAGTCTAGAATTTCCAACTTCAAGGAAGAAATACGAGGAGAAAAGTAAAGTTAGTAATAGAAACATTTTTTTTCATTTATCTCCCCTTCTTTGTGCACCTCCACCTCTACCTTGAACTACTTCAATATTTTTAAATATTTAAAGTTCATCAATATTTTAAATATTTAAATATTTGAAATAGCATTAGATTTTCATTTGTATAACCAGTGATTGCTAAGCAATTATGCAAATTCCTCTTTGAGGTCAGTGATTAGATAAACTGTATGCTGAGATATTTGAAACTAATATCTTTGCATGAAAATCTGTCTTCTTTCTCATTTTCCGAAGAAATGTCTATAAATTTGCTCAGCCAAACAATTAAATAAATGCCAATAGGTAGGGTAAAGCTATTCTGAAAAATTTCAACTTTCACAAATACTTCCAAAATTTGCATGGTGTAATAAGAAAAGTCCTGGAAAGTGAATGACTTCAAATTTGAATTTAATTATCTATAGAGGAGGAATAAATACCCCATTGTATGCATTGCCAAGTTTAAAATATTCCATGCAGGTTAAGTACCTACAAGAGGTTCTTCTATATTAAATATTAAAAATATGTTATTCCCTTACCTTTTCCAGATATTTAACAAACCACTCAGATGTTCCAGTTAAACAAAGTCAGGTATACGTTTACTGTTTTGATTTTGCTTTTTTCTCTTGTGGGGAGATAGAAGGGGTAAAGAAGTTGTTTGATTTTTGCTTTGTTTTTTTCTGTTGAAACTGTAAATCCCTGCATTTGGAGTTATTTTGTGATTCTAGTTGATATATGAAAGTGGATTCACCGTAGAAAGCATTTGGCCCCGTAAACCACTATCAGTAGTTTTCAGGTGATCAATAGAATAAATATGAGAAAGACCTAAGGTACTGCTGCTGTCCGATACACTATTACTCATGCAATGCCCTTTACATTATAAAGGATAAAAAGACAGATTATGTACACCCATTTTGGTAATTTTCAGGAAACAACTGACTCACTGAAGCGTAGGTGGTGAATTTAGAATATAAATGCACATACTAATGGAGCTGATTTTATCGTCCTTAAAACATAATCAAAGTCAATAATTTACTACTACTAAGGAGAATGCTGCTTTAGATCCAGGCCACTTACCACGGGACGGATATGGGGATGAGGTCATTTATATACCACATGGCTAAGCTAACAGATGGTGATACCGTTTCTGTGTTTTTCACAGAAGAAATTTGCAGCTACCACACATCTGCACACACTAAAACCAAATAATTTGGAATACCTGGTTCTATTTATGTAGATGTTTCCCAATCACCTGCTGTTCTCATTCTCCTGCTGCTACTAAATATAGACCTTGGACACAAAGTGTCACATTGTCCGGGGCAGTTTGGCTTTACCTGAGAACATTTTCAAATCCATACCAAGATCCATCCATCCACAATATTTATGTATGAAGACATACAATTGTTAGAAGAAATATCTAAAGATAATTTCATTTGCTTTGCTAAATATAGAGTTCCACATCTCAAGAAAAATGCCAACTGTAAACATTTCTTTATTTGGATTAGAGGAGCAATGATATTTTCTCAATGTTCATTGAAATACTCACAGGAGATTTTGGGGGGGGGCATCTAGCATTTTGCTGAGTATTTTGAATGTCAGGGAAAGAAAAGGCATGGACTTCCATGCTGCTCATGAAGCAGAAAGGCTGGTTTAATGGCTAAACAGACAATTTCAGCACGTTGTGGCAAATGGTATCATGAGTTTGCTACGCAAGCACATTGAGATTGTCATCCAAATCTGCAGGGACAGGAAGCTTTCTGGGGGAGCCAATATCTAAATTGCCTGTACAGGGGAATAGGATTTAGGGTAAGGGCATAGTGTTCCACATAAGAGAATGTCCCGAGAAAACACATGAACTGACAGTACAGGTTTGAGGGAAAAAATAACAGTGTGGACTGTCCAGGTCCATGAAGTTGCTGTAGAATGATTTAGCGGACAGGTCTTGGAAGGCTTGTATGACTTGACAATGAGCTTCCCCTTTATCAAATACCCAGTGGGGGACCCTTAATGTGTATTATAAACTGATTAAGCCGATTTCATCATTCACAGTTATTAGGTTGGTTTGTTCCGTCTGTAGATTTCTGTTTCTTCCCATAATTAGATGCAGGTAGTGGCTACAGGTGTTCTGTTAACAGGAAAACCAGTCTCAGTCTTAGTTCTGCTATACAACAAAACATATACTAAAAAGCAAGAACAAAAAGCAGTCGTACAATCTGTTCTGTGAATTATAGGAAATCCTCAGCTTTCTGTCCTTTCAGATTCTCTAACAAGATCTTAAAGGCTTACATTCAGATGCTGACAATATTGGGCAGCAGTACTTGGCCACATACCAGGTCAGAATTCGTCAGCAGCTACTGCGGAACAGGAGGGCGTCCTAGGGTAGGTCACCCCTCCCCACGGAAACACATTCGCTGTGGACCACCGGCTTTGGCTTCTTACTCCGTGGTCAGGAAAGGGTAGAGATGCCCACTCGGTACTACTAGCCTCTCACATATCTTGAATACTTCTCATTTCACCACTGAAAAATTATTTTTATCATTCAGTATACAAATAAATTATCAGGCACTGATCAGAGAGGTGGAGGATTGGGGCACTTTTAGAGTTTACCTCACAGAGGGGGGCTTCTGATGGGATGACCTCCCAGCGGATGACCGACCCTCTGGCCCACCAAACGCATTCTCCGTTAGGGCTCCTCAGATGTCAGCTTGGCACATGTAGGGACAGAGGACAACAGCTAACACATACGTGTGTATCCGGCTGAGTTTATGTGTCCTGCTGACACAAGTATTTTAAAGGAAAATTAAGGTGTTGTAATAATGATTTTTAAACAGAGGACTGATATTGGCAGATTTCAATTATTGAGAGCTCATGCTAAAGGTAGAGTGGAAGCGTCAATTTGAGGACAAAGAGAAGGTATAGAGGCCAGGTAGGAGGCTCATGTGGGCAGTCAGTACTAAACCACTGATACTAAGACAGAAGGGGAAGTTTAGAGAAATGCATATTTATGCTGTACCAGACTCCAAAAGGAAATTGTGTTAATTAGTAGCATAGATGTGTAATTACAAACATATATACATATATATTTGTGTGTATGTGTTTATACTCATGTGTGCATATCTACCATTCTTCTGTGTGTCTGCATGTGCGTGTGTGTTTTAGGTAGGTATGTGTCTTTCTACCTGATAAGAAGGAGGCTAGGATTTTGTCACATTAGTAGCCCTTCTAATGAGTTTAGTCTAAAGGCCCAATATGCACATTTGGTTGTCCACAAAATATAAATCACCTCTCTAAAATCCTTTGCAGGTATCTTCACCTTGAATATAACGTAAAATGGACAGTTTATTGTAAATCTAATCAATGTTCTAATATATTTTGAACAGTTACATAGTTTATAAAAGGTGAAGGGCAGTAAACTAATTTAAAATGCTAACAAGGTTGTATTTAATCAATGGTAACAATTAGATGGTTAATGGCTGGGTAGTTAATCATCACCAGTCAAGAAAGACTGCTGCTTAGTACACAATTAATTGTAAGTCTGCAACATCTTGCCATTATCTATTATGTCCAAACAGCTAGTAAGTTTATGTTTCCCTTATTATCTAATGATCTAATTTGACCATTTCCTTTATAACTCTTTCCTAACCAAAAATCAAAAGGAACATTACAATAATTTAATGGTGAAAACATATCTGTCATGTAAAATAAATGGATTTTCATGGACTGCTTGGAACTGGTTGGTGACAAACTCAATTTACTATCTTTCCCTTCTCTAAACTTCCATAAAAATTATTGTCTCTATAACTATTTTGGCATTTAATATCACTTAACTTTTACTGTCACTTAATTCTTCCATATGTGCCTTCTTTTCCCCAATAGATTTTAAGCTCGTGTGTCTTGTATGTCTTCTGTAATCCCTCGTCCCATCCCACAACATTATACACATGCAATAAATAACTACAATTTAACTGAATGGATTGAGTTTGTGACATTTTTTCTTTCAATAACTTGATAGATTTGGAATTACAGAATATGCCCAATGTTACGTGTCATCTCAGAACTGCATATTTCTGTACATTTACTTCTGTAAATCAGAGGTAAGATTAGTTAAGGGATACAGAGAGTGACCTCTCTTTTATATGAATAATGAAAAAGAGCTACAAAAACAAAGTAGGCAATTATACTGCTATAAAACTGTAATCGTTTCCTTGAACAGCAGGGCTAAGTATGTTACAAATCTTGAATTCATTTCCTTTTCCAGCTCAGCTTAGCCAATCAAACTATGGGCAGAGCTGTTGAGTGCTTAAGCATCCTCACTTGCTGTCTACCTTGGGCTATAAAATTGAATTTCCAGTACACTGATAGCTTCTCCAAACCATTCCGTTTGGAAGCTTGCGCCCGCCACGTTCCTTGAAACCACTGACATGAACTGATGCCAGCTGACCTTGTCATAGTAGAAAATGAAGCAGGTTGAAGTCTGGGCCCCTTTGTTACTCGGAAGAAAGCCCAATCTACTGCTGACAGTGCATTCATAGGAGCAGTTCTCCATTTGTAAATATACACATGACCAAATATCAACTTTCCTAGTTCTTGCCTTCTTCTGGCAAAGACTTCCTATGCCAAAGCAATTCACTCTATGAATTGCGGAACCCACTAGGTTACCCAGCTCTCCTAAAATTACACCATTCTTCTCCTTTAGTTCTAAAATATTAATATATCCCATGAATGTTACTTGTTACCACTCTAGGAATCCTAGAGTCTTGTCTCCATTCAGCAGCTAAACAAATATTTTCAAAGATAAGTTGGATGGTATATCACCACCTGTCTGGAAAACATCCAATGAGTGCTGAAAATTTCCATATCACATTGAAGTAGAATAAATCTCCAACTTCTTAGGACTTTCTTAGGAAAGTTGGATTCCATCTGAATCTTCCATCAGGCCTGAGCATCCTCTCCTTTGTTACTGTAGCAGTGCCTCACTGGCCTTCTTTCATCTTTCTAAGTCTGAGCTGTTCCCATCTTCACTGCTCCATTATAGTCCATGCTGGTATACCTTGTATCCAGAGGCTCTTCATGGAGCACATCATATGGGTGGGCTCCTGTCACTACTAAAGACTGAGGTTTCATGTTTATCAGCAAGGCCTCCCCTGACTCTAATAGCCAACCAGCACTATGCTCTTTTTCCTTTCACTCCGTTCCTTATTTATAACTTACTGCTGATTACTATCTAAAATTATCCCATTTATTTCTTTGCCTATATCCCTTCTTTTCCCCCTTGCTACAGTGTAAATATATAAGAACTGGGAACTTATCTGTGTTATACACAGCTGTGTCCTAAGGGTCAAGAACCATGTCTAGCATATAGATGCTCAATTAATTTTCCCATGAATGACTAATAGTTCAGTGACTAGAATTCCCACTCTCCGTTTCATTAACTTAGTGATTCAGCTCATTTCTTCTTTGATTCCCTTTTATTGTTTATTTTGCTCCCCACTTTGAATGATTGCCTTCTACACCGTAGTTTTAAATGACTATCACACTGACAAATAATTTTTTTACTTTCATTATATTCAGTATTAGCTTATTTTTAGAGGATTTTCACCTCCATGGAAATGCAGCTGAAATCGTGATAAAATTGCAGGAGCCTAGCATTTATTGTGTTCATAAACTCGTGACATTTCCCAGCTTGAAGTGGCTTTAGAGAGCATCTAGCACCAACTTTTATTTTGCCCATGAGTAAACAGAACGTTGGGTAGGTTGAATGATTTGCCAAAGGTCACCAGTGAGTGGCAGCTTAGGCCGAAACCAAAGTCCACTAGGCTTTGCTGTGTCCAGATTATACAAGGCTTGCATGGTTTCTAAGCTGCTAATGTCTTACAGGGCAGCTGGATAACAGGTCAAGGTGAACAGCAAGCGAAAGGCACCAGAGTTGTCAGACTATGGAACAGACCCCTGGGAAATGGAATGCGTGAATATTTGCCCACCGTTTTTTATTTCCCTTGAGGTTTCAAATTCACTGTTCAGGGAACATTTAGAGAACAGAGCCCAAAAAATCCAGCTTCGAAGACCTAAGCAGTGCAGTGAAAGTGAACAAGAAACCTTTCCTAAATATAGAAACTGGTCTGTAGGCTTTTGCTATATAATTCACCATATCAGATTGGCAGCCAGTAAATTAGTGTCTTCAGTTGAGGAATACCTGAAAATCTTACACTGCAGACTTGCAACAAACTTTATTTAGTGAAACAGCCCAAAAAGATGTGGCTTGGTGAAGTAGAAAACTGCCATTGTGCTGGTATTGGATTCTTTTACCACATTTGCAGAAGTTCCTTCTAGGCAGAGGTTGTGTTCTGCTCACCATTGAAACCCAGCACACAGCACAGGGCTTTGATCCCCGAAGGTATTCAACTGTTGAGTAAGCTTCATGTGTGTATCTCCTAGTTTTTATTTTTCTCAATAGTTATTTGATGTTTGGAAATAATCAGGTTTCTGGTTTTTTTTTTTAAGATTAAAAAAAAAATTAGACATACTTGGGCATCCAAATATATTAGAGAATAGTATGGTGTTTAGTGACTGACTACCCACTCTAAATTATACAGTTATTCCAAATGAGAGCCTGTCAGACACTCAGGAATCAGCCTGTAGACTCACTTAGTACAGAGACCAGAAATCATTGAGTGAATCCTGTGTTTTTCCCTATGACCATTTAATGCCAGTATATGAAGGTAACAGAGAAGTTTCAAAATAATTTTGTAGTAGTAGCTCACATTTGTTTCAGAAGACCTCATGTAATTTTAACATTCCTATTTTGAGCCTGCAAAGTATGTATTATTTTTATGTTTAATATAGAATGACAATATAAAAGCACATTATACAGAAACATCCATTTCTCATACCCTAAAACTTGTTTTCTTTTCATCTGTTTTGACTTTGTTTCAACTTAAAATGCGTTTACCCTCCTGTTCGAGTTAAACTCAGAATTTGTCATGTATCCTGTGTTGCTCTTCATTAAGTCACTGGGGAAAGTCTTTTATGTCAGCTGCCTGGCCCAGACTAATGTGTCTCACTTGGCAGAACTACCTTTTGTTTTTTGGTTGTTATATAATATTCTATGGTTTTTATTAGAAGGAGAGATAAATTCATGGTGTATGTATAATTTAAATGTTTATCCTGGTTGTTGTTCTTTGGATGATAGATTTCAACCATTCTTTAAAATTGATCATCATACCAGAAAAAAATATTTACGATATGTAAAAAAAAAAAAAATCCCTATATTTTCAAAAGTTGGTATTCTAATCAGAAAAACTATAATCCACTAATAATGAAAGAGTGTTAATGGAAAAGATCTTAATTAGGAGGGTTAAGAATAGGAAATTTGTTATGGCTCAAAAGACTCTTAAAAGGGCCTTATAGACTAATTTTGCAAAGAGTTACTCACCCCAAAGTCCATGGTAAACAGGCATTTGCTCAGTTTCATCTGAGTAACATTCAGGAATCCAAATTCTCAGCAATATGAATTTGTGAGAATTGCAAACTGGATCAACATCAAGTTTACCTATTGCCATATATATACATAAGTACAATGTAAGTCTTTAGGAAATCAAACATAAATCTAGAATATTTGGGAAGGAAGTATAGTTCTCTTCAGTTCCTTGTTGTTGGTTATTTTATTATTTTCATATATTTTATTATTTATATTTTTATTACAAAAGCCAAAAGCACAAGAAATACATTAAATCTTTATCTGAAATTAAAAATTTAAACGGTCTCTTAAAACTCTAACTTTACATTTTGAAGTAATCCCAATTAACCTTTTACGAATCTGAACTAGTTTGAACTAGTGAGGTTTCATATTATCAACAAGATGGAGTAAGAATTACCTTATTTTACTATCTTTTCCTAAAGTGAATGAATTGGCATTATAAAAGTTTTCATTGCACACTAAGTTAACTTGGGGTGATTAAAATAGTAGTCTTGTAGGAATAGCCTGATGGAGAAAGAGAAAAGCATAAGAGGGAAAGAGAGAAAATAAAGAACCAGACCAGACTGGAGGCGAGCTGAGGATGGGAATCCAGGGTGTGCAGGTGGCAACAGAAATGGGTGAAGTCATGGGAAATGAGCTTTTTATTTCTGCATCTGCTCCTAGATTATAACCTGGGACACTCATAAAGGCTGCACCCGTCCTATGCATCAAAATAGAGACCAGTCTTGCTCCATACCTGGGAGATAATTTGCAATATGATTTGAAACTGATGGAAGGCTGATCAAAAAAAAGAAGAGTGGCTCTGGGAGAACATGTATTAAAACATAAATATAGAACCTTAAGACGGTTTTCAGAAAGTCTAGTAGGATGTTTGCCACAAGATAGAAGTAACTAGGAGAAAGAGGCTATGCAGAGTCCTAAATTTAGTGTAAATATCATTAATGCTACAAAAGAACAAGTTAAAATCAAAAACCACATCTGAAAGATTAAGTGTACAACTGAAGTTCAAAAGTTTTTCAGTAGGAAATAATAGTTTATGAACACAGAAAATTATCTCATGAAGTTCTAAAGCTGACTGTGACTTAAGTAATATTTAGACAATGAAGATTCCTGCATCAATCAACCTATCCAATGTCATGAGAAAATGTTAAAATGTGACCCGTAAATAAAGTATTTAGGACTATACAGTGCAAGATTAGTGATATTAACTACTAAGTGCTTTTAAATACTGATAATGCTACTTGTATTTGAGCGTGAATTTCAGCAGTATCTCCTAATCCTGAAACTCTATGTCTTTACAAAGTGATGCTAGAAGAGGCATAATGTCCTTTCCTCAAGGAATCTCAATGAGTTTTCTAGAATTAAAACTGCCTGTCCAAATGAAGTCACCCACACTCCTTAATTTTGTGTAATGCTATTATTTCTCACCTCCTGAGTTTTCACAAAAATCTATTTTCATTTTCTGAAGGAGTACAGGGTGTATATATTAAATACAGCTAAATGGACCGAGGAAGAAACCCAGATGTTCAGCGTGAAATCTAAACTTGAAATAGACTTTGAAAATATGCTGAAATGTTTCCAAAATATCACGAAGATGAAAACAAATTGCTGTTGAAATGACCTTCATGGAGAACAATATCAACAATTTGGGATTTACGTGGAAAGCATTTTTCTTTCCTTCTTTTTTAGTCTTCATAGCTTTACCATCGAGTGATAAATGTAAATTCCTGGGATATCATTCACACCAAAAAATAAGCCAATGTGATTATAAATTAAAGCTTTTACAAACTCAGTTTGAAACACATATATACTTCAGTACACACTGTAGTAATGCCCCTTATTAATCTTACCAGCACCATTTCTCCGTGTTTACACATATTTTCATCTATGTATCTATTAAGCAATAGGTAGTGCTTTAAAGGCAGGCTACATGATAAACTACTTTAATAATCTTTAACTCTATGAAAATAATAGAAAAAAGAATAAAATCTCTTTTACAGGTGAGACACAAGTTTGCGTGACTTTGCCAAGGTCAAACAGGCATCGGGACCAGAAATTCAGGATCAGACTCCTAACCGTATACAAATTGTGTATTTCACATCTATAAATGTGCCCTTAAACTTCTGGAGTATCATTTGAAAAAATATGTCTTGTTTGGCAGCCATGATTCTGCAGTCCGGTTATTGTAAAACCAACTCATACTTGTTGACGGCCTATTCATTGATTTCAGTGAAATAAAATGAAACTGATAAAATAAGACTCTAATGAAAGCATATGCCACTCACTTTATGTTTCATCCAAGGAATAGATCAGTTATTTTTGCCCAGAGAATGAACCATTTTTGCTGATGTCTAGCAAGTAAATTAAAAGACATCTAGAAATATGGGGAAGGCTATTTTAGAAACCTTGTAAATGTAGCAGCATGCAGCATTTGTCCTTCTGTGACATACTTCAGTTAGCATGTCCTCAAGGTCCATCCATATTGTCCCACATTGCAGGGTTTCCCTCCTTTTTAATGCTGACTAATACCCCAATAACGATGCATTCTACTTTTTTTAATCCATTCACCCACCAGTGGACATTTTTGTTGTTTCTACATCTCAACCATTGTGAACAGTGCCTCAGTGAATATGGGAATGCTCATATCTGTTTGAGATGTTGATTTTTCTTTGGATAAAAATTTCAGTTATGCAAGATGAATACCTTCTAGAGATCTGCTGTACAACATTGTGTGTGTAGAAAACAAACAACCATATTGGACCCTTAAAAATTTGTTAAGAGGGTAAATCCCATGTTAAATATTCTTACCACAGTGGTAAGAAATAAATGGAAGGCAACGCAAACAAGATGCCTGTGGTGCATTGGGAAGACTGTAAGGCTATTGACAGCAGAATCATGGCAAAGTTCAGAGCATAACAAAAGGGAAAGGCACTGGGAGAAAGACTCAGTCAAGTGTGTGTATTCATTCTCTGCCCTTGAGGGAGCACAGAGGCATGGCCTCACCAGGATCTGAAGATCTAAGGATTTCTTGTGCTAAATGCTTTGCCTGGACATTTAAAACCTGTAGCAATAGTATGAGGGGAGTACTACTGTTATTCCCATTTCTTTCATGAGAAAAGTGAGCAAAGCAGATTTTAAGTAACTTGACCAAGTTAATTGCTGCTAATAAAGGGCCAAGCCAATGTACAGCGGAAGGTAGTCCGAGTCCAGACCCATCACTACACCGTCTCCATCACTAGGCTACATTGCCTCCCATGCTTAGAGGCTTAAGCATGATTGGGGTGCACAAAATGAGGCATAGTGGATTTTTGAAGAGAAGAAAAATAAATAAAAGATCATGAAGAAATATAGGATTTGAAGAAATTTGAAGAAATAAAGGATTATGAACTATCGTGGCATACACTCTTTAAAAACTGGATCACGTGAGTAAAGCTCAGAAGAATAAAAAATTATTGTTTTCTGAATTTTTTTTAGATGAATGATAACTTTTTAGGAAATACATACTGGGTATTTTTTTTTTCCCCAACTCTTCTGTGTTAACGAGAACCAGTAGAGGGAGCTTTTAACCATGAGTTCATAATCCATTAAGAAAATCAGCTGAAGTGTGATGAAAAGTAAAACAATCCTAACTATGATGTTGATATGAAACTATAAAGAGCCATAAAAAAAGTTAAGATTGTTGTTTCTGGCATGTTATTGTAGAAGTTGATTGCAAGGCATTTTGACGGCCCACTGTGTGTCCATTGTTGTGTTATGAGCTTGCAGGAGAATCACAAAGGTGGGTGCATGAGCACAGCTAGCTTGTGTTTCCCTTGAGAAGAATTTTGGGTACATAAGAAGCACAGAGTTACCACATCTTACAGATAATGGAATATTATCTATGGATGTAACAGAGAAAATAAGCAAACAAGAGTTAGAAAAGGAGGTAGGTCCCTGGTGAGGAGCCTGCAGACTCTTCTCAGTGGAGAAAATATCCTGAGCAAAATCTTCCATGTTGGAGCGAGGATGGAGGGGGAAAGGTCACATGTGAGTAAGCCAAGCACCAGGCTCACCTGCAACACATGGGGAGCGACCTGGGAAGTCATGGGAGAGTGAGTCGAAAGCGATGTACGATGAGTAAACAAGAGGGCCCTCCGCCCTAGGCAGCAGCGGAAGGGAGAGGGTGTGGGTGTGGAAGGAGAGAGTGGGAGGGCAGGAGGCAGGAAAGCCTGGAGGCAAGAAACCCCACCGAGACCCATAGCAAGACGCCAGGTGTGAAGCCACCCTCTCGGCCAGGTGTGACCTGGCCTGTTCTGCGAACCATGTGATAAACTCCTCATGAACAACCGTTAGAGAGTAGAGTGATTATAACTACAGCACTTGCATGCTTTCACTGTCTTGCTTCTCCTTTGAGGCTGCGTTTAAAAATGCAAGCTAGCTTTGGCAGTCCTCTGACGAGCCGGGCTGTGGGATTTTTGTCCCCTTGCCTTTATTTTCATGGTTCACTGCCTGCTCGATGCACAATCTTTGGTCCATTTTGTTTACTTTTTTCTCCATAATATACATAAATAATATTTGTTTCTCTCAAGTAACAGCCAGATCTAATGAGGGTAGACGTCCAGCCCAAGTTCTTTCGAAGCACTTTTTCACAGCCCCCTCCTGACGACCGACCAGCAGCACGTTCCCCTTTGCTCCGACAAGTGCAGGAATAGACAAGGGCCATCTGAGCATAAGGATCATAGAGACAACTGACAGAAAATGCTGAGGGTGAAAAGATACTTTTTCAGTGCCAAACTGAAGGGCAGTAATGAGCGTTGTAAAGTCTTAAGGAGAAGGTGATGCTGCCAAGTGGACACTTTAGGAAAATTCTCGTGGTATTATTGCCTTTCGGACAGACTTGAGAGCAGAGTCGCAGGAAAGAGAGAAATCAGAAGACTGCAGGTAACAGGGTCTAAGTGTGAATTGATATCAGTGGGGATGAAGAAGGGGAGTTAAATAGAAAAAGAGAGAACAGTCAACATCAGTGGCTTTCCAGATGTGAAAAGTGGAGGGACAGATATGATGGATAGATAGTTTCAATGACTGGTGCCATAATGAAAATTTCAGGAAGAGAACTGGCATTTAACTGAAAACTGAGTTTGTTTCAGGTATATGGATTTTCAGTGCTGACAGGAGATACAGGTAAATGTGTAAAGATGTCAATTTAAGAGTTCAGACATTATTACTATTAATGTGATGGTCTAGATCCCATAGGGGAGACTAACATTCTGAAGGTTGCATAACTTTCATATTTTTAAGTATGGAAGTCATGAGAAACCAGCTGATATTTTCAGTTGGCTGAAAATAGTGACTTTTGTTCTTTCAAACATCTGCACTGAAACCCTGATAGGTATTTCATGCCACTTCTTTTTTGTGATCTGAAATCCAGAATTAACTTCAGTGCAACAGTCAATATGCTATCAACTCTGACATAGTGGAATTGATTAGTAAAGAACAATGCTTGTGAATTAGAATTAAAATGTCCCCTTTCTTATTCCTATGGAGCACACATGTCAGGATCCAGAGGAGATACAGATAGGTATTACATGACAAGGGACTTGCTGAGGTGGCTCATTTGTCTGCTTTAAAATTGGACCATCAGTGGAGGCAATTAGCAGAAGTTGTAGATGACTTTTTTTTCTGAACTTGACTTACTCCAAAGAATTTGTTTATAAGTGTGATTACACCTTGATGATTAGATCAACTTATGCAAGGTATGAATATGTTGTACAACTTCCTATCCCACTCCCTCTTCAATTAGGACAAATTTGGGGGTTCAAGGTTGCTTGCTCTGTGTCATTGTAAATCAGAGTAATCATTTGAAGAGTATAGATACATGAACAAAATCATCCCATCATGTTGTTAGAAAAGAAGCAACTAATGCATTATTAAATTGTGTAACCAATAATATCAAGGGTCAAATGGATTACAGAATTTTCAGTTTATTTGGAAACATGTCATGTATTAAGCACCCAGGGTTATTTCTCACTCGCAGCAGACATTATTCCAAGCACGTTCAGTTTATTATCTTATTTTATCCTCACAGTAACTCTAGAAGTCTACTATCATTATATTTTCCAGAAAAAGGAAACCAAGGCCATGGAGAATTAAGTGACCTATCCAGGGCCACTAATCATTAAGTGATTGAAGCAAGATTTAAACAAAGATTGCACACTTCGCCATCTTAAAATCTATTGAGAGCAGCATTTGTCATTGTATGTAAGGCTTCCCTTCACAGAAGAGAAGCCAGAGCATATGTGCAGTGTGTGCATTCTGCCACCTACTAATAGCAGAGGATGCCTGGATCTGGGAAAAGTCTCGTTAATCAAATAGATGTGGTTTCAATAATTATGAAATCTCTTCATTAAGCACTGGCAGTAAGTCATTACAGTATCTTCTCCAGCCTTTTGGCTATGATCAAGTGTAGAATATCTTCTCATTAGGATAATGGAGTTCAATAAAAGACTGTTCCATCATTCTCTGTAAGGGAGCAGAGTGGAACTTTTTGTTAACAATAATTATTTAGTGATTCGTTTTATCTTTTTCAGATCTTGTTAATTCATTATTGTACAAGGTTAATTCTTCATGCATTTAAGTTTTGATCTTGACAAAATTCATTGGTCATAAAAGTTAACTTTGTAAAAGAAATTAGGACAGTTTAAATTAATGTTGGGAATATAATGAGGAGAGATAAGAAAAGTATTTTTAATTTGTTAGCCCAGAGAATTATTAATTAAAAGTAGTTTATATATTTTAAATTAGATTGTTGAGGAAAATGTTTGTATTATTCGTTCCAATGATTTTTATGATGAGATAAGTAAAAAATTAGAACTGAGGTATACATGTATTTAGCAATAATGTAATCCGTTACTGAGCTCACACTTGAATATCACATGATCATCTCTATAATGGAATATAATTTATTATGAGACTAATAGGTCCATTAAAAATTTCCAAAATATAGAAATGAGGCTCTTTCTCTGTATTTTTATGTGTAATCTCACCAAAGTTACTAATAATTAATAACTGTGCATTTCTTTTCATTATTTTCCCCTATGAAAATATTTACTTTATGAAATTTTACCTACTGATAATTGCAGTTAACTCAAAATCTTCTGATTATTTCCACTTACTATTAGATCAAAAGCACTCCCTAATCATATACTTTATTATCATAATTTTAATGATTCTAATATTTCAATGAGAAAATTAAGTTATGTAATTTAGCCTATGCTTATAGCTGTTATTGGTATCATTTTAAGTATTTTTGCTATTAAAAATAACCAAGCAACAAGAGGTTTTTTTAATATGATTTTTCCCCTCTATTTAGGATTATTCCTGTAGAAAATAATCCCAGAAGTGGATTTACTGAATCAAGTAGTATGGATATGTCTGAAGCTCTTGAAATAGAGTCCCTGAATACTTAGGGAACATGTTTGATCCATCCCTGTAGGCTTGGCACCTGGCATAGTACCTAGTGTGCTCATTACTAACATTTCCAAGGTGTCAAAACTTTTGAAAGAGCATATATACAAGGCTGTTTCATCTGCATGGCTGTCTAATAATAATCCTTTGTATTTGAATAGATGTTCGTCGTTTTCAACACATTTTCACATATACTATCTGATTTGAAACCTCCAGCACTTTCAAGAGGCACAATCAAGGAGGATAGTTTGATCATCATTTTTTAGAGGAAAAAATGAGCCTCGGGCAGATTAAGGATATTGGCTAGACTTTAGTTTTCTCTTACTTGAACCAGCAGTAGTTTCATTACATCCTATCTCTGCATGTATGTGCTTCATTTCAGAAAGGATTTGAAATAAGTACTTTTCCTTTCAGTGAGTAACTGCTTTTATTCTTTGGAGGAAAAACCTATACTCGTTGGAAGCATTTTTGTCTTTTTTATAATGCAAAGTATATATCGCTGTGCCATCACCATGCAATTTTCCTATAGGGTTCATGCAAAAAATAATACCATATTTAAAGACTTATTTTATATTTTAAAACTCAAGAGAGACTAAAGTCAACCCTTTGAACTTTATGGTACTTAAAATATCAGTTGAAAGGCTGAACAATTTCTGTTAAAGGTAGGAGGTGGACAAGATGACTTCTAAGATATGAATAGTTGAAAGAATTTTTCATTTTAATTTTCTTATAAGTAATCTATATAAGGCTCCCACTACAAAGTCATTGCCATGAATGTTGATTCTAAGCAGTTTGCCTGGGAAGTCCTTACATAATGGTTTATGATAAATGTGGACTATTTCTTAGCTTTATAGACATAGGGAATTGATTTAACTTTGGTGGAACTTTTTTTTTCAAATGTAAACTGCGTTTACATTTGAATTAACAAAAAAAAAATTGATTACACCTATCTATTAAATAATACAATGGATAAAAATGCCTGCTGCAGAGTTTGATGAAGACAGCATACAAAACATACTCGTTTTATTTCTTCCCTCTGTTTTTTTTTTCCTTTTTCTTTTCTTTCTTAATCAGGAAATTATCATCGTGATTTCAGAGATGAGGTTACTGAATCCCAGAGAGTAATGTAATTTGTACAAGTCTATGCATCTGTTAGATATTGATTGCTGGTTTCAAACTCAACTTTGGCCACTTTGAAATGAGCTCTTCTCACTGAACAAAAGGCAGTTAAAAGTATAATAATAGGAAAAGATGAAAGTCCACTCAACTTAATACACTCAAATACATTTTTTTCTATCCCATGTCACCATTTACCTGCCACCATTGTGGACTGCAAAACTTGCTAAAGATTTTTAACTCAATATAATGAAAACTTTACAATGTAATGGTTGATGGAACTGTTCAACAATCAATCCTTAAAAAAAGTAAAATTTTTATTAAATGGAGATTAAATGACTGTCAGGAAGGCTGAACAATTTTTGTTAAAGGCAGGAGGTGAACAAGGTGATTTCCAAGATATGAATAGTTTGAGACTAAGTTGGTTCTTAAATGGATCTGCCCTTGACTTGCCATCTAAATTCTATATATTCAGAAGCCTACTATTCAGCCATTTGACTGAAGATTAACTGTAGTTTGTTTCAAAGATGTCTAATCTTTAACTTCTCAGGTGTTCTCTTGCTAAAGAAAATATGTAGTGAGGATATACACTATATCAAGCATTGTAATATGTCTTTCCTTCTCTTCTCTAAAATATTTACATCCATACATGTGTATCATTTATTGATGCATATATAGTTATGTTTTTATATGTACATATATATGCATTTATACATATGCATACATATGTATGTGTGTTTATGTGTATCTTTGCTAAACCTAACAACAGCCTTATAAAGTAAATGTTTTTATTACCAACACTTTACTGGTGAACATAAAGAAGCATACAGGAGTTAAATAAATTGCCAAAGGTTATACAACCAGCAAGTGGCAAAGCTGGGACTCAGTCTCTTACACAATTGATACAAAAGCCTTTATTTTTAACTGATTACTTTATACTAATTTAAACTTGTTTGTAGGTTTTGATATCTTTATCATCACATCCAATGATATTTAGCATCTTCTAAAATATAGACCAAACAAAATGAAGTCCAATTATACCAGAAAGCAAAAAGTGGCTCTCCATGGATCTTAACTATTATAATATTTCTCTCTCTCCCATTAGATATCAGCTAAAAGTAGCTCAGAAAATATATGATTAATACCTGACTAAAGGAAGCTATAGAGAAAGCCTGAATAAAATACTAGAGGGAGATGCTAAACTAGAAAAAATATTTATTGAACTTGGTAAAATTTAGATGTAGAATATGGATTTCAAACAAGGGTTATGAGATAGCCACCTCAACATTTATAGGATCCGTTCACATGCCATTTCCCATCACGGACACAAAGACCCTGGGGCCCAAACTTTTCCTGTTCTTTATTGTTTACCTTGTATTTCACCTGGATCAGTTTCCTTGGCATGTTCCCAAAGAGACAATAATCTGGTTTGGTGGATAGCAGTGATGAAAGGTGACATTTCTTGGTGTTGAAAGATGAGCCTTTCACATTTTCTCAAATACATTTCCAGGTCTATGAGGCCTTGGAACTTGCAAAGGGCCCTCGTCTTCATCAGCTAATACCAAAACTTATCTAGTAGCATAGGGCAAATGATTGCTCTGCTAAGATCTGAATGTTCAAATCTTGGCTCAAGAACTTGGAGACCAAATTGTTTGGGATGTCATGATGTTCTCTCATGTCTGCCCCTACATTCTCAGCTGCTCATCTTACAATTATTTCTTTAATTTTTTATTTTTGAAATACATACAATAAAGCACACAAATCCTAATGTACAGCTTGAATTTTGACATGTGTGTGTGTGTATATATATATATACTTATGTAACCATCACCTGATCAAGGTATCAAACATTCTCACTAATTTTTTTCCTCTTTGCCTATTTCACCCATCTTCCAGGACCTCTCTGCAGTGACAAGCACCAGTCTGTTCTCTGTGTTTATGACTGCACTTCACTTTGTTTTTCATTTGTTTTGTTTTTTAGATGCCATGTATAAGTGAAATCATACAGTATTTCTCTTTCTCTGTCTGCTTTATTACACTTAGCATGATACCTGCTAGGTCTATCCATGTTGTCACAAATGGCAAGATTTCATTCTTTACCATGGCTAATTTCCATTGAATATACAAATCACATCTTTTTTATCCATTCATCTATAGATGGACATTTAGGTTGTTTCCATATTTTGGCTATTGTAAATAATGTTCCAATAAACATTAGAAATGCACATATCTTTTCAGATTGGTATTTTTGCATTCTTCAGTAAATTCCCGGAAGTGAAATTGCTGGGTCATATGGTATTTCTATTTGAAGTATTTTGAGAAACATAAATACCACTTTCCATAGTGGCTGCAGCAATTTGCAGTCCACTAGCACTGTATGAGGGTTGCCTTTTCTCTGAATTCTTGTCAACAGTTGTTATTTATTATTTTGGTGGTATTAAGCATTCTGACTGGTGTGCGTGATACCTCATTGTGGTTTTGGTTTGCGTTTCCCTGACGATTAGTGATGTTAAGAATCTTTTCATATGTCTTTTTGTATATCTTTGGAAAAATGTCTGTTCAGGTCCTTTGACCATTTTTTAGTTAAATTATTTGGGTTCTTTGGATGTTAAGTTGTATGAGTTCTTTATATATTTTGGATATTAGCCCCTTATCAAATATATCATGTGAAAATATATCCTCCCGTGCAGTAGGTTGCCTTTTTGTTTGGTTGATGTTGTCCTTTGCTGTACAGGAGCTTTTTAGTTTGATATGGTATCATTTGTTTATTTTTGCTTTTTCTTCCCTTGCTGAGGGAGACAAATCCAGAAAAAAAGTTGCTAATGCTGATGCTCAAGAATTTATTGCCTATATTTTGTTCTAAGAGTTTTGTGGTTTCAGGTCTTCTATTTAGGTCTTTAATCCCTTTCAGCTTTATTTTTTTGTATAGTGTACGAGTGTGATCCAGTTTCAT
Source organism: Manis javanica (assembly GCF_040802235.1). Taxonomy (NCBI): domain Eukaryota; kingdom Metazoa; phylum Chordata; class Mammalia; order Pholidota; family Manidae; genus Manis; species Manis javanica. Next base: position 8,315,278 of record NC_133161.1, on the reverse strand, counting down.
TCTTCCACAGGTGGCTGCCCAGTTTTTCCAGTAGCCTTTATTGAAGAGAGTATCTTTTCCCCATTATGTATTCTTGCCTACTTTGTCATATATCAATTGGCTGTATAAGTGTAGATTTATTTCTGGGCTCTTTATCCTGTTAGTTGGTCTATATATCTTTTCTTGTGCCAGTAACATACTGTTTTGATTATTGTAGCTTTGTAATATAGTTTTAAACCAGGGGATGTGATACTCCCAACTTCGTTTTTCTTTCTCAAGATTACTTGGGTTATTTGGGTTTTATTGTGGCTCCATATAAATTTTAGGATTATTTTCTCTAGTTCACTGAAAAATGCCATTGGTATTTTGATAGGGATTGCAATTGCATTGAATTTGTAAATTGTTTTGGGCAGTATGGTTATTTTTAACAATATTCTTCCTATCCATGAGCATGGAATAGCTTTCCATTTATTTGTACCATCTGCTATTTCTTTCATCCATGTCTTATAGTTTTCAAAGTACAGATCTTTCACCTCCTTGGTTAAATTTATTTTGATATATTTTATTACTTTTGCTACAATTGTAAATGGTGTTGACTTCTTAATTTCTCCTTATGTTCATTATTTGTATATAAAAATGCAACAAATTTTTATATATTCATTTTGTATTCTGTCACTTTACTGAATTCATTTATTCTACTGGTTTTTGGTGGAGTGTTTAGGGTTTTCTTCATATAATACCATGTCATCTGCAAATAGTGACAATTTTACTTCTTCCTTAACAACTTGGTTGTCCTTTCTTTTTCTTGTCTGATTGCTATAGCTATGACTTGCAGTACTATGTTGAATAAAATTGTGAGAATGCACATCCTTGTCTTATTCCTGATCTTAGAGGAAAAGCTTTCAGCTTTTCATCATTGAGTATGATGTTAGCCGTGGGTTTGTTGTATGTGGTCTTTATTATCTTGATGTTTGTTATCTCTCCTGTTGAGAGTTTTTACCATGAATGAATGCTGAATTTTGTCAAACACTTTTTCAGCATCTATTGAGATAACTATATAGTTTTTATCTTTCTCTTGTTAATGTGGTATATGACATTGATTGATTTGTGGATGTTGAATCATCCTGGAATAAATCCCTCTTTCGTTGTGATGAATGATCTTTTTAATGTATTTTTTAATTCAGTTTGCTAATATTTTTTGAGGATTTTTGTATTCATGTACATCAGGGATATTGGTCAGTAATTCTCTTTTTTAATAGTGTTTTTGTCTGGTTTTGGTATCAAAATGGTGTTGGCCTCATAAAACAAATTTGGAAACTTTCCTTCCTCTTCAATGTTTTGTAATAGTTTGAGAAGGATAGATTTTAACTCTTTAAGTTTTTGATAGAATTCTCTTGGGGAGCCAGCCTTCTTGGGAGTTTTTTGATTGCTGTTTCAATTTCATTACTAGTATGGAAGGTCTGTTCAGATTTTCTATTTACTCCTGATTCAATCTTAGGTGATTGCATGTTTCTAGAAAATTATCCATTTCTTCTAGATTGTCCAATTTGTTGCATCTAATTTTCCATAGTGATCTCTTTTCTTTGTATTTTTGTGTTGTCAGTTGTAACTTCTCCTTTCTCATTTCTGATTTTATTTATTTGAATCCTCTTTATTTTTTTCTTGAGTGTAATTGAAGGTTTATTTGTCTTTTCAAAGAACCAGCTCTTAGGTTCATTGGTTCTTTGTATGGGTTTTTTAGTCTGTTCCATTTACTTCTGATCTTTATTATTTCCTTCCTCTTACTAACTTTGGGCTTTGTTCTTCTTTTTAGAGTTTCTTCAGACATAGGGTTATATTGTTGATTTGAAACTTTTCTCGTTTCTTCAGGTAACCCTATAACACTATAAGCTTTCCTCATAGAACTGCTTTTTCTGCAACCCAAGATTTTTGCATTGTTCTGTTTCTAGTTTTATTATTCTCCAAGTATTTTTTTATTTCCTCTTTAATGTCTTGATTAACACATCAGTTCTTTAGTAGCATGCTCTTTAGCCTCCACATTTGTATTTTTTCCAGTTTTTTCTGTTACCTATTTTGAGTTTCATACTGTTGTGGTCATAAAAGATGCTTGGTATGATTTAAGTCTTCCTAAATTTATTGAGACTTGTTGTGTTGACCTCACATGTGATTTATTCTGGAGAATGTTCTGCGTGTACTTGAAAAGAATGACTATTCTACTGGATTCGGATGCAATGTTCCATATATATTTGTCTGTTAGGTCCATTTGGTCTAATATGTCTTTCAAAGCCACTGCTTCCTTATTGATTTTCTGTCTGGACCATTTATCCATTTATGTAAGTGGGGTGTTAAAGTCCTAACTATTATTGTCTTACTGTCATTTTCTCCCTTCATGTCTTAATATTTGTTCTATGTATTTAGGTGCTTTATTGGGTGCAGAGATATTTACAATTGTTATAACTTGTTGTTAATTGAGCTCTTAATTATGTATGTCTTTCATTGTCTCTTGCTACATTCTTTGTTTTAAAGTCTATGTTGTCTGTTATAAGTATTGATACCTCAGGTTTTTTTGTTTGTTTCCATTTGCATGGAATACCTTTTTCCATCCCTCCAGTTTCAGTTTGTGTGTGTCTTTTGCTCTGAAGTGAGTCTCTTGTATGCAGTGTATATATGGGTCATGTTTTTTTGTCCAGTCGCACTGTATCTTCTGATTGGAGGTTTAATCCATTTACTTTTAATAAAGTTCTTTATAGGTACTTATGCCATATTGTTAAACATTTTCTGGTTGTTTTTTTTGTCATTTTTCTCTGGTGTTTTCTTCTCTTGTTCTCTTGTGTGTGATGACACTTTTTAGTGTTATGTGTGGATTCCATTCTCTTTATTTTTTGAGTATCTAATATAGGTTTTTGGTTTTCATGTAGTTTATATATGGCATCTTATGTATATAATAGTCTGTGTTAAGTTGGTAGTCACTTAATTTCAAACCCATTCTAACAGCACTGCATTTTTAACTCTCCCTCCTCCATGTTTTATGTATATGAGGTCTTTTTTAGCACCTTTTATCTGGTGATTCCCTTACATTTTTTTATAAGTAGTTGATTTTCAACTACTTTTTTCTTTTAACCTTCATACTAGCTTTTAAGTGATTGGTTAACCTCTTTTGCTGTTTGCTTTTACCAATAAAATTTTTTCTCTTCATAATTATCTTGCATGTACTTAATGGCCTTTCATTTTTCTATTAAAAAAGTCCTTTTGACATTTCTTGTAAGGCTGGCTTACTGGTGGTAAATTCCTTTAACCTGTGTTTATCTGAGAAACTCTTTATCTCTCATTCAATTCTGAATAATAACCTTGCTGGGTAGAGGATTCTTAGCTGGAATTCTTTCTCTTTCAGCACTTTAAGTATATCATGCCATTCCCTTCTGGCCTGTAGAGTTTCTGCTGAGAAATCACTGACAATCTTACAGGATTTTCCTTGCAGGCAACTTGTTGCTTTTTCTCATTACTTTTAAGATTTTCTTTTTGTCATTGAGACTTAACATTTTAATTATTATGTGTCTTGGTGTGGACCTCCTTAGGCTTATCTTGTTTGCGGCTTTCTATGATTCCTTGATCTAGATGTCTGTTTCCTTCCTTAGTTTAGGGAAGGTTTTAGCTATTACTTACTTAACTAAGTTTCTAACCCTTTATCTCTCTCTTCTCCTTCGGGGACTCCTATAATGTGAATATTAGGACATTTGATGTTGTCCCAGAGATCCCTTAACATATCCTCATTTCTTTTTATCCTTTTTATTTTCTACTGTTCAGCTTGAGCATTTTCTATCACTCTGTCTTCCAAATCACTGATCCTCTCTTCATTTTCTAGTCTGCTGTTGATTCCTTCTAGTATATTTTTTATTTCATTTATTGTATTTCTCATCTCTGATTGGTTCTTTTTTATGTTTTTTATATATTTTTTGAAGTCCTCCCTGAGCTCATCCATTCCTCTCTCAAGTCCAGTGAGCATCTTTATTACCATTGCTTTGAACTCTTTATCAGATAGTTGGTTAACTCTATTTCATTTAAGTTTTTTTTTCTAAGTTTTATCTTGTTCTGTCCTTTGATGCATATTCCTGTCTCATCATTTTGTTTGACTTTCTATGCTTGATTTGATGAAGTAGTTGAAAGGGCTACTTCTCCCAGTCTTGAAGGCTTGGCTTTGTGTAGGAAGGTCCCCTGGGTAAACAGCTGCTGGAGTCTGAGTGAGCATGAGATGGGGTGCCCCCATGTTGGGGCTCCCAGGGCATGGGCTGGGGGTCTCCTGTGTGTTGCCAGCTGTGGCCATACTGGTGGGGTGGCTGGTGTCAAAGGTGAGCAGTTCAGGGAACTCCCAAGTGGGCAGTGGGCTGGGCCTTCTCTGGCAGGGCGACTGGAGACCAAGGAGCACCGTCTGAGGGTCTTCTGGGTGGGAGCCACCTGGGGCCATGGTAATGGGGTGCCTGGGGGTGGATGGGTACAGTGCAGAAATCTCCTGGGTTGGCACAGGCTCGGGCTATGCAAGCAGGGCAGCTGGGGATGGAAGGGGAGCAGGCAGGGTGAATCTGTGTGAGTGTCAAGCTAAGCACCTCCTTGGCGGGACTGCTGGGTCTCTGATGGGTGTGTTTGGGTGTGGGTGGGGGCCAGGAGCTGGTGTGCTCACTCCAACCTGCTCTTGTCTGCACTGTCAGTGTTTCTGGGGAGTGTAAGCAGTGTAGCTCACCCTGTTCCCCTCCCACTAACAGTGTGGGGGGGGGAATGTCAGCAGTGGTGCTCACGGATCTTCCAGTCCTGGGGAGACTGCCAACAGTCCCCTGCTTTTTGGTGGTCAGATTTAAACCCTCCAACTTGAAGGCTTTTTTTCTGTGCCTCAGGGCAGGTGAGCCTGCCCTCCCCAGCTCAGGGAAATCCCTCCCTAAAGCAGGGCTGTTGGGGGCGTGGGGTTGGGGGTGGGGGACATCCTCTATTACCATGTATCAGTTTCTCCAGCAGTTTTTCATGTGGTCTCTTTTTACCTCTCATTATGCAGAAGGTGTTTGCTCAGGCATCCATTCTTCCTCGGGATGAACTGCTCTGTATGTAGGTGTAGATTTGGTGTGAACATGGGAAGAGGTGGGTTCAGGCCCTTTCTACAATGCCATCATGGACCCACCTACTATTTCTTTCATGTTTTGGCCACACTATTGCTCCATTTGTTTTTCCCACCTTCAGTGAAAAGAGACAACCTTGACCCACTAGTTTGTTCCTATGCTTAAGCTTTTAGCCCTTGACATTAGCCGCTACAACTGATCAGTCTTTTAATAATGATCCAGTTTTATAGAGTGGCTCTCATGAGCAGGCGGCCATCACCTACCTAACAATATTTGTTGAAGGTTTTTTCTTTTTTCGCCAAGTGTAAAAGCCAAGTGTAAAAGTTTTTTAAATGACCTCAGCAACATCTCACTGAAGTTAGTATTTAGTTCATTTTCTTCTGCTGACTGTAGGGATGTGGCACAGGCAGAAATTCGTAAATTGTTAGATTTTTTTCTGTTACTGCCTTACGAGACTCACTTACCTGTATAGCTTATTAAGTATACTACTTGAGAAACCAAGAACATAACTTTTTTATTTTTCACATTAGAAGCTAAATATTTTTGTAGTCGTTAATTGCTTAATCTAGCTTCCTGGGCTCTAAGAACAGTGCTGATAGAAATAAACGGGAATGATTAAGTGCTTTTACTCATTCATTCAATTTTATTTTCAAAAATACATGTTTTCTAATAAGATAGGACAATTAAACTTTTATATGTGTTTTCTTGGAAGTAAATACAGCAATTTTATAATAATAAAATGGTTTTTGGATTATTAATGTGGTGCTGTCTCAAGGAATGTTAATAGTGTAGGAAAAATTAATTTTCTTGCCCAGGCCTATTAATAAATATAAAAATAAATAATCCAACAGGCTTTTAAATATTATTATGTGCAAATTAATAAAAATCTTACCTTTTTTCCAGCCTAATGTTATCCTTGTATGAGAAAAACATATAATTATATATTATTTACTGTGAAGAGCACATTGTAAGTTATATATCTACATATCATTAGAATGTTGAAATACTATGTGTGAAATCAGAGTAGAAATTAAACACACATTCACACACATGCACTTTAACTGACTCTGAGTCAGGCACTTTTCTGGATCTTTTTCCTCAGAAGGTTTTTTTTTTTTTAACTAAATAATTCCTAAGGTTTTTTCCCAGGTATAACATGGGTGTAAGTTCATGTTGCTAGTGTTATTCAATTTGGTCATGCTCTCTACTTCCCCGTTGATATTTCAGTTAGCCATGAACTGATCTAAGAGTCTTGATCTGTTGAGATCTAGACCTTAAAGGCTGAATGTAGATGACAATTGCAGAATGAACAGAGAGTTTGTGAGTCTTACTGGACTTGTCTCTTTCTTGCTGGAGGTGAATGTGGGATTTACAGAGACTGCCTTTTGTCTGTGCAAGTCGTATGAAAATTCTCTGACCAGAGGCCATCATGTGCTTTAGTCTCGGTAAAGTGTATCTCTATCAATTCCACTGTCACTTACTCAAAATATTTAGGGGCTTGGTTAGGCAATACAAGATTGTTTCTTTTTCAACAAAGGCATTTAGATTTTTGGAACTGTGTGTTAATTTTAAAATGAAGAAATATCACTAGAGAAAATAAGAGTTGTGCAAGAAAGGAAAAGTTGGCCTCGTATAAGTACTTGGTGCAACTGTGAATAGCATCCACATACTCATAATGATGTGATCTAGTGGCAAGTGTGATATGATCACATTAGTAAGATGGGGAGGAGTGGGCTGAAAGGGTGTGTTCACATGTGATGGGAGTAAACACACAAGAGAACCAACCCTTCATCTTTCATAGTGGCAAGTACACAGATACTTAAAACTGAAAAAAAAATAGGAAATAACAGCATAAGCATGTTATTTAAGGAAAGAAATACAGGTGAATTCCAAAAGAAGTGGCTAAAAGAGATGAGAATGATTGCTCTGGGAAACAGGAAATAGAAAGATTCTGGGGTCATTTATATTACAGTACATAGATATGATTAAAACAAAAATAAAATATATCCCCAAAATAAGACCTGTTAAGAATATTTCTGTCTATTATGTTCTAATATTTTCTAGGGCATATATTGATATATTCTTCTTTAAATCAAATCATAACTCAGGAATAAAAAATAGCTTAGGGTGAAGTTTTCTTCTGTATCACCCATTTTACCATTCATCTTAAAAACATATTATTGATATTTTATATGATTGTAAATTTTTAAACTCCATGTAATTTAAAACACAGCAGGAATGATGAGTATCTGGATTCAGTTGCATGTTTTCCATGCTGACCTATGTATGAGGCATTAGAAAATACAAGCATCTGTGTCTATAAGCTATTAGAATATTCTGACTTTCAACATTCTAGACTCAATTGTATACAGTTTAGCAACCCCCTTCAAAAAAAAGTCAAAGCACATAGAAATCAGGTTGAATTTTATCTCTTGCACATTACTAAATCAACATTCCTTCCAGGATATACAAATAGAAATTGATGTCTTTTTACTTCATCTTGGAAAACATAGTCTTGATACTCAAAACAGTTTCACCCTAACTTACTATCAAAGGTTTCCATCTTTTACAATATTTATTTGCCAACACTTCTGAAATGTTTCAGCCACCATTTCCCATCCAGTGCTTCTTTTACACTAAGCTATATAACTGAGAGGTTCTGTGAGGGGTCAGTAGGATACAGAATACAATTCCACATAGACTCAAATGTTTGAAATCTTTGAAAGTTCAGTCTACAAGATCTTTAAAAATATAAGCTTATTAATTTATTTCTAGGTATTTAGGTAAGAAATATACCACCTATCTCTAAATCCATTCCTAATTTTCCTGTGGACATTTAAATAAATTATTTGCAGGAAGATCTAGTCCGAAGCAAAATAGTGGTGGAGTAACATTGGCTTTCCTGCTTCCAGCCAAGACCCAAAGTTTATTATCCCTGAAGGTTAATGTCTCATATTTTCATATTCTTTTCATTTCTTTCCTTCCAACCACCGGTGAGAGTTTGTATTCAAAGCCTTGTTTCTCAGGACACGATAGCACCTTCCAATGATTTTTCTCCCAGAAACATTTTAATTTCAGTTGCTATCCAATTCTTAAGGTCAAGGACTAGGACTCAGGAACAAAGAGATGTGTTAACATATAGAATTAAGCCTACAAGAAGCAGTGCAAAAAGCAATGTAAGGAAAAACATTGTTCCCTTCCAAGGAGAAAACAGGATGTCAGTTGAATACGTTTGGATTTATCCTTCATGGCAGTTTTTGCTATCCTTGGAAACAGGAATGAAAACGTGTTAGCTGATGACCATTTAACTTGCACTTATACTATCACCACTTTTATCCAATGAGAAAGAAAATTCAATAATATAGGTCATTAGTTTCTTTCTTCTCACTGAACCTAACTGGCCACCATTGTTATGCTGACCTTGACCATCTCTATGTGATAGTTCTATTCTGTGCTATAGCATCAAATAGTGTCTCTGCAGGTCTTTTCAGAATTCTTGGGCAAAAGTGTAGCAGGTGCAGGCAGGGGTTAGGAAAAAGAGGCTATTTATTCTGTCCCTGTTGTTTTGAATGGAAAGAAATACTTCTTAGGAGATCTGTTTCTCAGAAGTGCAATTTTTCACAAACCACACATCATATTCTCAAAATTATTTTCCTTTTCTCCCTCAGAATTTACTCTAATCATCTCAAAGCAAAAGATTATTCTCAACCTAACAAAAAATACTGCAGCTCACATTAGATTTGCTTTTACTCCAGGAGAAAACCCATTTCGAGTCTCAAAGATAGTCTTACCTTCATTATATCTGGATTTTATAGCCAATTTCTAGGAGTAAACCCCAGAATACAATCTTGTGTGGCATTTTGGGGTGGCATTCTCCTGCAGTGAGATTGAACTCAGCATTTCTGGATTTTGTGCTAGTTGGAGCAGCTGCTGGAGTTATGTCTCTAAATGCCATAAGCTCCCATCCTAAGAGACAGGAATAAACAGATATGTTTAGTCATTCAACAAACATATATCTAGCATTGATGTTGGGTCGGGGACTTCGCTGGGCATGAAAAGTCAGATGAATCAGACACAGTAGAGAATGTCTGGAACCTACATGAAATTGTTCTCTGAACAAGGACAGACCATAAAGTATATGTATGAATATATGTGCTCTTTTAAATCCAGGAAAAATATTTTCTACATGACCAATTCTACCACTAAGAAAGAAATTGTTAGTGGTATACAGTGGCAATTGAAGATATTCGAAAACTCAGATCAAGAAGAGAACGTTGTTCTGCCATGAATACATGACGTTTGTGCCTCTCTCCTCAAATTGCAATGTCACCTCCAGGGCAACTTGTCAAGTGCATTTTCATATTATATTTCAAAGAACACTAACCAATAAGTGGAACTTAGAAATGTAGAAATGTGCATATTATTGTGTTCTGAATAATAAGAAATATGGATGTCAAGTGATAAACTAATAGCAAACACATAATTCAAATCTTTTTAGGTTAGCTTGAAACATAGAGTCAGAAAGTGTATCAAGGAAACGTAACAGTGCACAAGGTGAATCTGTAAATGGATTTATTGAAGCATTCAAGTAATACAGTGCTATTTATAGGGGACTGTGAGGGATATTCCTGCAGTTACCACAGGAGAAGCTCTCGTTCTGTGGCATCTCCCACACAGATCGGCAGCCTGCGTTCCATAACACTGGGCCATTTGGCACATTTCTTAAAATGGAATATACTTAGTAAGTAAAAAAATGATTATGAATATGAATAGAGGGTGAACAGGTAGCTGGAGGAATGCTCTAGCCTCCACTGGTTCATATGCACTTTTTCAAACCTCAATTTGAAATTTTAAAATCTAGGTGGATTTCTTATCAGGTGGGAGGAATATTGTGATCTACTCCATTGATGTACACAAAGGCGTGCATAAAATGATGAAATGACTTCAGCTACCTACAAAAAACTAATTATATATTTTTACATATCTAATAATGCCTCATGTGTTAGTTAAGATGAACACATCGTTAGAAATCTGAAAAATGCCCAATAGTGAACTCTATAGCTTTGTCTCTATTAAATTATATTAGAAAGGCACTAATAATTGTATAGGACTTTACAGGTTAAAAAGCATTTCATTTTATATCATTCATGGAATTCTCCATCAACATAATGATATGTTTGGTAATATTACCTTCTAGGCAAAATTAGTTTGTTCTACCTCTCCACATTCTTGTGACCTTTATGTCTCTATCTCAGCACTTAATACTGCCTGGTAGGTGTCTGTTCATGTTATAACCCTTTCTGGACTCTAACATCCCATCCAGCAAGAAATATTTATTATCTGTATCACTCCCCCACTTCTGAACTTCATCTATAAATATAGGCCACTTGTTGATGCTTTCTAAGGCTTTGTCAACTTCAATTTAGTTACTATTTTACCAAAGCTAAAACTAAGGTACTAAGAATTAAGGGCTGCATCCAAGAATACATTGAGAGGTAGACCAAGAGACCGTTCTGGGTGTCCTAACCCTGAATGCCAAGCCTATGCTTCTGTCCTCCAGCTCTCCCTGTTCTTAGCATATCTGAAGTTATAGGACTACAGTGTATGGAACATTATAATAATGAATACAGAAATACTTTTAAATAACACTAAACATCTTATTTATATATATATTTTTTATATAACAAATGTTTTATTACAATCATAAGACAAATGTTCTTTACTATTTAAAAAATACTGTTTTATGAAACTGATTCTTGAGTAGAGATCACAGGGTATTTGGCTTCTGGTTATTTCTAATCCACCCCACCATTCACCTACTCTCCATTTTAGGTTGTGATTGAATAAAATAATCATTAAGCAAAATTCCTTTCAAGGCTGTACAATAAAAAGTTCCTACCTTTATCTTGCATCTACCTACCACTTCAGCATTTTATTAAAAATAAAATAATAATAATAATAATAAAGGGAGAAATGTGGGATCAACATATAAATCAAGTATAAAAATCAAACGAATATTCATATTTGACCTGATTGTTTATAGTTCATAATGCGTGATCAAAATTGAAAGTTTCTGTGATGACTGCCCTTGTACTGTTCACCATGTAAGAATTTATTCACTATGTAAGAATTCGTTCACCATGTAAGAACTTGTTCGTTATGCTTCAGAAGATTGGAGACTGATGAGAATTAAGCTTGAGATGGATTAATGATTGTACATTGAGCATTGACTCCTCTATACTGAATTTTATTGTTGTTAACAACCATTTGATCAATAAATATGAGAGATGCCCTCTCAAAAAAAAAAAAAGTTCCTTAATGTGGACATTGGAGTCAGTGATTCAGATCCCTTTGGATAGATATTTCTCATGAAAAAGAACAATTGTGCTGATAAAACAAGACGATCTACATGTGGTATGACAGTAGAAGTAAATGGTGGAAGCAAATCTGGATCTGCCCAGACGAGCAGAGGTGGCAGCATGTCTGGGCTTTAGTGACAGTGGGACCCAGGTGTCATCATCTGTTACCTGTGGTGATTCACTTAGATCATAGTAAGTGCTTCTGGCCTGGAGAGGGAGGTAAAGGCACAAAACAATTTTCTTTCCATGTTTTGCTATAAATTCATACCAGCACCAAAGATCTGTTTTGTAACTTTCCTGAAATAGGTTTAATTTCTTTATATAAACAAGAAATGATGAAGCACCTTTTTGATAATAAGAGACAGGATTGCTTCTAAAAGTTTTGAATTCTCATGAGCATCTTATGATGTTATAGAATCCAGGAATGTCAACCATGAAAGGGCACCCTGAGGATTTTATGTCCAATTCTCCTACTTTACAGATGGAGAAACTGAGATTCCACGTGAATATGGGACTTGTTCCAGAGAAATAGTCTGAGTAGCAATTAGAATTCAGGCTCAGGTTTGGAGGCCAACTTATGTGAAATGTAGGTGTGTTGGGGAAATCATGTGATTGCTTCCATAAGACTGCAGCCATCTTTCCATTATGATGGCCATGAATATATATGTCTATTTATTTTTCACATCTGTGGCTCTGTTTCTTATTTCAAACTGTAAAACCAATGGCTTTCTCCATCTCTTGGTAGCTGTGTGAACTTGAGCAATATAGAATTCTGTGGATTAGGTTGTCTTCATTTCGTATTTATTTCTGATTGCATTGTTTTCTCAAGATGCATTTTCTTTTCCCATCTGGAATTCATTCTCTGGGAATCTCCCACTCTAAACAAGCTTAAAAATCAAACAGTGTTTATTTTTTGTAACTCTCCCTGCACTTTTACTCTTAATTTCTCTGTTCAGAAAACTTTAATTGTTCCCAATTCCCTTCTGTAGGAGATTGCAAATTATCTACTTAGTTTTCAACACTTTTTGCTTGAGTTCCCTTTTTCTGTCCACTTCCCAAAAGGCACCTGGCATATTCATCAAACTTACTTTATGTAACCTCTAGTGAGTCTCATTTCTGTGCCTTTGCTTGTTTATGGTGTATATCTCTTCCTTTCTGTGGAAGGCATAACATTTCCTTTGAGCTCTGAAAAACCCACCAGACTGCAGTGCTTCGCTTCTGAGGCCCCTCAGGCTGTGCGAAGAGCCACAGAGATGGAAGGACTCTTCTTGGGACTGGTCCCCAGCAGGCTGGCCGAGGTTCTGGTCTCCTGGGGTCTGCTTCCTGTTTGCCTGCCTATAGCTGTCTCGCTTGGATCCTTCCTTCCTGACCCAAATTTTGTGACAAGACTCTATCCTGTCCTTGCCTATCTAAGACCAGAGGCACTGGATGATCCAATCAATCTCCTTTTCTGACTTTTGTTCTATCTAAAAAGAGTGCACATGTACGTGGATGTATTTGCAAATAGCTGTTCCGTTTCTGTATTCTTTTAGTTTGGTGTGTTTTTTACCTTTTCATAGAAGCCTTCTTTAAAAAAAAACTATTTTGCTTAGAATTTAAACATGATAAAGGTATATATCTGTATCTGTATTTGTATATAGATATATACTTTTATGTATCTTTGGATCGAATACATTTCTGCAAATCAGTATATAACATGCCTTTATCTTCTGTTTTCCTCCCAATTCCCAGGACATCCCCATATGCATAGTTCTGGAGCACAAAACCGTCGCTCGAGAAGCCTGGCTCTGAGAGGAAGTGTCAGCAGTGACAGAAAAAGTGTTTCTTCCTGAAATAGGGAAATTTGCATGTGCTTAAAGCCAGAGGCATTAAAAAGGAGAGGATTTAAAAATATAGGGAAAAAACTGAAGAAAAGAGCCCAGGAAAAGTTGGAAATACCTAGGCATCGGTGCACAGCTATCTTCCTTTTCCAGTTTACCCATTCTGGAAAGAGGTACCACGTTAACAGAGCACCAGTTAATGGAGGTTCGCGTGCTGGAGAAATCTTTTTCAACAGCAAAGTATCGCAGTGAGATAGATCGAGTTTTGCATTTAATATGTAGATGTAAAAAGCACCAAATAGTTTGTCTCAAAGAAGGCCAGTGAGAATCTTAAAGTCTTTGGGCGGTTTAGAGATGTTTCCATTCTCTGATTTCCATTTCCTAGTTAAGCAAAACTTTTATTTCAGCAAATGAATTACATAACCTATGACTGGTAATTTGAGTCTAAAGTGTGAAATCAATTGAGCGTGAAGATGTAACCTTAACATGTGCTCTTAAATGAGCCAAACATCTTGTTTTAACGAAGGACTTAAATAAATGAGTCCAGTACCGTACATTATAGTCCTTACTCACTGAATGACTTCACACTCCACTGTCACCCATATACAAAATCTCAGTAATTTCTGCATCTCTTCTGTTATTTCACACATCCTGTTGAAGCCAAGTTCAGTCACCTGCCAAAATATCTTCTGCATATTTCTCCTCTTAGGAGCCTGCTGCCACTGGCTTCATTTCACCCTGTACAACTTCTGATTTCTATTGCTGTGATACTCTCATTGTCTCCAGAGCACACCTCCAAGGGCTTCTTCACCCTGCTCCCAAAGTTCCCCTTTCTTCTAAAACAGAGATATGATGATATCCTATCACTACCTTAATCAACGAACCATCTCAGTGGCTTCTCAAAGCCTGCAGAATATAATCTACATTTATAGCATGGTATCCAACCACTGGTGAAGTTTTGGATAAAAAGATACCTAGATTTGAAGATGCCTAGTAATGGGCATCCATGAACATTTGTTGAAATAATAATATAGGAAAAAGTCAATAAAACTCCTTTACAAAATTTGGCCTCCACCCCCTATTGAAATCAACCCCTCTGTGAAGTAAGTGGGGACTACTCTTTGTACCATCTACTGTTCATTCATTGTGGCCACCAATCGCTGTCCAATGTGATGGGCTCTACCCTAATAGCATGAACACCTCATGGTGGAGTCACTCATTAAACAAGTGAATGCACACAATGTGTACAGAGTTACTCTTTGTCCTCACTGCTGCAACAGAAAGTAAGAGGGTTCTCTGAGAAAGAATGTAGGCAAATTAAATTTAGTTTAAGGGATGGTAGAGTCAGGGAGGGTCTCTTCTGGCATTTGGTTTCAGGTGTGCTAAGTTGTCCAAGAGAAAACTGGGAAAAGAGCACAATTAGGTAGCCACACATTGTTTTGTTTTGCTTTTAAGGTAGTTTGCTTGCATTCATTCCTTCTTGAAGACACTGTACATTCCCATATTTATGCCTTTTTGTGATAATGATTCCATTGCCTGGAATGCCCTACTCTTCCATTCTCTATGGAATGAGTAATTTTTCTTATCTTCCCATGTTCTTTTTTTAATACTAAAACTTCAGGCTGACCTTACCCCTTACAAAAACCTGCACAGAGATATTTAGAACAGCTTTATTTCTATTGCATGCAATAGGAATTGTGAGCAATCAAGATGTCCTTCAGTAGGTAAAATGATAAAAAAAACTGTTGTACACCCAGACAATAGACTATTATTTAGCACTAAAATGAAACGAGCTATCAAGCCATGAAAAGACATGGAGGAAACTTAAATGCCTACCTACTTAGTGAAAGAAGCCCGTATGAAAAAGCTAGATAGTGCATGATTGCAACTGTATGGCATTCTGAAAAAGCAAAACTATGGAAACAGTGAAAATTTCAGTGGTTTCCAGGTGAGGGTATGGAAGATAAATGGGCAGAGGATTTTTAGGGCAGTGAAGACACTGTATGGCACTGAAATGACGGATGCGTGTCGGCACACATTTGCCTGAGCCCACAGCTGCACACCATTTAATAGTGGGTCCTCAGGCACATGGGGGACTTTCAGTTATTATGATGTGTCAGTGTAGGTTTATCGTTGGTAAAACAATGGGACATTCTGATGATGATATTGATAACTGAGGCTATGCATGTGTGGGGACAGGGAGCATATGTGAAATCCCTGTAGATCCCTCTCAGTTTTGTTGTAAACCTAAAATTGCTCTAAAAAAATTAAATCTTAAAGAGAAAAATATCAATGTTTACATTAAACTTTCACTTCCTTTATAGGAATTTTGGTTAAAATATCACATATTGTGCTTGGAAGGGCTTATAATCTCTGAAGGTCACTAAAATTTCCTTGAGTCCCCATCAACACCCCGCAGACCAGCTCTCCCCTTCACTCCCCACTGGTGCTCTGACCTCTTTCCTGCTAGTTTACCCATACTTCTCCAGCTCCATTCACCCAGACATCTGTGAGGTCTTTGCACATCCCATCCTGCTCCTGTTCCTGGGCTTCCTCACTTGGGTTTCTTGTCCTGGAACTGTCACTCCACAGATATCAGATACACGATGGCTCTTCTGTCTCTTCCATGAAGTTTCTTCTAAAAATGATCATATTAATGAGGCTTTGTTGGACCCTCGTTTAAAGGACACTCATCTACCCACTCAAATTCCTGACAATTACACTTATCTTCCTTTCCTGCTATTTTCCTCCATAATAATTATCACTACCTTACTGTGTATTTTTGATCTGCATTCATTATAATAAAAAACTGTGTTCACTTTTGTACTGTGAGCTGAATTAATAAGCAAATGCTCGAGGAAGAAAAAAGATGGTGGTATGAGAATTGTGGTGGAAATCTCCTCCCAAAACCAGATATATTTTGAAAATACAGCAAATCAAATACAACCGTTCCTAAGAGAGTGAACAGAAGTAAGAGGGCACCAGCCAGTCAACATCTGGGATAAGTGACCATCTCATGGGAAAGGGTAAAGTAAATAACCACAACCCTGAAAGACTTCATGGAAAAGACGGTACAGCCGTCATGTATCTGATATCTGTGGAGTGACAGTTCCAGGACAAGAAACCCAAGTGGAAAGCCCAGGAACAGGAGCAGGATGGAATGTGCAAAGACATCACAGATGTCTGGGTGAATGGAGCTGGAGAAGTATGGGTAAACTAACAGCTCACTGATGGAAGGAAATCAGAGCTGGGAGGGACTGAAAAGTCCAGGAATGCTAGATATACAGCCCTAGAAATCTACCCCAGGAGCACAGACCCACATTGCATGGTGCTCTGGAGATTGGAGGGGCTGAAAAGCAAAATCTGAGACTAAGACTGTGAACAGGTTCTCACAACCAGCTGCCCCAGGACAATATAAAAGTGGGCACTTTGAAAGACTTCTCAACACTGAGAGATCTGCTAAAGGGGCAGGGGTTTAGGAGAAGGAACAGGTGGACAAATTGTCCTGGCACACTCAGCCCAGCAGGTTGGGTACGTTCAGGAGCTTCAGGCACTCCAACCTTGTTCAATGGCAATGCAGCCCTGAGGCCCCTCACTGTGATAAGCAGCCTGCTGCTCGTTCCTCCCTGCCAGCACCTGTGTGCAAATGGCTGTCCCCACTCCTGCTGCAGACCAGCTGGAGGGCAGCCCTGCCTACAACAATGACACAGCTTAATGCAGAGGCTTCTCCCTGCAAGCAACTAACTGGCCCGGAAAGTGAAGGCAGGCACTGTGACTGGGAAGCACAAAAAGGCTTTCCCCTCCTGGCAGGCACCCGTGCCACATGCCTGCAACCCCCTGCCATCGCCCTAGGACATCCTGAGGGCCGCCCCACACACGGCAGCTTAGAGGATTAACCAAGAGGCTGCTACCGGCATGCAGTTAACCAGTCCAGAGAGCAGAGACAGGCACTACGACCGGGAAGCAGGAAGGGACTTTGTCCTCCAAGCAGACGCCTGTGCCACTCACCTGTGACCACTCCCATTGCTCTGGGATTATGAAAAGGCAGAATAACCTTGTTCAATCCAAAATCCCTCAAACACAATAAAAGTCATAAGCATTCTAAGGGAGGTAAAGAAAAATATTGAAGAGCTAAAGAATGAATTCAGGAGGGAGACAGACACCTTAAAAAATACAGTAACTGAAATGAAACAAATGAGGGATTTAAAAGCAAATTAGATGAGGTAGAGGAGAGGGTAAATGGAATAGAAATTAGAGAACAGGAATACAAAGAAGCTGAGACACAGAGAGGAAAAAGGATCTCTAGGAATGAAAGAATATTAAGACAACTATGTGACCAATCCAAAATGGGACAATATTCACAATATAAGGGTACCAGAAGAAGAAGAAAGAAAAAGAGATAGAAAATGTCTTTGAAGAAATAATTACTGAAAACTTCCCCAATCTGAGGAAGGAAACAGTCTCTCAGGCCATGGAAGTGCACGAATCTCCCAACACAAGGGACCCAAGGAAGGCAAAACCAAGACTTATAGTAATTAAAATGACGAAGACCAAGGACAAAGACAGAGTATTAAAAGCAAACAGAGAAAGAAGAAAGATCACCTACAAAGGAAAGCCCATCAGGTTATCATGAGATTTATCAGGAGAAACCTTACAGGCCAGAAGGGCTTAACCCAGAGGCTGCTACCTACATGCAGCTAACTGGCCCAGAAAGCAGAGACAGGCACTGTGACCAGGGAGCAGGAAGTGACTTTGAATATATCATATTCAATGCAATGAAGCAGAAGGGCCTCAAACCAAGAATACTCTACCCAGCAAGATTATTATCTAAATTTGAAAGAAGAATTAAACAATTCCCAGATAAGAAAAAGTTAATGGAATTTACCTCTCCAAACCATCTCTACAGTATATTTTAAAGGGACTGCTCTAGATGGAAGTGCACCTAAGGCTAAATAGCTGTCATCAGAGAAAAATAAAACCACAGCAAAGGAAATAGACCAATTAAATACTAATCAAATGCAAAATTAAATCAACTACCCACAAAGTCAGTCAAGGAATACATAAAGAGTACAGAATATGACACCTAACATATAAAGAGTGGAGGAGGAAGAAAAAGAAGGGAGAGATAAAAGAATCACACTGTGTTTATATTAGCATAATAATTGAGTAAAGGTAGACTGACAGATAGTAAAGAAGCTGCCCTTGAACCTTTGGTATCCACGAATCCAAAGCCTGCAATGGCAATAAGTACATATCTTTTGATAATTATCCTAAATGTAAATGGACTGAATGTACCATTCAAGAGACATAGAGTTACAGAATGGATAAAAAAGCATGACCCGTCTATATGATGCCTACAAGAGACTCACTTCAAACCCCAAGACATACACAGACTGAAAGTGAAGGGATGGAAAAAGATATTTTATGCAAATAATAGGGAGAAAAAAGCAGGAATTGCCTAATTTGTATAAGACAAAATAGACTTTGAAACAAAGAAAGTAGCAAGAAACAAAGATGGACATTATATAATGATAAAGGGGTCAGTTCAACAAGAAGATACAACCATTATGAATATCTATGCACCCAACACAGGAGCATGCCAATATGCACAACAAATAGTAACAATTAAAAGGGGAAATAGAATGCAATGCATTCATTTTAGGAGGCTTCAACACACCACTCACTCCAAAGTACACATGATCTGGTCAGAAAATAAGGAGACAGAGGCACTGAACAAAGCACTAGAACAGACAGACTTAACAAACATCTGCAGAACACTCCACCCAAAATCAGCAGGATACACATTCTTCTCAAGTGCTTATGGAACATTTTCCAGAATAGATCACATACTAGGCCACTAAGAAAGCATCAGAAAATTCAAAAAGATAGAAATTGTACCTACCAAATTCTTAGATCACAATGGTATGAAACTAAAAATAAATTGTACAAAGAAAAGAAAAAGGCTCACAAACACATGGACACTTAACAACATGCTCCTAAATAATCAATGGATCAATGATCAAATTGAAACAGAGATCAAGCAATATATTGAGACAAATGACAACAACAGTTCAATGACTGAACTTCTGTGGGACACAGCAAAGGCAGTTCTAAGTGGAAAGTATATAGCAATTCAGGACTATTTAAAGAAGGAAGAACAATACCAAATGAATAGTCTAAATTCACAATTATTGAAGCTGGAAAAAGAAGAACAAATGAGGCCCAACGTCAGCAGAAGGAGGGACATAATAAAGATCAGAGAAAAATAAATAAAAATGAGAAGAATAAAACAATACAAAAAAATTAATTTAACAAAGACCTGATTCTTTGAGAAAATAAACAAAATAGATAAACCCCTAGCCAGACTTATCAAGAAAAAAAGAGAATCCACACACATAAACAGAATCAGGATGAGAAAGGAAAAATCACTATGGACACCACCAAATTACAAAAAATTATTAAAGAATACTATGAAAAATTACATGCTGACAAGCTGGACAACCTAGAAGAAATGGACAAATTTCTAGATAAAATACAACCTTCCAAGACTTACCCAGGAAGAAACAGAAAATCTGAACAGACAAATTACAAGCAATGAAATTGAATTAGTAGTCAAAAAATTGCCTAAAAACAAAATTTCCATATCAGATGGCTTCACTACTATATTTTATCAGACATTTAGAAAAGACATAATACCCATTCTCCTTAAAGTTTTCCAAAAAATAGAAGAGGAGGCATTATATCCAAACTCATTCTATAAAGCCAGCATCACTCTAATACCATAACCAGGGAGACACTACAAAAAAACACACACACACACAAAAGTACTGCACACCAATATCCCTGATGAACAGAGATGCAAAAATACTCAACAAAATATTAGCAAACCGAATTCAAAAATTCATCAAGAGGATCATACATCATGATCAAGTGGGATTCATTCCAGGGATGCAAGGACAATACATTTGAAAATCCATCAATATCATCCACTACATAAATATAAAGAGGGACAAAAGTCACATAATCATCTCAATAGATGCTAAAAATGCATTCGGCAAAATTTAACATCCATTTGTGATAAAAATTCTCAACAAAATGGGTATAGAGGGCAAGTACCTCAACAAAATAAAGGCCATATATGACAACCCACAGCCAACATTATACTTAACAGTGAAAAATTGGAAGTTTTTTCTGTAAGATCAGGAACAATACAAGGATGCCCATTCTCCCCACTTTTATTCAACATAAAGAAATAAAAGGCACCCAGATTGGTAAGGAAGAAATTAAACTGTCACTGTTAGCACATGACATTATGTTGTACATAAAAACCTCTAAAGAATCCACCAAAAACTACAAGAACTAATAATTCAGCAAAGTTGCAGAATACAAAATTAATACACAGAAATCTGCTACATTTCTATATTCTAAGAATGAAGTAGCAGAAAGAGAAATCAGGCAAACAACTCCATTTAAAATTGCATCAGAAAGAATAAAATACCTAGAAATAAACCTAACCAAGAAAGTGAAAGACCTATACCCTGAAAACTATAAGCCACTCATGAGAGAAATTAAAGAACACATCAATAAATGGAAATATATCCTATGCTCTTGGGTAGGTAGAATTAATATTGTCAAAATGGCCATCCTGCCTAAAGCAATATACAGATTCAATGCAGTCCCTATAAAAATTACCAACAGCATTCTTCAATGAACTAGAACAAATGGTTCTAAAATTCATATGGAACCACAAGAGACCCCGAATAGTCAAAGCAATCCTGAGAAGGAAGAATGAAGCAGGGGGTATCTCACTTCACAACTTCAAGCTCTACTACAAAGCCACAGTAATCAAGACAATTTTTTACTGGCAGAATAACAAACCCATAGATCAGTGGAATATAATAGAGACCCCAGATATAAACCCACACACACATGGCCAATTTATATATGGTAAAGAAGCCATGGACATACAATGGGAAAGTGACAGCCTCTTCAAGAGCTGGTGTTGGCAAAACTAGACAGCTACATGTAAGAGAATGAAACTGGATCACTGTCTAACCCCATACATGAAAGTAAATTCGAAATGGATCAAAGACCTGAATGTAAATCATGAAACCATAAGACTCTTAGAGAAACATAGGTGAAATGAAAGCAAAGATGAACAAGTAGGACTATATGAAACTAAAAAGCATCTTTACATCAAAGGACACCCATCAGTGGAACAAAAAGGCATCCTACAGTATAGGAGAATATATTCATAAATGTCATATCCAATAAGGGGTTGATATCCAAAATATATAAAGTGCTCATGCATCTCAACAACCAAAAAGCAAATAACCCACAGAGGATCTGAACAGACACTTCTCCAAAGAAGAAATTCAGATGGCCAACAGGCACATGAAAAGATCCTCTACATTGCTAATCATGAGAGAAATGCAAATTAAACCCACAATGAGATATTACCTCACACCAGTTAGGATGGCCAACATCCAAAAGACAGAACAACTAATGCTGGGGTGGATGTGGAGAAAGGGGAACCCTCCTACACTGCTGGTGAGAATGTAAATTAGTTCAACCATTGTGGAAAGCAGTATGGAGGTTCTCAAAAAACTAAAAATAGAAATACCATTTGACCCAGGAATTCCACTCCTAGGAATTCACACTAAGAAAACAGGATCATAGACTCAAAACGACATATGCACCCCTATGTTTACTGCAGCACTATTTACAATAGCCAATAAATGAAGCAACCTGAGTGTCCATCAGTAGATGAATGGATAAAGAAGATGTGGTACATATACACATGTAATATTATTCAGCCATAAGAAGAACACAAATTCTACCATTTGCAACAACACAGATGGAGCTAGAGGGTTTTATACTCTGTGAAATAAGCCAGTCAGAGAAGGACAAGTATCAAATGATTTCACTCATCTGTGGAGTATAACAACAAAGCAAAAACTGAAGGAACAGAACAGCAGCTGACTCACCAAACACAAGAATGGATTAACAGTTACCAAAGGGAAAAGGACTGGGGAGGATGGATGGCAAGGGAGGGATAAGGGTATTAAGGGGCATTATGATTAGCACACATAAAATATAGGGAGGTACAGGGAAGGAAGTATAGTACAGAGAAGACAGGTAGTGACTTTACAGCATCTTACTATGCTGATGGACTGTGACTGTAATC
This sequence comes from Manis javanica, assembly GCF_040802235.1. NCBI lineage: Eukaryota > Metazoa > Chordata > Mammalia > Pholidota > Manidae > Manis > Manis javanica. The sequence continues at coordinate 8,292,831 of NC_133161.1, read as the reverse complement.
GGGTATGTGGGGGGGACTTGATAATAGGGGGGAATGCAGTAACCACAGTGTTGCTCATGTGAAACCTGAGCATAGGATCGTATATCAATGATACCTTAATAAATAAATTAATTAATAAATTAATTAATTAATTAAATATGTGAATGCCTATCATTTTTGCATGCATCATCACTGAGCAGTTATCTTTAATACTATTTTCATTCTGACACTAATACCTGTTAATTGGCGAACATTTCAACAATGTAGGAAACAGGAAAATAAATGTCACAATGATCTGATCACCAATGTGACAGCATGGTTAACATTTTGGTTTATAAATTTCTTCTAGCCATTTTTTCTTCTCTAACTATATACTTCATAAAACTAGGATCATATTATAAATGCTACTTTTCTTTAATTTAACATGCCATAAATATTTTTCAGTTAATTAAACTGTCCTCTACAGCTTCGTTTTATTGACTCTACATTCTCCATTGTTCACTTTGTACCAGTTGAGTGCATGATCTAACCTGAAAAGGCTTGAGTTGTGAGCACGGGAGGATGTTTGTCTGTAGCACTTCAGTCAATTATTTAAAAGTAAAAGTGGGTTAAGGAGTCTAGGAAATAGACTTGGCTGTCAATAAGTACATGGCATCTTATTGTTAAACACTGACTTTGGATTAACCAGTAAATTAAACTAAAGTCTCAAAACATGAGGTGTTTCCCAGTAGACTAACAAATCACTCTCCAAAAGAACCTTTAGGAAATTTGTCAATGAAAGCTTGAAAAATGCTCAGGTTCACTTAGTCATATTGAAATTGACCTTGACACTCTTCAAATGATCAGTTTATTAAGCATGTTATGTGGCTCTGCCTCCTTGTGAAACTATAGAATTTGAGTCAGAAAAAGAAAGATGATGGTCATCATTCTTTAAGGGATTAAAATCTCTGTCTGGTTCCAGGACAAACACTGACTCTGGTTTAGAATACCATTTACTTTTTTGCATGCAATAATATGAATTAAACTTACAGAAACTTTTCTAGGGTATACAAAGGGTAAAAATCGATCTTTATTATTTTGTGTTATAGGATTTATTTCTGTGGAATTAGCAGATCAGCTTAGAGGAGGCAAAAACGTAACTTTTTTTTTATAAAAAGGTTCACATCTATTTTTTTCTAGTATGTAAGAGTTCAATAGATAACTTGAAAATGATTCATCTGTTATACCATCTGTCAGGAATGTGCTGCAGCTGTTAAATGTCCAGCAAAATTTGAACTACGAGTCTTGAAGTAATTTGCCCTTGGTACATGTAGATCAGACAATTTCCAATTTGATTTACAACCATGATTCTTGCAAAAATGACTGATTTTTCTATTTGAAATTTTTCCCTGACCATAGCTATTGAACCAATAAAAAGGAAAATGGAATAAATTTGACCTGGTTCTTTAAAAGGCAATAACATTGAACTTACTCATTGTAATATGCTACTATATTGTGTTCAACATCTTTCAAAATATATGAAGAATGCCTACTATGTGCTCTATATTTCACATATGGAGAATGTAAAGAAGGCCTCTTCCTTGCAGAAGAAGTCAGCATGTAATAGGGAGATCAAAATAGAAACTATTTATCACAACAGTTTTTCAGTGATAAAGGATGAAAATGCTATACTAGAAATACCCAAGTCTTAGGTTCTTTTGAAAACAAACAAACGAAAGATACAGAAGAGCTAACCCAGAAAAGTCAATAGCTTCAACTCTCACAGACTTCATTTGCTGGAGCCAAGATACTTAAAAGTTCTAGAGTCATTTACTGATAATGTAGACAAGTCCTTTATATATAATTCAAGGGTTCCAAATTACAAGTCATTTTAAGTTGGTAAAGATCAGAGAGATGATCTTTCTTATGTAGGATACAGTGAGGAAGGTCTAGTATATACATCATGAGACGAAGTAAACTCTTTCCACACAAGCAATTTGCAAAATGGAAAAGTGCAAAAACGTCTAGTACCTAGATAAAGTGGAATACATCTCAGTAGCCCAATTAGGAACAATTTTGCCTTACGCACTTTTCGATAGGTGCACCACATATCATTGTCCATAAACACTGATTCAACAACTCTTCATGGGATTTTTGCTGCCTGTCATGTTCTGAGGCCCCAGAAATAGAGGCTCAGCAAGACAGGCACATGTCCTCTTATGGTATTTTTATAATCCAGCCAACAAGAAAAGCAATAAACAAGTTTTTGAAAAATAAATAAGTTATATAGTGCTTGATACTGTGAGCAAAATGAAATAGTGTGATCAAATAGCAAGTAATATCCAGAGAGCATGAAGGTAGAAGTTGAGTAGTCGAGTTGGTTAATTTAGATAAAATGGCCAAGGAAAGAGGAGGTGGTGTTTGAACAGAGGGCAGAATGGCAGGAAACCAGCCCTCCTCAGACCTGGTGAAGATGGCTCTAGCTGCGAGGTGGAGAGGATGGAAAGATTCCTGAGCAAAAGCGTGCTTGGCATGTCTGGAAAAGAGAAAGGGGAATAAAACTAGAGCCTGGAGATCCAGAGGAGAAGAATGGAATAAAACAACCCCAGAGATATCTCATTGCCAGGTTTCACAGACATTTCATGCTAAATGCCAGGGGAAGCCATCAGGACATTGTGAAGCCATGGCTTCGTCTGATTCCCATTTTTAAAAGATCCACCTGGAAACTATGAAGAAAATGGATTTTAAGGAGATAAAGGTTGAAGAAGGAAATTAGTACTCAGTAAAGATTTGTCACCAGAATAAATGTAATAAATTTGATATGCTTTGCTAGATGTATATTTACTTGATGTAAACATATCAGTTGAGTGGACGGTTCTGTATAGTTTTTCTAAGAACACCTATTTAAAAATACAGGAAACTCTCCCTTGTAATTAAAAGGTATTGGTCTGACACAGACAGATACGGAAGTTGCTGCAATATTTGTCATATAAGGTAACACCTCAAGAGTTTCAATATTACTAGAAGATGTGTGTAGCCCAGGAGTAAACCCATTGCAATATAGAACAACTCATGAGATAATTCTCTAAAATATTTAATACAATGCCTTATTATATTTAATAAAAACTCTGTAAGTGATGGGTGTTACTATTGATTTATGACTCATTTTGGTTTAATGGTCTCTACTATTTACACCATTGATGGTGGGCCCAGATCTCAAGGTTTGAGAAGGAAGTGGCCTCATTTAACCTACAGGGACTCTGACACATATGGTGGTGCACTTCACTGGAAAGAATCAGTGAAAAGATAAAGGGGGAGAGATGGTTTTTTCCACTTAATGATTTTCCCTCCATATTAGGTCAGATATGTCCTGTCAGTTGCTTTAATTCCAGGTTCATTATCCTTGACTTTTCCCCAAATTAGCACTTGATAGCAAACTAATTGTATTTCCCTTTATGGCCACTGTCCCTCGTTAAGTTCCCATATCTATATGGGAATTTCCATGATAGATTATTCTGGAAAAAAGTATGTTAATGTTTATTTATACATATATGTTACATTGAATGCATGTGTGTGTGTGTGTGTATCTGTGAAGACTAGTAACAGTGATTACTTGTCTGGATTATGAGAGTTCTTTTTTCCCTGTATTATGTGAAATTTTACAGGATCAGGAGAAAAAATGGATCTTATTTCCAGTGACAGAGTAGGCCAGGGAAGCTGGAGTAAATGATATGCACAGAAATGTATGAACCATAAAAAGTGGAAGGACGCGTGATGAAAGTGAATATGTGTATAACGGATGCGATAGAGCCAATGGTGTTGGTGCCCAAAAGGGGCAAATATTTTTCTAGTATTTGCCTGTAAGACTGATCTCTTTAACCACTTATTATCTATTGCTCTGATTTAAAAATTGCAGAACAACTGATTCAGACCAGGGAAAGGACTTTTGAAATAATGGAAAAGCTAAGGAGACTGGGTGTAAGCTGGAAGTAAATCAAGCCATCTAAATTCAGATATTTCTAGGATAAAAATCTAGATCTTTGTGAGGAGTATGGTCTGTCTTCCACTGTGCAAATTTTGGGGGAACCTCAATGTAATACTACCTCTGAGAGTCACAAGTATCCCAAGAAATATTTACTAGGAAAAGTTAAATTAAAAAACAATAGACCTTGCCTATGTAAAGAAATTTTTTTAATACTGGAAGAGAATGTATTTCTATATCCTACAGTTTCCATTGAAGGAGTAATGCCACAGTTAACTATCATATCATATACATTATTAAATTTAAACAAAATCTGGCTTCTAGATAGGATTTCATTCCACAAAGAGAAGGGATTGGGATATGGGATTCCCACAGACGACTCTAAGTCCATTTTCGTTTTTCAATAGAATGTTAAAGTTAGCAAAGTTCTCTGGTGAAAAATATAGTGCCTATTCCAGTGGCGTGTGCTGAGAAAAGATAAAACACAGTGTTTCCATGTGCATCCGAACAAAATACTTCTGTAACCAGCTGTCCAACTTCCTAGGGAGTAAAAATACTGGGTCTGCCACAGCTATAAAGAAACAGACCGTGAAGTTAGTGTTAGTGTTAGGTGACTTTCCTTTACTTCATGCCTTCATTTCATTTCTTTCTTTCCTTTCTTCTATATTCTTTATTGAAAAGAAAAATAAAAGGAATCATAATCTTGGGAATATGGTCTCTGGCATAGATGTGCTACATCCCATACAGGTCTTCTCTTGTTCAGAATGTGGGCAGTGATCTACTTAGAGTTCATATTTTAAATAATTTAAATATTTAAAATAATATTAATAATTTAAATATACGTATATAGCCTAAGGGTTGTATTAATCTCAGTGAATACCCAGGAAGCACCTGGGTCATGACTGCAGTTTCTTTTTCAGTCAAATCTTGAAACTATCCATTAGGCTAGAGAAGAAATAACACTTCATTTGTCCACGGGATCTCCCCACTGTCTTTGAGGCAGTGCAGCCAAGAGCATGATCTGCCTAGGAAGGCAGGCAAATGGTATCACTGGACACAGTAAACAGTAGGTGGGGGCACACAGGTAGGCGCGTGCTCAGGGTGGTGAATACCGTAACAGCAGGCCACACTCAGGCATGCAGCTGAGCAGACAGAGAGTAAGAAATTTCAGGAGCATGAGGCAGGATGTGGTCCTGAAGCACAGAGATGGGACTCCAAACCCTAAAGTGAGCGTCAGGGAGACAGAACATCCCTGGGAGGCACTGAGAGGCCGCTGAAGGGAAGAGTCGGAGCAGGGAATTAGCTCAACTATTCAGCCTGTAATTCAAGACAGTTTGGGCCAAAAGGCACAAGGCTGGAGCCTATTGATTGGAAACCGAAGAGGTTAGAGGGAGGTCTGGCCTCTTAAATTTATCCTGACCATGAGAGCAGTGGTCATGAAACCCGAGGCAGAGTAAAAGTGCAGGTGGAGGAAATGGAGCTCCAGCTTCACAAATCAGGAACTGAACGTATAGGATGTAAGCAGACCATTAAGATGTCTTCCTCTGAGAACGTGCCTTTCACAATGGCCTTTTTCCCCCAAATAAACGAGGATGTTGCTAGAGTTTCTGTCCTGATAGCATTGCTTGTTTCTGGAGTCCTCTGTGGTTTATGAACTGTTTCCTCTCTATTAGGCTTATGTTTCCAAAACATGTGATATAAAACATATTTTAAGTGCTATTGTTTTAAAAGACACTGTGTTGTGAAAAAATTCCAACATTATTTTTAATCAGAGAGATATATGAATGCCCTCTCTAATGTCATTGCATGAGTTCTGAAGCTCTGTCACCTTGCAGACCCCTGCCCAGATCCCTGGCCGGTGGAGACCCGGCTCAGCCACACTCTCAGGTGAAGGGCGATGGCCCTTTCATCTCTGTTTGCCAATGATGCCTCTGTTCCAGTTTGAATTAGTACAGAATTCTTAAAGCTAGTCTGCCTTCCTGAGTGACTGAAATCGTGTGAAAATAAGACTCAGAGCCCATCTGCTCCTGTAGATTTCATCCAAGATTCCCTGGAAGGGAAGGACATTGGAGACCAAATATTTGCCATAGCTGTGTGGCAGTAGTTTTGGAAGACATCCCAGTATGGGAAAATATAACAGTAAATTATTTCAAATGTTAGTGTTCTCTCTTTCTCCCTCTCTGTCTCTCTACCACTCTATAAAAATCCTAACTTTCTCCAGGGATTTGCCCGATTTCCTAATATTTAATGTCTACAGAACATTGAGTCACATGTTCAAACACAACAAGCAAGCTGACTCTTTGGAACATATAATGTGTCATAACCATTATTACAGTTGGAAATAAAAATGTATAGAACATTATAGTAGTCATTATGGCAATATAAGCCTGAATGGAGTGCTTCTATAACCATTTCTGGAAAGGGGCACACCCACTGTGGCCTCCAAGATTATGATTAAGCTGTTCTGTATTGCTAGAACGTTCTTATCCCTCTTTCCAACTGTGTGCCCTCAATTTTTCAGATTGTATTCAGTATTTGTATGTTACCTGATACCAGAAGTAATCATTAATCATTTTTTTATTGTGGATGCCTGGAATATTTATAATACTGGAGCAGAGGTTGGAAAATTTTCCTGTAAAAGGTCTATAATAGGTATTTTAGCTTTAGAAGACATATGGTCTCTTTTTGTGACATTCTGCTGTGGTATGAAAGCAACCATAGACAATGCGTAAATGAATAGGCATGGCTGTGCGCCAATAAATCTTTATTTGTAAAAGTAAGCAGTGAGCCAGATATGGCCTAACAGACATAGTTTCTGACTCCTGTACTTGAAAACCTTTGGGATTTTTAGAGCTTGAGAGAAATTTAGCTAATTTCCTCCCATTTTATGTGAGTCATCTGACCTTCTCAAAGTCTTCCATTTATGATGGTGCCAGGGATGACAAGCAATCCACCTAAACATTTTATTTGTTATTCTATTTGATTGTATTCTGTTTAGCATTGAATTACAAACTAGTATTATTCTTTTGTTTCATGCTTAATTACTTTAGGTGGATCCATATATTATTGCCATTTATGTGGGAGTGGGAGGGTAGATGATATAGATAGATACAGAAATATAGATATAGACATAGATTTTTATTGCTCAAAGTGGTTAGAACAATACAAGGCATAGAGTAAGATCTCATGTATTTGTGATTACAGTCTTCCAGGAGAGCATACAGTATGTAGCATTTTTCTTAATTATGTGGTTATAGATTATATCTCATTTAGAAGAATGTCATATTGCCAATACTTAAATCCTGATAATAATTTTATGGCCAACTTAAAAAAAAAAGTCTCTTATATGCTCTTGTCTTTCCTAATCCCATGTTTATTTTGATTTTGTTTATTATTTATATCAATTTTATTGGTGAAAAATTGAAAATTTGGTATGAAGATGATCGATGTGTCATGGAAGTCAAATTTTTAAAAATGCAATAAGGTTAAACTATTTTTAGGTTTTATAACTATTATATTTAAGTTCTAAATTTTAACTAATGGATCATTTGACCAGTTATTCATCAACTTAAATTACTTTCAAAGTGAAAATACATACACATTGAATGCTCACTTTTGGAAAATGCATCATTCTTTATCAGGTATAAGCTAGCCCTATTGCACAAGTTTAGATTAGAAAAGGTTCTCTTAGCATGACTCTGTTGATGTCTGACAGAGCTCACCTCCTCATTTCCTTGAGATTACTACCTGGTGTCACCTAAGGCTGCAAAAAACAGCAGCTCTCTCAACCTCCACCCAATCCTGCAAAACTCCCTGCCTCTCTTTCATGTTTAATGTGTCTCTGTAGTATTTCTCTATCTCATACTATAAATTAACCTTTTTGTTTTTACCTCTTTGTTTTAGTTTTAGTTCTATTTTCCACTAAAACATAAATTCCATGAGAACAGGAACATTGTCAATTTACTTTACAGCTACATTTTCTGTGCCTGTCATGGCAAAGCTGGTTGGTATGTATTAGAATGAATGAGCATTAGCACATCCTTCATATAATGGAAATTCTGAAGTAACCATTACACCAGTTAAATGCAGAACTTCTTTTTAAAAATTTTTAAAGTTAGACTCAAAAGCCAGAAGATAGGAAGTCAAGGTTTTATGTTTGTGCTGACAGCTAAACTGAATAGTAAACTTTTTAACAATATGAAATTTTTCACTGTAGATTTTCACTGTGTGAACTGATAATTTTAAAAATAAATTTTATTTTTATCTTTTCATTCTTTTACACTTAACTTTCTAGGGAATGTGTTCATGCACACAGGCTGTATTTCCCAGAGGCATTAGCAGTATAAGTAAGAAGAATAAGAAGTATAACAATATTTTATGAGGATGGATGTGTTCATTTTAGCTTCAGATTTGTATACACTTGAGTGGTGAGATAATGAATAATAACTATCACTGGGGATTTAACTCCACTTGAGTGACTTTTTAAGAAAATTTGTTTATTCTATTGCTAAAGCTTTCTGTTTATAAATATCAGATATAGAAATCATTTTAGAATGTATGGTATAATGCTTTGTCTTACTAAACAGAGTGCTGGACTAGTGTAAACTCTGGGAATAAAACCATCTAAAATTAGGTGTTGTGCCACATTGTACCTCAGAAGCATGCTGTAGGACACTGGTGTTTTTCACATTTAGTTAGCTCTTTTTCTCATTCATTCATTCACTCTATAAATGTTTTTAAGGTGTGTGCCAAGTGCCAGGTGCTGTTTCTGGAGCTAGAGAGTAAGATCACTGGGGAGTAAACATTAAGCAAACGGTATAAAACTTTATGCCCATAGAGCGTCCAGTCTGGTGGGAGAGAAAGGAAACTCAACAGTTAATTAAGAACATAATATGTCAGGTGGCTCTAAGTGCTGTGAAGGAAAATAAGGCAGGAAATGGGTACGAAGAGATGGCAGCATCCAGCTTCTTTAGCTGGTGGACTGGAAACACCTGTCTGCAGAGGTCAAAGGTGACATTGGGCAGAGACCTGGGAGAAGGAGGAAACTGCCTTGTGTAGCTGGGAGAGTAATTGCGAAGGCCCAGGGCAGGGGCAGGCCTGTTGTTGCAGTCAGAGGAAGAGGGCCCGGTGGCTCAGCAGTAATGGACGAGGATGCTGGAAGGAGAGGTGACTGGGACAGCGGCCACTGTGGGCCACTGGAAGGCTTCCAGCCGAATTCCAAGTGACTGAGAGCAGAGCCGGCGGGTAGTTTGAGTGTAGGAACCACCTCGCCCACTTCTGTTTTTAAATGTGTCCCTTCGGCTGCTGTGTGCAGAATACACCAGAGCGAGGGAGGAAGCAAGGGACCACACAGCCCTTCTCAGCATGATGGCTGCTGGCCGTGTGGACCAGGGGATGCGAGGTGGCAGGACCTGGGATGTTCCAGGATGGGCGGACGTGGCCCTTGGTGCGGTCTCCCAGGGAGCGAGGGGAGGCTGAGAGGAGACCCAAGGGTTGAGTCCTGGGCACGTTAATATTTAGACATTAGGAAACAGAGAAAGATTCTACAAAGGATCAGAGAGTGAGCAGCGGTGAGGGAGGAAGGGGGAGGTTACGGGTCCTATAGAAGCCAAGCGAAGCCTAGAGCTGAGCGGCCACCGGGTCCAGCGCAGTTGTTCGGTCCAGCGTGACGGGAACTCCCCGGTTCTTATGCGGCAGCACTTCTCAGATTGGCGACCATTCCGTGTGTGCCCTTACCGACGCCTACGTCCTGGTCCTTTAGCCTTGGTAGGATTCCTCTCCTCCAATCTCAGTGTTTCTAATCCTCTAGTCCCATAATGAATACATACTGAGGATTTCCAGAAGATGCCAAATTCCAAAGCTTGTTAAATAAATTACTCCAGCTTCCTTATGATCCTTAGATAGCAGGTCTGAGTTGAGACCCTTCTGCATAAAGCACTTTGTCACAGGCATAATTCCTAAAAATCAGAAGGTTGTTTAAACTATTATAGTCCAGTTGCTTCCACTCCAATCATTTGCTAAATGTTGTATCATAGATTTCTTAATTTGTACTGTATTCAATAATTATCTTAACAAAAGCATTCCAGTCATTCTCTAATGATCTCTATTGAATCTTTGTCTCTTTTCAGAAAAATGTGATGAACCACTTGTGTCTGGACTCCCCCACGTAGCTTTCAGCAGCTCGTCTTCTATGTCTGCGAGCTACTCTCCCGGCTACGCCAAGATCAATAAGAGAGGCGGTAAGGCGCGTCTTATCTCCTTTGTCTACAAATGTTTTAAATAAGAGCAGGTTATATCTGCAACTGCATTTCTAGAATGTATTTTACTACACAGCATCTATTAGCTGGCACAAAAATCATTCTTCTCATATCTACTAACAGATGAATGGATACTGCAAACCTCTTCTGTAGCTACTATTGATGAGTGATATAAGAAAATTTGAGCTTGAAGTAAGTGATGGTAAATTAAATAGGGTGAATTCTGGAGTTACATGTAATAACTAATTTAAAAAGACAAAAGTTCTGAATTAAAATTCTTATTAATCAGAAAATCATTTAGAAAAAGTTGAAATGAGTAGATTCAAATATGGGTACAATGCATGAAGTAGAATACTCTTTATTAACTGCTTTTTTTAATTAATGTACCAACTTAGTTTCTAGGGAAAATGAAGAATGAAAAAGTATGACCTTTAGCAATATCTCCCCCCAGCACCCAGAATTTAGCTTTGCATGTAAAAAAAATAGTTACACATTTGCAACTAAAAGTTTTGGACTTTAAAATCATGGTATTAATTCATAAGTGATTATTTCAAAGTAGATAGTGGTTCATAAAGAGTAAAGGAAGATGATTAAGGACAGACTTAAGACTCTTGCTTCAAAGGAACAGTGTCACAAATACCAATGAATAGCAACCTAAAAAGGAAAAAATATTTTCATGAATAAATATGAATCAACTAATAAGGACCATAACTGTTATTCAGTGAAACAGGAGATACTAAATTTTATTCACAGAGAATTCATGGGGTGGGGGCAGGGAGGGTGAAGTAAATAAACATGGAAGGGAAAAAAAAGAGAGCAGGAGAAAACTCAAAAGGGGAAGAAAAAAGAAAGAGGGGAGGGAAGTAAAAATGACATCAGAGAAGAGAGAAATATCAGAGAGATTCAGAAAGACTGAAAAGGATAATAAAATAGCTAAGAAAAATATAGAAAAAATATGCATCTATAGAATTATTTATACAGAGACTCATACAAGTATGAAGAGTCATTAATCTAAGAAGTACAGAGACAAAGTCAGAGGAATATAAAGTTTAAAATATATAGTTTTGATTTTTAAGGTAGTATTAATTAGCTGCTTTTTGGAAAGACTGAAAAGGATAATAAAATAGCTAAGAAAAATATAGAAAAAATATGCATCTATAGAATTATTTATACAGAGACTCATACAAGTATGAAGAGACATTAATCATTAAAAAGATTTGGTAAGAAGTACAGAGACAAAGTCAGAGGAATATAAAGTTTAAAATATATAGTTTTGATTTTTAAGGTAGTATTAATTAGCTGCTTTTTGCAGTGAGGTTTTTTATAAATCAGAGTATAATTGGCACATAACATTTCATGGCTTCAGGTGTACAATATAATGGTTTCATATATGTATATATTGAAAAGTGATGCCACAGTAAGTCTAGTTATCATCACCATACAGAGTTACAAATTTTTCTTATGATGAAGACTTTTAAGATCTGCTCTCTTAGCAACTTTCAAAAAGGTAGCACAGTGTTACTAACTGTCGTCACCATGCTGAACATTATATCCCCATGATTTATTTATTTTATAACAAGATTTGTACTTTTTGACCTGCTTCACCCATCCCCCCATCCTTTTATTCTAGCAAGTACCAATCTGTTGTCTGTATCTACGTAGCTGCTCCTTTTTTAAATATGATGTTCATCAGGCTTTTTGAGCATTAGAGAGTTGGTGAGTTACTCTAAGTTTTCAAAAATTTCACTTAAACATTGTCAAAGCAATGAAAATTTTAATTCATTCCTCTTCAGTAGTCACCAAAAACAAACAGAAAAAATAATATGGATAGAAAAACATGAAAGAAGGAACTGGCCATACTTGGATAATGATTATAATTGAGGTCAGCCCAGTACTAGTAACTGAGGCAAAATATAAAAGAGAAAGGAAATAAAGCATATAATCCTGGATCTCAAGAGGATGTGATATGCCCTACAAAGAAGTGTCATGATATTGAGAGATCTACAGCAATTTTGAGAGGCAGCCGTCACAAAATATTTCTTTGGGAAGCTATATGGGACAATACGACCGATGGATTTTATACCCAGTGAGTTTGGGCAAGCTGGGTTGTATCAAGTGTAAAACAGCTTTGGGAATAAAAATGGTACAATCTTACCAACAATGAGATGCGTGGATTAAAAAAAAGAATAAAGAAATCATGGTCGAGTGACTGTTGCTGAGCAACAATCCTTTTAAATATAAGACCATGACTAAATAACTTAGTCAACTATAGTTATAGAACCAAGTATTAATTTTATAGCTACGAGAATGTAGAAATGCCATTATGGGTATTAGACAAATGTGTGTGTTTTCCCTCCTAACTTTTCAGAGCAGGAGGCCTCTGGATGCTATAACTGTAGCTGCAAATTTATTTTGTCTGATTTTTTAGGAATTAATATCTTTTATGAAGAAACATTCAGTGATTTTTAAAAAAAATTCTCATTGAATTCAAGTAAAGTTAAATTAAAATATTTCTTTTATAATAATACAAGAGGCCACTTTGAATTATTTAGAGCTACTTATCTATCTGCTCGCATGCATAGAGTGAGGTATCTGAAATCAAATTTCTAAAATGTTAACCTCTTTTTAACCTAGAGTGTGAGATTTAAGGAATATCTATGCTTTCTTTATAATAGGTTGCTCTATAGTTTGTATATATTATTATATATGTGTATATATATAAAATATATATATCACTATATATATGTAGATAGAGATACAGCACATTTTTTTAAAAACAGTTTTTCAAAAGCAAATGATCATATGAAACAAAGTTTATGGTTTCTTAGTTGTTTGACCAGAAGTTTATCTGTTTGACTCTTCATACAATGCACTGTCATGCATGGGCTGACATCATGGCATGGTGGTTCACCAGGAGAAAACATAGTCTGTGCTGTAGTTACAAGTTTGCACTTGCCTATGGCCCATTTTATCAACATTTGTCATGCAGGGAGCTTCAGTTACCTCTTGGCTCCCAAGGAACCATTTGCTTGCACTGTGCCTAGCTGCATATGACCCCATTCCCCACTGCGTCCTATAATACCTACCTAACTGTTTGGGACTGTCACACAGCCGGCTGTATCTCCTCTTTACCCCTAGTTGATGACCTCAGTGTAGCAAATATCAGAGAGGAGGTTTAGTTCCACTATAATAAAAAATAAAAATAAATCCACATATGGTAATTTTAATAAAAGTGTTTTTTATTCTATTATACAGTACGTTTGCAAATGTCTTTGGGAAAGGAGGTATAATGGTTGAAATTCATGCTAAGGTGTAAAGGGCTAAAAACCCACCTTGACTGAGAATAGTTTTTGTTTGTTTTAGTGCAGTGTGATATTACATATCTTAAAGATGGATAAAGGCAGCAGAGATTTCAAAGGAGAGAAAAAATAAGATATGTGTAAAGGGCGACAGGGATGCTGGAGATATATTTTCTTACTTCACTATTGGCAATAATTATCTTATACATATACCATATAAGCATCCAAAAGCATGATCAATTCTAACAGAGAAGGATAAAAGAATGTAACTTACTAATTATAGAAATATAGAAAAGAGCAAATTCATTTGAGCATTATGTCAATAAGCATTCCTTCAACTTTTATCACTTATTTAAATGATATTCCTCAAATACATATATGTATATAGTTTATGAACACATTAAAAAAACAGAGAATAAACAGAGAATAAGTGAAAATACACATTCAGATGAGAATTTGACACACATTTATAAAATGGACTTTAGTTTTTGGGTCCCTGCACTACAAATCCATCTGCTATAACCTTGATGTCAGGGACCAGTACATAGCAAACCTGGGGGTAAATGCTTATTTGAATGGAAAATCCACTTGGAATTCTCTCAGGTCTTTCTGAGCCTTCTCCTTTAAGTTTTCTTTTTTGTTTATTTGTTTTAGAACAATACCTACCTCCTGGGATGTATATTCTCCATTTATCACTTCATTCTTAATTCATTGAACATTTCCTAGCCTTGTATCATTATGAGTCAATACCAGTTAAGATGGGTTACTCTTTCCAAAGGGTAGCACAGATACTAAACCTTTGAGAGTTTTGCATAAAGTATCCACTACCTTACATTTATGCTGTGTTTCTCAGATTATAAAATGCTTTCATGTGTGTTCTAAATGTCACATGATCTTCACAACAACCTTATTAGGTAGGTTGTTAGATTAGAGATGACAGTCATTTCTTCAGTCCAACTTTGAGCTTTCTACTTCTCATGCCTTTTGTAGAAATCCTCCTTTTCCTACTGCCCCAGAGTGACAGCCACTCTACCACGTGGTCCTTTTCTCCCTCCACCAGTCACAGGTGAACCGATTATCTCAACTGATGTCATCAGTATCTCTATTGCATTTATGTGACGCTTGAGAACCAAGAGGGCTGGTGGAGAAAGCATGATGGACCATGTGTAAATAAGAGGGAAGCAGGTACTGGTGAAGAATGTAGCCCAAGATCATGTGCATCCATACGAAGGATGGATAGTCACTGGTCTCATTTCTTTTCTCCTTTGGTCCCTGCTTTCAGGTGCCATGACCTCTGGCTACCCTTCCGTTTGCTTCTGTGATATTTATCTTTCTGGTTTTAATCATCACCTCTTCTTCCTGAGCTAATTTGAATAAATTTCCCTTCCTAGTTACTAAAGAACTCCTGATTTTTAAGAAGTTATTATTGTTCCCATTTTACAGATCAAAATAAGTATAAAGCCTAAAAAGACCGTGGTTGAGAGTCTACACGTTAGGTTCTAAAGCGGCATAGCTAGGGAGCAGTGATGCAGGAACACAGATCCATGCGCACAGACCGGTCACTCTTTATGCCCGAATATGCCAGAAGGTGCAGTATCAGTGTATTTGAATAAGCCCAGAGATGGAGTCTAAAAAGAGGTGGAAGGTTTGAGTCAAGTTTAATTTATGTTTATTTAACCAGAGTGACCCAATCATGAAATCTCCAAGTTTCTTGAGTAATACAGATCTTGGATCATTTTCTTTCTTTTCACCCTCTTGCCTCGTATTTTTCCTTAGTCGATCCTTCAATGCTTGCTGCTCCTCAGAGACTTTTTCTTTTCCATTTGCCTCCCGGATAATTCCTCCCATTTCAGGAACCCCATCGTCTGTATTAATCCGAAGGGCAGAGAGCTGTGGTGGTGGCATCGTTTTCACGTTATTTATCCTTTATATCCTCCAGCAGGGAGAACAGATTGAATTTGTAGGCCACATAATTGATAATCACTTTTGGGAGGAACATGTGCGTAACAGACATCTGGAAAGACTGTTGGAACAGATTTCTTAAATGTCCACACTGGTATCTTAAAAAGAACTACAGTTCTTCACTTTCCCTTAAAAGACACCACTGAAGTTAATCATCTCTGCCATGCCTTCCTACCTTGGCTTTGTCCAAGCGTAGCCTTTATCATTCTCTGCTTCCTCATGGACCAAAGAGAGTGTAGTCAGCATAATCCAGCATGATCCCTAGCTCAAACGTCCATGCTTAGGCATGTTGGGACACTTCTTGCAGGCTCCTAAGTGGTTCAGCAAATAATCACACCTTACTCTGCTCTTCACAGGTCTGTTCCTGCTACTCTTGGAAAGCAAGATTTTTTCCTTTTAAATACACCCTCGATTCTGTTGTCCCTCAGCTATCTTTCGTATTTGCACAATACCTCCTCTTTCTCAGCTTTCTATTCTTTCTCACCTTTCTAAATAGTGAAAGGATCTGTCACAACTCATCAAACCCAGACATACTGCGAATATATCTGTATCCAGTAGACCATGGCTTGGGAAGGTCATCACGGTACTTCCGTGAGGACGTTGTCCCACTTTATGCCAGGAATGCCTCGTGATGGTGCTCTCTGCTCTCTCCAGCCCTGACCCATTCCTCCTCCCGTGTTGTCCACTCCGAGCAGCCAGGCTCTTCCAGATCAGGTAGCATTCTTAAACTTTATTAGGAAGCTTTTCTTCTCAACCATAACATCAAGGCTTAAATGATGAAACAAACTAAAGTTTCCAATTGCTGAGCTTCTGTCCATGGTGACAGATTCCATTCCACTATTTTCCTTCTCTCCCGTCTACAGCCTCTACCACTTACTCAGTACTTCTCTTAATCTGCTCCTTTTCACACTCACTAATAATTCATTATTACTTTAGTATGAATTCATTGGTTGAAATGTTACTTCTCCTAAGAGCATTTGCCTTTTAAGAGTAGGTCTTTGGGAGCAGGAAAATCCAGAGGATTGACTTTCTAACGTAGCATTCCAGGATGTTTGATGTTCCTTGTTGATCCGGCTATACCTCTTCATCTTTGAATTACTCTCCTGAAAACACCTGCGATTTTGGTCACTCTGGTGTAGTGCTGAGCATTGGAACAAGAATGACTTGTATTCATGCATAGCTAGTTCTCAATACAGAATCCATGATGGATGAGTAAGGCATTAGTCAATTATGCAAACTTTCTGCATCTCAGTTTCCTAATTTCTATGCTTACTATGTAACTTCTCAACCAAACCAGGAAATTTTGACAGTAAAAGACTTCCATTAATAACCATACCAAGTCAATCTTGATGGTGTAGGTATTTACTGGGATATTTATATTTTAAGTAGGAATCAATTATACCGTTTGGCAGACCTATTATGAAGATTAAATGAAACTATCTACACAAATTGTATCATAATTTAAATATCACTCTCTTTCCTATCAATTACCCTCATTTCCTACAAACAACACTGCAGATACTAATATTTTAAAACAAATTAATGAAATACCCTTGTCTTTACAAAACAATGCCTTCCTAAAAAGTGATTGCTAGGATTTGTGTGTTTGCCAGTGTACGTATTTCCTTATCATCATCAAAGAAAGACAGGGTACCATAATAACTGAAAGATTAACACAGTAACATTTTAAATAATTTTAATGAGTTTTGTGTAATTGGATTGATACATGCTTCTTTTTATCTGAAACTCCTTTAAATTCAAATGAAAGAGTTTATGTCTGATTTTTAACTGTTATTTTGATTTTACTTTCCTTGTATCATTTGAGTTAGAGCTTACAGAATCCAGTATCACATTTACTTATTTGTTTTTTGATCCTCAGAAAAGCCAAAAAGAATTGTTCTGAACATTATTAGGGAGAATAAAACGGGGTTGTTTTCTTTTCCCTTCAGCCCTATGAATTCTATTTTTTTAAGAATATATTTTAAATAATTTCTTCCAAAGCCATCAGTATGCCTTTGTATTCACCTTTCCAACTGAATGAAGGTTGACATCTAACTAGTACTGTAAGTTTGTTCTTTCTACTTTAATTCTCAAATTTAAATAAAAATGTTGGCTTCACTGGGAGCTTTAAAAAATTAAATACAATACATGATACATTTGTATCATTGATGTTTATTAAAAATGATAGAACAATAGAATCATATTCACCAGGGAATGACTCATAAATTTGTTTAGACATGCTTTTATAATTTGCAAATAATATTGCTATCTTTCTGCTATGCCATCATATTTTATAATGGTGGAATCTTAATACCTTATTTTGTGTTCTCCATAGAAAGCTATGCTGAGTTTTATAGCATTTCCCATAGAATGTTTCTAAGGGAGTGTAATAGTAATATGGGCTATGCACACACATGTATACACACATTTCCATGGCCATGTCAGCTGGGCAAGTATTGTATTTTGTGGGTTTCTCTAGGAGCATCAAAGAGACGTTCTTTATCATCAGGCATCTTAAGGCCAGCAGAACATCCTTTGACTTTGGGGGACACTTTTATACAATTTAGCCAAACACTCTGCTCATCAAGGTTTTAAACAGGCTTTGTATAATATGCTTAGAAGTACAGTTGTCCCATGGGTTCACACTATATTTCTAAAAATACTGCTTTGAAAAGCTCTTTGCTAATAGTATGAGAGATGATGATTTGGAATTTAGTAGAGGGAACTAGAGTTAACTGGAGAAAGGGAGTTTTTAGATTTAGCACATTTGAGATGAACAATTTTTCAGTTAATTATTTTTAAGAAGTCATTGTTTTGCTGTTTGTAGCAAATATCTTAATATTTGCCACTGAGAAAATCATGAGCTCCATTAGAGTCAGTGCTATGACATTAACTGCTGCTACCATCTTTTTTTTTTTTTAGAGGGCAACTCTCATATTTATTGATCAAATGGTTGTTAACAACAATAAAATTCTGTATAGGGAAGTCAATGCACAGTCATTAATCAACCCCAAGCCTATATCTGAACAGTCTCCAATCTTCTGAAGCACAACATACAAGTTCTTCCATGGTGAACAAGGTCTTACATAGTGAATAAGTTCTTACATGGTGAACAGTGCAAGGACAGTCATCACAGAAACTTTTGGTTTTGATCACGCATCATGAACTATAAACAAGTCAGATATGATTATTTGTTTGATTTTTATACTTGATTTATATGTGAATCTCACATTTCTCCATTATTATTATTATTATTATTATTATTATTATTATTATTATTATTATTATTTTAATTAAATGCTGAAGTGGTAGGTAGATGCAAGACAAAGGTAGAAAACATAGTTTAGTGCTGTAAGAGGGCAAATGTAGATGATCAGATGATCAGGTGTGTGCCTATGGACTAAGTACTAATCCAAGCTACACAAGGGCAACAAAACATCCACGGATGCAGAAGATTTCTCTCAAAACGGGGGTGAGGTTCTAAGCCTCACCTCTGTTGATCCCCAAATTCTCACCTGATGGCCCCCCTGCGACTGTGCCTGTCTTAGGTTGTACCTCCCTTGAGGAATCTTACCCGTCTCTGGCTAACCAGTCATCTTCCGGGGCCATACAGGGAAATGTAAAGTTGGTAGGTGAGAGAGAAGCCATATTGTTTGAAAAGGTTAGCTTTTTACTTCTTTGCATATTTATGCCCTGTGGCTTCTATGCCCAGCATTTGTCTTGAGGTATCTTTACCACTTGGAATAATTATGATACTCAGTAATTTTCGATATGAGGCACTAATTATACTAAAGGGTTGTAATTAGGAAGGAAGAAGTAAAGCTATAGAAGTAGCAGACAGAAGAAAACATGGGAAGATTGATTATTTCTTTGACGTATCTTCTTGTAGAGTAACATAAACATGTATAGGTTTTAAACTACTAATTAAATTGCTCACACACATTAACATAATAGAAATACAGCTACATAACAAAAACAGACCTACGATTACCAGCCATCTCCAGTGAAACCAAGAAAACCAGTTAGGCACCCTAGGCATTTGTGAAAACTTATCAATGATATAATGGGTATTGTCTAACTGAATTTGAATAGTTTGAGAAAAATCAGACAAATTAAAACAACACATTCTGGGAACTGTTCACATCCCATGTGTTCTTTTAACAGTAGATAGTCTATAGTCGCACGATTTTGGAGCGCTGCAACTTGCACTTCTCCTAATTCTTGGTTGAGTTCCGATAGTATACATGCAGTGAATGTGTTGTTTTACTGTATGCACAGGCCAGCTTAGATATCTCCTTCTTCATTCCCATGGCAAGTCCAGGAACCGGTGGGATGAATGCAGCTACAACTGCAGCAGCGCCAGGATCTTTGTTGAAGTTTTTTGTTGTTCATCGTCCGGAATGACTCTTCCAGAGGATGTTGATGTTGGAAGTTCTTCTTCATATCGTATCTTAATTCGTTTTCTGTGTAGCCAAATTAGGCTTTGATCCTCTGTATAAACACAAACAAACCCCTTGCCCACACTTTGATATGCCCTTTATACCATTGTGAAGAACCTATTGGAGATCACCACACAGGAACAGCTTTTTTTTTTTAAGAGAAAGGAATATTATCAGAAAATGTACTTCCATAGCTAATCTTCTGACACCCTTTGAAAGATCAAAATTAAGGATATGTAAAGCATGCATAAATTGTTCATTTGCAGTTACTTTTATCCTATCAGGGAGTAATCCCCCTTTTCTTTCTCTTTTTTTTTGTTATCTTTAATCTACAATTACATGAAGAATATTATGTTTACTAGGCTCTCCCCTACAGCAAGTCCCCCCGATAAACCCCCTTACAATCACTGTCCATCAGCATAGCAAAATGTAGAATCACTACTTGTCTTCTCTGTGTTGCACAGCCCTCCCCTTTCTCCCACCCCCCACATTATGCATGCTAATCATAATACCCCCTTTCCTCTTCCCCCACCTTATCCCTCCCTACCCACCGATCCTCCCCAATCCCTTTCCCTTTGATACCTGTTAGTCCATTCTTGGGTTCTGTGACTCTGCTGATATTTTGTTCCTTCAGTTTTTCCTTTATTCTTGTACTCCACAGATGAGTGAAATCATTTGGTATTTCTCTTTCTCCACGTGGCTTATTTCACTGAGCATAATACCCTCTAGCTCCATCCATGTTGTTGCAAATGGTAGGATTTGCTTTCTTCTTATGCCTGAGTAATATTCCATTGTGTATATGTACCACATCTTCTTTATCCATTCATCTACTGATGGACACTAAGGTTGCTTCCAATTCTTGGCTATTGTAAATAGTGCTGTGATAAACATAGGGGTGCATCTGTCTTTTTCAAACTGGAGTGCTGCATTCTTAGTGTAAATTCCTAGGAGTGGAATTCCTGGGTCAAATGATGAGTCTATTTTGAGTATTTTGAGGAACCTCCATACTGCTTTCCACAATGGTTGAACTAATTTACATTCCCACCAGCAGTGTAGAAGGGTTCCCCTTTCTCCACAACCTCGCCAACATTTGTTGTTGTTTGTCTTTTGGATGGTGGCCATCCTTACTGGTGTGAGGTGATATCTCATTGTGGTTTTAATTTGCATTTCTCTGATAACTAGTGATGTGGAGCATCTTTTCATGTGTCTGTTGGTCATCTGAATTTCCTCTTGGGAGAATTGTCTGTTCAGTTCCTCTGCCCATTTTTTAATTAGATTATTTGTTTTTTGTTTGTTGAGGTGGGTGAGCTCTTTATATATTTTAAATGTCAAGCCTTTATCGGATCTGTCATTTACAAATATATTCTCCCATACTGTAGGTTACCTTTTTGTCCTATTGATGGTGTTTTTTGCTATACAGAAGGTTTTCAGCTTAATAAAGTCCCACTTGTTTATTTTTGCTTTTGTTTTCCTTACAAGAGGAGATATGTTCAAGAAGAGGTCACTCATGTTTATGTCTAAGAGATTTTTACCTTTGTTTTTTTCTAAGAGTTTTATGGTTTCATGACTTACATTCAGGTCTTTGATCCATTTCGAATTTACTTTTGTATATGGGTTAGACAATGGTCCAGTTTCATTCTCCTACATGTAGCTGTCCAGTTTTGCCAGCACCATCTGTTGAATAGATTGTCATTTCCCCATTGTATGTCCATGGTTCCTTTATCAAATATCAATTGACCGTATATGTTTGGGTAAATGTCTGGAGCCTCTAATCTGTTCCACTGGTCTGTGGCTCTCTTCTTGTGCCAGTACCAAATTGTCTTGATTACTGCAGCTTTGTAGTAGAGCTTGAATTTGGGGAGTGAGATACCCCCAATTTATTCTTCCTTCTCAGGATTGCTTTGGCTATTCGGGGTCTTTGGTGTTTCCATATGAATTTTTGAATTATTTGTGCCAGTTCGTTGAAGAATGTTGCTGGTAATTTGATAGGGATTGAATCAAATCTGTATATTGCTTTGGGCAGGATGGCCATTTTGACGATATTAAATCTTCCTATCCAAGAGCATGTGATGAGTTTCCATTTGTTAGTGTACCCTTTAATTTCTCTTCAGAGTGTCTTATAGTTTTCAGGGTACAGGTCTTTCACTTCTTTGGTTAGGTTCATTCCTAGGTATTTTGTTCTTTTTGATGCAATTGTGAATGGAGTTGTTTTCCTGATTTCTCTTTCTATTGGTTCATTGTTAGTGTATAGGAAAGCCACAGATTTCTGTGTGTTAATTGTGTATCCTGCAACTTTGCTGTATTCCGATTCAGTTCTAGTAGTTATGGAGTAGAGTCTTTAGGGTTTTTTATGTACAATATCATGTCATCTGCAAATAGTGACAGTTTAACTTCTTCTTTACCAATCTGGATTCCTTGTATTTCTTTGTTTTGTCTAATTGCCGTGGCTAGGACCCCCAGTACTATGTTAAATAACAGTGGGGAGAGTGGGCATCCCTGTCTAATTCCCGATCTCAGAGGAAAAGCTTTCAGCTTCTCGCTGTTCAATATAATGTTGGCTGTGGGTTTATCATATATGCCTTTATTATGTTGAGGTACTTGCCCTCTATACCCAATTTGCTGAGAGTTTTATTATGAATGGATGGTGAATTGTGTCAAATGCTTTTTCAGCATCTATGGAGATGATCATGTGTTTTTTGTCTTTCTTTTTGCTGATGTGGTGGATGATGTTGATGGATTTTCGAATGTTGTACCATCCTTGCATCCCTGGGATGAATCCCACTTGGTCATGGTGTATGATCCTTTTGATATATTTTTGAATTCGGTTTGCTAATATTTTATTGAGTATTTTTGCATCTACATTCATCAGGGATGTTGGTCTGTAATTTTCTTTTTTGGTGGGGTCTTTGCCTGGTTTTGGTATTAGGGTGATCTTGGCTTCATAGAATGAGTTTGGGAGTATTCCCTCCTCTTCTATTTTTTGAAAAACTTTAAGGAGAATAGGTATTATGTCTTCTCCATACATCTGATAAAATTGTGAGGTAAATCCGTCTGGCCCGGGAGTTTTGTTCTTGGGTAGTTGTTTGATTACCATTTCAGTTTCTTTGCTTGTAACTGATTTGTTTAACTTTTCTGTTTCTTCCTTGGTCAGTCTTGGGAGGTTGTATTTTTCTAGGAAGGTGTCCATTTCTTCTAGGTTTTCCAGCTTGTTAGCATATAGGTTTTCATAGTAGTCTCTAAAAATTCTTTGTATTTCTGTGGAGTCTTTTGTGATTTTTCCATCATTATTTCTGATTCTGTTGATGTGTGTTGATTCTCTTTTTCTCTTAATAAGTTTGGCTAGCGGCTTATCTATTTTGTTCATTTTCTCAAAGAACCAGCTCTTGGTTTCATTGATTTTTGCTATTGTTTTATTTTTCTCAATTTTGTTTCTTTCTTCTCTGACCTTTATTATGTCCCTCCTTCTGCTGACTTTAGGCCTCATTTGTTCTTCTTTTTCCAGTTTCAATAATTGTGATGTTAGACTATTTATTTGGGATTGTTCTTCCTTCTTCAAATGTGCCTGGCTCGCTATATACTTTCCTCTTAAGTCTGCTTTTGCGGGGTTCCACAAAAGTTGGGGCTTTGTGTTGTTGTTGTCATTTGTTTCCATATATTCCTTGATCTCTATTTTAATTGTTCTTTTATCCATTGATTGTTTAGGAGCATGTTTTTAAGCCTCCATGTGTTTGTGAGCCTTTTTGTTTTCTTTGTAGAATTTATTTCTAGTTTTATACCTTTGTGGTCTGAAAAGTTGGTTGGTAGAATTTCAATATTTTGGAGTTTACTGAGGCTCTTTTTGTGAGCTAGTATGTGGTCTATTCTGGAGAATGTTCCATGTGCACTTGAGAAGAATGTATATCCTGTTGCTTTTGGATGTAGAGTTCTGTAGATGTCTATTAGGTCCTTCTGTTCTAGTGTGTTGTTCAGTGCCTGTGTGTCCTTACTTATTTTCTGCCTGGTGGATCTATCCTTTGGGGTGTGTGGTGTGTTGAAGTCTCCTAAAATGAATGCATTGCAGTCTATTTCCCTCTTTAGTTCTGTTAGTATTTGTTTCACATATGCTGGTGCTCCTGTGTTGGGTGCATATATATTTAGAATGGTTATATCCTCTTGTTGGACTGAGCCCTTTATCATTATGCAGTGTCCTTCTTTATCTCTTGTTACTTTCTTTGTTTTGAAGTCTATTTTGTCTGATATTAGTACTGCAACCCCTGCTTTCTTCTCTCTCTTGTTTGCCTGAAGTATGTTTTTCCATCCCTTGACTTTTAGTCTGTGCATGTCTTTGCGTTTGAGGTGCGTTTCTTGCTAGCAGCATATAGATGGGTCTTGCTCTTTTATCCATTCTGTTACTCTCTGTCTTTTGATTGGTGCATTCAGTCCATTTACATTTAGGATGACTATTGAAAGATATGTACTTATTGCCATTGCAGGCTTTAGATTCGTCGTTACGAAAGGTTCAAGGTTAGACTCTTTAGTATCTTATTGCCTAACTTAGCTCACTTATTGAGCTGTTATATACACTGTCTGGAGATTCTTTTCTTCTCTCCCTTCTTATTCCTCCTCCTCCATTCTTTACATGTTGGTTGTTTTATTCTGTGCTCTTTAGTGTTTCCTTTAACTGCTTTTAGTGGGTAGTTGATTTTATTTTTCGCCTTTAGTTAGTATTTGGTTGTTCTGCTTTCTTTGCTGTGATTTTATTTTCTCTCGTGACATCTGTTTAGTCTTAGGAGTGCTCCCGTCTAGAACAGTCCCTCTAAAATACCTTGTAGAGGTGGTTTGTGGGGTACAAATTCCCGCAACTTTTGCTTGTCTGGGAATTGTTTAATCCCTCCTTCATATTTAAATGATAACCATGCTGGATACAGTATCCTTGGTTCAAGGCCCTTCTGTTTCATTGCAATCAATATATCATGCCATTCTCTTCTGGCCTGTAAGGTTTCTGTTGAGACGTCTGATGATAGCCTGATGAGTTTTCCATTATATGTGACCTTTTTCTCTCTAGCTACCTTTAAAACTCTTTCCTTGTCCTTGATCTTTTCCATTTTAATAATTGTGTGTCTTGGTGTTGTCCTCCTTGGGTCCTTTTTTTGGGAGTTCTGTGTATTTCCTTGGTCTGTTCAATTATTTCCTCCCCCATTTTGGGGAAGTTTTCAGAAATTATTTCTTCAAATACACTTTCCCTTTTTCTCTCTCTTCTTCTTCTGGTACCCCTATAATATGGATATTATATGGATCCATATGGATCCATATGGATCCTTTTGGATTGGTCACACAGTTCTCTTTATATTGTTTTATTCCTGGAGATCCTTTTATCTCTCTCTGCCTCAGCTTCTATGCATTCCTGTTCTCTGGTTTCTATTCTATCAATGCCCTCTTGCATCTTATCCTTCTGCTTATAAATCCTTCCAGAGTTTGTTTCCCTTCTGTGATCTCCTTCCTGACATCTGTGATCTCCCTCTGTACTTCATCCCTTAGCTCTTGTATATTTCTCTGCATCTCCGTCAGCATGTTTAAGATTAATATTTTGAATTCTTTTTCAGGAAGACTGGTTAGGTCTGTCTCCTTCTCTGGTGTTGTCTCTGTGATCTTGGTCTGCCTGTAATTTTGCCTTTTCATGGTGATAGAGATAGTTTGCAGAGCTGGCAGGAGTGTCAGCTGGAAGAACTTCCCTTCTTGTTGGTTTGTGGCCTTCCTCTCCTGGGAGAACAGCGACATCTAGTGGCTTGTGCTGGGCAGCTGTGCACAGACAGGGCTTCTGATTCCTGCCCGGCTGCTATGCAGTTTATCTCCGCTGTTTCTGTGGGCATGGCCTGCCTCAGGCAGCTGCTCTGATATGGTGGAGCTGCATTGGAGGGGGAGTGGCTGGGAGTCTATTTATCTCCATGAAGGGCCTCAGTGCTCCCTGCTGCCCAGGGTGTTAGGGTGCCCAGAGATCCCCAGATTCCCTGCTGCTGGACTAAGTGCCTCAGGATGCTTCCGTCCGGCAATGGGGTCCCTGTCCCTTTAAGACTTCCAAAAAGCACTCGCTTTTCTTTGTCCCCGGTGCAACGTCTGCAGGGACCTGCTCACAGGTCTTACTGTCCTGCTTCCCTAGTTTCCAGCACCCCACGCATGCACTGTGTCTGCGCTCTGGTGCGGATGGCTAGGGCTAGGTGTTCAGCAGTCCTGGGCTCCCTCTCCCTCCCTGCTCCGACTCCTCTCCTCCCGCCAGGAGGTGGGGTGAGGAGCGCTCGGGTCCCTCTGGCCCAGGGCTTGTATCTTACCCCCTTCGTGAGGTGTTGTGTTCTCACAGGTGTGGATGTGGTCTGGCTGTTGTCCTGTGTCTTCTGGTCTCTCTTTAAGAAGAGTTTTCTTTGTTGTATTTTCAAAAATATATGTGGTTTTGGGTGGAGATTTCTGCTGCTTTATCCATGCTGCCATCTTGGCTCCGCCCCCCTGCTGCTACCATCTTTGAAATGGCTCTGGAATATTAATTATAGAACGTTCACCTTATGTCACCATATTAATAGCTGTCTCTCTAAAAGAGTAGGATAATTGTGAATAATCAATTTAGATGTGTAATATGTCTGTGTATTACATGTTTTGTAATTTTACTTTACATACAATATTGTTAAACATGATACTTGGTGCTGTCCCTTTAAAGTTTAGGACATACGGAGTTGGCAAACTTCACACCTGAACTACCAAAGAAATATATTTAAATATTTATTTTGAGATGTACAAATATCTCTTTGTAGATTTGTTGATGTGGAGTTAGAAGACCTATATTTCCCCTTTACCCTTAGGCTACTTTCTCCCTTTATTTAATTCCCCACTACCTCTCATCTGTAATGAAAAGCTTGGAATAGATGGTCAGTGGGGTCCTGTCGTCTCTGAACAACCTTACCTTGGAACCAAGATTGATCAAAATTCTTTAGTTTAACTCTTAATGGGCCATTACAGAATCTGAGTGGTCTACACCACTTCATCCTCAGTGCATAGAGAAGCTTCCTACTGAATAACTTTGAAAATAGTAAGGATATCGGGTGAAAATACTAAGCAAATAAAATTTCTACAGATTGAATGTTTCTTTCTTAACTATTCTAGGAAATATGCCAATGGTATGTTTTGGAGATTAAATGCTTAATTATCCCTTTGATATTCACTAATTTTTCTCAAAGAGAAGCTTTAATATTTTTCACATGATGGTGGAGAATTTCTATGAATGATTTGTGCTGTATTCATCTTAAAATAAAATTCTTCATACAATATGAAAGTACTTCTTTGACACAGTACTCAATACAAATTCATCCTCTGAGTAAACAAATATATTGAATCATATTTTTTGTACCTATTATTCTACAAAAAAAATTATCTCACAAATTATTTAGCATTGATGTAGCCAATTTGTGTCCAATTATAGAGAATAAATAATAATATCAAACACTATCATCATTTATAAATGTAAAAATTAATATCAATTTTTTAGATGGACATGCAGAATCATTGGGAAATGGCCCCATGGTATCAATGTTCTCTCAATACTTTCAAAATTGGAGAACAGGTACCACCAGGATGGTGCTGTTGAGCTGGTAAAGCATGTCCCCGTTATCTCAGGATGTTTCTTTCACACGAGGCTTTCAATGTGAGCTGTTACTGCCAATTGGTAACAGGTACATCTGGGAATAGAACAGATTCGATAAGTCCTTTTGTCTCGCATATAGCCCTTAAGACTTCTTTCTATGCCCCAGTTGCAGAAGTGTAACCTGTGAGAAATAACCAAGGCCAGAAATGAACAGAGCATGTCTACAAGGTCCTGTCTGGGAAACTCACTGTCCAGTGAGGGGCACTGAATGGGGACAATTCATCTGATAAAATAAGGGCAAAAACAAGCACACATACGGAAAACATACTTCTAACCCCACAATTACATTTCCTGTACACCAGATGAGTGACTCCCCATCATTCTTCTATATCTTCAGTAGTCCTTCCTTATCCATGAGGGATACATTCCAAGACCCCTAGTGGAAGCCTGAAACCATAGGTAGTACTGAACCCTACATATGCCATTTTTTCCTATACATACATACCTATGATAAAACTTAACATATAAATGAGTCAGATTAAGAGACTAAAAACAGTAATTTATAATAAAAGAGAATTATAGCAATATCTTATGGTTATATGAATGTGGTCTCTCTCAAAATAGCTTATTATACTGAACTCACCCTTCTTTGTGTGATGATACAAGATGATAAAATGCGTGTATGATGATGAAGTGAGGTGAATGACATAGGCGCTGTGACGTAGTATTAGGTTACTATGACCTTCTGACCACATGTCAGAAGAATCATCTGCTTTTGGACTGAGGTTGAGTGTGGATAAGGGAAACTACTGTACTCTTCTATAATTGGAGAAAGTCCCATGCTTTTTGCCTGTTTGCCTCCTTGCCCTTATTTCATTCAATAAGAGAAAAAATAAAAAATAAAAAACAGGCTAAATTATTTCCAAGACCATTGGGAGGATTTAATCCAGTCATGGCTCTATTAGCAACCTGGCTAGGTCATGCCTATTAGAATGAATAGACCCTTGTCTTACCACCATTAACTTATTAATGACTTTGTTCACACATTTTTTCTTTGGGAAGGATTAAAAAAATAATAAAATTGCCTCTCTTTATACTCATGCCTTCCAAAACTAATTTTAAAAATACTGTCACTACCCTATATGGCCCCGGAAGATGACTGGTTAGCCAGAGAAGGGTAAGATTCCTCAAGGGAGGAACAACCTAAGACAGGCACAGTCGCAGGGGGGGCATCAGGTGAGAAATTGGGGATCAACAGAGGTGAGGCTTAGAACCTCACCCCCCCTGCTTTGAGAGAAATCTTCTGCATCCGTGGATGTTTTGCTGCCCTTGTCTAGCTTGGATTAATACTTAGTCCATAGGCACACACCTGATCATCTGATCATCTACATTTGCCCTCTTACAGCACTAAACTATGTTTTCTACCTTTATCTTGCATCTACCTACCACTTCAGCATTTTATTAAAAATAAAAATAATAACAATAATAAAGGGAGAAATGTGGGATCAACATATAAATCAAGTATAAAAATCAAATGAATATTCATATTTGACCTGATTGTTTATAGTTCATAATGCGTGATCAAAACCGAAAGTTTCTGTGATGACTGCCCTTGTACTGTTCACCATGTAGGAATCTATTCACTATGTAAGAATTCGTTCACCATGTAAGAACTTGTTCGTTATGCTTCAGAAGATTGGAGACTGACGAGAATTAGACTTGAGATGGATTAATGATTGTGCATTGAACATTGACCCCCCTATACTGAATTTTATTGTTGTTAACAACCATTTGATCAATAAATATGAGAGATGCCCTCTCAAAAAAAAAAAACAGTTAGCCAGAGACGGGTAAGATTCCTCAAGGGAGGAACAACCTAAGACAGGCACAGTCGCAGGGGGGCCATCAGGTGAGAAATTGGGGATCAACAGAGGTGAGGCTTAGAACCTCACCCCCCCTGTTTTGAGAGAAATCTTCTGCATCCGTGGATGTTTTGCTGCCCTTGTCTAGCTTGGATTAATACTTAGTCTACAGGCACACACCTGATCATCTACATTTGCTCTCTTACAGCACTAAACTATGTTTTCTACCTTTATCTTGCATCTACCTACCACTTCAGCATTTTATTTAAAAAAATAATAGTAATAATAATAATAAGGGAGAAATGTGGGATTCACATATAAATCAAGTATAAAATTCAAATGAATATTCATATTTGAGCTGATTGTTTATAGTTCATAATGCGTGATCAAAACTGAAAGTTTCTGTGATGACTGCCCTTGCACTGTTCACCATGTAAGAACTTATTCAGTATGTAAGAACTTGTTCACCATGTAAGAACTTGTTCGTTATGCTTCAGAAGATTGGAGACTGACGAGAATTAGGCTTGAGATGGATTAATGATTGTACATTGAGCATTGACCCCCCCCTATACAGAATTTTATTGTTGTTAACAACCATTTGATCAATAAATATGAGAGATGCCCTCTCAAAAAATAAATAAAAATAAATAAAAATAATTAATTAATTAATTAATTTAAAAAATACTGTCACTAATAACAATTCAAAGCAGTCCAGCCTTTGTTAGCATATCACCTTGTCTAAGCTCTGCAAATGAGCAATCAGCATTGTTCACGCATCCCCTCGCCTTTAAACTGAGATATATGTTTGACACAAATACTGCTGACAATAAACCAGGACACTGAAGACCATCCACTTTTATTGTTCTTGCCTCTTTAACATTAAAAAGTCAATGCAAAATGTGGAAAGCTTTGTTCCCCAAGTTTCCACTCAAAGGTCATTTTTCTTTTACTTTTTTGTAGCTCTTTTTATTTTCTTAGCAATGTACGGAATTCATGTTGTATGTTTTTATTTCGTGTTATTTTCCTTCTCAGCAGCTTCTGGAATTTACTTCCTTCAATTGTTTTCCACTTTAAAATCAGTGGCCAATGCTATTTGTTTCTGTTGGAGGATCCTTGTCTGAGTTATATCTGTTACCTCTGTATCACCAGACATTTGCAGCCAGGAGGACTGTTCTGCCTCCAAGGTAAAGTAGATGTGTGGCTGAGCAATGCATATATAGGAACAATGTATATATAGGGACAATGCATATATAGGAACCATGCATATATAGGAACAATGCATATATAGGAACAATGTATATATAGGAACAATGCATAATTGCACACTTTGAGGATTTTTCCCTAGCCAGTTTACAGCACATAGGTGTTTCAGTGAATTATTAATTGGAGTTCTTCTGTTCATTTTGTTTTGTTTTGCCTTGGTCTTGACTGACGCCTAGAACACAAGATAAGTTTTACAGGCTCTATAGGTGGTGAAAACCATTGCTGACTCCCCAGTCATGTTCTGGGCTATAAAGCAGGGAAGTTGAAACCACATGCTTCCATACTCTACATGCTTTTTATGTTATTATGCATATTATCTAATTATGCATATTATCTAAATTTATGTTATTATGTTAGATGCGCAGGTGTCTGTTGGTGCCTCTTCTTTGTATATTTTGACAAGGTGATGCTTTCCTATAGGGCGAAATGAG
Organism: Manis javanica; assembly: GCF_040802235.1. Classification (NCBI taxonomy): domain Eukaryota; kingdom Metazoa; phylum Chordata; class Mammalia; order Pholidota; family Manidae; genus Manis; species Manis javanica. The sequence continues at coordinate 8,261,772 of NC_133161.1, read as the reverse complement.
GTTCTCAGAAGGAAGATGATTAAACTGAGCTTTAGAATAGTACCATCAGGAGGGAGACAGAGACAGGGCAGAAATCACAGCCCCTTCCTTATTGTGGAAGGGCTGGGAATCCTCCACAGATGAGTCCCAGGGAGGCCAGAAAATTAGAAGATATTGCCACTGCCCCCACCCCAATCCCCCTACACCTTAGGTTCAAACTGTATTAAATTATAAGCACTTTTTAAATAAAACTCCAGATTTGTATTGTATAAATCAATCTTCATACGCAGCTTCAACATTTTGAAGTTGCTTATCCTTCAGGAGTGACTTTAGGCGTCACCTTTCCAAAAAGGCATCCCTGATGGCTAGACGAGGTGTCTGTTGCCGTTTTTCAAGATGTACCATGATTTTCTCTCGGAACTGAGGATGCATACGGTACTCTAGACTTGTTTGTCTGACCCCAAGACTGGGTGTGAGTTGAGGACAGGTCCCACATCTCATACGTTCATGTACACCCAATATCTAGGATGCAGCCTGGCACAGTTGATACTCACAGCCATTGAAACAAATGCTGGCATGGACAAAACCCTAGAAAATAATTTAGAAGTAATAAAACTCAGTTTTATGGATAAGAAAACTAAAATTCAAGGAAGTTTAGATTCCTGCCCAACGCCACAGCTAACAAAACGCAGATTTGAACATTTGAAACAAATTCTTCTGACTTCAGAGTCACTCTGTTCTAATCTCCACATGTCTTCCCTGCCTCTGTGGGTTTTTCTTTAGGAAAAATTAGAATAATATTTGAGTTGGTTATAGGGCACAGTTCAAGTTTTTACACTGGTATTTAGACCATAAAAAGACACATTTCTTCATTCTATTTCTGAGACATACATACTTTGTGATTCCTTTGCATGCTTATTCTATTTGTTTTAAATAGTTAAAGAGTAATAAAAACATTGTTTTAAATATTTGCATATAATGATTTATTTTAAAGACACATATTTGCTTTCTGACCTAGAAGCCTAGTCAAAATCCAGACTCGTTCAGTCTAGTTTCTGAATTTGCATGATATGAGGTGGTAGGCAAAAAAGATATAACTGTACTTGAAATATTATATATGTAAGAACAGCAAAGATTGGAAGGAAACAATAAGACCAACATTCTGTCTACTAGAAAAGAATTGAAATAAGAGAAAAATACTGATATGCAGCACCAATATGCTAGGAACTGACAGAAGCAATATTTTTTTGAGTCACTAACACTCTTAATATTCAAAACACATATGGGAAAAAAGCAGTAAGTCAGTACAAAGTGAAAGGAAATGAATGAAAGAAATAAAATTCAGCCACGAAATAGAAAATGTCTGAGACCTGCTAGGTATGCCATAAACTGGATCTCTATTTGGTATGAGATGGGAATAATCTGCCATTAGTAATAATAATATCCTACTGTATGATCATTATCAATCACCGAATTGTTTCTTCCATTCCACATGAAGGATTTAGCATTGTTATATTTTTGCCTTTGGTTTCATTATTGGTGAGTACTATGACCGTACTTCCAGAAAACCAAGAGATGCCAAGGGAATGGATTCATTCTCCTCCGATCCTCTGTATATCGGGTATTGGACTATGCAAGGCAAAAACTATTTTACCAATTATTTCACCATAATTATTTTCTACATGTACAGACATACCTTGGAAATATTGTGGGTGTGTTTTCAGAACACTGCAATAAAGCAAATATCACAATAAGGCAAACATCACAATAAAGTGAGTCAGATGAATTTTTTGGTTTTCCAGTGCATATAAAAGTTAGGTTTACACTGCAGTGTTGTCTATTAAGTGCTTAATAGCATTATGTCTAAAAAAAGTACATACCTTAAAAAAGATGTTATTGTAAAAAATGCTATCATCTGAGATGTCATTGAGTAAAAATCATTGGTCACAGATCACTGTAACAAAGAGAATAATAATGAAAAAAATAATTGTGAAAATTACCAAAATGTGGCCCAGAGACACGAAGTGAGCAAATTCTGTTGGATAACTGGTACTGGTAGACTTGCTTGATGCAGGTTTGCCATGAACCTTTACTTCATAAAAAAAGCAGTATCTGTGAAGTGCCATAAAGCAAGGTATGCCTGTAATTCAAGACTACTTATTTATGATGCAAAGTAATTTTCTGAAGAGAATGTCAGAGAAGCAATAAATGCTTCTGGTTTTCATTTCAAACTGTTGAACTTAAATTTCAACAATTGAAAGAGAAATTTGAAGGCAGATAGTTGTGTTTGGAACAATAAACTGTTTATTTGCTTCATACCCATAAGGCTAGCAGTACGTGGGCCTCTCCGGCTGAGAAAGGAGAGAGACTGCGTCACCAGCATGCAGCCTAGCCCCTTCCCAGGTGTGAGCACCAGCCTCTCAAACAGTGGCCGTCAGACTTGGGAGGAAACACCCAGGTGGGCCAGCTGTAGGGATGCTTAATCGATAACATCCAAACAACTGCAATTCTAGCAAAAATCCTGCATTATCTGCCTGATTTGGGCAGTTATTTCTCTACAGGGTATGGAGACAGGCATTGGTTCCCTCAGTCCGAGTCCAGCCTTCTGTGGTCAGTGAGCAGGCGTGAGGGTGGACGTGCCCAGAGAGGCCAATGAGGACCCCGTGTGATCCTTGCAGTGCTGGACAGAGGGACTCAGCGCAGACAAGGTGTGCTAGTCACTAAGTACAACAGAGAAAGAAAGTCGGTCTTCCATTGTAGTTCCATATTAACTTACTGTGACATCTTTGGGACTTTTCGTCCTGTTGATATGACATACATTCAGAAATTATCAGTTCTCCTTAATAATTCGTCAATAACATGGCAAGATTCCACTAAGAAGATTCCACCAAGAAAACAGGCAAGATGTTCTGTCAAAAGCCTGAGATACATTAATCAGCTTCTGGAATGCCAGCAATTTAAATTCAAATAGATTACTCACCAGGACAAAAATCTGAAGTCCTGTGATTCGACTTGTATGTATTTGATTAATCAAAATTTAAGATTCACTCTGTTCTCCACTTATAGAGATCTCTCCCACCATTTTTTTTTTTCCTTTGGATGGCTTAGCCAGTACAGAAAAAAGTGAGATTCCTTCAGAAGCTCTGAAGTGTTATCTGTGCTAGTTTCACACTCAACCGTGGGAATAACAGAAGGCAGAAATGGGGAAATAAACATCCTGCTGCCAAATGAGAATTCTACATCTCCCTGCAGTGTGGAACTGCACAGTCATTCATATTTCAGGCACCTCAATTAGACATTCATTATTCATAAACACTTATGTAACTCCGAGTTATTCAGGCTGGAAGAGAACATCTTTCTTTTTCTTTTTCTTTATTATTGAGACATCCTCTATCTAAAAGAAGGAACAGTAAAAAAAAAAACAAAACATAAAAAAAGGGGGGGCCCTATCTGATGCATGTAAATCTAAATTTTAAACTTAGGCAAAATGTCAACAGAACGAGGCTAACCTCGTACATTCGGCTATGTTTCCTCAAAGACAAAAACTGAGCAAGTGAACCAGCACCGATTCTGTTAGAGGGGTTAGCAACTCTTACCAACACAGATAACAACTTTTACCTTTATGGCCATGGCCCTCTCAAAGATTCTACTGTATGGAAATATAGGTCAGACCTGCAAAGTCCTACTAGGTCAGATGAAATACCAAAATAAGGCTTGAAATGTTACTCAGTTTACAAAGAATGAGAAAAGCCCAGTCATTCAAAAAACATGCATTAAGCTGAGCCCATACCACCACAACTATCCATTTGGATGTTTGGACTTAAATATCCAAAATGTTGACAAGGGACCTTTTTTAGGGACTCTGAGATCAGGTCGTCTTTATGAGAGGCACTGTTTTGCCTAAAGCACATTGGTGAGTGTCCCCAGCTCCAAATTTGCAGAAGGTTCAGGTGGCATATCTGCATATAAATTAGAGCATACATCTGAGTATAAATCATGCCATAAAAGAATATCACCAGTGTGTGAAAGGTCATTGAGGGCAAATAAACATTGGTCAGCCTATGCTTCGTGAATGGCAACTCGAAATTCACGGTGCATAACCACACACAGGACACTGATCTTTGGGGAAGTGTTAGAATTCAGCTAAAGCCTGGGTAGTGGCAGGAGACAGCAAAATCGTAGCAACTGGGAAGTTGGGGAAGGAGCTAAGTGTTTAATAATATATGGCAGCATCGTTTTCTCAGGAAAAGCAATAATATCAGAGGCAAGAATGAGATAGCTGTCTTCAGAAATTCTTCACAAAAATATGGGCTTTAGGGGTCCCTCTTGGGTGTCTGAGATATAGGGTCCAGTACTACTACCTCCCACCAGCCTTGCAGCGGTCACAGGGACCAGTGGCCAAGTGCATCCTGTGGCCCAGGGCTGGTTTCAGCCACATGAGATGCATAAGGAATTGCATTGAAGCTAAAGAACTCCCAGGGTTATAACTTTAGGGGCTGAAGAAGAGCTACTTTAAAGAATTTTGTTTGCTGTGGAAGAAGGAGCCCTAAAGGCTTCATTTCTTTTCCAGAACATATTGTAAGCTGCCTGGTGTTTCTTGAGATGGTATTGGGGTAGACTCAGCCAAAATTCTCTCTTCAAACCCTAGAGACAGCACTGCTGGTAGTGCTATAGGGAGTGAGGACCTAGGATTCTTTGATTTGGGACAGCTGAAGGCATGTCCTTCTAATGGAAGCAGCCTGACTCGTGGTGTTGGGGAGAAGACTGGATGCCTTTGGGTAGTCTGTTCGTGGGTGGAACCTGGCAACATGGCCCTGGATTCATCACTGAGGCATAACCTAAGCCCTGTGCCATGTACAGATAATATTGCACTCACATATCTGAACATTAGATGTAACCCCCTACTTAGTATTATAGTCAAAAAGTTTGTCCAAATCATTGCATATGCATACTTTCTATTAAGTTTAAGGGGATTGATGATACAAAAGTGATGGGAGGACATTATTTAATAATTGCCAGAGAATGCATTCTTTAGCAAGGATAATGCGCCTCATTAAAAATAAAAATCATTCAATTATTTCTGTGCTGCGAAGTAATCAGTGTCATAAATAACATGACTCTAGGAGACATCAGTCATGATTTAAAGTCCCAAAATGGAGATTAAAGTATTAATAGTCATGGGGTAGATATCATTTTGCTGGGGTGGGAATTGGTATACAGATAGATTAAATAATTTTCTCAAGGTACCACAGTCATATGTTTTGGAGCCAGGATTATAATAGAGATCTACCTAACCTTGTGTTTTTCACAATGAGGAGCTGCCTATGATTTTGAGATGCCCCAACGCTGCCATAATAAGCCACAGGTGGCATAATGTGTTCTATCAATTATTCATCCAGAAAAAAAAAATAGAGAACACTTCAAAGTAGGAGCAATCTGTCGTAATATCATTTCATAAAGCAAGTACATAAAGAAAATAGATAATTGAAATATAATAGAAATATCTATTTTAAAGAATTTAATAATGTTGTTACCATTGATCACATAACACCTTACATATTCATCAAGTTCTACTCTCCCATGCAGTATCTCTCAATATGACCTACAACTTTATATGCTATAGACAGAGTAGCCAGAGAAAGTAGAAATCAAGGCCACCCCTTGTCTTTGAGAAGTTTTCAGTGAAAAAGTTAAGTAAAAAACGTTAATCATATACTTACATGTGTATGATTATAACTATTTGAATGTTATAAAAGTATGAGTATATGAATGTAATTTTTCTTAAAATGTGAAAATGGATGATAAAACATGTATCTGCATGATAAAAGAAGACTTTCTTACATTTTATAGCTTGGTGGTGAGTTAGACTATAACTGATTAGTACTGGGGAAAAAAGGACCAATATGCTGATAACATTTTAAACAATTCAGTGCAGTATACTGGTGTTTTGCTGACACTATGCTAATTCTCTGGCATCCTTCCTGGTTCTGACGTCACTTTGCATTTCCCATAGTACACTCTAACCCCCCAAATCAGCATTCAAGAACCAGTCACTTAAAAGGACGACTGCTAAAATCAGGATTCCCATGAAAAGGAAAGTGTTCCTGGGGAAAACTACCAAGGGTATAGAAAATGAGATGGGGAAGGAAGGCCAGGGTGCAGTCTTCAGCCCGTTCCATAAATGTGACTTCGACTCACACCCCACAGGGAAGCCGTGGAGACGAGGACCACCTCAGAGCTGTCTGTCACGGTGGCTAGGAGCTAGAGCATTTATACCCCTCCATCCTTCAGACATTGGCTAATTTTTACAAATTTCAGCCCTCTTTATGTTCAGATGAGGGTGAGTTCAGGCAACCTAAGGGTTTTAATGGAGTTGAGCATGTCCATACTGTATGCCTCAGCAAGTCCAATGAGAAGGGCTCTTAGCAAAATACTTTCATATTTTGATAGGAAGAAGTGTATTAAAATGTACATAGAAGCCTTGTGTGTAACAGCAAAAAAGTGGAAATAACTTAAATGTCCATCAATGGTGTCCCTGTAGAAAAAGTAAACAATATCTTATGTAATGAAATACAATTCAAAATCAAAAGTGAATGTACTCAGATGAACCTGTTTACACAGATGAATATGAAAACTACAAGGTGGATTAAAATAAGTTACAAAGGAATACATACAATATAATTCCACTTTTATGAAGCTCAAAAACAAATGACGCAAATAGTATATTATGAAGAAATGTATGCATATGTGATAAAACCATGAGGAAATGGCAGAGAAAGCTTAAGTGAAAATGCAGAATATTGGTTGCTCTCCATTTGGAGGGAGGGGGGTGCTACCAGGGGCTCCCGAGCTCCCATGCTGGAGTTTCAAAGGGGCTGATAGTACTCTATTTCTTAAATTATCTGATGAGCTTATTTTTAAATTGAACATATGTATTTTTCTCTGTTATACTCAAAAAGTTATTAGAGATCTATAAGGAAAAACATATTCCCCAGCTTAAGACAGGGAGTCTTGTGTTCCCTCTGGTTCACTCATTCATGATACATCCATGTAGTAAATGTTCAAGTGCTGATGAGCAGCAAAAATTCTTGTAGAAGCTCAGGATATGAAGATAAGCCTTAGTTTCCTCAACAGCACTCTGTAATTCAAGAAGTGGTGCAGCGATGTAGAGGCTCAGAGGGGGAGCTGTGACTGCCCAGGCTAGATGCCCAGCTGGGCCCTTAGAGAATAACCTTGGATAAGCTAACTACCTTCATGGAATCGCCATCTCCTCATCTGTAAAATGGAGATAATAATGCTAACTACCTCCTTCACTTGTGAGGATTATGTGAGTCAATACATGTAAAACACTTCAAGCGGAGCCCAGAGGCATGGTAAGTGCTCCTTAAACAGATAACAATTATTTTTAGCACACAGGAGTTTGATTGCCCTAAAAAGAGGGTGGGCTGGTTTCACCTTTAAGAACAGACTTCCTAAAGTAGATCTCACTCAGGATCATCCATCAACACAGAATGAGAAAGACCACTTTGGTCAGAGAAATTGGCAAGTGAGAAAGCATGGAGATACAAGGACCAGGGGGTGCTGGGGAAGGTTGAAGAAGGTTGCACAGCAAGTGGCAGAGGATGCCTTGGTATCACGTAAGGCTGTCTCGGGGTGCTGCAAGCACTTCCGCCTGGGAAAGCCCCTGCCTCTGACGCCTCCCTTGTCAGGAAATCAATTCTGTACAGCCACCGCCCCTGCCCATCCTTCCTGCCAGAAACAGGTCTTGCGTTCATCTTCTGCTGCTGGGCAGGATTTAAGTCACATGCCTCTACTCTAGCAGCAAGGGAAACTTAGAAAGGGAACCTCTGAAACTCCCCAAATATGCAGGTTGGTTAAAGTTGCCCCTGGCCACAGGATAGGAACGATATCCGCAGGCATGTGGAGTTAACTACAAGAGGACTAGTCACCCAGTACAAGTAAGAACCATCAGGGACTTAAAGTTAACTGGTAGACATGATCGGTACCTGGTACACCAGCACCAGTAAGTAGAGTTCTCATGGAGAGATTGAACCGCTTGAATATATACATTTATTTCAAAAACATTAAACAAAATCTCTTAGGTGTGACCTCCTGTAGGAGCTGCACTTGGGAATACAGAGACCAATCCGATAGCCTGCTCTGAAATGTACAGTGAGTCAGGCAGACGTCAAGAGGAGACACTACATTATGTCACATGTCACATGTGAGAAGTAGAAATAAAGTGCCCTGGAATGCAGTGAAGGAAACTTCTTCCTTCAGGTGAAACAGGGAGAGGTTGCGTGTATTTGCTCACAGAGCAAACATTTACTGAGCATCTTTCATCTAGGGAATGAAGTTATATATGTTTCATGGGAATAGTAAATTTTCTGCAGATATTGAAAGATTTATTCAGAAATAAAAGGTTCTTATTAACATAAAAGATTTTTGCAGGAATATACAGAGAATGTCGAGGTAGGATGTGTTGTTCAATTTGACTAAAGAGTTGGTTGGGCCCAGAAATATGGTGGGGTGATGATAAATGCCATAATAAAGAACTCGGGTGTGACATTCATCTTATTACTTTGATGTTGTTTTTCCAGAAAAGAGACTGATATGATCAAAGCAAGGTATTAGGAGACTTGCACTGGCAGTGGCTTGAGGATTGAAGATGGTAATACTGATTGGAAAACCACTTCATTATCTCAAGCAACAGAAAGTGAGGTGCAGATGATATAGATTCTATTGTTCTTGACGATTATTTAGACGTGGGGAGGGAGGCAAACAGGAGCCTCAGAGATGGTGCTGAAAGAACTGTGATGTCATTAAGCTCATAGGAAAGTGACGGGAAACTCGTTTTGGAGGAAAGATAGTTTAGATAAAATGTGTTGAGTTTAATGTATTGTATTAGCTTTCTATTGCTGCATAACAAATTACCACAACTTCAGTGGCTTAAAACAACGGCTATTCATCAGCTCACTGTTCTCTCCACCATGAGTCCAGGGAGCTGGATTGGATTCTCTGCTGCCAGTTTCACAAGGTGAAAGTAACGTGGTGGCCACCCGTCATTTATTTGCCGGCTCTGGGGAAGAATCTGCCCCCCGCCTCCTTCAGGCTGACAGGTCAGTTCCTTGCAGTGGTCAGACTAAGGTTCTTGTTCTCTTCAGTCATGAAGAGCCTCCCTTACATCAAACCTCTCTTGTGTTTTGAGTCTCCCTGATTTCTGCTTGAGAACACGCTCTGCTTATTTAATTAGATTAAGCCCTCTAGAATAATCTATCATAAGGTCAACTGATCAGTAACTTCACTGAAAATTCCATAGTCCTCTTTGCTACATAATGAAATATAGTCATATGTGTGCTGTTTCATCAGATTCCCAGTCCCAGGGATTAGGGCAGCAAATCTGTGGGGCCCATTGTATGTCTAGGGTGAATAGTGGGCAGTTAGATGTGGGTTCTGGAACTTGGAATAGGGTTAAGTTAGAGATGCAGACCTAAGAGTTATATTCCTACAAGTGGTGTGAGGAGAAGTGAATGATATAATCAAGGAAGGTTACTTAGTAATACTGAGAAGGCAAAGTGGAAAATCAGAGACCCTGTAGGTACAAATAATAATAATAATAAAATCTTAATGAAAAATCTCTCATCCATGCAAGAGGTTAAGAGAGGGAGGTAAACAGATATTGTTATAATTGAGGAGATCAGGTAACTCTGAGGCCAATATACTCAAAGTGGCATGAACATAAATGTTGAAAACACCTGATACTAAAGGAAAAAGAAGAGAACGAAAAAGAAAAAAAGTCCTAGACTAAGTTTTCATATACCCACTTAACTGATATTTACAGTGCACCTGTTTATGCGACAAGTCATTGGTTTTGAGGGGAGGGGAGCATGTCCTATGTTTTGAAGAGGGAAAAGTATCCTAAACTCAGATGTCGTCAGCTTCGAAAGAGGAGAGATCAATGAGAGTTAGTCTTCAAACTTTGCCCTGAGGTTTTGGTAGAGAGGGCGAAAGAATAAGCTGACGACCCCAGGCACCCAGCACAGTGGACACTGCAGAAGCCTCTATGTGAGCCTCTGTGAGGACAGTATCTGCAGAAAAGCTTGCTGCAGTGGCGTGAGAGGGTGGGATGTGTCTAGGATGGAAATGCAGATTCTGGGGGAACATGTAATCAGCTGGAGAGGGAACAGGCTCCAAGGGAGGGGAGACCACCTTACTGTGCATCAGCTCTGGTTTGCACACCTCTGTCTTGAATACTGCATCAGAGACAGGGATGGTGCATTTGCACTTTTATCTATGGCACATAGTCCTCAATGCAGTTGAATTAAATAAATAGATAAATTTAAGAGATAATTTAACTTAACTATACAAAACAGTTAAAGTATACAAAACAAGTAAAACAGATAATGAGAGGTAGTCTGTGCCTACAAAAAGCTGCTCGTACCAGGGATTGATCTAGCAGGAGCTTGATAGATTGCTCTTCCTGGAAATGCAGATGCATATAATTTTAAAGATATAATCATAAAATATTAAAAGAATTGTAAAAGTGGCAGTGAATTATTTAGAAACAGTGTCCCTGCATGCATGATACAATATTCAGTTGGGTGTTAAAATGTGTGCTCCAAGGAAAGCCTTGGTATATAGATTCATGTGAGCCGCCTATTTTCAAATAATGCTGGGATGCAATTTAAAGCTCCTGAATTCCTTCATCTGGCTTCCCTGTCTCCTTGCGGAGCTCCCTTTAATTTCAAAGTTGCTTCATTCCTAGAATGAGAAATAGATGGTGGGAAAGTTTCATTCTTCTAGGCTTAAGGTTTGAAAGAGATTTTCAATTTACAGATAAAAATTCTACCCCTGGACTTCAGCCTTGTTCAGTTTCAGCTGAGATAAATGCATCAGAAGTAGCCTCCGCCTTCTGACTGCACCTTCCGATTATGTATGTGCAGGCACGGTTTTAGGGATGGGATAGCAAGGTGTAAAAGAGAACAATCATGTGATCGTTTATGTTTTTAGTCACAGAAAGCAAAAACTTACTGATCCTCCTTTAGATGCTAATGATTTATTTGCTAGGAAAGCAACATTTTTGCTTCAGGTTTATTTATCATGATCATTTATAAAGGAAAGTGTATTCTATCTTCAGGATCCTATATTATTTCAAGTCTACAAGTATTTATATTGAATGCTTTTTGGCTAGATTCTGTGGTTGATGCTGGGAGGACACAAAGATGAGTAAGATACAGCCCTCGACCTCCAGGGACTTTTAATCTACTAGGAAGGAGAGATAAGTACATGTTTTCTTTATGAATGGAAAAATGTAATAAAGCCAGGGATATAAAAATGCTGTAAGTGCTACAAGTATGATATGCTAGCCACATCAAATCTTTTGCTGTATGAGGTTTAGATATAAGTACATATAAAAATAATTAGACATATAATACAACACATGTCAATTGGAATTAATCCCCACTCAGCACCTTGAGAAATCAATCTTAAGAGAAGAGCCTCCTGAATACAGCTTAAGTACACTTGATACGCTATCCGAAATATTTTAGAGAGAGGTTTAATTAACAAGAAATGACACTGGGTTGGTCTAAGGTATCCATAAAGCGACAGAGTCACCCAAACCCCCGTCTCAGTGAGGGCCTCCCTCCTCCCAGCCCGGTGCCCGCGGCACTCGAGAAGGTGCGGATGCTTCGTGCCTGCAGCAGGAATGCCCGCTGCCATCGTCCTAGTGCGCTCGCCTCTCCGCTTGGGTGGTGCCGGCCCACCTCCTGGCGGAGACAGTTCCTTAGCTGAGGAGGCAGGAGGCAACCGGGGTGCAGGAGTGGAGTCCTGGGGAGCGAGGGACTGGAGAGGACGGACGCTGCCAGGGGGTTTGCGGAAGGTTTCCCCGGGCCTCTTTCAGTCAAGGAAAGGCAGGAATCACAGTGTTCGGGATCTTCAGGAGGGGATGAGAAAGGCAGGAGCCGTTTGTCGGTATCGGGGAACAAGTGGCACTGGTTCCCTCAAACCAGACCGCGGGCCTCCCTGACGCACATGCTTCCATTTAGACCCTCAGGGGGGAGGAACACGGAGACGTAGCCGTTGCAGACTTAGACACCAAGCAAATCACTGGGCCGAGGTCGGCCTCTACACACTGATAACTGAGTATGAAAAAGCAGAGGTCTGCTTGTTATAGAGAAATAAAATAGCAAAATCAAAGAAGGAAAGGGAGGAAGGAGAGAAGGAAGGAAGAAAGGATGGAAGGGAGGGAGGAAAGAGACGATGCCTAGGGATGGACAACAGTCGGCCTAGAGGGTCGCGTCTGGCCCTCTGCCTTCTGGGTCGGGAAGGAAGCCGCCCCCCCACAAGCAGTAGCAGTAGTTCTCTAGAGCATATAGGGTTGCTCTTACTGGAAAAAGGAGGTGAGCAATAAGGGGCAGTTTGTACCGTAAAAGAAGTTACATGTTTATTAGAACTGTTGTATCAGCATCCCTCCGCCCACCCCACCCCCACTATTAACACAGACTAGCTGAGCTGCAGTGCTTGACAATGAGAATAATAAAGACCAGAAATCAATTTTTTAAAAAAACGTAGGTGGCCAGAATAATTAAAGATGTGTACTTTCATATTGTCCCGGTTCTAGTAAGTCAGGAATTAAGTCACTGTAGACACAAAATAGGTCAGTCTCATTAAGCAACGTGCCATTGTCAGTCAGATGACTTCTCATTGCCCCTTCGTGTTCCTTATTGTATGAAAGCTTGTCAAAGCTCTAATGGTCACAGGTAAAACACTAATTCTGTAGCCCACACTAGCCGGTGTAGCAGGGTAAGCCTTTGTGACTGCTGGAGAGGCGTCACATATTTGCAGTGACTGTGAGGCACCGTCCTGCCCAGAGGCATCAGTGTGGGGCTGGCCTGAGAACGTGTTCTGTGTTTTCACCTTCATCTGCCTATTTATCAAACACATACAGAATAGGGACAAGGAACCAGCAGCCTGGGAAATAGGTGCCGATGCTTATATCTGAGTTTTTATTTTGTCTGCAGAGTGGTGCCAGTCTAACTATTTAAAAAAAAGGCCTTCAAATTAATGTCCCTTAAAATGGGCAGCTTTATTTGGCCCAGAAGAGAGCAACAGAAGACGGTGCTTGGGGTACAGATTCTGAGCCAGATTCCCCAGCTCTGGCACGGACTGTAAAGATAGGGAGGCCCTGCCTCACAGAGCTGTTGTGCAGATTGTCTTGGTGTTTTTAAAGTGTTCAGAACAATGGCTGGTGCAAGGTAGGCACCAGAGACATGCTTGTTAAATGAAGGAATGAATTAATGAATAAATAAATGAATAAACTTCCTCAAGTTTTAAGTACATGTTAAGAGCTTTTGTGAATATTTTATGTCACTTAAAATTATACAGACATTACGTGCTCATTATAGAAAGTTTGGCAATTAAGTGACAAGAATAAGAAAAGTTAACATCTCCCATAATCCTATAATCTGGGATTGACTGCTGCTAATATATTGGTGTGTAGTTTTTCTACTTTTTATACAGAACATTGGAATCCTAAAACCGTATGTGTCATTTTTAATATCATTTTCTCACTCTTTTATAAGCATGATCTCATAGTCTTACACATTGTTAATAAGCTAGTTATTAAATTGATTCTCTACTAGCCCTGTTATTAGATAGTAAGATGAGTTCCCCCTTTTTTTTTGCAATTTAACACAATGCTGAAATAAACCTAAGTTTTTATGTAAGTTTGTGCCCACTGTTAGGAGAAAGAGGACAGGTGGAAATGAAATTGCTGGAACAAAGAAAAGGAATACTTGTTAATAGTATTTAATACTATTGCCAAAATCACCTCCAAAAATATTATGTCGATTTACATTTGTAGTGTGACCACCACCTTTCACAGTAACCACCTGGCCAAGGGACACGAAGGCCAGTTTGCCTTCACTAAGCCACGCCCTGGAACCCACCGAGCCTTCCCCCCACACCCTGCCAGGGCCTGGCTCTCTCCTCTTGCTTGTCTCTGTCTTCTCTATGCTTCTCTCTCTCATTTTCCTCTTTGTGCCAGTCCTTTGCATCAGATTCCAGTTGCTGCTAAAAGGTATGTCTCGTGACGTATGTTCCTCCCACTGTTCACAGAGTTTATTCTAACTTCAAAGTAATCATCCTTCCCCTTCCTTTGTCATTAAGAATCTCCAAGAATCCTTCAGGTCTACGTTCTTTGCTCCAGCATATTGCATTTGCTGGTGATCATGATGGGGCACCACCAGAAACCCACATTTGGGGTTTGCTTTAAATGTGGGGAAACAAGAAATATCTCGGAAAATAGCACATTATTGGCTGATGTTGTTGCTGAAGCCTACAGAGTTTGTTACTTTCCGCTGGAGACCAAGTTTATTACACAAGCAGCCTGTCCTTGTTTCTTGCCATCCCTCAAGTACATTCCCTAATATAATTTATTCACTGAAGCATACAATTGTGTTTCTGCCTTAGGGCTTTATTTTCATCTCCTTACAATATACAAAATTAAACCCCAAAGACCATACTAGCATTATATGTTTTAAATAACTCTTCTATAGGTATTTGTAATTTACATTCCATATACTATAACAAGATCCTGTGCATTGACCGTGAGCACTGTAAAGAATAAAACTACATAGCGAAGTGTGGCTAGAACGCACTCCAACTTGGTTTCATCCTAAGCTGAAACTGTCTTTCGAAGAGCAGAGCTAGCAGGTTTCTGCTTCTTTTAAGCTGCTTTTGCTCGCCTGTGACTTTGCTTATTTTTCTTATGTAACTAGTACGACTGCCTCATTCTCATTCTTTGCTTTATTCAATCTCTCTTCCTTTTCCTTGGGAAAAACTTTTCCCTGGATGCACTCAGATATAAATGAAATAAATTACTAGATCATGCACCAGAGTCAGTGCACTGAGCTTGACTGACACAGATGGACTCCTGCATCCAGAATTTAGAATAAAACAGGTTTGGAATCAAATCCAGACCCCTCCCCTAGCCATCTGTGTATCCTTGGGAGAATGAATGGGCCCCTCCAGGCCTGAAGGTCCTCACCTTTAATTTATTTCTTAGGGCTGTGTTGAAATATTAAAGAAATAACTTGCTTAGCACAGTGCTTACTGCACAGTAAACATGAAGTAAATAGAGAAAATAAAAAATAAAATTGTTAGTAATAGTGTTCAACTTTTTTGCCATGTTTGTCTAAATAAAAGAGCAAATCCAAAAAAAGGGGGAGTACAAATTACAGACCAAGTCTCCTGGATCCCATGCTAAGCAAGCATTTGAATACTGGCTGTAGAAAATCCTTCTCTTGATAATTAATATTTTTCCATAAACCTTCTGCAGAATTTGTTCTGCAGAATTCTGTAGAATAGGATTATAGGAGACTCACCAAACACTCTGAAAACAAAGTTAAGTTTGAATGGATAACAAGGCTACATGGAAGAATGTGAATGTTCAAAGGCATGTGCTCTAGCCACACACTTTAACACCCTAAAGCTACCCCTAAGATATGTATATATACATATATCTATAGTGTACATGTATTATACATACTACACATATATATGCTATCCGTATATGTGTATGTATATATATACACACACACACACTGGCTACATGTATAATATATATACAGTATTTTTATTTCTATATATTTTCATTTCTCTATAAATAATATATAAAATACATTATATTTATAATAACTATATATTGCTCTCTATATATTTATTATTTATTCTATATACTTATAAATATACTCTATACTTATAAAAACATATATGGACAGTGAAAAAAATAAATATGTAAAATAAAAATTTATGTAATATAAATATTCATATATAAAAGTAAATATAAATATATATATATAGAATACTAATTCTATATATATATATGAAATAAATATATATTTATAGAAACATATACAAATATGAGAAAAATGAAAATAGTGTCAGCTTCAAGAAAAGTCAGCTTCAAGAAAATGTCAGCTTCAAGAAAAATCTTTCCTCCACTTCTGGTCTGACTGGATTGATACCCCCTAGCCCCTAATATAGTAAAAAAAAAAAAAAAGAGACTATAGTACATCCACTTGTCAGTATGACATGAGTGCAATGTTTACTGACATTTATAACATTTACAAAAAGAGACAACATATGAATAATTAAAAGAAATAATTTGGCCTCATGTTTTGAAAAATTAACATTTATTTTTCAGTTACTAAACATGCACTTTGCAATTCACTGACCCATAATTATTACAATGAAATCAAAACTATTTAGAGTTAATTCATAGTCACTAAATTTCAAATCCTCTAAGATCATATTTTCATGATGACAAATGTTTTTCCCCTTGAACTGGTGTTGAATGAACTTCCTTGTCTTAGGTGATTGTCAATCTGTTGACAAGACTGCAGCAAATACACAATATCACATTGCTTTGCTCTTCAGTAATAGCGATTTAAAGAATACAGTAGATTAGTAAGTTAGATGGTCAAAGCCTTTACTCATAAATTCTTATATATTTGTACATAATATAAATATCAACCTATCCATATAGCATTCTATTAAATATTTTAAATAAAATTGTATCTACTCCCCAGCAACCCATATATTATAATATTTGAAAAATTAGAATAAAAATTAAGAGCTAAATTACATTAGTGATATGGTTAACCATTTTGTACATTTTATGTTTTTCCTCATTTGTGTACAATATCCTTTTTCTCATTTTCTCTCATATTCTTTCTTAACTTTAAATGTCCTTATTGATTCTTGTCCCAGTTCTAATAGTTGTGTTGAATTGGCAAGTTCTCACCAGAGAATAGGTCATCCTTAACCCCAAATTCACATAATAATGGGAGACAGTGTTACTAATGGAGCATGATGCTTTTTGCCTTTATTTCAGTATTAAACTAGTGACACTTCATTAATTTTTACAGATTTGACTTGCCTATTAAAGACTTCGTAGAATCTCTTTACATTCAGTTTCTTAAAAAGGCAAGTATTTTGCATACTTCTCTCTGCTGACCATATTTTTCCGTGTTTCTTCATTAAACAAAACTACATTGGAAAACAAAACCATATTTGAAACAAAAGATAGTGCTGTTAAGTGTTTAAATTTTTAGCAGTCTTTTATTTTAAATGTCTCTTAAAAAAATACTTATGCACATGGAGAAAGAAAGAGATGGCTTTGGAATCAGTTTGAACTCACCAAAGTTCAAACTAAGTTCTGTCCTTTGTTCTCTGAGGCCCAGGCCAGTCACCTAAACCCTCCAAGATTTTGTTTTTAAACACACAAAAAGTGGGAATTTTGGTAAAGATAGCATATTAGATTATTACTACATACGATCATTGAATATAAAATTTTATTAGTATTTGATTTATAAGGATACAGCTGAAGATTAGCATGCTCACACATGGAATAAGAAAATCATTAAAACATCTATATATAACAGATAGATGCTATAGAGAGATTATTCAATTGGTAATTTTATAATTTGGGTGTGGGTGTGGGTGTATGATATTCAGTACTACTAGTTAACCTTCAAGAAGGTAAAAACACAGTGATAAACCCTTTCACATTTTAAAATAAGAATAAGAATAAGTAGAACTAGTAAAGGTGTGAAATTTCATTCTATATCAATCCTGGACCATATTATTCATAATTTTGCTTACTTTTAGTCAATGTATATTTAGTCTCATATTCAGCTCTTTTCAGAAATAATTTAAAAATAATCTGTTTTTTCTGTTTGCTGCAAAACTTTGTAAACACTTACTTTGTCCAAAATTCCCTAACTTTCCTGTCTATGAAAATTTAGATGTTCCCAGTTTCGGTTGATTATGAAAAGTGGTAGAGTGGAGCAAAAAACCATATATATGCACATAGTTTATTCCTTTGAGAGGAGTGGTGAGCAATGAGAGTTACTCCTACAGGAAGAAATATTCCAGTGTTAGCAAGGTACAGTTCATAGAGTTAAAGTGTGATTATATTTAAACAGTTGAAAAAATTGTGTTGCCACATTGCCTCAAAAAGTAATGTAGGTGTTTGGTTTATGTTTATTATGTTTGGTTTTCCATGCATCGCGCTCCCCTCATTTCTTTCACCTCACCTGTTATTCCTTGTCCTTTTCTTCCAAATTGTTATCCAGTATTGTCATGTCCACTCAAGTGCCGGACATGCTTCCCTTCTCTCACTGGACCATCTCCTTAATGTTATATTTAAATATCATCCACATACTGTGGCTTCTAAATTTCTATCCTAATTTCCTGACTTCCATCTGTGTTCCAGACTTTTCTACATACAAGCTACTTAGAATCTTACCTTTAATGTCTAATGGACATCTCAAAATTAAGGCTGAAACACGGATCCTCATGTTCTTCCCCAAATCTGCTCCTTTAATCCAGTTTGTATGGATTGGTAGGGATACATTCTCAGTTCCTCAGATATCCCCAGGCCGCCCTTGAGGCCTGCTGTTCCCTTGCGGCTGCCTTCGGCTGAGCTGTGTCTGTCGGTTCTCTTGTCCCGTACCTTGCTGTCACCCACTGACGACACACACCTTACACCAGTTTCATCTGCGATTTTTTTCCCCTTCCACTGTTAGCCTCTGTATTGCCTGACAGTGTATTCTTCCTGTAGCAGTTCTGGTGGTATTTTGTTGCCAACAAGAAACAAAGTTACCGTTGTAATTGCATCAGAAGTTGCTAGATATTATAAGCAGTGTTCATGGAGAGCTTCAGAGCGTCTCATGCTTTCTGAATTAAAAGAGAACACATATAGAAGACAAAATATTAGGTCAGGTACCCTAAGGCTGATGAATTATGGGGACTTTTTTTCTTTATAGTGAGAAATTAGTTAACACAAGACTGGTTTCATTTGTAGCTTAAAATACAAAAACTCGGTTTCCTTTGACAATGGTGTTTTTACAAGCTCTGTGGTTTTCATGAAGTTAAAGATTGTGTTCTTGAGGAATTCATCAAGATCTGCCTAGTTAACAATTGAATACGTAATCTCTTGCTCTTTCATTGAATGCCAGTAAATCTAGCGAAAAATAGAGAAAATAACAAAAAGAGAAATACAGATTTTGTGAACTTACATTTGGTATTTGTCCCACCTTCCCTTGTCTCTATAGTGCTCATTGTTTTACTGCTATGATTTTTGGGTCTTAGTTATTTTCTAACGAGACCTTTTGTGAATGAGATGGCTAACAAAACAGTGGGAGCATTGCTGCTTAATGTACTTCGGCTGACAGTATTGTCTCTTCCTGTGACGAGATTCTTCATCAAATACTATTATGACTTTTCTTTAAATTTTCATCATGGCCAAATTAAAATTTTGAGGTCTGTCATTTGATACTATGTTCCATCAGGTAACACAAACTTATTTTTTTGTATCTCAGTTTGGGACCAGCCATAGACTCTTTGTGCTCCCTCAAAATTCTTATGTTGAAACCTCCCCCCTAACGTGATAGTATTTGGAGGTGGAGCCTTGGGGAGGCAATGAGGTCCCAAGGGAGCCCTCATGAATGGCCTTAGTGCCCTTATAAAGGAGACCCCAGAGAGCACCCGCATCCCTTCCACCGGGTGAGGGGACAAGAAGAAGACAGCTGTCCATACACTGGGAAGAGGGCCCTCACTAGTGTCAACAGACACTGCATCTGCCAGCCTCTTGATCGGGGACTTCCCAGCCTTCAGAACTGTGACAAACAAGCTTCTGTCGTTCATAAGCCTCCTAGTCTGTGCTGTTTCTGTTATAGCAGCTTGAACAGACTTAAGACAGGACCCACTTCTTCCTGAGTCTAGTCCAGGGATCTTCCTGTTATAACACCTCGATCTCAGCCTATAGACACAATTCTATTTTGAGAATTCAAACTAGTGATGTGGTACTCATGAAGACGTCAGAAATTTTTCATGAGAGTAGAAGATGCTAACCCTAAAAAAGTGTACAGAACATTTGGATCTGTTTTGTTTGGCTTTCATACTGTTTTCTATTTTGCCCTCTAAATTATCCCTCTAGTCCACTGTTAGAACAGCCCATTTCCAGCTTGCACTGTGGGAAAATCTATTAAGGAAGTTCTTTGCAAGGAGAACTGATGGCTTTATGTAATGAAGGTAACATTTATAGAAGACTGTAATAAAAAAAACAAACTGTATTTACAAAGCCCATCTGTTATATAGCTCTCTCTTCTAGTGTTTTTTCCTTAGTCAATCAGAGCTTATGGAGGTGGAATTACTATAAATATTTTCTATTTATATTAAAATACACCCACTTCCTTTTTGGTGCAATAACTTTAAGTTGCCAAGTATACAAATGCCAAAATCTGATTCTATAGTTACAGCAGACATTTGTTGAGATAGCCTGCTATGTGCTACATGCCTTCATAAGGATCGTGAGGACTCTATGCATGAATTTGGGAATGATATAATACCTGCTATCCAAGAACTGAGGTTAATTGGAATAAATAATGTGTGCAGAAAGTGCTGTCCAAAGAGGAGGGAGTCTTTTACTGTGCATGAGTTATGGGGAAGATCATAGAACTCAAATGACATTTGAGTTGCATCTAAAGGATGTATTTACTATATTTAACTATATCGATCTTGAGAATGATCCCCTTGCATTTTCCCACTTAAAAAAATTACACTAAAGCATAACTTTATAGCCTATGCTTTCAAATATTTGAAATTGCTACAACGTAGTTTGAGACTGAATGTACAAATAGGAGAAGCAGACCTATGAGGCAATTTTCTACTTCAAGTCAGTAGAAATGTCTGTTGCAATTATGATACGTGACTGGAAAATGGCCCCATCTTTTTTAACTTTCATGTAGACCTAGCTTGAAAATCATTGAATCTACAGTAAGATCTATTTCCTTCTATCACTGCATACATCATTGAAATTTTGCATTGTATATATGTATTCATCAACTATTTGTATGCACTATAATTTTGCATGTTGTTTTGCATATATTGTTTGCATGCATCACTGACATTACTGCATATACATTAACAAATTTTGTTAATGCACAGACTACATGTACATTTCTTTTTTCCTCTTCTGCACTTCGTACAGTGATCTCTTTTATGACAGAGCGTCTGCCCCAGATAATAATGAGGCTTCAATAAAGGACTCCCTGAAACAGATGGCATGGACACAGTTTTGCATCCCTGATTCTTTTGTTAATAAACAATAAACTATATTTAGTTACCAATGAGAACATTTCCATTTTGTCAATTTGCCTCTGACCCTTTTCTTTCTTAAGTGTAGGAGACAATAATAAGTTATAAACAAAAATAATAACCAAACCTTATCTTGTATGGAGTACATGCTAGCTGGAGAGTAGGTTTTGATGATACAGATGAGAATCAGTCTGGAAATTCACTTATTTTCATCACTTTATGGAAGGTGCTATAGAAGTTAAAGGACTTATATAGTATGATGAGTTAAATCTGAATTCTCAAGACTTTCACTTTGAATTCTACATCCCCTCGGTCAGATCTCCAGGGTACCTCTGGAGCAGACCAATGCCAGGACTCCCGATCCCTCGTGGAATACCTGAAAAGTCCCCATTCATTTCTAGCTAATGCCTGAGTGATAACTGCAGACAAGCTAAAACTTGTTGGAACTGAGTTCTAAATGACCGTCCCTGTCCTAGTTCTGTCCCCTCTGAGTGCTAGAGTTTTGGTACAATCCAAAGACCTTTTGAAGATACTGGCTAAAGATTTAATTTATGAAGGTGTAACCAATAAAGACAACCAAATGAGGCTTCAGAATGAACAAGCACGTATCATGGAGTGAGAAGCCACTTAGATGCATTAAGCCAAGAGTAATGTTTACAATAAATACAGTGAGTGCCTTGGCAAAAGCTGCTGCTTTACTGAAGATACAAGGTGAATCACTAGTATTAGTAAAGTATTTGTATTACAGTTCAGATGATTTGCCTTTCATGACCTATGCCTTTCTCGCATGTCATATACTGGGCCCGAGGACTTTGCCCTCTTACTTCAGAGCTCTTACTTCCAGAATGTCATTTATTTATAATTTATTACTTAGCAATAGATATCCATTATTATCATAAATTTGTCCATATATTTACTATTTAATTAATTCTTGAATCATTCACTGAATGGATATTTACTGAGGGCCTATTATGTCAAGGGAACTATCATTATTAAATGATAAATAAAACTCAGCCCTTGACTTCAAAAAGTTGATTATCCTGAGTTTACTTATACACTTGTTGAGGATTTGCTTTGAGTTCCATGGCTTAATTGATTTCTGCAGCTGTTTTTCCTATAAACACAGGTCAGATTGAATAACCTAAAGATGACTTCTCTTGGAGGTTTGAGCTCTGAAGTCCTTTTTTTTATTTTATTTTGGTATCATCAATATACAATTACATGAATAACACTATGTTTACTAGGCTCCCCCTTCACCAAGTCCCCCCCCCACAAACCCCATTACAGTCACTGTCCATCAGCGTAGTAAGATGCTGCAGAATCCCTACTCATCTTCTCTGTGTTGCACAGCCCTCCCCGTGCCCCCCACCCCAGCGACTACACATGCTAATCCTAAGGCCCCCTTTCTTTTCTTCCCACCCTTATCCCTCCCTTCCCTCCCATCCTCCTCAGTCCCTTTCCCTTTGGCAACTGTGAGTCCATTCTTGGGTTCTGTGATTCTGCTGCTGTTTTGTTCCTTCAGTTTTTGCTTTGTTCTTATGCTCCACATATGAGTGAAATCATTTGGTACTTGTCTTTCTCTGCCTGGCTACTGAGCATAATATCCTCCAGGTCCATCCATGTTGTTGCAATGGTAGGATTTGTTTTCTTCTTATGGCTGAATAATATTCCATTGTGTATATGTACCAGCTCTTCTTTATCCATTCATCTACTGATGGACACTTAGGTTGCTTCCATTTCTTGGCTATTGTAAGTAGTGCTGTGATAAACATAGGGGTGCATCTGTCTTTTTCAAACTGGGCTGCTGCATTCTTAGGGTAAATTCCTAGAAGTAGAATTTCTGGGTCAAATGGTATTTCTATTTTGAGCATTTTGAGGAATCTCCATACTGTTTTCCACAATGGTTGAACTAATTTACATTCCTTTTTAACCTATATACTTACCTCCTCCACCCCCACCTAACAATATTCTTTGTGAGCTGCGTGAAGAACAATATTTTTACTATTCTTTTTTTATCAGTATCAGAAAGAATAATCTCTTGAGAATGATGACATTTACTGGACAAAGCCAGTGAATGTGCACTTGTCTAGAGCAGTAGGGGGACTATTTCTAATTGACCATATCATTTCCAAAGTTCTTTAGCATTTATAGGGTTGCTTGCAAGACATGAAGAACACAAAATAAAGCAGTAAATCGTAAAAATAAAATTGACTTCCAGCCTACATCACTTTTAATTTTTTAAAAACATCTGGGTTAATGCTTGCCCCAAATGAGTGAAGCCTGTGACCTTGAATGCATTCAGAGGTACAGTGGACAAAGGAAAACCGAGGAACAATATGAAGCTTGTCAGCATTTCTCACAGGTGTGGCTTAAACAGCAGCTTCTTTATAGTTGCAAAGAAGAAACATAAATTCAATGACTTTGACTTGATTGTAATATTTTCATTTGCCTTTATTTTTTCACACTCTAGACCTTATTTCTATGCTCATTAAAATTGCATTAGATATCTTTTCCCCATAATAAAGTTTTTATTAAATAAAGAATAGTTTTATACATTCTCCAAGTAAATAAATTATATCCTTGAGTATAAAAAATAGCAGGTCTTATAAAAATTGTTTATGAAGAAACTCTTAGAAAAAAACCCTTAATGGCTGGCATATGGAAGTGCTCTATAAATACTGCTGAATGAATAAACTAGAGGAATTATTCATAGTAAAAATGGAAATGACCAGACTCTTTAATAATGAAAGTTATATATAGTCAAATGTTACTTAGCAATAGTATAAATAATATCCCCTCTGATGTTAATAAAATAGATCAACCTAAACTTGGAAATGTGTTATTTTTAAGGCACTTAAGAAATAGAACTACTTGATAGTATTGCTAGTGAATTCAACATAATAGTTTATGTTTCATCTCAACTTTCTTTGTAAATGGAATTAAAAGATATTTGGTCCAATCTCCCATCCTATGTAAAATTCCCCTGTAAAGTTCTTTAGAATCCAGGTTTCTCTTAAATATCTCCAGTAATGGGAGTTCACTACTTCTTCTAATAACCTGTTCTTTTGTTGGTATTATCTATTTTAATGTTTGAAATGTTGTCACATTGAAATCTAATCACCTATAACTTTTTTTAATACCACCACCTGAAATAACACCCACACAAAGTATATTTTCTCTTGATCATAGTATTGCCAGAACATTTTTAAAAATAAGACCTTATTTACACAGTTTGATAAGAAAATTTTTAAATTATAGGATGTGTAAATGTTTGAGATTTTGTAATCAAACTTAAATATCATTATTTTGCTTTAGACTTGTGTACAAGTGTTCACTTTTACACTCTGTTCTCTGCTAACCTCCTGTGAAGATCTGTTCTTTATAATAAAAATACACTGTGGCTTTTAAACGGACCAGGAAGCTGATCAAACCTAATTTTGAATTCCATTAGTTTCACCTGCTCTCCAGACTGTATGTAGTTCTAGGCAGCACTGTGGGTCTGTGTCTCACTTTCATTTTTCTTGTCTCTTATAGAATAATTTCAAGGTAACATTTGACATTTTAAAAAACAAGTTGGCATGCTTAAATTGAAGATCTTAAAATATAATTGACCCCTGAAATTCCTTGAAAATATTTTTGATTATTTGTAATATGTGAAACTAAACTTGTCTTACAGTAAGTCTGTTTCTCACAACTCAGATACAGTCATTTAACTCTGAAGTGGTCAGTGCATAAACCGGCCTCAGTAGATAGATTTGCTTTTAATTATGGTCTAATTGTAAGGAACTTACTGCTTTTAATGATGCAGTTCATATCTGAATATTATCAACATTATAAAGAGACCTCACTGCAAATTTTCTTAGTGGAGTATGCTGACTCTTGAAGGAACAACCGTATTTAGAAAGGATACTTCTGTTCTCCCCAAAAAACATTTGTTTCAACTTTATTAAAAAATAATCAGTCTGATATTCAGTGTTATTTCTTGGTCAGATTCCAAAATGGAAAGAATTGATAGTAGCAATGAGTGACCTATGAACAGAAAAATGTAACTGATAGTATTCAGTCACTAAGCAAATTTTTTTCACTTAGTTTAAGCTAATTCATTTCAGAATATGAGCTAAAGCTGCATAATCTATAAACATAAAGCATGTGTACTTTTGGAATGTGCAGTATTATTGTTACCTCCTTGAGAAATGTCATAGCTCTATTATTTTAAATGGTAGGAGATGGAAATTAAGTCACACTTTGATTTTTCTCTTGTAAAGCTGAAGCCTCCTTGTCCCTTCCAAGCAAGGCTATGAGATTACGTCCCCTCATCACTCTAGTTACTCAAATTCTTAGCTTTTCTTCTTTCGTTTGGAAATATAATTGACATAGAATATATTGTTAGTTTCAGGTGTACATCCAAGTGATTCAATATTTCCATACATTGTGGAATGATCCACAATAAGAATAGTTACCATCTGTCATCATATAAAGTTGACACAATATTATAACTGTGTTCCCTATGCTGTATGTTGCGTCCTCAAGACTTATTTACTTTATAACTAGAAGTTTGTACTTCTTGATACCCTTCAATTCTGCCTGTCCCCCCAACCAACCTTGCTCCATGCTGGTAACCGACAGCATGTCTCCTGTATCCATGAGTGTGTTTCTGTTTTGTTTTGTTTGTTTTGCTTTTTAGGTTCTACATAAAAGGGAAATCATATGGTATGTGTCTTTCTCTGTCTTATTTCACTTAGCACAGTACCCTTTAGATTCGGCCATGTTGATAAATGGCAGTATATCTTTCTTTTTATGGCTGAATTCTATTCCATTGTATATATGTACCACCTGTTCTTTATCCATTCATCTCTTGATGGACACAGGTTGTTTCCATATCTTGGCTATTGTAATAATGCTGCAGTGAACATAGGGGTGCATATATCACTTTGAATTGATTTGTTTTCTTCCGATAAATATCCAGAAATGGAATTGCTGGATTATATAGTATTTCATTTTCAATTTTTAGAGGATCCTCCAAACTGTTTCCCACAGTGGCTGTACCAGTGGATATTGCCACCAACAGTGCACGAGGTGTCACCTTTTCACCACATGCTCGCCAATACTTTTTAATTTCTCATTGTTTTGCTACTGGCCACTCTGACTGGTGTGAGATTGTTTTGATTTGCATTTCCCTGATGATGAGTGATGTTGAACATCTTTCAATGTGCCTCTTGGCCATCTGTATGTCACCTTTTCATGTTGAGCACCTTTTCATGTATTTTTTAGCTTATAGTCCTTTTTGGTGGACTACCTGTGAAGGTTCCTTGCCCATTTTTTTTATTGGATTCTCTGAATGTTTCTTATTGATTTATAGGACTTGTTCAGACATTTTGGATACAAGTATTTTGTTCATTATTTATTTGGAAATACCATCCCTCAATCTGTCATTGGCCATGCCACTTTCTTATTAATCCCTTTGATAAACAATAATTTCTAATAGTAATGTAATCTAAATTATCCATCTTTTACTATATAACTGATGCTTTTTGAGTCCTGTTTAAGAAATCTTTCCCCTCTCCAAGGGTATGATGTTATTCTCCCAGGTCATCTTCTTGAAGCCTAATGTTCCACCTTCACAATTAGATCTCTGCATTTTTCACTTGAGTTTTGAGTACAGTAGAGGGGAGTACCGCATTTCACTTTTCCCCATGTGGATAGCCACTTGACTGTGAATATATCATCGAAAAAATACCTTCTTTCTGTACTTTTCCCCTGAGCTACGCTTGTCATAACTTAAGTGCTGTTCACTGCCTGTATGCCTTCTACAGAGCTTGTGGTTCCATTTCAGGACCCTGTATTTTGTTTATCTGGTCAACTGGTCTATCTTTGAACCCATAACACTTATGTGTTGACTTACAATAGTTTTATAATAAGTTGTAGTATCAACAGAATAAGCATAGCTATCAGGAAAATGGAAGTGAAACCTTCAGTGTGTTAGAATGTGTAAACTAAATTTAAAAAAAGTAAAAGATAACACCACATTTTGGCAAGGATGTGGAACAACAGAAACCCCGGACTATTGGGCCAGGGGGTGGGGGTAAAAATCAGTTCAACAACTTATGAAAATTGTTGGTGAAATTGACTGAATTTTAAAATACTGAAACTTTTGGACTCAAAATTCCACTCCCAGGCATATACCCAACAGAAATGCACAAATAGGTGCTTACAAATATGAACAAGAATGTTGATGGCAGCATTATTCATAAGAGTTCCAAACTGGAGATAGCCACATGTTCAGTACTAGAAGGCACGTATTATGCAGTGAGTATTAGGCAGCAAAGAAAATGAGCAATCTACAACCTGTGTATACTGCTATACACAACCTCATGGATGAATTTCTGGGGCAATTCATTGGGGAGGGGACAGCTGATCATACTCAGAAAAGAACACAAGGAGAATTTATGGGTTGCTGGCAATGATTTCTTTAGAGATCTGTGTGGTGATTACAGTTATGTTCATTTTGTGATCATTCCCAATACTATATGTTTGTGATTTGCTTATTTTTCTATTTATGTGTAAAGCCTTAATAAAAATGTATCAAAGTGTTTTGAATATAATACTGAAAATATAGAATACATGCCTTAATTTTGACACTATATTTTTCATAAAGTAAATTAAGATCACGTCATTATTTCTGAGTGCTATGTATATTTAACAATGAAGTTGGTAGTGTATTTGATTATTATGGGAATCTTTACTATCACTGATATTAAAGCAAATTGTGATAGTACAAGCTCAGTTTTCCAGCCAGTCAAAATCATTTTACATCATAATTCAGTCAGTTATCCTATTAGGTCTCTTTTCCAGCTTTCTGTAATTGACAAATTTCATAAGTGTGTCTTCCATGCCTTAGATAATAAATATATTAAAAATGACAGTATGCAGGATGAAAGCCCACATCATTAGGGAGCTCTCACATGGTCATTAATCAGCATATTTGGGCCATGATTATTACCCATTTTTAAATTTACCTAAAACCATTACCTCCCAGACCATATTTTACCATTTTATACTTATCTGAGATTCTGCCAAGTGCTTTGCTAAGATGAAGTTGGAGATACATCTGTGGAATTTATTGTATTCTGTTGAAAAAGAACATGGTCAAGAGAGGAAGTCCTTATACCCCAGCACCGCCTAGAGAATCAGCAACCACCCATTTTTCTTTTATTCTAAATCTTCATAACCCACACACCAGATTTTGAAAAAGAGCTTTGTTTATTTTTTTTCTAGATTTACCAAGTCCCTTGTTTAAAAAAAGAAAAAAATGAAAAATAAAACTAGGGGGCTACCTTTAATTTCATGGCAGCTCTTTGATACATGTTCAGGGAAACTAGGTCACATTTGTGAATAATCCAAGACCTTTGGGATATCATCTGAAAATTTCAAAAAATCATGACTATGTCCTAACTTGTCTCAGGAGGTCATTCCCTGTACTCAGTTCCTGGTCCAACTCCCAGACGGATGCAAAAACTGCTGCCTTGTAGGGAAGGTAGAAATGGGAGACTGGAAGGAAGGTCTGTCTGCTTGTCATCTAATAATATCTTATGAAATCATGTCTTCTTTCTTCTGTTTTGTTTCAAAATATACTTTGTTACTCTTTCATTTTAACATTCTTTTATATGGGCACTAATTTATCCCCTCTTAGGAGGGGCAGTGGCACTGCCATTTTTGCTTCTCTAGTGCATGACAGACATTAATTAATGGCCATGGCTGTGTTTTCTGCCTGCGTCCCATCTGTCAGCATCTATACCTGGTGGAAGCCCAGGCTGCTGCTTGTAGGTACGTCACATGCCATGCATTCTAGCTGCTTGCGTCCCACTGTAAAAAAACCCAGAGCTAATGAGCAAGCACCTCCTATGCTGCCAATTATATTTTCTTTATCAATGAGACATTCTTGATTGTACGCTGAAACTTTCCTTTTTTGAAATGCCACATTTCGTTTATCTTATTATTTTAGATCTGCTTTCATGTGTACTTCATATGAATCAGATCACATTACATATGCTTTTCAGTGTCCACAGGGCCTTTTTCATTCATGGGGTCATGTTCTGCTTTTTTGTTGTTGGTCTTTCCCCCAGTTTTGAAAAAAAAGTCAATCATTCAAATGTCTGTAATGTTGTTTTAGTCTAAAACTTCCATGTCTATTTACTCTCACAAATTTTAACAGCTTATTGATACATCAGTAATGTACCCTAATGTGTACTTATTTAAATTGTACTGATTGAGCATCTTTATATATTTATACACCCATGGAATATCACCACAGTCAAGATAATGAATATATCCATCACCCCAAGATGTTTTCTTTTGCCACTTTGTGGTCCCTTTCTTGTCCCCTCCTTGTCCCTCATCCTCAAGCAATGATTGATCTGCTTTTATTCCTATGTATCAGTTTGCATTTCCTGTATACAGGATTTTGTATAAATGGAATTGTACAGTACACACTTTCATTTCCCTGCATCCTTTCATTCAGCAGTATTATTTTAAGACTGATCATGTAGTGTGTATCAATGTCCATTCCTTTTTATTGCTGACTAGTATTCCACCATATGGATATACATTACATAGCGTGTTTCTCTGTCCCTCTGTCAATGGACACTTGGCTTGTTTCAGCTTTGGGCTATTAAAAATAAAGCTGCTATGAACATCATGTAGAGACATTCATGTGCTTGCATTTTTTCTTGGAAAAATATTTAGGAGGGAGATGGTGTGATCTATCATAGGATAAGTAGTGCAATGCATGAGCGGCTTCCTCCATTCAGAGAACTCTTTGCCCAGCTGGAGATAGGTCTTCATATGCAGATGCACATCTGCTCAGCTGCAGACTCCAGGGGCCCCCTGCTGCTCTGAGAGCTGTCCCCCTAGGTGGCTCCTTGTTTCTAACTCTGGCCACCCCAGTCTCCACAGCTCACAGCTCATTCTTCCCAACTCAGGGGTTCTGCCGGGTTCTGTGTGGTTCTTTCCTGTCTCAGCCTTGGAAACTCTCTGGATAGGAAGCTGGGGAAGAAGGACTCCCTTCAGTTGTCCTGTATCTTAGGGATCACAGCCCTTTGCTGCCTCAGATTATTTTATGTCCTGCAAACTGCTGTTCCATCTGTTTTGTCTGCTTTTTCTTCATTTTAGGTAGAAAAGTTAATTCATTCCTGTTACTCCATCTTGGTTGGAAACACTAAATATTTTGTATTTTCTATGTTGATTTCTGTATGAATCCTTCAGAACCACCTTTCAGCTAACTGATTCTTTCTGAGATAATATGCAATTTGTGGTTTCCCTCTGATGAGTTTTTGTTTGTTTGTTTGTTTCCCTGTCAATGACTACACTTTTTATTCCTAAGATCAGTTTTTGGTTCTTTTACTATCTGTCGATATCTTATTTCTCTCTGTTGTATCTGATTATTACTGCTATTTTTAATGGATGGTATTACTTATTTTATAATTGTGAGAACCTAAAACATATTTATTTCCACTGGCTCTCAATAACTATTACCTCTGGAATTAATTTACATTGAACTTTTGACTTTGTTTGCCGACGTATGGCACAGAAGTTTTAGGTGATCTGAACTTTTGCTTTGCACATTCTTAACAGTCAGTGTCTGTCTGTCTGTCTGTCGTCTGTCTGTCTCTGCTTTTTCCACCCTATAGTTTTGTGACTTTCTCTCCCCAGCTTCCCAGATCCCTGATCCAGAACCACATTTACATGATGTCCCTGTGCCTTTGCCTGGCAGGGTTCTTGGGGAATCACAGGACCAGTCACCAGCCAGTGGATGCCTCCCCCCCAGCTCAGCTCAGCTATGCCTGCTGCTCTGGCACAGTCTCAGATGCTGTATCTCCACTTAAGTGACCAGCTCTTTTGAGCCTCTTTTCACCAACCTTCCCCAGGAACCAAATACCCCAGGGCCTCTGCTCTCAGACCCCAACTCCAGCAGGCCTCAGCTTTAATCTTATTCTGCGCTTTGCATACTGGTTGCATTTTTCATGCATGGAAATGCTTACCCTGTTTTTGATCCTGAATATGGCTTCTCTATTTTCTCAGTATCTATCTTATCTAAAAATAATATATGTATTTAGAGCATAAGGAGACCTCCAAGCCTGAACTCTTAATGCTATCTTGCCAGAAAGTCTCCTTTGCTATTTATTCTTTTCATGTGGTACATATTTATCAACCAGCTATTAAACGTGATTCTAGATTTAATTGAAATTTCTTTCTACTTTCTTCTTTTAAATTAAAATCAAGGCTTATAGTCTCTGGTGGTGTTCCAACCACCCACTTGGGCATCGTGCTTATATAGGAGTCATTTATCATTGGAAAATAAACTCCATGCCCTCTCTTGAACCACCCACTAAGCTTCTCTTTTCTCTCACAAGTACTAGTCCACAAATTACAAAGCAGAAATGGCTATCGAGTTATAAGCTGTAACTAAGTTTAGAGTGCTAGTTTCATCCATTTGTCCCGGTTCTCCAGTCTGATTTATCCCTTAGGTAATCCCAGTAGGATGAATCTAGGAAACACACACACACTTAGGGGTTGGGATGTGTGTATGTGAAGGAAAATAAAAAGGAGAGAGGGAGGGACAGACAGAGTGAAGTAGATGGGGAGAGAGGGAGTGAGAAAGAGACTGAGGAAGAGATGGGAGAAAGGGGATGGGGAACAGCATCCTTACTGCTTAGGAAACAGTTCAGTCCTGTACAAGTATACATCTTTCAAGTCACTAATAATTTACTACTTATCTCCTAGATATTTTTGGTTCCGTTTCCAGATAAAAATTATTTTCTCAGAAACTAGGACTTAATGACTATTTAATATCTCCACCTCTTTTATCTCCTCTTCAACTTCCTTATTTTTTGTTTTTTTTCCTTTGATCTAGACAGTATCAATTGGTTACACATTTGCCCTCATATGCTCTCCACAATATATTGGGGAGCACCTCTGCTCTCTTATATACCATTTCCTGAGGTTTTTGTGATGAAAGAGTTATCCTTCTTAATCCTTGGATCAATAGAGGTTACACATTTCACAAGCCAAATGAACAAAGTAATCAACTTCCCCAAATTACATTGCCTGATAGATCAAAGAGAAAAAGGAAACTTTCCATCGATCTTTCTACCATGTTCCATGAAAGCCTGACATTTGTCCACCCCTGGAGGTTAATCACTATTCTCTCCAAATAAATTTCTGCCAAGCAATACGTTTTAACTTATGTTGTTTTCCCTTCTTGTAGATTTTTGCTTCCCTTAAAGTTTACAATTTTTTAAAGTATGAGAGTAATGGGATTAAATGGTTGTATGTTAATCGTATCCTTACTAAAAAATTGTAATGGTAAAAATTAGGTAACTTAAGAAAATTTATTCTGCAATCTTTTTGCAGGACTAGTTTGGGGAAATGTTCTAAATTCCACCAGTCAATTGTACATATTTTCCTGTCATCACTGTAATAATTGCTTGTTTACTCAATGACCAATTCACCTTGTTGGTTTTAGTAACAAATAGAATTTAATACACAATTATCTACAGAATTTCTCCCAAGTTTTGGAAGATATATCAAAGAGGTAAGAAAATAGAAACCTTGATCACTGGGTACGTTTTATCTCAGAATTCATCTTCAGCACCTCCATAATTCTACATAATTCCAGATAAAATAGGCATATGAATAACATATGACACTATGGATTATTGGATACTACAATGAAGGGAGAGCATCTGGAGAACACAAGAAGTACAAAACAGAAAGACTGACTCATACAGCCAGTGGGCAGATTCCAAGGGAAGTGGTCCCAAGGAGGCGCTGCCCACTGGATTCCACTGCACGTGAAGTTTGAGAAGGAGACTAGCATGTGGGAATTCTATTAGGTAGTGCTTTGGGATGGAGACCTGTGGAGGGAAGGGAATGAAGCAGAAATAGGTGGCGGGAGAAAAGTTGAGATGCAGTAGAGTCTCAATGGAGGTTTCAAACAATTCTGCAGGGAGATCTGATGATGATCTTTCAGAGTTTTCCAAGTTGGCATGAGGGGACTGGACTTTAAAATCCCTGGTCAACCAGTCATGGCATCTGTAAAACCCCAGGAAGGGGTGTGACTTTGGGTAAAGTGCCTTTTTTCCACTTGGGAAATTCCTGAAGAGGAATTATAGCTACTGTCTTCTAGCAGATTCTAAATAACTGAGGGAGTAACTCCTCCGGTTATAAAGGTCTTGAATGGCACATGACAGCATCCACTGCAGGTGGTGTTTGAAGTGAACTTGCTGAAACTTAAAGGGGAAGAAATACTTTCCCAATTTTATTGGAACATGCCACACTCTCGTTTATATAATGTCTGTGGCTGCTGCATGCTGCAAGAGCAAAATTTAATATTAGTTCTAACAGAGGTAGTATGGCTTGCAACGTCTAAAGTAGTATTAAACCCGTTTCGGGAAGAGTTTGCTGAGCCTTGATCTAGGGTTTACTACCTTCAAGTAATATTATACCCCCTCTTATGTAATATAAGGAACTTGCTCAGTACCTGTATTTTCCTTGCCTCCTATCCTATGTGTTATTGTAGTCATATATTTTTCTTCATCTGTTATAAACCCTCTAATTCATTGTTACTGCTTTGTTTTAAACACTGAATAATCTTCTAAAGGAATTTAAAAACATGAACACATATTTTATGTTTACTGACATGTTTACCATTCTCAGGATCCATTTCTTTGTACAGATATGAATGTCAAAATGGTAAATTTTCTTTAAACTCAAAAATGTACATTTCTTATAGTACCTACCTATTGGTGATAAATTCTCTCACCTTTTGTCCTCAATATCCTTATGTTACTTTCATGTTGAAAGGATATTTTTGCTGGATATAGAATTTAAAGTTGACAGCTTTCTATTTCTTTCCTTTTGATCTCATCAGATACATTGTTCCATTGTCTTCAGTTTGCATTGTTTTTGCTAAGATATTATTGCCCTGTGGCTACTTTTAAGATGTTTCTCCTTATCATTGATTTTTACCAATTGATTATGACAAACATTGGTGATTCTTCTTTGTATTTATCCTGCTTGGGGTTCAGTGAATTTCACAGCTATCTGGGTTTATATTTTTCAACCGTTATTTCTTCAAATTAATTTTTTTCTGCTTAGTACTGCTCTTATCATTTTTCTCTGCTTTTAGTACTCCAGTGTGTAACCTAGAACACTTATCATCCTACAGACTACTGGAGTACTATTTATTTTTAAGCCCCCTTTCCCTCTGAGCTTCAACCTGAATTGTTAATATGGCCCTGTGTTCTGTACACTAATGTTTTCTTCTCTTTTCTAATCCGCTACTGAGCCCATTCATTAAACGTTTTATTTCAGATGCAAGTTTTAGTTCAAAAACTTCCTTTTTGTTCTCTCATTTCTTTTCTTCATTAAGATTTCATGTTTATTCCTTCAATATTTATATACTGTTTCTCAAACAATGGAACTAATTTATAATCTGTTTTAAAGTCCCAGTCTGCCAATGTCTTCATCTCTGTCACTTTGAAGTCTGCTTCTATTGACTGACTTCTCCCTGGTTATGCATGACATTTTCCTGCTTCCCCATATGTCTAGTATTTTTTTTAAATTTATACTGGACTTTATGGGTTCTATGTTGTAGAGTTCCTAAATTTTCATGGCCTTCCTTTAATACAGTATTGACTTTTGTTTGAGCAAGGAGTTTATTTGTGGATCAGATTGATATTTTTCAGGCTTGTTACCAACCTTTGTTCAGAGGTGTCCAGAGTAGCCCTTATGTTAGGACTGAGTTATTCTAATCCCTTCCTGAGGTTGCTGCTGAATGCCTGAAGTTATTCAGCACGTTCTTTCAATCTTGTCTAGTCTGAAATCCCAGCACTCCCAGCCCTGTGCATCCTCTGGTTGGTGTTCGCTTCAGAACTTTCCTCATCTGGTCTTAGCATTCATTCAGAGGCTTGGCTCCAGAAGATTCACTGGTGAGCCTGTGCAGATGTCCAGAGCTCTTTGCACAGCTGTCTCCTCTCAGAAATTCCATCCTACCAATTACAGCTTCTTTAGGAACTTTGATCCTGGTCTATCTGTCTCCATCTCAGGGATGCTGTTCTCCTGTGTTTGGGATCGTCTTCCATGTGCCATGACCCAGCAAGTGAATCAGGCAGAAAGCCAGGAAGTTCTCAGCGCTTACCTCATTAGTTTATTCTCCCTCATAGATCAGGGCCTTGCATTGTCTGTTGTCTAACCCCTAAAAAGAGTAATTTATACATTTTATCAGTTTTGTAATTTTTTTTATGATGGGAAAGTTATTCTATCATAGCTGAAAGCAGAAACAAACCATATAAATATCATTAAATGAATGATAAATATGTGATTTACAAAATGATTTCTATTATCATAATCATAGAATAAGTTATTTTATTGCCAGGCTTTAAATTCCTTTTTTGAAAGTGATGCATATATTTGAAATACTGTATGTTATAGAATTTATTGAGTATTTTTCTATTATTTACTCCAATTTGTAGCCAAACTCACTTAAAAAATTATATTGCATCAGTGCTAAGCATTATGCCATATTTTCTGTATTTAGTTCATCCATAATCATCTAACATAGTACTATAATTGAGTATTTTTGTTCTATATTAGTGCTGTTTTTATAATAACATCTTTGCATTCTATTGCCAACCATTATATTTTACCCAAACAAGTTTTTCTTTATTAATAATTCAAATTATTTTCCTAGAAATGTGGTTATCACAGGACATTGGTTGTATATTTCTTATATTAGTAAGCACATTGTCTGATTGACTATATACATTAGTTTTCATGAGTATAAGGGCTTAAAATAAGAACAGGCCTCATCTTAAGAAGTGCTAGCATTCTTTGAATTCTGAAATTTTAAGGCAAAATATATTTTAGGATTTTATATAATTGCTTTTTGTTTCATTTATAATCTACTAAAATGTAAAACTTTACATGACAAATTAATAGGTTGTCATGTTTTTTTTTTCTAGTGATTTTTAGTTGAAAAATTCATGGTAAATTGGTCAACCCTCAGCCAATTAGACTTTGACATGTACTAATAAGATCTAATTGAGAAATTATGAAGACATTTGCTCAGGAGAAAATGAGCACATAATTACACCATAAAGAGGTTAGAGCATCAATGTTACCCAGCTGGAAGAATATTAGTTGAAGTCTCAATGGCATCTATAAAGGACAGTTCATAATGTATCTGTGAAATGTAACACTACCAAGGCCAATTAAAAGATGTAGAATACTCCATTATCAGTTGTACAAGTTTAGACTTAAATACCATTTTTTCCTCTCTTGCCTTTACCTTCTTCAGGTGCTGGGGGATGGTCCCCATCTGACAGTGACCATTACCAATGGCTTCAGGTTGACTTTGGCAATCGGAAGCAGATCCGTGCTGTTGCAACCCAAGGGAGGTACAGTAGCTCGGACTGGGTCACCCAGTACCGCATGCTCTACAGCGACACTGGGAGGAACTGGAAACCCTATCATCAAGATGGAAACATCTGGGTGAGTCACTGTCAGAAAGGCAGGTACTGAACTTTGGCCCAGCCCAGCCCTGGCGTAGCCTGGGGCAAGGGAGAGTGAGGGCTTGGGTGCGGCTGGCTGGAGGGTGATCTTGCTGTTTGGTTTCTTGTCTTTGTGTTTGTGTCCTCTGAGAGCAAAGAGGTAAGAGCAACGCAACAGGTGGTGCGAAAAGGGATGCAAACACTGGCCTGTACACTGCCCCGCCGTGTGCCTTTTCTTAGTGTAAAACGCTTACCTTGCAAAGTGAACGTGGCCCCTTCCCCAACCTCTTACGTATTTCACAGAAAATTAAAATCTCCTAATAAAACTGCTGAAACCTGAAAAAAGGAAAGGATTAAGTAAATACTTTAATGATGATAGAATACTAGAACTTCTTTAAATACAACATTTCAAGTTACTGTATGTCTTTTGTCTGGAGTATAGACCCAAAATAGGAGAAACTGTACCCAAATATTGCACCATGAATTAAGCAAATAGAATGGGGAAAAAAAAATCTCCTGATATGGTTTCCATGCCTTTATTTAAACTCTTTATTTAAAGCAGAAAGTACACACTCAAAGAAAGGCCAGTGTGGGCAGCCTCCAAGGAGGTACACTTAAGGGCTTAGGATTCTGTCTTTTAAGGCTTTCAAGAAGGGGGCCAGGGGGAGGGTGGGGTTGTATTGACATGTAGTCTCATGGTGTCTTTCTCCAGTGAGAGACATTATGCAGTCAGTCCTCTAGATAATTCTGTAAAATAAACTTAACACAAGGAATTTATTGATCCTATTCTTTTCCAAGATAGTGGTTTCCCTGAAGCACTGGGAACATGTCAGTTAGGACTGCTTGCCCTGCATTGAGATAGGTTGTTGGTTGAGTAACAAAGTATATGTTAGCAGTCTTACCTCCTAAGTCCCTGGTTTTAAAAATGGAATCTTAACTGTAAGATGGAATCCCTCTGTTCTTACTATGCTGGTTGTATCTTGGCAAGTCTCTTCATAGGCAGGAAAATTTAGTCATGATGCTTGTCGCATGTCCCTGCCCCACCTCAGTTGAGTCAGAGAAATAAGACCGTGCAGTGAAAATATCACAAAGTGTGAAGGTTGACTACATTCACATGCTGACCTCTCAGTCTTTTCTGATGGTGAAAGAGTGCATTTCTATTGTTTTCTGCCTCTCTGGTGTCCATTTTGTTTCGTCCTTTCAAATCCTATATTTTTCATTAAAAGTAAGTATGTGATGAGTGATGTGATGATTATTTCTAGATGAAAGTATAGTGAACCAATTATGAAACTTAAAAAATCAAAACAAGTTTGACACAAACTAAATATTGCAAAATATTTTTAAGTCCTAATGAGCCTGCAACATAATGATTATGTTACTTTAATAATCTATGACAAATGTTTTAATACCTGTTAATGTGAAAAATAGTCCATTGCATTGAAGCATTCCAAAAGAATGTGAAAAATAGTCCATTGCATTGAAGCATTCCAAAAGAAAGAAAAGTCATTGTTTTCTAAAAATTCTTGAGTGCTTTAGAGCTTATACCTCACCATGCATTGAGTTAGCATTTACAAATTTCAACAAGAAAAATGCATTTGTGCTTAATCAGATATTAGAATTTCTTTTAATCCAACTACTGCTTAACATAATGTATATTGTCCTTGAATAAAAGAGATTTTTGACATAGGTAAGACTGAATGTTTTTTTGGTGGACAACATCCTATGCAATGTAAAGTTTCAGATAGTCAAAAAAATGTTTTAATTGGTACAGTTTAGAAGTTGCTTTTCCTATCCATTCCCAAAATGATTGATTACCTGAGTAGAATGTAGAGTAATATAAATTCAGTCACTTGACTATTGTTTTTAACAAATGCCTATGGCTATTCTTTTCTATAACTGTAGGCAAAATAGGCAACATGATTAATTTCATTATGATAATCTTCTTAAATACCCCAATGGGGATTCTGAGTTATTTTATGAACATTGGATAATACGTTAAAATAAGTGAATAAGATGAAAAATTGTGACAGTTTCATAAGAATTTAAAGTCATGAATCTCACTTTGGAATCTATGAAATGAGAATGCTCTTGAAAAATATTCCTAAAGAATGGTTTATCTGAATATTTGAACACTCAGATATGTGAATTGCTAAATGTATTAAAGTAGTCAAACCTTCTCATTCCTCTTTGATCATACTAAGCATAATAAAAATCTTTATACTTTATCCACAATGCCATATCCTTCCATTTAGAATTTTCTTTCCAATGTAAATATGCAGATTGGTAAAATTGCTAAAAAATAAAATCATTACATTTACATATTTTACAAACTTTAATTTGCATGCTTCCATGGAGATATTTTCAGGTTTGCTAAGTATTTCTTATAAAAGTCCACTCAACATTACATTATAAAAGAATTCCAGCAGATTTTTGCTAAAGAGACTGCATCTAGTTTTGTTCTGAAATTCAACTCCCAGTTTTAAATATGGATATTTGGAGCCAAAATAAGTAATTAGTGTATTAATAGTCACTGACTTTTGTACATATCACTGTTGTTTTGCTACTATAACAAAGTACCAATTTTCCTGTAGTGTGAACATAATTTTCTTTTTAAAATTTTTTTATTAAATGATGAGAAAATGCTTATATATTCCTCATTAGTTTTTCAAACAGTTTTGATCCCTTTTGTTAGTGGTAGGTAGGTATCAGACTGGGGTCAGTCACCACTGAATGTGTTGGATGGAGAATCCCACAAAACAGAAATGTTTTATTATGTTTAAATTTTATGGTCAGATATTTACCAAGAATATAGGAATATGTAAATTCATATTCTGTAAGCAATAGCAAATAGAGTAGTAATTTGAGAGATGTGCAAAAACCTGGATCTCTTTGTTTCTTACACTTTTCCCACACACATGTGCACACACACCAAACTTCGTTGTTTGCAATAAATTTGAAACACTTAAAAAATCTGGAAAGCAAATATTAGTTCACAGATTAATTTATTACATTCTGTAATTTTCTGAATATCAAGTCAAAGGCCGAAACAGGTATTTTCTTTCTTTTGAACCAAATATCCCATCAACCTGTGTTTACGTAATAAAAGTTCCCAAAACATCTTCCTAGATTAGTCTGTAAAGAGGTATTTGGCAAGTGAAAGCCATTCAAAAGATCTGAATTCAAGTATCTAGGTTCATGTATTTGTTTTTTAAACTTGGAGAAGTCAGTGTGTCTATGCCTCAGATTCTTTATCTGAGAAATGGGAATAATGCCTACAGGGAGATTTAAATGAGATGATATAAGTAAAGAACTTTTGCAAGCTACAAAGATTTAGAATCATGTGTTATCAAAGACCTAGCTGCCTTAGAAGTGTTCTGCAAAACAAGTGTAGGATTTCTTTTCAGTGACAATAGTCTGCTATGAAATTGTTCAAAATTTTTAGTCCCCTCTATCCTTTCCAGACCCAATCTATCTCTGTTTACTTTTATTCATGTTTTAAAATATCTGCAAATATTTTAAACGAAGGAAATGTGATTTAAAATCGGACTTGGAAAGCAGGTTAATCTCTGGTGTATTTTCAAGTGAACAAATGGAGTAGCCTTTGGTTGAGCATACAGTGAGGGCTGGGTTTGTAAGGCATGGCTGGTAGATCATCTCCACGCCAAGTGCCATGGCAGGGCCAGGAACAAATTATTTGTTATCATGATGATGGCCATATGTCCAATGAGCCATGTAAGGGGATGTGGTTTAAAACTCAATGGCTTCTTCTGTCCTACCTTTCCAAGCATTTGTTGCAGTGGTTGCACTGATTTTCCAAATCACTTAAAAAACCGTTCCAAATATGTAAAACATGACATCACTGACAGTTCAATGGTATAGACTCTTTCAGACAAATCTAGAATGTTTTCCTGCACATGAAACTGAAGAGGGCCATTATCCCTGTTGCTTGCTCACGTATCTTCCATCAGATGGTAACATCTTATTCGCTGAGGATGCTAATGCAGTTTTTTCTGCAGATAGGTGTGAATTTCCCTTGCTTGTTTATGCACACACATGCACTGTGGCTGCAGTCATTTAGGGGAAGGACTAGGAAGGCATGTGCAAAATCATTTTACAGTTAACTTACTGAGAAACAAACTGCATCAGAGATATCTATATTAAACCCTCTCCAAAATGACCCTGATATATGGGGTAAAAATTTTTAGACCTGTATAGATGAAAATAATTTCCAGAGTTAATTGTAATATGCTTCTTATTTCTGTGAAATAGATTTTTTCTGTTTATACCCCTCTTTGGCTGGGTGATATTTTTAAAGTCTCATGAATTTTAATAAGTTGAGTGGATAGTCCAGATCCTTTTGCATACACTATAATGCCTTTACTAGTGGATTTTGATCACATTTCTAAATATATTATTTGTATTATGAGATTCTCATTTTGAGAGGTCATGAGATTTTGTCTTGTGTCAATTTGTGAGTCACTCAATATTCTATACGTGCACACATATATAGAACAATGTTAGCAAACATGTTTATGTGTTCAATTTTTTCTCAGACATTGGGAAGATTAAAGTAAGTTGTTATTAATAATAGTGAATATATTGTTGACATACACTGTTGTTTAAAGGAAAAAAATGCTATATTCTTATGTGATAAGGTTTTTCTTACAGGCAATGAAATAACAGTATATAATTCTCCACAGCTTAGTGTACTTTTCATCCTTGAGGTAAAATAGGGTATATGTAATCATTGTTCTAAAATTTTAAAGTATATTTGATTGTTTGGGGAGCTTTCTGAAGGAGAAAGTTTTTTCATTAAGCACAATGGTATTCTCAGGTGTTTTATTTTATTCGGGCCTCAAATAATAGAGATGCCTATAATTCTCTTACCAGACCAAGGCTGGATTTAGGCGACCTGAGACTAAATGACTCTAAGTGAATATAAATTTACATAGTGTTGATAGATAGGTATCTACAGATATTTTGAATAAAATATCAAATCTCTCAAGTGGTAACACTGGGAGTTAAAAGAATACTAGTATGCTGAAGGGGTCAGGCCCTGCTGTGGTGGGGCTGCGGGCCCTGGGAGGCTGTCAAAGTAGCAACTCAGGGATGTGCCCTAGAATCAAATCACCTAGGCCAGCCACCATAATTTCTTTCACATAGATCTGTGTAACTTGGAGCAGATTCCTTACCCTTTCTGCACCTAAGTTTTCTCTTCTGCAAAATGCAGCCAAATTCATACTTATTAGTTAAATATTAAATACAAAATGAGACCAACAATGCCTACTTCACTTACCTCAATAGAGATTATAGGTATTAAATTAATTAATAATCCATGTGAAGATCTTTGAACAATGCCTGGCACATATTAACCACTCAATTATTAGATTTTATAAATTTGTGGCTTTTAGATGCATTACTACATTGCAATGTACTGAATCTGTCCTTGAAAATTCAAAGTAGCCTGTTAGTTTCACTTTTCAGTAGCTTTTCTGTATTAACATATTGGTATGTGTATTATGTTACATCTGTGCTTCTCACCCTGACTAATAACTCCTTTTTAAGTATAATTGATAATACTAATTTCAATTATGTCATTTGACTCATGATCCTGTTAATTATCACATGGAATTCTATGCATCACAGTCCAAATTGTGTCTGGACAGTTCTTTCAGATGTGTTTTTTATTAAACTTCAGTGAAACCATGACTGTGATGCCTCTGTTAGATTTAGTTTAATGGTTCACTTTTATTGACTTTGGAAGTCAAGGAAAATAAATAAGCTGTGTTTGTCTACATTCCTCCTCCATGTCTTAGGGTAATTGAAAAGAACTAGATAAGCAGACTCCGGAACAGATTTACAAGTTCCAGCTAAAGCAGATTATGCTGGTTTTCCTGGAAAGCAGAAGGCCTGCAGATAGATTCAGAAGCCACTCTGAATGCCACTTACTCCAAGGGTGTCTGTGGGCCCCCCGCATCAGCCACCTGGGAGCTTGTTAGAAATGCAGAATCTCAGGGACCCACCCCAGACCTTCCAAATCAGAATTTACATTTTAACAATATTCACAGGTGATTCATATACATGTTAAGGACACGGTGTGTTGTTTTCAGTATTTGAGGAGCTCTCATGAGAAAGAGGAATTTGAATTGGTCTCTGTATCTCCAGACCAGAAGGCAGAATTAGAAAAATTAAATTTTGTACTGCAAATTGCATTTAGACTTACCATGAGAAGAAGAACAAGTTTCAATGAACAGGCATTTTCTGAGCACGGGCTGTGTACTGAGGGTTGCAGATTAACACAGTTACTGCCTTCTAGAGGTGAAAAGTCTTGTGGTAATGATAAACATATAAATTTGTAATTATAATTATGACTGTATGTGTCCTAATGGATGGAGGTGTGTACAGGTTATTCTGGGAACACATGAAGAAGTCCATGCAGAGTGGTGGCGGGTCATGGCCAACGGAGGCTTCCT
This sequence comes from Manis javanica, assembly GCF_040802235.1. NCBI lineage: Eukaryota > Metazoa > Chordata > Mammalia > Pholidota > Manidae > Manis > Manis javanica. The sequence continues at coordinate 8,218,607 of NC_133161.1, read as the reverse complement.
GAGTTGCAAAGTTTTGTTGGCAAAGTGGGTCAGGAATTGGTTGTGCAGAGAACAGGAGTAGAAAGTCATTCCCAGTGATCAAATTGTCTACTGAAACAGGTGAGAGTGGGTAGTGAAACACTCAAAATCTATTTTCCTTGTTACAAACAAAGGAAATAAAAATTTGACCTTGTTTAAAAACTCTGAAATCATATCCTTTAAATCAGTAATCTTTAAATTGTGCCTTGTGAATATCCCATTTTGGAATATCCAATGTTGGAGTCTGTGCGGTGTTCTAGGATACATCTCTGTTAATACTCATAGTACAGAGTTCATTGCCAAGCACATAATGGATGTTTAAGAGTGTTCAATTGAATTGAAGTACCTCATTCTGAAGATAAATAGCCTGAAGCTGAGAGGCATGATGTTACTTAAACTTGAGCCACAAATCCTGGTAAACTGACATTGGTACTCAATATAGAGCCACATACCCATTTTTGGTTTAGCAAGAAGCTAAATAATATATAATGACCACTGCTTATTTTGATTAAATGAAAACAATTTGATTGCATACAGAATATCCTTAGAATAAGAGAGTATGGGCTCTGGAGCCAGACTTCAAGTATCAAAACAGTTGCTCCACCACTTAGTAACAGTGAACATGTAACCATATTAATTAACCTTTTATGGTCTTTAGTTGACTTAGCTGTCAAGGGAATAAAGTTCTTTGAACCTTACTTTTTTTTTCCCCCTGAGAATCAGATAAAATAATCAAATTGCTTAGAACAATGCACCATAAATACAGACTCATCTTCTTACCTTGATGTCTTTCCACATCCACCTAATCATTTATCAGAATTATTACTGTGATCCTTCATAATTATAGAACACTATACAAAAAGTGGTTTAAAGACCTCAAGGAAGTAGTGAATCTATCCCTAAGAAGAATACTGTCTAATGACAAGGACAATAAGTGTAAATAACAGCCTGGCCATCTTGTGCAACTTTCAGTGTGCTGGTGCCCGGTAATCAGGAAGGGTCCTGAGGTGCCTGCCGTGTCTGTCCCTCATGCATACAATTTTGCCATGCAACTAATTTAGTTAATGTTGACTTTGAGAAAGAACTAATAAAATGTTAAAGTGTCTTGGCAAATACATTCGGATTGCTTGAATAGACTATCTCAAGTACAGGCTTGCAAAAAGACGCTGTGTTGATAGGCTATCTGAGTGGTTCACTCAGGTACCATCAGTGACTTTTCAGGAGCCTAGGAAAGGACTAATGCATAAACTGCTTCTATAAACGTTACTTGTGCTTCCAGATGAAAATCCTATTTTAGATAAACATGTGCATTTCTCCCTCGAATTTCAGTGATGTATTTTGATAAGACAATGGGTCTATTGTATTTACCATTTAAATGGTTTATGATCATATTACCAGGCAGCTGTAGTGAATGCTATGAAAACTCTTGTGTGATTTAGCAAGGCAGTTCAGAAAATTCTACCTACACCAATTAATAAATAATAACAGGGAACCAGCATTTACTGAGAGTTCATTAAATGATATGCTCTATCTCATTTAATCTTCAAAAGCTTAAGTGTGATGATGTCTATTATTAGTACTATTATTATTATTATTATTATTATTAGGTTAATTCTATAGATGGAGGAATTAGGGATAATTAGGGATTAGAGACGGCAGTCCATTCCCTGGAGGGCATGGCAAATTAACAGTGGAGTCAGGATTTGAAGCCAGGCTGTCTGATCAGCCTGTGATTGGCTCTCCGCCACTCTGCCTTCCACAGTCCACAGGAAAGTTGGTGACCTACCCGCATTCCAGCTGCAGTTAGCAACACCATAGCATTCTCTATATCAGGGTATCAGTACCTTAGATACCATACCATTCTTTTTATAAGGATACCAGTCATACTGTTTAGGGGCCCAGTCTCTCCCCAGTGTAACCTCATCATAATTGCTTACTAGCCAACGACCCTATTTCCAAATAAGATTACACTCTGAGTAATGTCTTAGGAAATTACTTTATAGTTATGCCATTAAAACCTATTTGTTATTGCTGTGCTGCCGATAGTGTTGTGTACAGTTACGAAAAACAGGGAATAGTCTTATAGGAAATCGGTGGCTTCTGAGAGGCAGGCATCAGTCCTCTTGAGCTCAAGAAGTCTGCCTGCGTCAAACCACGAGAGGTCGGCGGATGACTAATCACATACGACTCCACATTCATTCATTTACAAGCAAAACTTCAAAGAGATTTCTTCAGAATTATTCTCTGCTAGGAGGCACATGAACCAGACACTTCTTAAAGCCTGCCCCTCACCCCACCCCATGAGACATGTTTGGTCTTCAAAAATGTCCAAGTTTCAAACCTCACTTAGCACTTTATTGTGAATTAAGCACCATTTGATACTATGAACATCATTTGATTCCTTTAGATCTATTATTTATTAAAAACTGGATTCTAGAGAAGATATATTCTAAACAATTACAGACATTTCTTCTATCAACAAAGAGTTCTCCCAAAGATAAAGCAGCTTTCTCCAATTGACTCTTGAGAATAATTGCTAATTTCTTTGGATTATAATTATGTCTATTTGAAAACAGTGGTCTCACTCATTAGTCCTCACAGTATTCTTCAGAGAAGCTAGAGAAACATGTTCCCCCATTTCATCTCTGAAAGCTGAGCTGCCCAGGCTGCAGGCATTACTCATCGCATGTGCTTATCAAGCACAGTTGTTCGTTCCATTAGCACAGCGACTGTCCTGCTTATGTATTTTTCAGTCTTGTTACAGTATTCAAAGTGGAAAGCAGAGCTGCAAGAGATAGCGTGGAGCAACCAGAAAAGACGGAGTTTATCATAAAGTTATCCAGGCTGTTTACATTCAGCCTGGCACAAACAAGTATTTGATAACAGAACTGAAAAAAATACAGGAGATGTGTCCTGTTCCTTTGAAAGGATTCTGTGGCTGTGATACCAGAGGATACATACAGTGTGTTTTTCACATGACTTATTAAGTAAAAACATCCGTGTATGAGTAAAGATATATAATTTGACAGTTTTATTCTTGGAATAGTAATCCATAGGATTACATTGTAGCTTTACTTAAACAGTAATGTCAGTGTTGATTGTGTTTAATTTTAAAGTCAAAGGTCAAAGAAATCCTTCAGATAACCATTTCATGTTTGGAATTGGGGTATAATGAGATAAAACACACACACCTACCCATACTCAACCCTTACAGAATAGCCCTTCATCTTCCCCCAAAGCATATAAAATCTGTGGATATTTAATGTAATCAAATCTGTCTCTCAGCTGACTGAGTTGAAGGGCAGAGGTGTTCGGCATTTTGACTAAGATCAAACACCACTGTGAATACTACCATTTACTGAGCACTTACCTGGTAAGTACCTTCTGTGTCAAATGCTGTCACAAGATCCTGAAAGGAGAGAGACTGAGTTTGGTCCTTGGTTTTTCTCTAGTATGTCATACATGAGAAGATATGACTGTGGGTGATTATATGTGAGTTCTTGGAGGGGTTTAGCCATGTTGTGAAATGTGGGGTCCCACCAGCTAGGACAGTGCCTCACACAATGAATGTGCTTTGTGAATATTTGTTAGCAGATTGACTGTTATGGGATTTAGTGAATGTTTGGATATGTAATCATAATTAGGTATATATTTCATAACCAATAATGTTTATTTTTTCAATTTATATGTAACTAATGAACACTGACAAATGTTGTACTCACTGCTACATCTATGGAAACAAGAAGTTAGAGTGTCAAAAATGACATTTGTGGTAACACATGAAAAGCTCCAGATTTCTGTAGGGAAGAAAGGTAGCCAAGGTTGCAGCCACAGAGGTAAGGACGAGGCTGGAAGTGCTGGTAAGGCAGCGAAGCTTAGCTGCCCTTCAGACCTGGAGGCAGCTTGGGGACGCCCCATGAAATAAAGGGCTAATCCCAAAGGCACCTGTATGTGGCTAACTTGAATCTAAGCTGGTCACTGCAGAAAATCTGGTGACATAGAGAAAGGTTTCCATCTTAGAAGACTGAGGGGCAGGTATCAGTACAGTTTGGGAAGTCTATACAAAAGGAAGATACAAGACACAAAGATGTATTACATATTTTATGTTTCCATTTGTACAAAATGCAAAATCAGGCAGTTTTGCTCTCCGCAATCTGGAACATGGCTTCCTTTGTAGGACGGTAGTGGCTGGGGGGCGGATAGAAAAGGAGGCCTTGGGGATATTGATAATTGTTTCCTGATCCAGGTGCTTGTTACCCTTGTGGAAATTCACCAAGGTGTATATTGATGTACACTTTGCTCAATGCACATTAAGATTCAATGGGTCTTAGTAAGACAATATAATCAGACTTAAAATCAAGGCCGAGCACCAAGGGAATAGGCACCAGAGGAAACAAGAAGATATTAGCAGAATCGTTCGCTAGTACCAGAAATAAGTACAGAGGAAAACTGGTGGGCCAGGCAAAGAAAATAACCAGGGGACAGCAAAGGGCCTTAAAAGCCTTCTTGCAACACAGGGGAATTATTTCAGTCTTAATGTAAGTTCAGCCTTTATGTAAGTACATGGGGTTCCTTTCACACTTAACACATGGCTACCTGGTATAGCACGCTCTATTACTTGCTAGAGAAGAGAGTATTTCTACAGAAACACCGCACTGGCTCTCACTGGCTCTGGCTTGAGCAGAGATGAGCACATGAAAAATAGGCATTACTATGTACAGTTAGTGTGCACAGAGCCCAGCAGCACCAATTCATAGCTTCTCCCAGTTGGTTGGTTGGTTCTACTTGAAGAGAAATGCCTAAACTATTAAATGTAGGTCAATATTGTAATTGCTATCTGTGCACAATAGATGCCACAGAGAATAGTCACAGAGAAGTTTCCATGTCTAAAATGTGTCCCCGATTAATGTGAAGAAACAGAAACATGGGCAAAAATGTGCATACAGAGCTCACACAACAGATAAAAATGCATTTACTCTTCAGCTCAAACATCTCACTTCTAGGAATTTACCCCAAAGTTACAGCTCCTATAACTTAGAAGCACAGCGTGTATGCACAGGTACTCATTGTAACATTGTTTGTAATGATAAAATATGGGAAACTAGCCAGACGACCAAATACAGGAGACTGGTTGAATAAACCAGGCTAGATATGCAAAATGGATACACTGCAGCTGTAAAGAAAATGGAGAAATACCTCTATTATTTGATGCAAGTAGATTTCCTGGAAATATTGTTAAGTGAAAAAGGAAAAGTGTGAAGATCATTTATTGTGTACAAACTTTTGCATAAGAAAAAGAAATGAGAAGCAATTCTGAAAATGTTTAAATATATTACAGATTTAGCAAATGAGGAAATACACTGATGGTTTAGGAGCCATGCTTCTCACTATGAAGGAAGTGAGAAATGGGGAATGGAGAAAAAAAAGAAGGAAGGACTTTTAAAAGTGTGTGTGTTTATAGATATGTTATATGTGTGTGTATACACACACACACACACAAACACACACTTCCTAGCTTTAACTGTTGAGTGAGTCTAGAAACAGACATTCTAGTGCAGACCTTAGTTACTAATACCATTATCCTCTAAAAGGAATCAGATCTAATTAGAGAAATTGTATCAGGTTTTAATCAAGTAAGGTGCAACTTGAGTTAAAACATCTTATATCAGAATGAAAGGAAACAGTGATGAATAATAATAAAAATGACACAATAGCTGGTTTGAAAAAAATGTGTATTAGCCAAATCTGGACAATTTGAGCCTGAAGTTTAATTAGGGACAGTAATGAGCATTATAAACCTTTAGAAGGAATCTGTATCCGTAAGTCTATAGGGATAATTGATAGATAGGTAGAGAGAGAGAAAACGGGAGTGAATAGAGGACTGCTGAGTGAACCAGGAAGCCAACTTCTGAATAGTGCGTGTGGAAGGCGCGCTGGAGTTAGAAGTCATCATTTTGCAGCCATCCTAGTAAACATTAGTTCTGGCATGTGGTATCCATGGGCCTGGAAACTAGGGCACAGGAAGGGTTTATATGAGGACCAACATATTTGTGCGGTCTTAAAGTGTCTCCCACAAATTACTTATTAGTTTCCAGAGAGAAAAAAAAATATATATATATATATAAGAGAAATTAGGTAACCATTTGATTGGATATCAAAATAAAAACCACCAATGAGAGAGAAATGACCACTGTGCATCTCCAGATGGGACAGACTGTGACGGAGCCAGTGCCATGCAGGGAGTATCCCACTGGGGATGTGTGGATGAACTGGGCATATTATAGGAACACAACTCGAACCCCAGATGAGAACTATTCTATGAGGAACAGCCTACTAAAAAGGAGGGAGGGGCATTAGGATAAATTTTTTATATGTCAATGTGATGAAAGACAGCAGAAGGCTAAAAAATAATTCTGGGTTAAAGATTTGTAAAAATGACAACATGAAATGTGTGACCCTAGCCTAGATCCTCTCCTGGATGGGAGAAATGCTATAAAGACATTATTGGATCAGTGAACAAAATTGGGATATGGAAGTTTGATTAGACATATCAATGTTACATTTCCTGGAATTAATAACTACACATAACTTCACTTGTCAACTCACGTCCTTATTTTGAGAAAACATAAACTGAAGTATTCAGCAGTAAATGGACATGATGTGCAACTTATTCTCAAGTACCTAAAAAAATTCAGGAATCTGAATAAAGAGTAAAGGGTGTAGAGTCCCTGACACCTGTTGCAGCTTCACTGTAAGTAGGAAATTGTTTCAGAGTAGGAGTTGAAATAGTTTTTTAAAAATTCCCTGAAAATCCGGTATTAGAAAGACATTATATTTGTTGTCATTTTAACAGGGTAATCTTTCCAAACCAGATGCCTTATGAGAGGACATAAACATCTTACTTTTAACCCAGCCATTGAAATCAATGATCAGTATGTGCAACTGGCTGTTTCCCGTTAACTGGGCCGTCACTGCTGTCCTGAGGTCACTAGAGATTTGATAGAATAAGGCAGGGGAAAAAGCAATTACAGCAAGAGCTGTGAGTGAGGGAGCACCTGAGGGCCCATGAGCAATGAGCCAGTGAGGGTAGGCACCTAAACAAATGGGTGGAGGTGGGACATAAAACAAAACAAAACAAAACAAAAACAGCCATTCTATCCCCATACAGCGTTACCGGGACTGGTCTTGAGTAAAATAACAATAGTAATCAATTGCTGCTGCTTTTATGCTTAGTTCTATGTCATGTGCTCAGAGATACTACAAAGAATACAAAACTTATTTGTTTAGAACATAACACTGGAGAGACAGATTTGTTCCACTGGGCCTTGTGGGGTAAAGGGGAGCGGTAAGTTTCCTGAAGGTCGTGGACTGTGAAATCGCCCTCAGGCCTAAAAAACTCAGAGATGCCAAGTCATGCTTGTCAGAGTACATTTGAAGGAGGCAGGAAATAAGACAGATATGAAATTAGCTTAGAACAATTTAATATTTGGAAAACATCTGTAGGCAGAGGCGCTAAGGGCCTAGACTGAAGAAAATAAATCACAATTAGATCTGGTTCTGGAAAAATCACCAAGATCTACATGGCAAATCAAGTCTAAGGAGGATATGAAGTGTGTCTCTGGACAGAGGAGTACTTAGCATCCCTTCGACGGGTTTTCAGGCAAATATAATTATAAATCCTCTGTATTCATTTATTTTGTTCAGATATCACAAAGAACATGTCTCAATGAGAAAAAGATTTATACCTAGTTACAGGGCATACACTCAATATTTTCTAGCTTCCTTATGAACTCCGAGATTCTTTCGCTCACTCTAAGTTGTGAACCATTTTGTGGAATGGTAAGCTGCCCACTGCTTAATAATTACACCTGCCAAAGGTAGTCATATTTATTAATAACATAATTTCACTTTTTGACATTTCTATTATGATAATTCAAACTTATTATCTAATATTCCTCTCCTTCAGGTAGAACTTGTTGTTCATTATTTATTTCATGTAATTTTATACATGTCAGCACAAATGCCTTTTGTTTCAACCTTGATGCACTTGGAATCCCAGGGAGAATCCAACAGAGAGGAAATAATGTGAATATGCTACTCTAAGGATGAACTTTTAAAGCTTAACAGGTTTTACATTTAAATATCAGACGATGTCCAAACCTTCAGATGAAAGGTCAAAAGGCTGACACTGTATGTGGATTCAGATCCTGTGAATGAAATGATATTAAAAGCTATTGAGATTAGAGCATAAAGGTAAAAGTTAGAGGTAATTCATAGACAATTATGTTAGGTTTTCAGGTTTACTTCAGCAGCGATTAGGAAATGTATTTCATTTTTCTCATCAAAGAGTGAGGTAAATCTTAAAGGCAGGACAGGGTCAAAGTTTGTTTTTAAAAGCATCACTAAAATTGGATATTAGCACCATAAAGTCGATCCATCTCCCTGATTAATAGAACTTGAAAAATCTATTGACAGAAAGAGTTCAGCATTCTACATTAACACCTACAGGTACTTAAGAGATCAATTCTTTTTAAAAAATGCTAGTTGTTAAAATAAACTGCTAACCCTAATTCTGACCCTGACACCTATCTTAGTTTTTAAACTCAACTTCAACTCCAACCCTAACACTGACTCATAGTTGCCTACTAAATGCGTACTTGAACTTAAAGCCTCTTACAAAAACCCAGTCATGTAACAAGGGAAAAAAAGCAGATCTGCTTAATATACTTATGATCACTTAAATATTAATACACTCTTATTTCTTATTGACTTTAACTATAATTTAGGAAAGCTTTTTAATGAATAATCAGATTAATAAGTTTAACATAAAAGCCAAAATCTTCCCTTATTGATAAAATAGTTCTTTAAACATAAATAGCATAATGGAGTGTATTATTTTAGAATAAGCAATTATTAAAATATTTTTCCACATGTTAACATTATTAAATTAAGAATCCTAAGGTTGATAGCATTGAAAATGTCCTTTTTTTCTCTTATTCAGTACACCTGTATTACTTAAACAGTAGGAAGTCCTACAATTCTTTTTTTTTTTGAGAATCAAGAAACTGAAGGTATGGGAAAGGATGATTTGGTGTTCACCAGAACCATTTCCCTCTCTTCGTTGTCACACAGCCTGATTTCCAGCCTCCTTGTACTTAGGGAAAAGCATATGACTTTTTGCAGTCAATGGAATGTGGGAGGCAATCATGTATAAGACTTTCAGGCTGGCCCACGAATTAGCTCCCAGGGAGTCCTGCACTCTCTACTCTTCTCTGCCACAAGTTTTGGTAGTGTGGATTAGTTTTTATCTTCTGCAAAAAGCATGGGCACTCATCAACTCTTCTGGGTTGATTAGAAATGGAAAAAAATTATCTGTCTTCTCAGTCCATCTATCTTATCTCTGTATATATATTTGTAAATGAAAAAAGGGATGCCTACAATCCATGGTTTAGTCAGAGGAATGTATCTCAAACTATCTCTTTCCAAATTATTTTTAAACTACAGGTGTAAGAAATATCTTTATGAATGATTTAGAGAAAAAAATATGCCCTATATCCATTCCCCTACATATTCTAATGCCACCTCTGTTTCACTTCAAATAATCAGAGAGCTGTTTGCTTACGTGTATTATTCATGTCAGCATCAATTGTTTTTACCTATATAGTTTTAGGCTTCCTCCTAACAGTAGGCACAGGAATTTTCATAGTTTGCATATATTGAAATTCATTAAATACTTTATTTTTGGATTTGGTAAAGAACATAGTTCAAAATAATATCATAGTACATGAAAATGTTTCTCTCTGATCTTGTACCCTTGTAAACTTGGGAATGTAATTTTTATTTACTTCTTGAAGCAACCATATTCAAGTGGTGGTGGATATGTTTTCTTTCTTTGTAGTAAGTAATATAGGGACCAGTTGGGTAGCTAAAAGCCATAAATAATTTTTATCCTCTATAGTATTGTTTAGCATATGGTAAAATTCCTATGTGTTAATTTTCTCTCTAATCTAATTATCTCCTACCCATATTTTCTCCTGACTCCAACTCCTCCAACTGTTTTTCAGATAATATATGTTTTGGTTAAAAGCATTGTCCTCAAATCAGAAAGTGGCAGTGTAGTGAAATGATCAAGAGTGTGGGACAGGCAGCCAGTGTGCCTGGATTCAATTCCTTCACTGACACTTCCTGCCGTGTCTTTGCACTTCCGCTTCCTCCTTTGTAAAATGTCAATTAAAAACAGTATTCTCATAGAGTTGTTGTAAGAACACATGAATAATACATTTAATGCATTTAGAACATTGCCAGAAACGTAGTCAATATATAATAAGTAACCATTATTTTTATTTTTCTCTGCAACGGAAAAGAGTGGAAGAGAAGCAGGTTTTGGGGCAAAAATCAAGCATGGAAGTTTCTCAGTTTGAGATGTAAGATATTTAGGTGAATATGGCTGTGCACTAGTTAGCAAATGCCAGATAAACCACCATATGAATTATTGCTCAATGAGAATAAAATGCCTCTTTTTTTTTGGACATGTAACAGTCCAGTTCAGGGTTCCTGGAAAGAGTAGGTATTTCTATTCCAACCAGTCATTCAGAGACTGGTATCAGTTCTGATACATTCAAGATATGCTTCAAAAGTCACCTTGGATACCTTTATTATCAAGATGTGACTTCATGGTTTATCTTGTGTTTCAATCTTAATAGCCTGAGAAAAGATAGCATGTAAAAAAGACAAACCGACTTCTTAAAAGCCTTGGCCAAGAAGTAATGCATATCACTTGCACTAATATTGCGAGAGTTAGTCATATGGTCACACCTAGATAAAAGGGTGTGCTTGGATATGCAGGTCTCGTTACTCAGACAGTTCCCAGCTATAGCCTTACATGAAGGAAGGTGGGGTCGTGAATTTTGGTGAATGCTTGTCTCTACCTAAGAGGTAGCTGGATGAAAGGGTCTAGAACTGGTGTGAGGTCTGGACTAGATTTATAAACTTGAGAGTCATGAACATGTAGATGATACTTAATGTCATGGAAACCAATGTTTATAACCAGTGAAAGACAACAGAGATGAGAAGGGGCTAGTACTGAACCTTGAGAAACTCAAGCATTAAAGATTTCAAGAAGTGAAAAACATGGCCCAAAGCTGAATTTTTATTCTTAAATTTCTCAAATATTTTCTGAACTGAGGAATTCTCAGTTCTTGACTAATTTTAAAACATGAAGAACATTTTTAGAAACTGTCTTTAGCTCTTTGAAAGTACAAATAAACTTGCCAATAAGAGATAAAAGTAAAGACACTTGAAGAAATATAATCCAAATATTTTCTTGTTGCTGAGCTTTACTTATTGACAAACCCAGAAGTAATCTTTCTGTCCCAAGAGAAAATTGGTAAAATGTGGTCCTATTACTAAAGAGATCAAAGGAGTTTGGAGTAACAGAAAGAATAATATCATTGAGAGAAGGTAGGTAGGGGAGAGGAAGAGACAGAATGAGAATGAATGAATATGAACCTATAATTGAATTACCAGAGATAGATTTGTACTTAGATGGTATGATGGAATATATGGTAATATTTGGTCTGTGCTCCTTCCACACACAAAAAAAATGTAATATAAAGAAAATTTGTAAAGGATAAATACTAATAAAAAATGCAAGTGGAAGGTAGGTATTTAAGGACAAGTGGAAACAAAGCCATCACGTATAAAATAAAAATCGGTATGGTTGCAGGAACGCTCACCAAATGTGGGATGAGGTAGCATGTGGAAGCCTGGAAGAGCTTAGTGTGAATGAGTGCTACCCCTGGACCATTCTTCACATCACTAGTGCCAAGTAGATATCACTGGTTGATCATTGCAGTCTCCCTCTGAGCCCAAACGCAACCTGAAAGCTAGTTCAGCATGTATCTCTAGGCAGCTACCACCAACCACTTCCTGTAGCTCAGAATGGAGAATTCAGAAGATTTCCTTTTCCATCCTCTCCTCAAAACTTTCTAAGACACAAGTATCATATCTATGGTTTGAAGCTATTGTTACCATATAGAATTCTAAGTGTCATTTTCATGTATACTGACCTCCACAAGAGAAGAGGCTAAATCCTTAAGGCCTAGTCCCTCCAATCACTTTTAATAGCCAAAATACATTTTTAATTGATCTATGTATTTTTAACCGAGTCTATAAATTGTGCACATATTTATAGATTGAGCATTTATCAGTGTAAATTTAGGCATGCCTTAGAGATATTGAGGATTTGGTTCCAGGATGCTGCAATAAAGCGAATACTGCAATAAAGTGAGTCAAATGAATGTTTTGGTTTCCTAGTGCACATAAAAGTTATGCTTACATTATACTACAGTCTGTTAAGTGGTGCAATAGCATGTCTAAAATATGTACATACTTTAATTAAAAAATGCTTTATTGCCAAAAAATGCTAGCCAACATCTAAGCTCTCAACGAAGCGTACTCACTGACCACAGATCCCCATAACAGATATAATAATAATGAAAAAGTTTCAAGTAGTGAAAGAATTACCAAAATGGGACACAGAGACCTGTTGTGTGCAAATGCTGTTGGAAAAATGGTGCCAATAGATTTCTCAATGGAGGGTTGCCACAAACCTTCAATTAGTTAAAAACCCAGTATTTGTGAAGCTTAATAAATAGCAATAAAATGAGGTACCCTGTGTAAGCAAGTTACAAATGTAAGGAAATAATTTAAGAAATGTAGATCATTCTTTATATTTGAAGCCCCTGACTATTTTTATCAATTTCTTCCATAAGACTTTATTTGTCTTAATGTATTATTGATACCTTTTATTTAATGTCTCTATAAGCTATGTTATAGATATATCCCTGGAAGAAAGACGTTTTTCTATCTTACAGCTTTGAAGTGTGATGCATATAGAAGTAATTACTAGTTAGGATCAGGGTGAATAAAGAAGTAACTTGTACTATGATATTAAGAGCCTGAGATCGGAGAATGATAAGGAAGACAGTAGAGAGAGTTGGATGAAAACCTATAGAAATTTGCAACTTCTCATGAATAGAGGGCAAGAATGAAAATATGAGAGTCCATAGGTTTGAACTGAGAGTGGGTATCTAGATGAGGTGTGTAGCATGTAGGTAGAAATTGGATCCTCAAGCTTTTGAGAAAGATCAGAGCTGAAAATAGGTACAGGAGCCATAAACATGAGTGATCAATGAAAAGGGAAAGATTGTATGTGGTTGTTCAGTGAGTAAATAGAAAGAAAAACAAGAGCCAGTGATAAATTCAAGGGGAAACCTCTCTACTCAGTGGTCAGGCTAGGAAAACATTCAAGAGAAAATTAAAACAAGACAAACAAAAAATCCCAAAACCTGTAGTCAGAAATATTAGGAAAGCCAGCGTACATGGGAAGAAGAGGGTCAGCTATTGAAAGAACATGTGACCTTTAGAGGTGGGTCCATGGCCAAAATTTAAAACAGGGTTTAAAATAGAAGAATGCATAGAGATGTCATAGAGGTACAAGTATATGGTACAAGTTAATTTATTTAACAAATAATTATCAAGTTCATTTTATTGTACAGAAGAGACAATGAACACTGGGCAATGAAAGCGATCTATTCTCTAGCCTCATGGAGATTACAGCTAATCAGGACATAAAGATGTAATGTAAAGTACCCTTTAAAAATATTGGAGATGGTGTGTGTGAGAGAGAGGGAGAGAGCAAGAAAAATGACTTGTGGGAGAGAACGAGGAGATGGGATCTTCAAGGAGGTTGGTGCAAACTCAGGTGATTGTTTCCATTCTTTCTCCTCTTTTTCATAGATTACAAAAAAAGTTGAACATGTTTGCAGATTAAGAGGAGAAACCAGTGGAAAGAATCCAAGGGTGATAGAGACTGTGGGCTGGAGACAAAGGGTATTTCCATTTTTAGAGATTCTACATGTGCCAGGCACTGTGCCTTATATTATTTGGCTTTAGAAAAGTTCTAGAACAGCCTCTATGGTCTGATAAGTACATAAACTAAATAGCATATTTATCTGAAAGATACTGGTCTTCTAATAATTCCTATGAAGATTGAAGAGAAGTGTAGCTCTGGGGGTTAGGATGTTCTCAGCCTGGTACCAATCTCCTGTGAAACTGGGGAAACTGAAATAACTCAAGGGAAATGATAGGTTTTAAGAAACTTTCTTATTGCTTGCTCGAATCTGTTAGCTCGGCCTTGCCCCGTCTGTCTCCTCCGACCGCTGCTCTTGCTCCGCCCTCACAGCTTCTGTCTGCTTCCCACCTGCCTCTTCCAGGAGAAACTCCTTTGGTGGGTCCTTGGTGACTGGCGGATGCCAGACCAATTACATACGAGGGATGGAGGGGAGGAGAGAACGGCCATTGGCTCTCCAGCCCTTGCCCAGGAGGCTGTAGGACGCTGCAGCGGTAAACTACTATGTAACTTACTATGTAAATGGACTAAGCCAGGCAGGAGACTCTGAAGTTCTGCAATTTACCTGCAAGAAGATATTCTATTTTTTAGAAATATATAGATGAATATATTAATTAACTGAATTAGTTTTAAATGTATTTTCTAAATGTAAAACAACAAAGTCCACTTAGAATGTTTGTTTAAATAAATACAAAATATTTCTTGAAACAGAAAAAGTAATTCATTACTATCACTGTGGTAGTGTTGATATAAAATGTAGATGCCAGGGCCTCAAGGATCAAATTTGCCTAAGAACAATAAAAAACTCTGAAAGACAGGCAGTTAAATATAGATACTGGCACATCTTTGTACTTCTCACTGAATAACATCTCTCACACTTACCATTAATAGAATACTCATAAATGGCAAAATTATGGGCTGAGCTTGTCACTTTGTCATTTGCTTATATTTGCATTATGTGGATACCCATTTTATCTTATTTTCATATTGTTTCTTTTATCTCTTATTTTCTTAAAAAAATATTTTCTTAAATATTTTTTAAAGTTCAAAAATTTAGTAATTACCTTAAAATGAGCTGCTTTGTTAAATTCCCAACAATCTTATGAAATTGCTTCATTTGATAAAATTGATAGAAAACCTTTATAAACAATAAAGTATTATATTAATGTATATAATTATTATTTATTAATACTATTCTAATAAGCCTAAATACCTGTCACTTGGAGATTGTGAGGCTATCTTTAGCACGAGGTTGAAAATCCCCTCCTAATTTAAAATGTACAATCAGAAGAATATCAACAGTCAGTGAGATTGTTTAAAACAGGAACTGCAGCTCAAATATTCTATGGCCCTGGTATTTCTTCTTTATCAAGCTTATTGGGGTTGTGTTGTTTTACTCTATCTGCCTATTTGAAATAGTTAAGGAACAAAATTATATTTGATCAAATGAAGAGAAAATACTTTTATACAACTTAGTGAATTTGGAAAGTTTGGTGACTCATATAACTATTTAAGAGATTAAATGTATTTATCATTCTGAATATAGGCACATAGTGATAATGCCTGAGACCCTGGCAAATCTAATTAACCTCTGAGCATTTTATGTTGAATAAGGGAGTTATTATTTGTGACAATCGTGTAATCATTCTAAGGAAAAGGCACTTGCCAACTCTTTTAATTATTTATCCTATGAAGCAGCCTCTTGAGGATAAAGACTAACATGCCCATTTCATCAGTATATTGGGAAAAATAAAGGTAAGATAATCGATCTGGTAAAAAGTCCATGACAGTGATAAGACTTTAGAAACCAGAATGTTCCCCCTGCCAAATCTTTAGAGTACTCATTCATAATCCAGACTCAGAAATAAACCAGCATCATACTAACTCTTGTGCTCTAGTGAACTTTAATACCTGTGGATTTTCACTTAATAACTATTGTTGCAAATGTATATGGTCTTATGTAGTGACCTTAAATATGGAAATAATTAGTGAACTTATTAACTAGGGTCCTGCTTAATGTATCTCTTGTAAAAAATAATTATTTGGTAACATGAAAAGTTCTCCTTTAAGATGAGTAGCTATGTGAAAATGTAAAGTGAACAGTGAACTTGGAATTCAAAGAAAAGCAATGACCAAAAAGTGTACATATTCAAATCTTTAAGCATATCTTTCAATAGTAGATATTTATGACTGTACTGAAAGATGATTTCTTTTGCTCAAAGGTATAAAAGTGAAAGGAGGAATTTCATTAACGTATTAGATAATTATTGCTTATAATCCTTATTTGCCACTACATAATCATATTATGAAAAACTTTATTCAGTAGGAATGGATAATTATCAATAATTGATAATTATCTGAGGTAAGAGGTATGTCTTTCATATGAGTCTATGCTTTAATTAAGATATTAGTCAATTGTCCACAAGGTATTTCTACAGTTAACTTGTAAAATGAGAATAGCCTCATTCAAAAGTACTAATTAAATACAGAATGTGATTCAATAAAAGTCACTGATAGTTAATTAAGGGAAGATTTATTAGACTTGAATGAAAATATATAATAACATATAATCCTAATGAGAGAATTTGCTATTTGCTTTCTCTCCTGCTTCTAGATTTTTACCAAGCAAGTATTTAACCTTGAGAAGAATCGAAGAAGCTTTCCTGAACACATACCATTTCCCAAATAGTGAGCTAGCTAGGCAGCTTAGCATTTCTAAAGACATTTTGAAAATGAAAATACTTGCTAGCATTTCCTTGCAGGCTTAATAAGGGCAAGAATGTTGGTTAACTGTTATAGAATGGGAACCCTAATCCAAGAAACAAGACCTACCTTAAAAAGTCTAAAAGCTTACCTGTATTTATCAAGGGATTTCCAATGTTTATTTTTCTTCCTCCTTTTCTACCTTCTTTGAGGTTGTTATTGAAGTTAAAGTGTTTTCTTATTCCTCTTTCTTTAGAACTTATATACTCTAAACATTTTTTATGGTTGCTATTAGGCATTTTAAAGTGTGTATCTTTTTAATACATAATGCCACTCAGTATCTTTACAATTAGGGCCTTAGAATATTTACAAAAGCCAGATCAATTCACAAGAAAAGAAAATTACAGATCAATACTTACAATAAATATAGACATAAAAATTAATTAGGAAATTAAATCCAATAATACTTATATAGAGATAATATATATTAAGTCGGGTTTATCCTAGGAAAGCAATGTTGGTTTAGTATTTAAAAAACGTATCATTGCAAATCACCACATGTGACACTTTCAAAAGATGAAGAAAAAAAACATTTGGCTAAATCCAACATTCATAATGATAAAACGCCTTCAACAAAAATAGATGAAAAGGAGACTCTAGCAGTGGGCATCTCTGAACACCTATGGCTGGTGAAATACGTAATATGGTAAAAGAATCTTTTCTCCTTAATTTGCAAACAAGGAAAGGGTATCTGTTTATTCAGTGTTATGCTGAAGAGCCTTGATAAGCAGTAAGACAAAAGTAAGAAATATAAAAATTAGGAAAAAAGTAAACTTATATTTATAGATGATATGATTGTTAGTTTAGAAAATCCTAATGAATCTTTTTAAAAAATCTAGCATAAGTAATGAATAAATTTAGCAAGGTTACAGGATATAAGATCAATACAAAAATATCAATTCATGCTCTAGCATTGAACATTCAGAAAATGAAATTTATAAAAGTAATACCATTTAAAAAGGACATCAAGACTTAAAAAATACCAACAGTTAAATATAATGTAATTTATATTCACTTTCTACACATAAAATTACAAAATATATTTAATTGTTGTCCTGTATCATGCTTGTTGATCGGAAGAAGGCACGTTATTGTTAATTTATCTATTCTTTGCAAATTGATATATAGATTCAATATATGCCTTATCATATTTCTCTCAGGCTTTTGGAGGTTTTCTTAAGGAATTTACAAGATGATTTACAATTTACTTGCAACTGCAAGAGGCCTAGTATATATAAAACTATTTCGAAAATAAAAATAGAAGTATTTAAGGTAATTTCAAGAATTGCTATAATGCTATTGTAATGAAGACAGTGTAGTATACCTGTAAACATAAACACAGGTGAAGTGTATAAAACTGAGAGTTTACTAACAGCCTCGCACTTTTATGGATAACTGAGTTTTAAGGAAGCCACTAACATAATTCAATGGAAAAGAGGATAGTCCTTCCAACAAATGATGCTAGGACAATAATATCCATGTGGGGAAAATGAAATTGACCCTTATATCAGACTCTACAGAAAAACTAATTTAAAGTGGATTGTGCACCTAAATGTAGGAGCTGCTAATTTTAAACTTCTAGGAGAATATATAGGAGAAAATATTCACAATCTAGGAATAGTCAGCAATTTACTAGACAGGACACAAAAAGTAGTAGCAATGAAAGAATAACTGATAAAAGTATAATACATGAAAGTTAAAACTGTTCTTCACTAGACCTGTAACAAAATGAAAAATACAAACCACAGACTGGGAAAATATATTCATAATACATAAATCTAACAGAAGCCTTGTATGCAGGCATTGATCCATTTTCCCTAAAAAATTCCTTGCAGTTAATACTGTCTCAATGTCCATTTCTCAGAGGACCCAAACCAACACATTATTCTTCTTACATTTTTTTTCTTATATATTATTCAGAGAAAAATCCAGCAATTTCTGTGATAAATCTGAGGTGCTGTCCTAACTTTATAACAAACTATTTTATCTCCTGAATTATGTGCTACTTTCCACATAATTTTAGTGTTTTCCCCTAACAGTTTCCCAACTACCTGTTTGACTTTCTTAATTGGCATGCCTTCAGGCTAATGTAGCTTAAATACATGTACAAATTTGTAAAAATTCATGTATTTAAAGATATATCTTCATAAATGTTTATGAAGCATTATTTGTAAGAGAGTAGAACTGGAAGCTATTGTCCATCAATAAAAGGTTTGTGAAATAAATTCCAGTATGCCTGTATGTTGGAAAACAACATAGCTTAAAAAAAAAAAAAGAGAGAGACTTTGTGTATATACCACAATAGAAACATAACCTTGATATAGTCTTAAGTTGAAAAAACAAAGTTACAGTATCATATCTATTATACAGTATTATTTGATAAACATTATTTTATCTCTAGATGCATATAAAAATCTGTAGGGATATATGGAAAAGTTTCAGACATTAAAGGAATGGTTTTAGGCATAACTTTTAGTATTAATACATTTATATATTCAAATTTTATAAACAAGTATGATTTTATTTTATAATCAATTTTGTTTAAATCCGCACATAGAAAAAAAGGCTGCTCATTCCCCCCTCAAACTAATTTAAAGGTACATATATTAAATGTTTTGCCATAAATCAGAGTTTTAACTTTCTAATCTTTTTCTAAGTCTGTGAAAAAGAAAATATTATTTTACACTGTGTCAATCAAGGGAATCATGATTAATAACAGATACAATGCAAATTTTATTTTAAAACAAGCATTTTAATATTCTTTTTATAATTCTAATGCTCTCAAGAATTGTAACTTTTTTAATTATTTAAATGAAATAAAATATGACCTTCAAGCTGATGGCAGGTGCTTGAATGTATGGAATAAAAATAATGCCCAAACCAGCTATATTATATTCAGTAAAAGGGGGTAAAAAGACTAAGAAAATAAAAACATAATTTTCACTGATTGTCAGGTTATACATAACTTGCTAAAAATATATGAATAGATGGATTCGTTCATTTTAGAGAACTTTATATGAAATGCCTTGAAATGGATTATAAAATTTCCCATTGGGACACATCTATTAACAAGGCATTTCAGGAGTGATTTCATGTCTATGTGATGAGTCAAGCACCTTCTGATTGGATATTTGAAACGTTTAATATGGATCCCTAGGGTAATTTAATTCTTACTAATTTTTCTATATCCATTCCACTTCATAAATAGCTACTTTAGCTCAGTCATCAAAGAGAGGCCAGTATGAATAGTTACAGATAAGAAATGTTACTGTATTTGGGGTGCAGTAAAAAAAAAAAAACTGTTGTATTTTGAGGTGAGGAATAGAGAAACAGTTGCTGAGAAGTATCTTTTTATTTGATGCTCTTTTGCTAGGTTATCTATTTCCATGACAATCATTGTAACCTTTGATATCCCTATTATTATAACAGTTACAATGAAGCATCTTTTCAATAAGACAGTGACATGGGCATACATTTGCTTTAATATAATTTATGATTTAATTAAAAATTATACTATCATTGACACTAATCTGCATGGAGAAACTGTAAAAGTCTTGGGAGTTTTTCTTCTAATATGTTTTATAAGCATAAAGAAGTTTAAATAAATAACAGAACTGTAACTCTTTTGCTTTACAACTTGATACAGTACATATTGCTGTTCCCCAAAGAACTTCCTTCCTAATTATGTTTTGTTCGAGATAATATTAAAGTTCATTGACATTCCTAATACACAATAAAATGTGTGTGAAAATTGCCTGGCAGCAATGTTGGCTGGTGGGAGGATGCTAGCTTGTATTAAAAAGTAACTGTTAAGGATTTATCTATAGAAAAAAGACAGTTAATTATTTTCATACTTACCTCTCTTCCCCTTTTGGAGAGGTTAAACTATTGGATTCATTTTTTATAAATTGAATTCTTCATTGGAAAGTATGTCATCCATCTGTATGACAACAAAAATCACAATAAGAAAGGTTAACTATGTGTATCTATATCTATCTAACTAGCTAGCTAGCTACCCTCCCAAAGTAAAATTTTTTTAATATGTGTTTCAAATATACAGTAATTATTTTTCTGGCTGTAAAAAAAGGTAGGTTTGAAACTGAAAATCTGTGAGAGGATGCAGGCATTGCCTGTATGGTAACATAAATCAATCCTGCACTTCATACTTACTACTTTCTTGTTAAAAAGAGATTCTAGAGGGCACTGGGTTCCATGCAACTTAATTATAAGTGTCAGTTGAAAGACCAATACAGACACTGTCAGTTATTAGGTTTCTTATCAAGCCAGTAATGTGGTACCACTGTTGTACTAATAATGAAGTTTTAATTAGCTCTCAAAAATACTGAGAACTTATTTAAGGCCTCCAAATTGAATAGTGCATGCTTAGCTGGAAGGCATGAATGCTTTCCAAACATATCAAAATAGCTGTCAAATACATTGTATGCACATTAGGAGTATTAGCCAGGAGGCTGACCGTCTATCTTAGAAGAACTCTGTATATGAAATGTTCAGGGAAGTTTTTCATATACTTAAACCATGGTCTTCAGAATATTATCTTTATTATTTTAGCAAATACAATAGGTAACTCATTTAGCATATCTGTATGTGAAGAATGTTGTCGAGGAAAAACACATTCTAACCAAAATTTGAGTTAACTTTATTTCAAAGGGGGACATTCTTTATTCACGGCTATTCCAACATAACACTTCTGTTTTACTTATAAATGCTTATTGTTTGTTTCCAATGTCTGACTCATGGGAAGTTCTGCCAGACCCTTCATACCTAATCTTGGGGTATCACACAGAGACAAACATTTAAGTAGTCATTGATTTAAACTTCCACCACTGGAGAATTCTTGATGTTTTTTCAATGCAGACGGTGGATTTTGACCATGACTTTCTTGTGTGGCTGTCTATTCATGCTGTGTATGATGTGTGTATAGTTAATATCAAACTAATATGGAAAATAACCCTTTCCACTCCTACCCACTCCTTCCAATGTGGGCAATACACATTTTACATGGGACAGATTTGTCACAGAGAAAGAAGAAACTAAAATGAGTTACTTCTGGGAAAATAACAACTGTGTTATTTGTATTGCCAAGGTTTATTTCTTCTTATCCAACCTGGTCCAGCTCTTACTTTAGTTGTTTCAAAAGATGTGCTGTTTCACTGTTGCTGTTGTGGATGTTTGTTGAATGACTGTATTAATTAGTTGCCAGCTGTGTGTCGGGGGCTCTGTGAGGCTAGGAGGTTAAATGTGTGGCCTGAAAGTGATATAGTTTAGAGGCCGCACAGTACCCCTCTGTGGGTTGGCGGAGGGGTCACAGAGCATTCGAATTATGAATGAGAGGGGGTCAAGGAAATAGGGAACAGAGTGTGCGTGAAGAATTATAAGCTCAGGGAATAGCACATTCAGTGTGTGTGGGGAGCTACAGGGCATTTCTATTTCCACATCACAATGTACAAGGGGGTGGGGGCAAAGGTGAAAGGTGCCGTGATTACACATGGAGGGGACAGTGATGATTACTCTGAGGGCCTAGCTCATGTCTGCTCATACATGTTTTTCTTGAAATTTTGGGACAGCCCCGTTGACTTCTCTTCCACCCAAGGTTGCTAAATGGTCACAGAAGTAGCAGTGGGAAGGATAGTGTAGTTCCCTTTGACATTGATATTAAAATATTACTTGCAAATATATTACTTTTTCTAGGAAATTTGGCTTGTTCTACAGTTAATAGATCAGGATTTGGAGGGAGCACCAAATTAAGTCAGGAATGAAAAAAAATAGCACGCGTTTCAGGAGAACTAAACCAAGAAGTTGATTGATTGATGAAGGGTTGGTTCAATGTAGCAAAAGGGGGGCACCTTTTAAATTTGGGGCAGAAGTGGACAGAGGGAGATGAAGATGTCGAGTTTGAAATTGAAATCTGAGACCAGGTATTAGGAACTTGAATAGTAAAGATACCGAAGGTACCTTGTTTGTGGAAAAAGTCCCTTTAAGTGAATTCACTTTATGGTGAGGAAAACCGGGCAAAATTAAATGAAAAAGAGGAATGATTAGCACTTTGTCTAGAAAAATAAAACAAAGAAAAGTTTATTTGTAACAGAATTTTGTTTATAACTGCAACTATACTACAATTTTCAAATTACTTTCCAAAGTTTTACAAGAATCTTCCAATAAAATTGTTGAATAATACGATGTCTTATTCTGCTTTTGCAGCATTATCACAATGAAATACATTTTTACAAACAATTATTTAAGGTCATTATCACTTGTTCCAACTGACTCTTGATTATTTGATATTCAAAATTTTTATTTTGAAATCCCTTTGTGATCATTCTTGTTAATTTCTCTTCATCAGACTTGGTCTAACCATTTTTTGTGTGCGTATGTATATGAGTTGACCTGTTACTATATCAGTGTCATGAGCTTTAGGGAGGCCACCATCTATGGTAAAATTCACCATTTCATTTTATAGTAGACTTACATTTTATTGGTGTTGTAACTTCTATAATATTGATGCTAAAGACAGAAATAGACTTGAGAAGAAAAGCAGGGAAGAATAGATAGAGACTGCGTTTACAAGCGGCAATTTGTGATACATATATACATTCATAAACAGTTGAATTTTTATTCTCTACACAAACTTTTAACTGAAGGGATTCAGATAAATAACTCTCTTATCAAGAGGACAGTTAATATTGATGTTTACCAGGCTTTATCTTAGAACGGACCAAGACAGCCTTAATGTTCCCGTCAGTAAATGTCACACAGCATTCTTCCTGACTTGAGGTCCCATGTCCTTTTTCTTAGAGGGTTTTCTTTAGAAAACTTGTCATTATAAATCCTTTCTCTGCCCCTTTAAGAAGTAAGTCTTGTAAAACTGGCAAGAGACCAGTTTTACGACCTAGGACTGTTTTCCTCAAGGGCCTGGGAGTTGTGTCTTTGAACTGTAAGCATCAAGGTGGTTGTGCGCCCGTTGCCCCAGTTTCAGCTGGGAGAACAGGACCTAGCCTTGACGGGCTCCTTACTTCCGATTGTAAAAGTACCTACAGTCATGAAGACAGGAGAAAATTTACTTTCCTCTAGGTAAAATCACTTAGCAAACACGATTTGCCTAAGATCCACCCCCAGGCCACCCTGGCTTTTAAAATATTCTCCAGCACTTTTGAGGGTGGAGAGTAGAGTTCATACCGAGTTCCGGCCTCTCTCTGCACCAAGGCAGTAGCTCTCTTTGCCTGCTTGTCTTTGACCAGTGCAGTTTTTGCTTTGACAGAGCCCATAAGAACCTAATCAGAACAGCTGGGACTCAGAGCTGTAGGTCTGTCAATCCTGCGTGTAGAGATTTTGTGAGATCTGAGCCCCTCTAGCCTGTGTCACCTCAGTCTTCCTTCCCATGCGACAGAGCAGCACAGACTGATGGGCATTTTCCAGTTGTTAGTTTAAATATTGCTGATAAACCCTTCAGGGCATGTTCTCTGCCCTTCTGTCCATTAGTTTAGATTTCATAAATTGCTTTGTATTATTTTATTCCTTCTGTTTCCTCTTGAAACAACTGCCTAGTAAAGAAAGCATATTTTTCACATTATTCTGTTTATAAGTTCAATTTCAAAAAGTATGCAGTTGAGATCATATGAAACAAAGGAAATAAAACTACACAATAAATAAATTTCTTTACCTATGAGGATATTTGTCTTGAGTAAAACTTCAGAAGATTTCTATAAAAATTATAATTTCATTTTGCTTCACAATGTTGCTCTGAGCCTTTGATACTATTTATCTATTCCAAACCAGTACTGAACTTTTCAGTTTGTGCCAGGAACCATTCAAGGAATACAGGACGTAAAACACGTATTCTCAAGTCGCAGAATCCACCCTCTGGATTATTCTTGGTAATGTTGAACCAGTATACATGACGCCCTACTGATCCAAAGGGCCTGAACGTTTCAGGGAAGACTGCAGAAGAAATAGGACATTTTTTGTCTCTAGTATATCCATGTATATGCATTGCTCTAGCTTACACAAAAAATTAGTAAACAGTACAAAATAAATTATTTTACTTTCTTATTTTGCCATTCTGCCCATTGGCAGGTATATTTGTAACTTTTCACTTTTAACCACCGCTGATTGGCTGTCACTGATGACATCAAAACCTAAGAGATGAAATTAACATGCTCCCAGTGACAAAAGAGGTCAGAATCTTATATATTTTGTCTAAGAAAGGACTTGGCTATCAATCAAAAGATAATAAAAACACTGCATTCAAAAACAGGAACATGAAAGTTAAAAAAGAGAAGGCAATTTCATTCAGCTATTAAAAATATAGGGAGGGAATTTTAAAACTTTACAGCTTTCAGTGCCATTTGGATTATTTAGTTTGCACAAAGCAAAATTATTTGAAAACTGTTTGCCTTTTATGATGTCACCTTCCATGATAGTTTTTCTATTCTTGGAGATTCTCAGTTCCTGGATAATATAAGAACTGAAAATTCTATGAATTGTTTTTATTAAAAACAATCTTCTTTATCCATCTTCTTATACATTTCATTAATTATTCCTCTTCAGCATTTTGTTTTAAGATGCACCTCTATAATTTATAGCTCTTATTTGTACATTTGAAGAAATTCATAACAAAATATTTAATCAAATACATAGAAATAGATTCAGACCTTGTACTCTTGCATTTTTATAAAACTATTGCAAGATATGATTTATTTATTTTAATTTTGGAATTTGTGGTGCTTGTTTATGTACCAGTTGCCCTTAATTATCACAGCTGTACACTTTGATGCCTGTTAATACAAAGTCTACCTACTTAATCTGAGTTTTAGGTATCCTCCATTTATTCTTCCAGTTTCACCATTGACCATTTTCACCCAAATATCTAGTCAGGAGCTGGCTTCTATGGATTACATTAATTGACATACTTTCTTTTGGAATTCAGCCAGCAGAGAATCCTGGGATGAGAGGGAAGAGACCAAAAAAGTGGTGATGTATTATCTTTTCTCTACAATGACAAATTCATTTTGCTAGTAGTTTAGGAAATCCCAAGACTATTTTCCCCCCCCCCCCCCACCCTCTGAGTATTATTGCTGGTTTTGTTAATAAGGTTATGCCAGCCCTGAGACTATGTTAGGAATAGATGACCTCAGTAGGAGTCAGGAAGCATGCATCGGACCCTGCCATTTCTCTTTGTAAAACTCTTTCCACAGTCTAACTTTACCATCTGGATGGAACCCAGATTCTCTTTTCATTGTCACGAGGCCCTTGCTGAGTTGGCTGGTGCCTGTTCTCTGACCTCATTTTTTCTGCTGTCTCTCCTTATCCCCGGACCCTAAGCAAATCAGCCTTCTGATGCTTCACTTCAGGAGAAGATGAGCTTTCTTCTGCCTCATGACCTTGTGCTAGGCTGTTCTCCATAACCCTCCCTCCACCCCATCAACTCCCATTCAAATATCGTCAGAGTGTCCTTCGTCTCTCTAACACCTTGTTCTGTTTCACTTTGCATTATAGCATTTGCCTTGTGTGAACTTTATTTGTTCAATAGATACCTATCTTTTTCAATTTAATGTTAGCTATGTAAGGGAAAGGACTCTGACTTGTTTACAATCGTGTTTTCAATCCAAAAACCATGGTAAGCTTGTAGTAACTGCTCAGTAAATATTTGTCAAATGAAATACAATGGCAAGAAAATGCCTTAATAGATTTGATAAGCCCGTGTCTGTGCTACCGTTCCAGTGTCCTGTGGCAGCCGTCGCTTATCAGTCACTGCGTGCTTCAGTCCATCTAGTTCAGCACACTTCTCACAAATAAATTCTAGTCACTACTACCAATAGATCTGTGTGGGTGGAGAAGATAAGCTCTATAGCTCTATTTCCATCCTTGTCTAGCATATTTAAAGCTATTCTCTATTTTTGAAAATAAGAACTAAGTGCATCAATTTTTTAAGAAAATATTGCTAACTGTTGTATCATGCCCGTGAACATGTTTTTCAAGTTATTTCAAATGTTTAATAAACAGTAGAGAGAATGTTGAATCAATTTTTCTTTTTTTAATGAATTACCTTGCACTTTCTACTAAGTATGCACTCACTTTATTGCATTTTTCAGATATTGCACTTTTTACAAATTGAAGGTTTGTGGCAACTCTGTGTTGAGCAGGTCTGTCGATACCATTTTTCTGACACCATTTGCTCACTTTGTGTCTCTGTGTCACATTTTTGATAATACTTGCAATATTCCAAACTTTTCATTCTTCTTCTTCTTATCATGATCTGTGATCAGTGATGTTCAATGTTGCTGTTGGAATTGTTTTGGGATGCCACAAATCATACCCATATAAGACAGAAAACTTAATCCGTAAATGTTAGGGGTGTTCTGACTGTTCCACTGACTGGCTGTTCCCTTGTCTCTTCCCTTCTCCTTGGGGGTCTCTGTTCTCTGAGACACACCAATATTGAAATTAGGCCAATTAATCTCCTACAGTGGCTTCTAAGTGTTCAAGTGAAAGGAAGAGCCCACATTTCTCATTTTAAATAAAAAAGTAGAAGTGATTAAGATCAATGAGGGAGGCCTCCTGACAGCTGAGATAGCCTGAAAGCTAGGAGTCTTGCACCAGTTAGCCATGCTGTGATTGGAAAAGAAAAGACTGAAGGAAATTAAAAGTGCTCCTCCAGTAAACACACAAATGATAAGAAAGTGGAACAGCTTTATTGCTGAGATGGAGAAAGTTTTAGTGGTCTGGGTAGAACATCACACCAGTCACAGTATTTCCTAAATCTTCAATGCCGTGAAGGCTGAGTGATGTGAGGAAGCTGCAGAAGAAACATTTGAAACTAGCAGAGGTTAGTTCATGAGGATTAAGGACAGAAATAGCCATAACAGAAAAGTGCAGGTGAAGCAGCGAGTGCTGATGGAGAAGCTGCAGCGAATTACCCACAGGGGCCGGTCACATCATTCCTGAGGTGGACTATACTAAACAGCAGATTTTCAGTGTACACAAAACAGCCTTCTATTGGAAGAAGACGCCATCTCGGACTCCCATAGATAGAGAGGAGAAGGCAATGCCTGGCTCGAAAGCTTCAAAGGACAGGCTGACTCTCTGGTTAGGTGTCAACACAGCTGGTGATTTTAAGTTGAAACCAGTAGTCATGTGCCATTCTGAAAATCCAAAGGCCCATATGAATTATGCTAAACCTACTCTTCCTATGCTCTGAAAATGGAGCAGCAAAGCCTAGGTGACAGGATGACAGTACATCTGTTTACAACATGGTTTAAGCCCACTATGGAGACCCACTGCTCAGAAAACAAAAAGAGATTCCTTTCAAAATGTGATCTGCTCATTGACAACACACCTGGTCCCCCAAGAGCTCACGGAGATGAACAAGATTAATGTTGTTTTCATGCGGCTAACACAACATATTCTGCAGCTGTGGATCAAAGAGCAATTTTGACTTGCAAGTCTTATCATTTAAGAAATACATTTTGTAAGGCTTTAAGTACTTTCTCTGATAGTGCTTTCTCTGGTGAATATGGGCAAAGAAAATTTTAAATTTTAAATTTTCTGGAAAGGATTTACCATTGTAGATGTCATTAAGAACATTCCTGCTTCATGGGAAGTGGTTAAAATATCAGCATTTTCAGGAATTTAGAGGTGGATTCCAACTCCCATGGGTGACAGTGGGGGACTTCAGTGGAGAAAGTCACTACAGATGTGGTGGAAATAGGAAGAGAACTAGAATTAGAAGCAGAGCCTGAAGACTTGACTGATTTGCGGCATCTCATGAAAGTATTTTAACAGGTGAGGTGTTGCAGCGTATGGATGAGATGAGAAAGAAAGTAGTTTCTTGAGGTGGAATCTACTGTGAAGATGCTGTGAAGGTTTTTGAAATGACAACAACGGATTGAGAATATGATATTAACTTAGTTGATAAACCAGTGGCAGGATTTGAGAGGATTGACCCCAATTTTGAAAGATGTCCTACTGTGGATAAAGGCTATCAAACAGCATCACATGCTTACAGAGACATTGTTAGTGAAAAGAAAAAGCCAACTGATGCAGCAGACTTCATTGTTGTCTTATTTTTAGTTGCCACAGCCCCGCCCCAGCCTTTAGCAGCCACCACCCTGAACATGTCATCAGCCATCCACATCGAGATAGGACCTTCCACCAGCAAAAAGGTTACAACTCACTGAAAGCTCAGATAATGGTTAACAATTTGTAGCAATAAAGCATTTTTAAATTAAGGTATATACCTTGTTTTCTTAAATGTAATACTATTGCTCACTTAACAGACTACAGTGTAGCGTAATTATAACTTCTACATGCACTGGAAACCAAAAATCTCCATTTGACTCACTTTATTGCACTGCCCCCTTTATTGCGGTGGTCTGGAACCAAACCCTCAATATCTCCGAGGTATGCCAGTAGTGATAATAAAAATATATAATATTTATTGAGCATTTACTGTGCTGTAGACATTCTTACGAATTTTTTACAAGAATTAGTTCATTTCATTTTCATAAACACTCTGTGAAATCAGTACTCCCATTTCTCCACAATGGGGACTGATGCACAGAGAACTGAAGTAACTTACCTGACAGAAGCATTTACTCAACGATGGAATGAGGATTGGAACACAGGGACCAGATACTGAGCTCTCTGTCACTATATTATGCTTTCCCTCATTATTATATATACCAACCAGGAAACTTAAGGAACGTATTTTCTAATATATTCCTAATAATTAAGTCTACCAGTGGACCAAAAAAAAAGAAAAACCTTTGTTTTCCTATCTATATATTAGTAGAAGGATAAAAATATTTTTGTCATGTTTTAGAACCCTCAATGCCCACAGAGGTTTAAGATTTGGTTTATTGTATTTTAATCTGATGCCTGAAAGGATTCCGGTGCTGAAATATTATCATCAGATTCACAAGACCTTAATAACTTCAGAAATGTCTTAGGAGATACGTTTTCAGAATTCTGGCTTTGTGTTTGCATAATAAGCCAATGGCATTTAAATGATATTCTTTAAATCTGTTGGAGCTATAAAGTGAGCAAAATTAATTTTTAAGAGATGTTTATAAGAAATTATTTTTGTTCCTAGCCAAGTCATTATTAGAACTGACTAGATTCCAAGGAAGAGTTTAAAAAAATCCTTCCAGAACTTTTTTTAAGCCAAATTCTCTTTGAAATGACATCCAGTGGACCAACATCATATGAAACAATTGTAATTCTCCTCAAATGACATAAACCTTATGTTCCTCAACCTATAGAATATGTACTTACTATCAGGAAACCCAATGAAAAGCGATGTATGTTATTTTACTTCTCAATGCCTTAATTATAAAGGCAGAATTTAGAATTAGATGATGTCTAATTTTTCTTAGAGACTAAGATTTGAGATTTAAAGATGGTAATTTTTTTCCTCAAATAAAATGTTTTATTGAATCCAGACACCATAAAATATAGAAGCTGTGTTTCTAAAATTGTCTTAAGGTTCTGCCAGATTTTCATCAAGGTCTTTAATTATTCAGCATCTTCTATTTATTTATTTATTTTCGGCAAGATGGGGATCAAGACCCTGCATTGGGACGGAAGATCAAATGCGAGCATTGGTTACGTTTAATTTATCAGTAAATATTCTTAACAAACATTGATTTCCCCAATGTGATAGCCTGGTCATGACCCCAGACACATCCTTATTCATCCGATTTTCCACTTCTTATGCCAAAAGAAAGAAACCTGACAACAGTAGCAATTAAGGAATAGCAGCCTCTGCTTCTATTAAATAAGTACAGAGGCAAAGATAACTCAGGATGAGGTTAAAATAAAAATGATAGACTTTAAAAAAGGGAATTTCCAAAATAGGAAAAAACAGTGAAAGAAACTAAGACTGCTAAGTGGAGAAAAAATTGACACTGAAGAAAGTAAATTTATGTTGGAGAGAAATATTGTAGAAATTAAATGAGTGACATGAAGTTCCACTTTGTGAATTCAACAATAATGTAAAGACTAATGAAAGAGATTTAAAATTATGAAAAAAATAGATATAAACAACAGAAAATGGATATCCAGCAAATAGATATAAAGAACAGAAAATGGATTTATACCATGTGATTAAAATAGAGCAGAAATATGAATCAATACATATTTGGGTCTACTATATGTCTGTTTCCAGGCTGAGCTATGAAGACACAAGATGAGTAAGACAAGATTTCTTCTTTCGAAAGGCTTACAATCTAGAAAAGCTTTCCTGGGCACAAAACATATTCCAGAATGCTCTCACTGAAATCTTACTGTGTTTCAAGAACGTAACTGTAATAACCAACCCCATACCACCTTTGGTAATTAAAAAGTAAATAAACATAATTAAATAAAAACATCCAAGACAGATGAAAGGCATAATATAAATTCTCAATAATGTGTAAAAAATTGGTAGAAAACATTAACAAAATTCCCCACACTACTAAATGACAGATTATAATTAAGAAAGAGTTATAGAATTTTGAGGGGAAACATTTCCTATTCAATACTTCCACTAGCCAATTTATAGGTCCAACAGTGAAAATAAGAAGATATTCCATAGTTTTCAAAGACAAAGGGAGAATACAAGTCCTGGAAACCTTACTCAAGCTGACAGGAAGATACATTAAAAGTTTGCAGATGTGAATGAGCAAATCCTGCTTAAACTGACTTAAACTGAGCAATGAATTTTTCAGTGTTTAGATATATGTTAAATCTAGAGTTTTTGCAACCTTTGCAAACTGTGTGTAGTTAAATATAAAATGAAAACTTTCTAGAATAAGAAGTTTCAAATTGAAGAGATAATGATATAGAAATGAAACTTTAAATGTGTAATTCCAGATCACCTTATGTATGCCTCAAATGTAGGTATTTGCTATGCAAATTTGAGATGAAAATAAAAATTTCATCACACTGTCTAGGGTAGGAGTGCAGAGGGGAATTGACTTTACTATTCATAATATTTAGAGAAATATGGGTTCCACATATGTTTTTAGAAAGCAGTAGGATTAAATATCCTTAAAGCTTTCACTTAATACTAGTGATTATGAGCAAGGAAAATAGTATCCATAGTTGAAAAAACAGGAAACACAATGAGTAATACAAAAGCAGAGATATCCACTAAAACAGCATGGGTTTTGAATAATTTATGTGAAAATAATTTAATATTTTTCTTAGTGAAAAAGATTGTCATAGTGTGTTTAAAAATGAAATAATATGTAGTACACATCTACAGTGAAAGATCTATTAAAATGACAAAGCAATGTATTATGGTAAGACATTACAAAAAATTATAATTAGATGCATTTAACAGACAAATCAAAAAGAAGAAAGAGGATACCAATCATCAAATATAAGCTCCAGGAGCCAGGAATTTTTGTCCATGCTCATCACTATTGAATTCACACTGCTTAAAAGAGTGTCTGGCACAGAGTAGGCAATCAAAAAAAGTTTATCAAATTAATAATACTTTTAAAACAAAATCATAAAAGCAATAAGTAGAAGAAAGATAATTTTATTTCGCCAAATAAGTGTTTATAAGTTATATGTGTGAGTCACAAAGTTTATATGCTAATTGACATATAACATATATATATATAAAAAAATTAGGTAAAATGCATGGAAATTTTATAGAAATTGTGAATAGAAACCTTTAATGTACTAATAATATATAACAACTCAAGGAATAAAAAAGAAAATAAATATTATTTAAATATGGAAAATTAATCTGTTATCATATGACTGAAAAACCAGAGTATATCTTCATTTTAAGTGAACCATTAAATATTGAACCATTTTTTGTCACAAAGGAAAAAATTGATAAATTATAAATATGTACAGATTATATATTTCTACCTCAAGAATAAGAATATTATGAAAATAGAAATAAATTTTGAAAATGTATAGATCACCATCACTACTTCCTTCAAAAAACCCTTGGTATATAAAAATATGTCTCTAATCCATCACTGGGGGAATAAAATCTCAGAACTCAAACAATTGTTGAAAATTTATAAACCCTGAATGAATTAGGGCAAATAATCCTAAAATTCCTATGAAACTGTAAAAGACACTAAATAGCCAAAGCCATCCTGAGAAAGAATAAAGCTTTGGGGATTATGCTTCTGGACTACTACTACAAAGCTACAGTAATCGAAATAGTTTGGTTTGGGCACAAAAACAGACCCAAAGATCAATGGAACAGAATAGAGAGCCTTGGTATAAACCCACACATATATGGTCAATTAATATACAATAAAAGAGTCATGAATATACAATGGGGAAAAGACATACTCTTCAATAACTGGTGTCAGGAAAACTGGAAAGCTACCTGCAGGAGAATAAAACCAGATTACTGTCTGATGCCATATACAAAAGTAAAGTTGAGATGGATTAAGACCTAAATGTAAGACATGAAAACATAAAAGTCTTAGAAGAAAACATAGGCAAAAATTCTTGAATATAAACATGAGCAATTTTTTCCTGGACACAGCTCCTCAGGCAAGGGAAACAAAATCAGAAATGAACAAGTGGAACTACATCAAACTAAAAAACTTCTGTACAGTAAGCAAAGGACACCATCAGCAGAACAAAAAGGCATCCTATAGTATGGGAGAATATACTCATATATGATTTATCTGATAAAGGGTTAACATCCAAAATATATAAATAACTCATATGCCTCAACACCAAAAACAAATAAACCCAATAAAAAAATGGTTGGAGGACCTAAATAGATGCTTTCCCAAAGAAGAAATACAGATGGCCAACAGGCACATGAAAAGATGCTCCACATCGCTAATCACCAGGGAAATGCAAATCAAAATCACAATGAGACATCACCTCACACCATTCAGAATGGCCACCATCCAAAAGACAAAGTCTTGGTGAGGTTGTGGATAAAAGGGAACCCTCCCACACTGTTGGTGGGAATGTCAACTGGTTCAGCCATTGTAGAAAGCAGTATGGAGATTCCTTAAAAAACTAAAAATAGAAATACCATTTGATCCAGTAATTCCACTTCTAGGAAATTTACCCAAAGAAAACAAAATCCCTGATTTGAAAAGATATGCATCCCCCATGTTTATTGCCACATTATTTACAGTAGCCAAGATATAGAAACAACCTGTTTCCATCAGTAGATGAATGTATAAGGTGGTACATATATGCAACAGAATATTATTCAGCTATTAAAAAAAAGGAAACCCTGCCTTTTGCGACAACATGGATGGACATAGAGGGTATTATGATAAGTGAAATAAGACAGGCGTAGAAAGACAGATACTGTATGATTACTTATTTGTGGAATCTAAAAACAAAACTAAACAAAATGAACAAAATAGCACTAAGCTCATAGACACTGAGATGTGACTGGAGGTTACCATGCGGGAGAGGTTAGGGCGGGTGGATGGGAAGAGCAAGGTGGATAAGAAGGCACAAAAAAATCACAATCATAATATAAATTGGTCACAGGGATGATAGTACAGCATGGAGAATATAGCAAATGATTCTGTGACGTCTTTTTATGTTGACAGGTAGTGACAGCACTGGAGGAGGTGAGGATTTAATAATATGGGTAATTGTTGAACCACTGTTTTGTATACTTGAAACTAATGTAAGATTGTCTATCAATGATGCTTCAATTAAAAAAAACACAAAAACTGCCTTTGACTCAAGTACAGATGAGATAAATGTAAAAGATAGAAAAAGAAATTGAAAAGAAGATTATGATATTTGAAGCTCTGTATCTCAGGACTTTATCAATATGCCTGAAGTTTTATTTTGGGTGAATTCTTAGCACTGTTTTTGTTTAAAAAAATAAGTAGTCAGTCAACAATTTAAAAACATAGAAAGGTAAGATGAAATAATTTATAAGGGAAATGGAAAGACATTAGTGATCAAAAGGCAAAATAGTCAATAAAAATTAATACTGTAGAAACTTCAATTTTCTCACAAATTTGATAAAAACTGAATATCCTCATAAAATTGTAAAATACTGAAGATGAAATATTTAGTAATGCATTTGATTATTTTTACTGAGATGGTTTTCTGAAAAACAAATTAATACACATTGACACAATAAATAGAAAAATATGAATAGTCCAAAAACTAAAGAAAAATAATAAAAATATGTAAAAATTTTTGCCCCCCATAGTTCTGAGATGTGTCATTTGTGCTTGGTGAGATGATTTCTATATTTTTTAATCATTTAGTGTGTTTAACTTCTATAACTGTTAAGCTGTTTTACATAAACACTTAAAACATTCAGTATTTGTTTTAATGAAATTCATTTTACCTGTGAATATGTTAGTACAATTTCTTTTTTGAAACATTATTCGTTTTAAGGGAGGAATATAATATCATTTTCAATGTTAGTGTATCACATTTCCTATATAGGTGTTTCCAGTAATTGTACAGATGATTTTAAAAAATACATTTAAAAGATATCAGCAACATTTTTTATAATCACACTACCATTCTTTTTTATTTAGTTAGTAATTTTCAGGAAAAAAGCTTTTTCTCTGTATCAAAGTTATTATTAAATAATCAAGGGAAGGTATCCTGAAATAGTA
The DNA here is from genome assembly GCF_040802235.1 of Manis javanica. Classification (NCBI taxonomy): domain Eukaryota; kingdom Metazoa; phylum Chordata; class Mammalia; order Pholidota; family Manidae; genus Manis; species Manis javanica. The sequence continues at coordinate 8,183,315 of NC_133161.1, read as the reverse complement.
TTTTTTTGCATTGAAATATTAATCCTCAAAACTAGATTCATTTTTATTTAGGAATTCATAGCAATGAAGACAACTGGCAGGAATTCAGCAATGTCCATGTTCCTTCCTCTCTGCTTCCTTCCTTTCAAATGCATAACCACACGTTGCCGAGGTGCACGCATTTTTGCTTATGAAACCCTATCCTGTTGGGTTGTAAAAATTTCACTGAAAGGGTTGAAAACATCAGGACAGAATGGTTACAAAATAAAGTCTCTAGCCAAAAGATTATAACACATTTTAGTGTTAAAAAAAATTCATTCCCCAGTTCTTTCAATATCATTGTATAGATTACTTAGAATATTTTCAGGCTGTTTTTAACATTAATTAAAAAGAATATGTTAACCTCTTTAAGTTGTCCTGCCTCTGCTAATATGTAAAATAACTCATCTATATTTGAAGCATCATTCACTATTTTAAATAGATTTTTTAAAATAAGAAGCTAAAGTTCATGACGTATCTTCATAAACACTGATGCTCAATGAAATTCAATAGTGTAAATAGGGCATTTTCAATTGAAACATCCATCTGGTTTATAATTATTATTATACCAGTAACAGACTCATTGTAATATTTATGTCAGTGGTCCAGTCACTGTTATGTTCAATAAAAATTTGCACAACATTAGGTAATCAGTGCTCTATGGAAACTGGAATCGTATCAGTGTTTCAAAAGAACAGGAGAGGAACGTCTCCAGACAGGACTCTCCCAGCTTGCTTCCTAGGACCTAAAAATAGGACCAATAGAAACTCTGCAGGAATGAATAGTTCTTTTCCTATACCTGTCAGTGTCCTAATTTAGGACAGTCTCCAGCTGGTAGGATACTGGTTTATTGCACTTACAGGATCCAGAAACAGTATACTGTATGGCCTACATTGTTGTCGTGGTTGTAAAAATTAATCCCATAATCAAAAAAAGAAAGAGTTGAGTCCATATGTTGTGTGGACTGTACAATTTATTGAACGGTGTGCCTTATTGTTTTCACGAACAGGATTCAATTATATGTTAATGTATTGGTATGGATCTGAATACCTATAAATGTTTGCACATGAATGAGTAAAATAGGGCTCAGTGTATGTTGCTTTAAAAAGCCCATCCACCTTCCTAGATCATAGACATTTCTAAACATTGTATTCTTCTAGAGACAAAGACCCTCATACAACCTGAAATTGAATTTTTAAAAAATCACAGTTTATTTTTTATTGAAGAATGGGAAAGTGTATTTCGCTCTTTGTACTATGCCAATTCCTTATTTAAAGGAAGCTGAATAATGTGTGTGCAACCCTGTTTGTTTGTCCTTATCTGATCCCCTTTCAGTATCCTTCATATCTAGCCTTTTTCTGTGAACTGCTAGGTAGATCTTAAGCCTTTTTTTTTGCACCTGAACTTCAGTGTAAGAGTGGGACACAAATATTCAATCCCTAGCAAAGGCCACAGACACAGCAGAATGTATATAAACACATTCCTACCTTTTTTTATGTTATGAATTTTTTCCATTAATTAGATTAGGTTTCAGAAATAGGTGATAATTTGGGCATCACTTACTATATCTGTAGACTACAACATGACAACATAAGAGATGGTTGTGGTTCCAAAGAGGAAAATGTCATTTGATAGAAAAGTATTACCATGGATCTACAGAAATTATGTTAAAATGTAAGCATTTAAATCTTAAGAAATCCAATTTATTTGCTCTGATTATTTGAATCTGAAAAATGACACTAATTTTTAGCGATAAGTCTTAAAAATTAAAGACATTTTAAAATTCAGCTTTTAAAGCATAAGAATAAGTAGCATACGTGGGTCCAGGTTGGTAATGAAAGTCAGGAAATTAAGTTGGTGAGTTATGAAGAGGGATTCTATATTGTGGTGGAAGAAATAAGATCAGATTGTAAAGGGATTTTATAGATGTGACTAAGAGCTAGTCAAGAAATAAAGTAATAGATCACCTGAATGCTGTCATTTAATCCTTACATGGATGCAGCTGTAGAAATTGAATTTATTTAATAACTGATGTCATAAGCAATTCATTCATTTGTTAAGTAAACTTTTTATTGAGGTTTTAGTTAATTCCTGAAGTCTCTCAAGACATTGGAGATATAACAATTAGAGAAACAGTTGACCTGAATTCACCTCCAGATAGCAGATTTGCAAATTATTTATAGACTGTGCTGATAATGACTATGTGTGAATAGGAATGGTTGCTAGATTATTTCATGGTGAACTAAGCAGAAATAAATAGATGGCAAGACTTGAAGGCATATAAAAGAGTCGGTAGTATGGCACTTTTTTTTGTTGTTGTTGGTACTCATTCAACAAATACTTTTTTGATTACCTATTATGTGTCAGGCGTTGAGCATAGGACAGAACGGTGGTCAGGAGGATGTCACCAAGGCAGACAAGGATTTTTCCCTGGAATATTTTAGTAGTTATTATGAACAATAATCTGAGATCAGTAATGATAAATATAAATAAGTATTATATATATACTTATTTATATATAAATAAGTTTTGCCCCTCAGAGGCAGAGTGGCTCGGTGGCTTGGGAGCGCCGGGGGGAGTGCACTGCAGCAAGGCCACAGCAGGCTTCATTAAGCCATAAGTAGGAGTTTGGCTTCATTCCAAGAAAATCAAGAAATCCGTTGGAGAATTATAAACAGGGGGGTGACACCTGAGTGACAGTTTTAAAAGAGCATTCTGGCTGCTCTGTTAGAATGAGTCAGAAAGAGTCAGGTGTAGAGGCAGGGAAGCCCACCAAAAATCCATTCATTCAGACTGTGACTGTGGAGCATCTAGCACGTTCATGACGATATTTAAATTTTGGATTGCATTGTGATATGTGCAGTCGATTCATAAAGGTCAATCAGAACGACAACAATGGAAACGGTTTCAGAGATGACTCATTCTTTCTTCTCATAGGATACGTATATCGCTGAACCAACGGGGGAAAAGCTCCCTTGCATGCACAGTATTCATTGCTACTGAGGCTAAAATGGAAGGAGAGGGAAACTGACAAGGGGAAGTGTAGGAGTGAAAAGCGTTTCATATGGGGTGTGTGCTGCTGTGTCAAAGTACGTCGTCTTCTAGGGCATCTGTAAGCCTCGTGGCCCCGGTGGGAATCCAGTGGGACATCGCGATGCAGTCGGTGTTTACTGAGCACCAGCTGGGGGCCAGACACTAGTCTAGGCACAGAGAGTGAATGCTTCTTGAGGTTGCTGGGCCCCACACTTGACAGGTTCATGCTCAGGTGACGAATGCAGACATTGCACCTTAGAGATGGGAGAGTGCGAGGCCCACTGGAGCGTAGTGGAGTGTCACAGGTGACTTCCAGGAGAAAGGATGTGTAAGTGGAGAAAAATGAGGAGCAGGAATTGACAAGTCCAAGGCTGGAGGGAAAAGCAACAGAGAGCAAAGTACTTCGTGAATGATAGAGTGCTGCTCGAAATTATTATTATTCTAAAAGTTTGTTGGCCGGATTGTAATTTATTTTTCTAGGTTCTTTACAGTTTAACAGCTTCATTACCAAATATACCCTTTAAAAGTAGAGCCTCTACAAGTGTAATCACTGCACTTGATTAGCTGAGAAGAGTGTGATCAATGGTCATCCAGTGACACTTTTTATTTGTCTTTTTATCATTATACTCACGGACCCGGAAAAAAATGTGCAAAATTGCTAAATTGTTTATGTAAACTATACTATATTTAGTACAGTTAGGTGCTAAATGGTTTTGTGGTTTAGGGGAAATAATATACAAGAGAAAAAAAGTAAATAAAATGGAACTGTATTTTCATTCCTAAGTGCTAATGTGACCCTTAACGTCTTTGCCTGTTTGTATTGTTAATCCTTCCAACAAAAAGGCTTCAACTTCTATCAAAGACAGCTTTTATTTTTTCTCTCTTGCAAAAGGAAAATATTTAAAGTAATTATTAAGTGGATGTCAAGAAGCTACAACAAGGGGGCAGCAGTCTAACATAAATTATTCCACGGGGAGTGTCACGTACGGTAGATTAAATGGGTGGCACTGCGTGGAGTTGAAGTGTAAAGAATTTGACAAAAGGAGCTCTTATGCATATGGTATAAAAATGCATACATTGCCCCGTTTGAATCTAGCTGCTAGCTCTACCTCCCCCCTAAACAAAGGAGGAGCAGCACATGATCGGTGTAGATAATATAAGTGGGTAACTTTAATTATTTATTATTTTAATCTCACATGGAAAGTTGCAGCAATTATTTGCAGAACTTTCTTTTATAAGGAGAGTAATATTGTTGAACAGGGATGGAAAAGAGCCAAGACATAAGTGATTACGTTTGTCATTTTTAAATTATCATATTCTCCTAGAATGCTTTATTAGTGTTTTGACAACTTATTACTGAAAAGACTTTTTCAACATTAATTGTAACATAGGCATTTCAATCATACTTGTGCTTATTTTGCCTATTTCATTACTTTGTTCTGCTTTTTACTCTGGGTTTGTGTGTGCATGTGCATGTACATGTGTGTGTGTGGGGGGGTGTTTTCTCTTTGTGTTTCCTAGGTTTCAAGAATAGATGCATTCAAGTATGAATTGCAGTAAGACGACTTTTTGTCAACTTAGCAAATTTTCTCTCTGGTCGTCTTTACAACGGATTGTATCTTAGTGCACCCCTCAGCCCTAACATTTCAGCTGACTTAAAAAGGAAGAATTTAAAGCCAGAAGCTGAAGGAGAGTTTGTGGGTTTGTTTCCCTGCTATTTGCTAGTACTTTCCTGACTCTAAGGTCTCCCTTCCGGTGCTTGCTTTGCTTGCACTTCTCAAAAAAAAACAGGAATATTTCTTATGTCCGAATATCACTCAGCCTCACTTTCAAAGCTGCCAAAATCTCCTCTCCTAACTTTTCTAATGTTTATGTTAACTTCTAAAACAGACAAACAAAACTAATTTTAGTCCCTTGATTATTTTTGGTAGATACTCATAGCGATTCACCCGTGCACCCTTCTCTTCAGTAAGACTATCATGCCTATTAATTTCTGCCTCAAGGACACATGGAGAGGATAGCATGAGAAGCTATGGGGAGTGCCTGACCCATCAATATTTGTTTTCTACTTTTTAATCCAATGTGCTAGCAGTTTCTAATATTTTACTTACAAAGCAAATTGATGCTCTCATCTTTTTCTTCAATACACAAATTACTTATAATCAGCTATTTATTCTGAGTGACCTTTCATATTAAATGAAGAGTAAAATCATACTATCAATTTCGAGTTGAATCCCAACCATTAAGTCTTGGTTATAGCTATAATTTGATGTTTACATCCCTTTGTTAAAATCAGAATGCTTTGTTCTTCATCATATATTCATAATATTCAGACAACAGAGACCATAGAAAGTTTTTCTGAAGGCCTTTCCTGTCACATTATCATATAAATTACTGGGCATGTCTGTCTTGTTTATGCTGCCTTCGTCACTCCCCATACTCTTTTGGGTAACTGGGTGTGTAATTTTATCTGGGAATTTTTCCCTCTCTCTGATTCTAATTTAGATCTGAGTCTTACTGATGAAACTGGCAAGTCTCCAGGCAGACATTTCCTTTTTGCTCCTCATTAAAAGCTCTCAGGTGCCCTAGCCAAGCACCTATCACTGTGGGTTTATTCATGGGATAAAAAGCCAAATAAGACTAAGTGTCGGCAGCCAGCAATTAAGCCAGACATGCATACTCCACGGCATCCTTTGTCTTCCAAAGCTCTGACTTAAATTGGGAGAAAAGATGAAAATGCCACCTGTGACACGGAATTTTCGTATCCAAAAATGGGTGGAGTAAAGATAAGCTTTGATCTTCTCTTCTGCCAGTACACATTCACAGGATGTCTTCAGATCTCTAAAGAATTTTATCTTGCACATTGTTTTATTTCAGCCCCTTAAAAATAGTGAATTAACGCTGGAATCATTGTCCCTGCTTGTCAAATGAGAAGACAGGTCTAGTGGTGGAGTGGTTGGCCCAACACCACAGGAAGTTAAAGGCAGAAAAGAGGTACAGTCCAGGTCAGGTGCTCACCTTCATTTCCCAGCACTGTCTTTTCAACACAGAAATGGCTCCATTTTTTTTTAATCCCTGTCAATTACTGCTATGTTGTCTATATCACCCACAGATGTCATGTTTTGAGACATTTTTCTATCAAACCTCACTTACTAAATTATAATTTCCTACTTCTGCTAATCAAGTATATAGAACACCAATCAGAATTTCTAATGAACATGAGCCAACAAAAATTATTAAAAATAAGTTAAATAAACCCAGCCAAAAAAAGTAAATCTTGATATTTACATTTGTCTTTATATAAGCAAGTGTAAAATTTTCTGTAGGTTTTTGAATGATTTAGAAATGACAATGACTTCATTTCTAACTTGGGGACCTCACTCATGCACCACTGACCCTGGATGTTTTTAACTATGACCAGACTTCATTCGTTGATATATGTCCTGGAATCAAAGGGTGAATTTGTTTGATGTCGTAGCCAGTATGCTAGCTGGTTGAAAATGTGTAATATTTTAGGTGAGAAAATGTCAAAGATTACTCAGAAGACAGTTTTCACAAAAATCCTCAACAGAGTTCATGCAACATGAACTATGTTAATTGTTTTGGCAAGTCCAAGTATTTGGATGAATTGTATTGGTTTTTGTTCTTATTTTTCTGATGAATTCTTTTTGATAGTAAAATGAAATTGTGGAATCTCTTAAGTCAACTATAGCAGCATCCAAAATGGGCAAATCACTACCAATTGTTAATGACAAATGCATGGTGTTAATCGATTAGAATCAGTGTTCCCACAGAAACCAGCTGTCATGACAATTTTTGTCAGCATAGCATTCTAAGAAGTGACAACTCCTCTATTAGGCTGGCACCATTCATACCTATTTTTGTTAAGTCCCTGTTCTAAGTATCACTACTTTTTGTATTGCTGACAAAGTTTGTTATATAATTTTACAAAAACTTCACATACGTTCTAATCCTCATTGCCATTTCTACCCATCTATTGATGTTTTTTGGCAAAAATATGATTTTCAGTTTAGCTATTGCTACATAATGAACCGCCCCAAAACTTTGTAGTTTGAAACAACAGCATTCATTTGTTTATGAATTTACAATTTGGGCAGGATTGGTTGGCAATGGATCATTTTTGCTTTGTGAGCCAACAGGTGGAGTGGCTCAGCCTGGAATGAGGGAGCCACTCCCCGAAAGGTTTCTTCTCATGACTGGCAGGTTGATGCTTGGTAGGACCTCTTTATAGGCCTCCACAGTCTTGAGTCTGTACAGAGTCACTTCCTTGCAATGCTATTGGTTAAGTCAGTCACAGAGCCTGCCTAGTTTTAAGAAGTGGAGGCACAGACTCCAACTTTCTATGGGCAGAGTAGCAAAGAATTTGTGGTCATCATTAATTCACCATGAAATTTTTTTAAATCAAGTAAAGAGCTGAGATATGAGGAAGTGTAACTGGTTATGGTGACTGCCTATTCAGTCCTCAGACGTGCACCCATCATTCATCAAATTTCTTGCCAGACAGGAAGCTAGGAATTATGTATGTAATTTGTTAGTGATTTACTTTTTTATATGTAAATTATATAACTTTTGTGAATAAAATGACTACTTACAAAAATATTCCAGGTAGGCATTTCTGAATATAAGTTTCTTAAAAACTCAAATTTGAAATTTTGATATGTATATGCAAGAACAAAAAACCCAGATTTTTTTAAACTATCATTTATATAGATTCATAAGAGGAGTCATGATAGATCACGGTGATAGAAACAGGCAGGGAAAAAATACATGTATTGCTCAAAAGAATGTTTTACACATACAGAATTTTGTATTTGTGTGTGTGTGTGTGTGTACATAGATATATATACATACAGTTAGCATAATGCATTATCTGTTTCTGTGCTGGGAGAAAGAGCTGATATTTTGCTCCCTTTGTTCTTTCTATCAAAATTGGTACATACTGAACTACTTCATAAGTTGTTTTATAATAATCAGCAAGATATCCTAATACATTCCTTTCAGCTTACTGAATTTTGGGCTTTGGATTTTATAGATTTGACTGGCAGATCCCTTCCAGAGAACATTTATCATGCTGAAGAAAGAGGCATCAGAAATGCAATGATGTAGTGTGTACATCTATTTTTTGTTTGATTGTTTGTTTGTTTTCCAGTAGGGAACCAGATTTTCTCTCTCCTGGAGCAGAAGCATGAGCAGGTTAAGAAAAAGACCTTTCTAGGTGGGCAGAGCAGATGACTGCCTACACGCCTTGCTCCCTATCTGGTGGGAGGTTTAGTGAATGATGGCTAAAAGCTTGAAAACTGGATAGATAGTTACACTGCCTGTCTCTTTAGTATGGTTGTCAAGGAATCCAGATTATTTTTCCTACCATCTTCAATTTCTACCTTCAAGGATTATTTGTGTGTCTATGAGTTGAGGATTAGTACACTAAGCTCCTATCAGCTAAGAAATGATTGCCATTGGAGGAAGAAGCAAAATGTAGAAAGATATTAAAGGTGACTTCTTTTTGTGGAAGACAGATACGAATAAGCCATGTGAACACTTAGGAGAATTTCATATTTTGGCCATCCTTTAAACTATGCCTTCAAATATTTATTGATTACTTACTAAGGGAAGATGGCAGATACTGTCCAGAGCAATGTCATGGAAAGAACCCAGGTAGCTCATCCCCAAAGGTGTTAAGGCCAATGTTGTCAATAAGTGAAAATCCACTGGTGTCATCATACCCCACACCAAGCAACTTTTTGGACCATTGTTTCCAAACAGTTGCACAATTTACCCAGAAAAGGCATACAGTAAACAATGTTTTCTCCATCTCCTAAGTTTCCAGTGACATATTAATGCCTTTGAGATATTTTCCTGTTCTGAGCAACTGTTCCTTAACCCAGATCAGTCTCCAAAATAAGGGCCCAATTGCTTTATATGGGAATCAATACTCTTCAAAATCTGTCTCCACTTATATTTCCAAATTAATCTTCTGTTCTGAATCCATCTTGCTCACTGCCTTAGCAATTTTTAACTCTGTGGTTGGTTAGTTTTCTGTTGTCCCTTTAACTCGTTGTGTTTTCTCATGCCTCAGTCTTTTACACATACAAATCCCTGAGCTTGGAAGGCAGTTACCCCTGTTCTTCAGCATGAAAAATAATTCAATTTAAGGTTACAACTTTGAACAATTCTCTTCTCTTGCACATCCCTTCTGCAGAATTAGTTTTGACTGTCACTTTGCTTTCTTATTACCTAGTACCTACCTCTAAAAGAACAGATAGTAAAATGTTCTTTAATATTTAATTTGAAGACTTATTTTATGTAAGTTATCTTTACATTCCCAACAGCTACATTATAATTGGTGCTCAATAAATATGAATGAATTGTATTTACTGATGGCTGACCTTGACTTAAGAATATTTGACAACTGAGTGGTTGAGGATTCTAAAGAAATCCCTGAAAACTCTATAGAAATTGTCAGTCCCAGTGCTTATTTTATGAACAGTTACTCCTTGCCTAGGTTACCATATGCTCCTAGGTATTCGGAACTACTATAAAATAATTATTTGGTAGTGTGTGTGGAATCATGTCTATAGAGAACAGCTTTTTCTTCTTACACTCTGATACTGGTTATATTATAATAAAAGAAAAAAAAATGATTCTAAATCTAAAATTGACCTTACAATTAATGTCTTCAAGATATTTATAATCTATCCAACTGTATTAGTTCATATTTCAAATCACTTCTTTTCATTGCAGTCTTCCAAGTCAAAACCATTTTGACTGATTATTCAGTGAGTTTTACCTATTATTTAAAAGTATAAATAAAGAGAGAAGATGCACCAAATATAGGTGTTGAGCACAATAACCAAATTATGTAATTCTGTAGTCATAAAAACAACATCGACAGTTCTTTTATTTGTTTGTTTGTTTACATTAAGGTATCATTGATATATACTCTTATGAAGGTTTCACAAGGAAAACAATGTGGTTATTACATTCACCCTTATTATTGAGTCCCCCCACATACCTCTTCGCAATCACTGTCTATCAGTGTAGTAAGATGCCACAGAGTCCCTAATGGAATGATTGTTGCACATGGTGTGTGTGGGGTCACGGGTAAGACAATGTAACACTGACAGTTCTTGATAGAAACTAATTTAGAGCCATTTGGAAATATATAAAAATACTACTAGGTGAAACATAGCTTAAGGTAATTTCTTGAAATAAATTATCATCTGAAAGGCCATAAACATTGACAAATTTAGGTCTAAGAAACAAAATGATCTTCAGCGTGGGGGAACAGGGTGCCCAATGACAGTAAAGTCCATACTGATCAGTTCACATGTCCAACATAAATGACTTCATCTGTTAGTCTGTGGATTTCTGATTTCTGTAACTACAACAAAGGAGAGACTCCTTTACTCTTGCTCCCCTCATCCCTCACCTGCACACACGCTTCCAGGCAATGCCTGCTTTTTGCTCTTGCAGGAATGATGTCTTGTTTCTCTCTTTTACCTCGGTGACACCTACTCATCCCTCATGTGCAAGTTCATTTATTATCTCCTTTAGGAAGCCTTGCTAATCCCCCCTCTACACCTTCAGTTAAAGTGAACGATTTTCCTTTGTTCTCCATAATATCTTGTGAATATCTATCTCCACATTTAACTCTTTGCATTATAATTACCATCTTTTTAATATTTTTCAGCTACTATACTTTGAACTTTTGAAGGCTAGACTATGTCTTTATTGAATGTGATCAATAAAAATTTGTTGACTGATTGACAAACTATACCAAATAGAATAGAAACTAACCTCCAGCTAAGTACAATAATATTTTACTTAGCCAACTGATAATTGGGTTCACTGGCTTAATTTCTCCTGTTGAAGTATAATTTTAGTAGGTAAAATTATAACTTCTAGACAAATATAAAATAAACACTAGTCAAAGACTTCATATAAGTTATTAATGAGGGGACTTGTAAGATGTTAAAACTGGGCTAAGGTACATTAAAGGAGTTAACTACACATAGAGTATTTAATAAATGTATGTTAAGAATATTTTGGGGTGAGCTATAAAATTGGGTAATGTTTAACAGTAAAATAAACCATAAACTTTCAGGTTATCTGTTTCACTGGACAGAAATTAATTTCATATTCAGTCTAATTAATTACGTCTCATTTATGCAAATGTCTCTATTAGACAAAGATGGTTTTTATGATACTTCTTACTGTTTAAGTTGAGGGTCTCAAAATTAAATCCAACACACATCAGAAGGCAGTTGAATGGAATGAGAAGGGCCCTTTGTGAATTTGGAGCCCAGCATTGCCACATGGAAACACTAAGACATTCCTGATGTCAGGGTTTTAGTAGGACAGCTCAAACATTTAAAATGTGCAGAGTAAATTAAAAACATTAAAAAAGATTAGGTCAAACAAGCCTGTTTGTGGTTTGTGTGGACTGAGAACAACCAGCCTGAGATCTCGGTAGCAGAATCCAACAATGACAAAGCTTTCCTGCAGACACTGCATTTCACACATTGATTTCTCGTTCAGTACACACAACAGATTTTTTTTTCTTTTTTGACTTTTAGGAAACACCTCTGCTCTATTTGAGAATAAAAGTTTTCCCTTACAAATTTGTCTCTGCCCTTTCTTAGTACATGTCAGTGATGACAATCTCTCAGCTGTTTTCTGCTAGAGCAGTACCTCAAAAAGTCCATAGCCCCACCCAACCACCCCTCAGAATCAATTGGCCATAGTGGGATTTTCATTAGGCTCATTATTTGAAGTCTGTAAGAGATATAGTTGTCTACGTTTAGTAGGTTTTCAAGAATTCTGTATGTTTCCCTGAATATTAGAAAAGAAAAGGTTTTAAGGATGTATTATATATATGTATGTGTGTGTATGTATGCATGTATGTGTGTGCGGGTGTATGTAATATATGTGTATGTTTATGTATGTATATAAATATATATTAATTAGATTAATTATATATATATATTTGAAATCTGGGAGTGTAACTTAGTTAATGTCCATTACAAATGGTTTGTGATGTATAAATATCATTAGCATTCCAGAAATTAATTAGAGCTGCTCTTAAGTAATGGGTCTTAAAATTAATCATGTAAGATACATGAAAGCACTAGTACTCTTTTTGCATGACCATTAAAAAATTGAGATGTAAAATTAACTACAAACTGTAACTTACTGCTGTTTCAGAAATGATCTTATTCTGTATTTTAGTTTAAATATGCATGTTTTCTGAAGGGTTAGGGACTTATGGGGTAAAAAATAGACACCACTCTGTGTGGCTGAAATTAGCCAGAAAAATAAAATTTCAAAAGTATTTTTTATTATTTTCCATTTGTTTCTTAGCGAGTATAAAAATGTAAGAGCAAAGAAATCACTCAGGAATAGGATCAAAGGCATATATTATATTCATTAGGATTCTCAAAATAGAGAATGAGTATTTGCTTTTCTGTTTAGCTGACAGGCTCAAGAACTTTATTTTAAATCATTTGTGCTACTGATATTTTACATATAAACTCCTTTTACTAACTAAGGGAATGAAACCTATGCTGTGTGTATGTGTGTGTGTGCATTTTATGATGATCTGATTGATTGTATAAGCTACCCTATCATAATTTCAAGCTACATTAAAAAATCAGCAGAACACATTTATTTTCCTCTTCGGGGTAGCTAGTCTCCAAGGTGGCCCCCTTAACGCACACCTCCCAGCCTTCATGACTGTGTGATACCTTCCTACACTTAATTCATGACTTGTTTTAACCAATGGAATGCAGTGCCAGAAGTGACACTGTACGGTTCCCAGGCCTAAACCTGGCCCCTTCCACTTTTGTGTTGGGTGGTCCCTGAGAAGCTTTATATGAAATCTCATGACTCTGCTAGAGAGACCATGTGACGAAGGAGAGATTGCAGAGGGAAGGCACTAAATACACGAAGATACCATGGTAGATGTCCGCATTCCTGACTCACGAAATCATGAGAAATAATAAAAGGGTTGTAATTTGAAGCCTTTTGGATAGTTTGTTGTGCAGCAATAACCAAACGATCTGTTTTTCTCAAAACTAATAGTCCCAGATTTACCGACACACCAGTAGAGATCAATTTTATCAGCATTGTAAAGCTGTTTTGAGGACTGACTAGCAAAACAACGTACAGCAGTTAAATTTGAAAGTATCTCCTCATCTTACCACAGTGTTTGGCCAGGTATTTTTCATTTGCTGTTTCTACCTTATGGCTCCCATCATGAACGCTCCACTGAAACTGTTTTTGTCAAATCATCTGTCATCTCATTGTAAATCCAATGAACGCATTTAAGTGAGTGACGTTCTGGACCTTTGTGTGACCATGGACACTTCTCTTCATTCCCAGATTCTTAAAATATTTAATCCCTTATTTCTTCCCACTTCTTTGTCCAGCTTTTCTCAGCTTCTTTGGTGGACCTGCTTTTTCTACAAAATATTAGTGTTTGCCAAAACCAAAGGTCCATTCTCTTCTTGGTCTTCTCATTCCACACATTATTCCCAAATAATTTTATCTGGGCCTAGGGCTTCAGTCACATGTTGGCTACTTCTCAAATTCCCTCTCTATTCTAGTCCTTTCTGCTCAGCTCCTGAACCACATACCCAGTTGCCTACTGGAAAGTGTATTGGACTTTACTGGAAGGTACTGAAACCAACATGCTCAAAAAGAATTTGTTCCTGTCCCTTACTATGCCCCAGGCCAGATCCCAGGCCTGTCCCTATTCCATGCTGAAGACAGAGGTAGCTGATGTGGTCACAGGAGCCACAAACCAGATTCATTCTTGATACCTCTCCTTACCACACTCCCTACACTGAACCTGCACTCTCTGACTCTTATTTTAAGATTGCACCTGAGGTTTCACTTTAGCAATTGGGTTAATTTCTATCTACCAATTCCTGAAACAATAGGGTGGTTTTGGCAGAGAATGTGCAATAGTCAGTGGTTCAGTTGTGCTCCCCACGCATAATGCATAACCGTCTGGCGTCTCCAACCAGCTCCAGATAGATAGGCTGTGGGAGGGTGGCCAGAAAAGCCAAGGGGTAGGGCAGGTTCTCTAGTGGGGTTTGTCTGTTTCTCAGTAATATGCACCACTAATATATCTAGAGGACCAGTGTCAGTTAGGAGCAGAAAGTCGCAATGGGAATCTTGTCAGGATCATGTACCCATAACAAGTTCTTAGCAACCTGCTTTATGTGACAGTGCCCTATAATAAAAGCAAAGTGGTCCATTTATGGGATCTTTTGGATATTAGCCAGCACCTAATAGCTTAATGATGGATGTGTCTGTGACTGGATTGGGGGAAGGTTAAAGGAAAATCATAGTTTGAATTCGTTTTAAATTTACTCTCAAATAATTATAAATCAATTATATTTTTATGTAGTGTTTAGTTATATTTCACAAATAGATAATTCAATCTGTAATTTCAGTGCCACTTATTTATAAGTCTTAGATAGTTTCTCAAAACTAAATAAAAGGAGGTTTACTAACTGTATTGTTAGAAACGTGTTGGTTCTCAAGATACTTGTCAATATTGTCCCTAACATAACCAATAACCAGGTCCTGTCAGGTCTGCCATATAATCCCTCCAGAACAGCTCTAATGTACTTTTTCTTGCTGTTTTAGTCTAAGTCCTGTTATGGTCCAATTCAAAGTAGTTGAATAATTTCCTCAACAGTTTTTCTGCTTGTAGTCCTAACCATCTCCAGGTGAATTTATCATTGGAGATATTTCCAAAAGAGACATCTATTTATGTGACTACTCTCTACTCCCCACCCCATCCCACCCCCAACAGCTCTCTAAGCCCTTAAGTTCTCTCTTGGGAAAATCTAGTTACCTTTGAATGGGATCTTATCTAATTCGGCCCCAGTCCACATTTCCATTCTCATCAACTGCCACTATCCCCAGGTCTACTTCACCACCTGACCCCGCACCTCCCTATCCATCTGGTTAACTTCTCCCTGTACACACACACCACTTCCCATCCATCTGGTTAACTTCCCCCGTGCACGTACACACGCACACACATGCACACGTACATGTACTTTGTTTCCCTCCAGACTCCATGAGGCAGCACCTCTACGAGCTGTCCCTGAACCTTATTCAGAACACAAAGCCCGCTCTGTTCGTACGGCTTCCCTAGCACATGGCACTTCTGAATTTCATTGCATTCCTAGGCTCACTTGGTTTTCTCTTCTACTTGCACCAAGGCTCTTGGGAATCTAGATGCTCTTACCCATCCAGTGCTTAGCAGTACTCTGTCAATAGCAGACACATAATAAATATTAGTTCATATATTCAATAGCAAATGAATCCCCATCCTAATAAAATTTCTTATTTTATATTCTAAAACTTATCTTTCAGAAAACATAGCATCCAATAAATGCTGTTCTGATTAAAATAGTAATAATAGTAATAAAGTTGCTTTATCTCTGGGCCTATGTTGTCAACATGCTGGTAGAAGAAAAAATATTTTTAAAGATATTAAACTGAGGCTAAAAGATAGGAAAATTCATGTAATGCATACAGCAGCTACTTACCAAAAATATAAACAGAGAGCAATAATACAGAGAAAATAATTCTTTATTGTACTTGATTCACCCAAGCTTTAGCAATTACTTCTGAGTTAAAGGCTAAATAAAGTTTTGTGTTTCATAGAAAACAAAATAAACAGGTTCTCTCCAGATGTTTACTAAGAATAAAATATATGTGTCTGCTCTTATAATCCGGTCCCAAAAAAAGAAAACAGCAAGAGCAATTAAAAATAGCTTTCTTTATAATTTCCCAGATATTCTGAATACATGGATGAGCACACAGGGAGAGGACTGAATACAATTACAGTTTATCAGTATTTCAAATAATTGAACATGCAATATATGGTATAGAAAATGAAATCCGACTTTAAACTGAAAAATAAAATAAAAGTCAAATGAGATGAAACAAACAGAAGCACTTCTGAAATAGTGTCTGCTCTAAATCCTCTATAGACCTTTCTGAAGGAACAATGTGAAGTTAAATATTCAATGAGTATGATATAATCAAAAGTGAAAGTTGACATTTCAAACGAATGTTGAAAATTAAAAGAAAAGTGGAATCAGTTGTATTAGATGCTTGAGAAAATATCAGGGTTCTAAAATCCATTATTTTTATGAACTTTAATTATGTAATTTATTCTCCTTTTTTAATGTGAACTCCAAAGGAATACATTTGTTGCTTTCTGAGCCCTTTAAATTTTTTTCTTACATGTAAATTCCATTTTTAATTTTTTCTCTTTTTTCTCCAGAATCATTTTGCACTATAGAAAATAAATTAATAACCTCAAGTTATTTTCTCCTATAAATTTGGAGTTTTGTAGTCCACTATTTTCTGAACATTTTCTTTTCTTTAATATTTATAAGGTATGTACATGTTATCTAACATTTGCTATATTAAATACAATCTATATATACAAATGTACACTTACATAATTTTGTATGTGTATTCAAATATTTTCTAATACTCAGCATATCTACACAGTAAGTTGGAGATTATGAATCACATTCATCAAATCACATATTAAAAAGCAAATAAATATAAAATGTAGAATGATTCACACCACAGCTGATTTTACCTGTCCTCAGTGAGATAACTACAGATATTGGGATTAGGAGCTTAGAAATATTTTTATCCATTTTTGCAACATTCAAGACCATGGTGCATGGACTTGGGTCACAGAACAGGTTATAGTCCAGTGCAGGTTGCATACTGGCCACACAATATAACCAGTTATCAGTCCTTAAGAAATTTAATAAAATCCTGTTTTTTTTCACCACAGGTAATTGGGGAATCAATGTCTGATCTGATAGCACACTGTTTCATAGCTATAAATATCATTGCTATTCTGATAACCCTCAAATTTGTAACGCTAGCCCAGATCTGCCTTCTGAACTCCAAACTCAGTCAACTGTGTACTCAAAAATTTCATTTGGATTCAATAAGCTTCTCAAACTTAATATGTTAAAAATCAAATTCCTGGCCCTTCCCCGCAAAACTAAACAAAACAAAACAGAAACCTGCGCCTTCCCAGTCTCCCATCTCCGTTAGCTCAGGCTTCTGTAACGAATCATCACTGACTGAGCAACTAAGACACCACACACTTTGTTCTTTAAGTTCTGGAGGCTGGGAAACCCAAAATCAAGATGTGGATGACTTGGTTACCGGTAAGAGTTCTCTTCCTGCTTTGCAGACAGCCGTCTTCTCATTGTGTCCTCACATGTCAGGGAAAAAGGGAGAGACAGAGCAAGCTGTCTGGTATCTCTCCTTATGGGCACTCGTCCCATTCATGAGGACTCCACCCTCATGACCGCACCTCTCCTTACCAGCATCACCTTGGGTGATAGGATTTCAGCATATGAGGTGGAGGGGGACACAATAATTCCGTCCATGGCATCCTCACCTTAATAAAATGACAGCTCTGTTCCTTTATTCATGCAAAATTACTGGATTTGTCCTGAGTCTGTCAACAAATACTGCCCAGCTATCAACATGTATCCTGAATCTGACCACTTTCACTGCATCTGTACAAGATTCCAGTTCCAGCCTCTCTCCAGCCCTCCTCTCACAATCTCTTCTTCCAATACTAAGCAAAGTGATCATTGAAACATGTAAATTAGATCATGTCACACCAACGTTCAACTCTTGACTGCCTTCAGTGTTACTCATTAGAACATCCGAAGTCCTTACAATAGGCCCCTGTTCCCTGATGATCCCACCCGTAAGCCAAACCCTCGGCTACCTTTCCTTTCTCTCTGCTCATTGACACTGGCCTCCTGGCTGTTCCTCGAACATACCAAGCACACTTCTGCTCAGGAAACTTATACTTATCTTCTCCTTGGGCCTCTACACTTTATCAGCTTTTCAGAGAGAATGCCCTGAAGACCCTCTATGGAACAGTGGCCTCACTGCTGCCCTCTCTCTCTCTCTCTGGTTTCCCCACCAAATGTGGCAGGTTTATATGATGCTGTACCCTTGGTGGGTAGAACAATGCCAAGTATTCTTGAGCAGACACTCTAGATTTATTGAATGAGATAATTAATTTTTTTAGCATAGGCCTTCAACCCCTTTTGCTGACTATGGACTTTCTTAAACTGGTCACAAATGGGCATGCACATTCAAATTTTTAATCATTGTATACCATGAGCACACAGAAGGAGGTCAAGAATAACAGGTCAGACTAACCTAACTAGAAAGCTCCCTGGGTCCATATATGCTAGAGCCCCATATTCGATGTGCCAATGAAGCAAAACACAGAACTAGAGCAGGGCTTATACATTTAACACTATTGGAGGTTTGGGTCAGATGATTCATGCAGCAGACGGTGACTGCCCTCTGCTCTGTGGATCACTGAGTAGCACCTCTGGGTCCTCTGTCTACTGGATGCCAGAAGCTAGTGGCACACCCCTCCCCTACTGCAAGAATCAAAAAGGTCTCCTGTCATTGTCAAAATTTCTCTGGAGGGAGGAGGTAGGGACTCACCCCTGACCTGAAGGATCTTGGATTCTTCCTTGGCACTTGAGGAATGTGATGATATCCCCACAATTTTATAATTTTGCCTTTACCCACCACCTCGTTCTACCTGAAACCAGGAAACTGGGGACTCAATCCTCTTAGGGACACAGGTTTCATCCACAGCCTCATTTCCTCACTTCGGTTTCTCTCGATAGAGAATTCTTTCTACTTTCTGTTCCTATTTGAAAAGACGTTCCCTTTCATCTTTCCTGAGTTCATTCTAGCAAGGATAGGAGTAAAAGTCTTTGATCAGAGTTGGCCAAGTCTAACTCTTGATTTTTAAAGGGAGCTTATGGAATTTAGAAACTATTTTTATCTTTCACAAAGACTAGTTTTTAAGGCCTTTTTCATGTAGGGACTCAAAGAAATCTAATATGACAGTCAAACAACTTTCCTTTATAGCTGTCATTTGCCCTCCTCTGAAGCATGGGGAACCCAGTGGGCAATGAGAATCTGACAAACAAATGGGCTTTACTATATTAAGAAGATAAAGACTACAACAATTTTTAACATTTACTAAAAACAATACAAGTTGGTTTATAATCTTCAAGAACGTTATAACTTACGTACATACTATATAGTAACTTTCCACCATCTCAAACACACATTGTATTTCATAGAGAGCAACAAATAATTGTGAGACACATGGTATAATTATTTCTTTTAAGAGGCCTTTTTATAGTGATCATCATTATTAAATGAGATAAATATTTGCATATGGCACTATATACAATCCTTTCATTAAGAAATATTATTTAAAAAATATATTGGGTCCTGGATCGAGATTTTTTTAAATGTTTGATTTTAATGAGTCATTGAAGATGTATTTATTTTTTATGAGATGCACATATTTGGAATGTTGGTGTATTTGTCAGCATAAGAATGATTTAAATTTCCTTAAAATAGACTATTAGGATGCAGATGTTCTTGCTGACAGGTGCTTTGAAAGCATTAAAAATAGATGTAACCACCATACTTTTTGAAAATTCTCTTGTCTCTACTCCTATTAGGTTAAGCAAGTTTCCTTATTTTTCTCAAACATGTATACTGATAAAGTCCTATAGTCAGTTTATACTGCTATGTCTAATAATTGGAAAAGTGAATGACAATATCCAGAATAAGGAAAAATAGAAATCGATGTATTAGTACTTGTGGAAAATGCTATATTAGCTATTGGGTGATAAAAGTTTACAGGGGCCTTTAGATGACACTTCCTTTTGAATTCATGTTTTGGGAATACCCTACAGGTGACATCAAATCATAATGAAATAGCTTGAGTGATAAGATCCTTTTTCATTTGATTTGTAACGTCTCCTTTAAACTTCAAGTAACATTCCTAAGCCTAGTTTCTGTGATATGCTATTAAATTTATATTCAGTTTTACCACTTTTGGCATAATTTTCTTAGACTTCAAACATAATTTTACTAGACAGGGAGAATTTAAATATCTCACTCTGATTGTTTTGAGAGTGGAAAGTGAAAACAATGCTGTTGGGTATGTACGCTAATCTAGGCACTATGCTAAAGACTTTGATACACGATATTGTTGCCCCTTTATTATTCTGGTCATTTTGATAATCCCTCCTTTTGATCGGTTCAGTTGATACTTTTCCAGGCTGCACAGTGTTTGGTACCTTCCTTTGCTGATGTCAGAGTTTGATGTTATATGTAACTGACGCCTTCACGAAAGTTATTGACTCCCCTGTCATTGCTCATCATGGAGTTTGCAACCCCTTATAACAGAAGTGTCAGTGGCAAAACGAGTCAATAGAAACCGTTGGTTTTGGCAAATCGGTGAAGTTTCATTGAGAAAGAGCGCCTAAGCCTGAGAAGTTTACTACGCCTTGAGTAGGCAGTTGAGGGGGAGCACTTTT
This sequence comes from Manis javanica, assembly GCF_040802235.1. NCBI lineage: Eukaryota > Metazoa > Chordata > Mammalia > Pholidota > Manidae > Manis > Manis javanica. The sequence continues at coordinate 8,162,793 of NC_133161.1, read as the reverse complement.
CAGAAGTGTATATGGAACTTCTATATACAGGTTCCTATTGGCTGAGTTAGCTGGCGTTCAGCTGTCTGTCCGGGAGCTGCTTATATGGAAAGAGGTGAGGCTGCAAATCAGTGCCTCCTGCCCATGGAGGAAACATGTGCATGCCAGTCTAAGAGGTGAAAAGGTTTGAGCTTTTTCCTGTAGGAGGTGGAAGATTTTTAAGTGGAGAAGGGCAGAAGGTAAAGTTTAATAAAGTCATGATTTTATTAGCAGGTAGGAAAACCTGACAGTAGAAAATATGTCTACTTGCTATAAAAATAATAGCTGAGCAGGGCCTTATATAGAATGGAAATATAAGGGAAGTAACATGAACAAGAAACCCATACACAGCATGCTCAGATTCTGTGAAGGACACTGTATAAGACTGAGATTATAGGGAAAACATTTAGAAGTGGATTAAAGTGTGGTTCAGAGCCTGGGTGAAATTAACAGAAATACGCAACCAAGAGTAGGTTTTGTAATGAGATATTTCATGAGAGATACGTGTTTTTTACATGAGTCCCTGGAGCTGAGAGAGAGAAATAGATGACTAAATAAATAGGTGTGTTAACTTTCCAAGAAGAAAAAGACAAAGAGGGAAAAAAAAGACTTAAGTGTTGACTTTTGCCCCTCTCCACTTGAAGAGTGGAAGAAAAAGTATGGACAACAAATTGTGTATCTGTGTGTAACACATATACACACGCACACACACACACACACACACACACACACACAGAGAGAAACCTCAGAGAATTAATAGAAAACAGGGCAGCATAACTACGAACCATAAAGTAGGGCTTTATGAGACAGGAATTGTGCAACTACACAAAGGAACCTAGGGAAAACAAATAGAAATAGAATGAGGAAATAAATCAATTTTGATTTATTTCCTCATTTATTATGCATTGCTTTCAAATGTGTTGCTATGGAGGTATAATAGGGTAAGATGGGAAGGAGGCTTTAGGTACTCCCATTACTAGTCCCACATAAATATTTTGCAATTCTGCTTTTGAATATTGGGGTCAGAGACACCTCATGTATTGTTGTTGACTTTTGGCACCTTAGATGAAACTGAGATATAAAATATTCCATTCAAAAAATTACTTTTAAACAAAATTAATAGGTTAGGAGTATCTAGGATTGTATGTAAAACCTTTCTTTACAAATGAATCATAAACAACAACTGTCAGATTTTTTTTCTCACAGTGGCTAAATATAGCACTATTTATATCAAGAGGCCTCTTTGTCTAATAGTCTCAGAAATTTTCCTTTTAAACTCTTTGAAGTTCCTAAATAAATGTGTCATTAGTTATGCATCGAATTAGTATAGTACTTGGGTTTAGAATATTTATTTCATTGACTGCTATCCCATTAACTACTTGAGATGAAAGGTATTATTATTAGTTATTTTTATCTTCTGCTTGTCTGATTTAAAATTTAATACATTTGGTTTTATTTACCTTTAAGCAGGATTTATTGCTGACTGTTTTTCCTATTTACTTTATACTACATTCATTTATCTGTACATAAATTAACAATTCACAAATAGATTGTTTTAATAGATAATTTGTAAGTATATATTAAATTCCATTTATCTGTATTTGTAAATGCGTCTTCCTGATCTCACCATATGTGGCGATCTGCTTTACATGGAAGTGTAGATGAAGGGACAAACATAATTTTAATGTTTTTTCTATTTTTACTGTTGATACTTTGTATTGTACACAACTAAATCTTTGTAAGTCATTTTGAATATAATGTACAACTCATCCCTGCATCTTCTGTTGAACTGATTTTTTTTTTTAATGTATATTCTCTATACTTAGATTGTCTCGTGGATGCCTACCCTGAAGGCCAGGGATTTCATTTAATTTTCACCTTGGAAATGCCGTTGAAGGCTATATTTTGTTTAAGTACATGAAGTGAGGGTAAACTTGATTTTTATTTCCCCTAAATTGCTCAGAAGTGTCATATAGCCTGTTGCTGCCGCTCAGAGGAAAGAAAGAAAATAAACACATATGCCAATAAAGAGATGTTTGCAGGGAATAATAAGTGCTATAAAGAAAAGAAAATAAGACAATACAATGTGGAGAGTAAATTGTGGGGCAATATGACATAAATAATGACAAATGGACTTTAAACTCAAACTTAAAGGATATGGAATATTATATCATTATTACATTATTCCATGTATATGACATTCTAGAAAAGGAAAATATAGGAACAGAAAACAGATCACTGGTGTCTTGGGTCGTAGGATAGAAGCAGTGGTCGACTATAAAGGGGCACAGAAAGTTTTGCCACAGTAAATTGTTGGCAAAGGAAGTGTTCTCTTTCTTGACTGTGATGATGGCTACATGACTGTACATTTATAAAAACTCACAGAACTATATACTAAAAAGGAAGAAAATTTACTCTAAGTAAATTATAACTAAATAAAGTGAAAAGGTACAAAAAGGTGTTAAAAGAATATGACATATGAGCTAAGATCTAAGTGACAAGTCCCTGGCAGAAGGATTGCAAGTGAGACCTGAGGTAGTACTGTATTTGGCTTGTTGGAGGAAAAGGAAGGCAAGGTTGGTTTGAGGCTCCTGAGGAGAGCAAGGAAGGGAATTAGTGGGGTCAGACACCAATGGGAACTTGAGGTTAAGACACGGCCTCACTCTGGCAAAGGCTTGTATGTAACTTGGGCTGATGTAGAAGGTCATTCTAGGTCATAGGTGACATCCCTGAACCTAGAGAAGCTACATAAACAGAAGAAACAAAATAATTATTTAAATATAAATTTTCCCTGAATATTCCTCCTGTCCATAATAGAAATTTTCATTTTTTGTATCCCTTCAGATGATATCATAATCAATCCTACCCACTAATAATACTAATATTCTCTGTTACCTATTTCTGGTTCTAATTTCTCATTTGTAAGGTGGTAATAATAATGCTTATAGTGTTTCTTTTTGAAAATAAAATGAAATATGGCATTTAACACATTGCCTGAAATATGTTAAATGTTATTTTTATTAGAACAGAACTTTTGGTTAACTCATCAAGTTATAGCTCACATTCGATTCTGGTAAATGAATGGAGAAAATGAATGAACCCTGTAAAAATATTTATTTCTATGTGTATTACTAAATATCACAGGAATGCATGCTTGATAACATAAGAAAAAAATGTTTTCAATCTCTTTTTGAGACAGCATAGCAGATATAGAAAGGAGTTTGAAGTCCTACAGATAAGGGCTTAAATTCTGGCTTTGACATTTCTAGCTGTGTGATCTGGGAAAGTTGCTTAATCTTGTAAAGCTCAGTTTCCTCTCTGTGTAACAGGAATAATAAAATTACTTCCTTTTTAGAGTGGTGTAAAAATTAAAAGAGGATGTTTAACAGAGTAGGTGGTACATAATCAGAGTTTGGCAAACATAGGGGTCAGCAGAATGTAATACATTCCAATAAACGTAACATCTATTCCACATATTTACTGAGTGTTTCTATGCACAGGGCACTATGATGAAGTTTGTTTAAAATGCTAAGAAGCACAAGGCATTATCTCTGTATTATAGAATTCACTACATTACTAATGGACTGACTTCCATAGGGGAAGAGATTGAGTCTTATTCTTCTTTATGTTCCATTGCCTGGCATAGTTCCTAGAATATACTGTGAGCATGAAAACATTTTTAAATCAAGTAACCATAATGGTAAGTGCACATATCTCTTTTCTTGTAGAAACAGAGCTTGGGAAAAAATATATAATGGTATTCAACTCTGAGGAAGGGAGAAATCTCACTCTTTGTGGCTGTTTTTCCTGCTCTAATATAATGCTATGTTTGGTTTCTTTTATGTACTGTCCACTACTGGTGGTGGACTTTGCTTTTCATTGCACTTGTCTTTATAACTATTTCCCATTCCACTACAGAATAACTCCTGTCACTTGAGTATATCTCTCCATCTTTAAATACCAAACCAATTTATGTTGTGTATCAATTTTGAAGTGTAATGCCTGTCCCAACAGCATCAGGATAACTAGGAACTTGTTAGAAATGAGCATTCTTGGGCCCACTCCAGAACTTTAGAATCAGACACTCTGGAGATGGGCCCCAGAATCTATGTTTTAAGAAGGTTTCCAGGTGATTCTCATGTACACAAATATTTGAGGACTTCTGCTTTAGTAGCCTCCCCAAACTGTTGTCTAACTCTTAAATTTTATGTTTCATTCTGCTGAGATTCTCAGAAGAAATTACAGCATATCAGCTGGATGGATGTCTATAATCGACAATGACACCTCCACTATGTTCCTTCCCCAAAGTGGGTTTACACAGTCTCAGTTAAAGTATATGCTTTCACCTCTCTTCTCTACATCCATTTTTGACCTTTCCAAATGCTCATCGCCAAAACTTTAGTTTAGTTTTGCTTTTTAACTCCCTCTTCTTTAGGAGAATTAATCCTGGTGTCTAGAGGTGTAATTCTGCACCATAAAATAGTTTGACCATTTCTGCCTAGAGCTTAGGAAGTTCTGACATAGTCAGGCTGTTTTTTTCCCCATATGCACATATATTATTCTTTGTATTCACAGCTTCCTTCTCAATATTAACAGATCACAAAATATATATAAAATGTGATAGATTTATAACAATGTGAGATATTCAGAGGTCAGAGTTTACTTGCATTTGGAGGTCATCAAAGAAGGTGACTTAGAGAATATGTCAATCACACTTTTCCTTGAAGAACTTTGAAAGGCACTAGCTATTTTTTTTTACCTAATGTTCAAGTTTACTAAAGCTTAGTTATTTTTTATTTTGGTATCATTAATCTACAATTACATGAAGAACATTATGTTTACTAGGCTCCCCCCTTCACCAAGTCCTCCCCACATAACCCTACACAGTCACTGTCCAAAGGCATAGAAAGATGCTGTAAAATCACTACCTGTCTTCTCTGTATTGCACAGCCCTTCCTGTGGGCCCCCACACTATACATGCTAATCGTAATGCCCCCTTTCTTTTTCCTCACACTTGTCCCTCCCTTCCCACCTGTCCTCCCCAGTCCCTTTCCCTTTGGTAACTGTTAGTCCATTCTTGGGTTCTGTGCTTCTGCTGCTGTTTTGTTCCTTCAGTTTTCTTTTGTTCTTATACTCCAAATATGAGTGAAATCATTTGCTACTTGTCTTTCTCTAACTGGCTTATTTCACTGAGCATAATACCCTCTAGCTCCATCCATGTTGTTGCGAATGGTAGGATCTGTTTTTTTTATGGCTGAGTAATATTCCATTGTGTATATGTACCACATCTTCTTTATCCATTCATCTACTGATAGACATTTTGGTTGCTTCCATATCTTGGCTATTGTGAATAGTGCAGCGATAAACATAGGGGTGCATCTGTCTTTCAAACTGGAGTGCTGCATTCTTGGGGTAAATTCCTAGAAGTGGAATTCCTGGGTCAAATGGTATTTCTATTTTGAGCATTTTAAGGAACCTCCATACTGCTTTTCACAATGGTTGAACTAGTTTACATTCCCACCAGCAGTGTAGGAGGGTTCCCCTTTCTCCACAACCTCGCCAACATTTGTTGTTGTTTGTCTTTTGGATGGTAGCCATCCTTACTGGTGTGAGGTGATATCTCATTGTGGTTTTAATTTGCATTTCTCTGATGACAAGCGATGTGGAGCATCTTTTCATGTGTCTGTTGGCCATATGAATTTCTTCTTTAGAGAGCTGTCTATTCAGCTCCTCTGCCCATTCTTTTTTGTGAAGGCATCTCTCATATTTATTGATCAAATGGTTGTTAACAACAATAAAATTCTGTATAGGGGGGTCAATGCTCAATGCACAATGATTAATCCACCCCAAGCCTAATTTTCATCAGTTTCAATTCTTCTGAAGCATAACGAACAAGTTCTTACATGGAGAACAAATTCTTACATTGTGAATAAGTTACATAGTGAACATTACAAGGGCAGTCATCACAGAAACTTTCAGTTTTGATCACGCATTATGAACTATAAGCAATCAGGTCAAATATGAATATTTGTTTGACTTTTATAATTGATTTATATGTGGATACCACATTTCTCTCTTTATTATTATTATTTTTAATAAAATGCTGAAGTGGTAGGTAGATATAAGATAAAGGTAGAAAACATAGTTTAGTGTTGTAAGAGAGAAAATGTAGATGGTCAGGTGTGTGCCTGTAACTATGTGTTAATCCAATCTAGACAAGGGCAATAAAAAATCGACGTATGCAGAACATTTCTCTCAGAACGGGGCGGGGAGGTTCTAAGCCTCACCTCTGTTGATCCCCATTTTCTCACCTGATGCCCCCCCTGCAACTGTGCCTGTCTTAGGTTGTTCCTCCCTTGAGGAATCTTACCCATCTCTGGCTAACCAGTCATCTTCCGGGGCCATACAGGGAAATGTAAAGTTGGTAAGTGAGAGAGAAGCCATATTGTTAGAAAAGGTTAGCTTTTTACTTCTTTGCAGATTTATGCCCTGTGGCTTCTATGCCCAGCATTTGTCTTGAGGTGTCTTTACCACTTGGAAGAATTATGATACTCGGTAAATTTGATATGAGGCACGAATTCTATTTAAGGGTTGTAATTAGGAAGGAGGAAGAAAAGCTATAGAAGTAGCAGGCGGAAGAAAACATGGGAAGATTGATTATTTCTTTGACATATCTTCTTGTAGAGTAACTTAAGCATGTATAGGTTTTAAACTACTATTTAAATTGCGCACACACATTAACATAATAGGAGTACAGTTACATAACCAAAGCAGACCTGTAATTACCAGCCATCTCCAGTGAAACCAAGAAAACCAGTTAGGCACCTTAGGCATTTGTGAAAACTTATCTATGATATGATGGATATTGTCCAACTGAACTTGAACAGTCTGAGAGAAATCAGACAAATTAAGACAACCCATTTCTGGGGACTGTTCATATCCCATATGTTCTTTTAACTGTAAATAGTCTGTAGTTGTAAGATTTTGGAGCGCTACAATTTGCACATCTCCTAATTTTTGGTTGAGTTCCAACAGTAGAGATCCAGTGAAATTTGTTGTTTTACTGTATGCACAGGCCAGCTTAGATATCTCCTTCTTCATTCCAATGGCAAGTCCAGGAACCGGTGGGATGGGTGCATCTATACCTGTAGCAGTGCGTGGATCTTTGTTGGGGTTTTTTGATGATCATCTTCTGGCATGAGTCTTCCCTAGAGTGCTGATGTTGGAAATCTTTTTCATATCGTATCTTAGTTCATTTTCAGGGTAGCCAAATTAGGCTTTGATCCTCTGTATAAACACAAACAGACTCTTTGCCCACACTTTGATATGCCCTTTATATCATTGTGTAGAACTCATTGGAGGTCACCACACAGGAACTGCTTTTTTTTTATCATTAATCTACACTTACATGACGAATATTTTGTTTTCTAGGCTCTCCCCTATACCAGGTCCCCCCATATACCCCTTTACAGTCACTGTCCATCAGCGTAGCAAAATGTTGCAGAATCACTAACTGTCTTCTCTGTGTTGTACAGCCCTCCCCTTTCTCCCACCCCCCCATGCATGCTAATCTTAATAACCCCCTTTTTCTCCCCCCCTTATCCCTCCCTACCCACCCATCCTCCCCAGTCCCTTTCCCTTTGTTACCTGTTAGTCCATTCTTGAGTTCTGTGATTCTGCTGCTGTTTTGTTCCTTCAGTTTTTCCTTTGTTCTTATACTCCACAGATGAGTGAAATCATTTGGTATTTCTCTTTCTCTGCTTGGCTTGTTTCACTGAGCATAATACCCTCCAGCTCCATCCATGTTGCTGCAAATGGTAGGATTTTCCCTTTTCTTATGGCTGAGTAGTATTCCATTGTGTATATATACCACATCTTCTTTATGCATTCATCTGTCGATGGACATTTAGGTTGCTTCCAATTCTTGGCTATTGTAAATAGTGCTGCAATAAACATAGGGGTGCATTGGTCTTTCTCATACTTGATTGCTGCATTCTTAGGGTAAGTTCCTAGGAGTGCAATTCCTGGGTCAAATGGTATGTCTGTTTTGAGCATTTTGATGTACCTCCATACTGCTTTCCACAATGGTTGAACTAATTTACATTCCCACCAGCAGTGTAGGAGGGTTCCCCTTTCTCCACAGCCTTGCCAACATTTGTTGTTGTTTGTCTTTTGAATGACAGCCATCCTTACTGGTGTGAGGTGATACCTCATTGTAGTTTTAATTTGCATTTCTCTGATAATTAGCCATGTGGAGCATCTTTTCATGTGTCTGTTGTCCATCTGTATTTCTTTTTTGGAGAACCATCTGTTCAGTTCCTCTGCCCATTTTTTAATTGGGTTATTTGTTTTTTGATTGTTGAGGCATGTGAGCTCTTTATGTATTCTGGACGTCAAGCCTTTATCAGATGTGTCATTTTCAAATATATCCTCCCATACTGTAGGGTTCCTTTTTGTTCTATTGCTGGTGTCTATTGCTGTACAGAAGCTTTTCAGCTTAATGTAGTCCCACTTGTTCATTTTTGCTGTTGTTTTCCTTGTCTGGGGAGATATGATCAAGAAGAGGTCACTCATGTTTATGTCTAAGAGGTTTTTGCCTATGTTTTTTTCCAAGAGTTTAATGGTTTCATGACTTACATTCAGGTCTTTGATCCATTTTGAGTTTACCTTTGTATATGGGGTTAGACAATGGTCCAGGTTCATTCTCCTACATATAGCTGTCCAGTTTTGTCAGCACCATCTGTTGAAGAGACTGTCATTTCGCCATTATATGTCCGTGGCTCCTCTATCAAATATTAATTGACCATATATGTCTGGGTTAATGTGTGGATTCTCTAGTCTGTTCCATTGGTCTTTGGCTCTGTTCTTGTGCCAGTACCAAATTGTCTTGATTACTATGGCTTTGTAGTAGAGCTTGAAGTTGGGGAGTGAGATCCCCCCTACTTTGTTCTTCTTTCTCAGGATTGCTTTGGCTACTCGGGGTCTTTGGTGTTTCCATATGAATTTTTGAATTATTTGTTCCAGTTCATTGAAGAATGTTGCTCTTAGTTTCATAGGGATTGCATCAAATCTGTATATTGCTTTGGGCAGGGTGGCCATTTTGACGATATTAATTCTTCCTAGCCACGAGCATGGGATGCGTTTCCATCTGTTAGTGTCCCCTTTAATTTCTCTTAAGAGTGACTTGTAGTTTTCAGAGTATAAGTCTTTCACTTCTTTGGTTAGGTTTATTCCTAGGTATTTTATTTTTTTTGTTGCAATTGTGAATGGAGTTGTTTTCCTGATTTCTCTTTCTGTTGGTTCGTTGTTAGTGTATAGGAAAGCCACAGATTTCTGTGTGTTGATTTTGTATCCTGCAACTTTGCTGTATTCCAATATCAGTTCTAGTAGTTTTGGGGTGGAGTCTTTTGGGTTTTTTATGTACAGTATCATGTCATCTGCAAATAGTGACAGTTTAACTTCTTCTTTACCAATTTGGATTCCTTGTATTTTTTTGCTTTGTCAGATTGCCATGGCTAGGACCTCCAGTACTATGTTAAATAATGGTGGGGTGAGTGGGCATCCCTGTCTAGTTCCCAATCTCATGGGAAAAGCTTTCAGCTTCTCGCTGTACAATATAATGTTGGCTGTGGGTTTTTCATAGATGGCCTTTACTATGTTGAGGTACTTGCCCTCTATTCCCATTTTGCTGAGAGTTCTTATCATGAATGGATGTTGAACTTTGTCAAATGCTTTTTCAGCATCTATGGAGATGATCATGTGGTTTTTGTCTTTCTTTTTGTTGATGTGGTGGATGATGTTGATGGACTTTTGAATGATCCTCTTCCCATTTTTTAATTGGATCTTTTCCTTTTTGTTTGTTGAGGTGTGTGAGCTCTTTATATATTTTGGATGTCAAGCCTTTATCAGATCTGTCATTAACGAATGTATTCTCCCATACTGTAGGATACCTTTTTGTTCTATTGATGATATTCTTTGATGTACAGAAGCTTTTTAGCTTGATATAGTCCCACTTGTTCATTTTTGCTTTTGTTTTCCTTGCCCAGGGAGATATGTTCAAGAAGTCACTCATGTTTATGTCCATGAGATTTTTGCCTATGTGTTTATCCAAGAGTTTTATGGTTTCATGACTTACATTCAAGTCTTTGATCCATTTCAAATTTACTTTCATGTACGGGGTTAGACAGTGATCCAGTTTCATTCTCCTACATGTAGCTGTACAGTTTTGCCAGCACCATCTGTTGAAGAGACTGTCATTTCCCCATTGTATGTCCATGGCTCCTTTATTTTATATTAATTGACCATATATGTTTGGGTTAATGTTTGGAGTCTGTATTCTGTTCCATTGGTCTGTGGCTCTGTTCTTGTGCCAGTACCAAATTGTCTTGATTACTGTGGCTTTGTAGTAGAGGTTGAAGTTGGGGAGCAAGATTCCCCCCCTACTTTATTCTTCCTTCTCACGAATTCTTTGGCTGTTCGGGGTCTTTGGTGGTTCCATATGAATTTTTGAACTGTTTGTTCCAGCTCATTAAAGAATGCTGTTGGTAATTTGATAGGGATTCCATCGAATCTGTATATTGTGTTGGGCAGGATGGCCATTTTGACGGTATTAATTCTTCCTAGCCATGGGCATGGGATGAGTTTCCATTTGTTAGTGACCTCTTTAATTTATCTTTGGAGTGTCTTACAGTTTTCAGGGTATAGGTCTTTCACTTTCTTGGTTAGGTTTATTCCTAGGTATGTTATTCTCTTTGATGCTATTGTGAATGGAATTGTTTTCCTGATCTCTCTTTTTATTAGTTCATTGTTAGTTTATAGGGAAGCCACAGATTTCTGTGTGTTAATTTTGTATCCTGCAACTTTGCTGTATTCTGATGTTAGTTCTAGTAATTTTAGAGTGGAGTCTTTAGAGTTTTTTATGTACAATATCATGTCATCTGCAAATAGTGATAGTTTGACTTCTTCTTTACCAATCTGGATTCCTTGTATTTCTCTGTTTTGTCTAATTGCCACGGCTAGGACCTCCAGTACTATGTTAAATAGCAGTGGGGAGAGTGGGCATCCCTGTCTTGTTCCCGATCTCAGAGGAAAAGCTTTCAGCTTCTCACTGTTCAGTATGATGTTAGCAGTTGGTTTATCAAATATGGCCTTTATTTTGTTGAGGTACTTGCCCTCTATGCCCATTTTGTTGAGAGTTTTAATCATGAATGGATGTTGAATTTTGTCGAATGCTTTTTCAGCATCTGTGGAGATGATCATGTGTTTTTTGAACTTTTTGCTTATGTGGTGGACGATGTTGATGGATTTTTGAATGTTGTACCATCCTTGCATCCCTGGGATGAATCCCACTTGGTCATAGTGTGTGATCCTTTTGATGTATTTTTGAATTCGGTTTGCTAATATTTTGTTGAGTATTTTTGCATCTATGTTCATCAGGGATATTGGTCTGTAGCTTTCTTTTTTGGTGGAGTCTTTGCCTTGTTTTGTTATTAGGGTGTTGTTGGCCTCATAGAATGAGTTTGGGAGTATTCCCTCCTCTTCTATTTTTTGGAAAACTTTAAGGAGAATTGGGTATTATATCTTCTCAGTATGTCTGATAAAATTCTGAGGTAAATCCATCTGGCCGGGGGTTTTGTTCTTGGGTAGTTTTTTGATTACCGCTTCAATTTCTTTGCTGGTAATCAGTCTGTTTAGATTTTCTGTTTCTTTCTGGGTCAGTCTTGGAACGTTGCATTTTTCTAGGAAGTTGTCCATTTCTCCTAAGTTTTCCAGCTTGTTAGCATATAGGTTTTCATAGTCCTCTCTAATAATTCTTTGTATTTCTGTGGGATCTTTTGTGATTTTTCCTTTCTCATTTCTGATTCTGTTGATGTGTGTTGATTCTCTTTTTTCTCTTAGTATGTCTGGCTAGAGGCTTATCTATTTTGTTTATTTTCTCAAAGAACCAGCTCTTGGTTTCACTGATTTTTTCTATTGTTTTATTCTTCTCTATTTTTTTATTTCTTCTCTGTTTTTTATTATGTCCCTCCTTCTGCTGACCTTAGGCCTCATTTGTTCTTCTTTTTCTAATTTCGATAGTTGTGGCATTCGACCATTCATTTGGGATTGTTCTTCCTTCTTTGAATATGCCTTGATTGATATATACTTTCTTCTTAAGACTGATTTTGCTCTGTCCCACAGAAGTTGGGACTTCGTATTGTTGTTGTCATTTGTTTCCATATATTGCTGGATCTTCATTTTTATTTGGTTGTTGATCCATTGATTATTTAGGAGCATGTTGTTAAGCCTCCATGTGTATGTGAGCCTTTTTGCTTTCTTTGTACAATTTATTTCTAGTTTTATATCTTTGTGGTGTGAAAAGTTGTTTGGTAGGATTTCAATCTTTTGGAATTTACTGAGGCTCTTTTTGTGGCCTAGTGTGTGGTCTATTCTGGAGAATGTTCCATGTGCACTTGAGAAGAATGTGTATCCTGTTGCTTTTGGATGTAGAGTTCTATAGATATCTATTATGTCCATCTCTTCTAGTGTGTTGTTCAGTGCCTCTGTTTCCTCATTTATTTTCTGTCTGGTGCATCTGTCCTTTGGAGTGAGCAGTGTGTTAAAATCTCCCAAAATGAATGCATTGCGTTCTATTTCCTCCTTTAATTCTGTTAGTATTTTTTTCACATGTACTGGTTCTCCTGTATTGGGTGCATATATGTTTATAATGGTTATATCCTCTTGTTGGACTGATCCCTTTATCATTATGTAATGTCCTTCTTTATCTCTTGTTACTTTCCATGTTTTGAAGTCTATTTTGTCTGATACTAATATTGCAACACCTTCTTTTTTCTCCCTGTTGTTTGCATGAAATATCTTTTTCCATTCCTTGACTTTTCATCTGTGCATGTCTTTGGGTTTGAGGTGAGTCTCTTGTAAGCAGCACATAGATGGGTCTTGCTTTTTTATCCATTCTGTTACTCTGTGTCTTGTGATTAGTGCATTCATTCCGTTTACATTTAGGGTAATTATTGAGAGATATGTACTTATTACTATTGCAGGCTTTAGATTCATGGTTACCAAAGGTTCAAGGTTAGCTTCTTTACTCCCTTACTGTCTAACTTAACTTGCTTATTGAGCTATTATAAACACAGTCTGATGATTATTTCTCTCCCTTCTTATTCCACCTCCAGCATTGTTCATATGTTGGGTGCTTTGTTCTGTGCTCTTTTTAGGAGTGCTCCCATCTAGAGCAGTCCCTGTAAGATGCCCTGTAGAGGTGGTTTGTGGGAGGCAAATTCCCCCAACTTTTGCTTGTCTGGGAATTGTTTAATCCCTCCTTCATATTTAAATGATAGTCGTGCTGGATACAGTATCCTTGGTTCAAGGCCCTTCTGTTTCATTGCATTAAATATATCATGCCATTATCTTCTGTCCTGTAAGGTTTCTGTTGAGAAGTGTGATGATAACCTGATGGGTTTTTCTTTGTAGGTGACCTTTTATCTCTCTCTGGCTGCCTTTAATACTCTGTCCTTGTCCTTGATCATTGCCATTTTAATTATCATGTGTCTTGGTGTTGTCCTCTTTGGGTCCCTTCTGTTGTGAGTTCTGTGTGCCTCCGTATTTTGAGCAACTATTTCCTCCCCCAGTTTGGGGAAGTTCTCAGCAATTATTTCTTCAAAGAAACTTTCTATCCCTTTTTATCTCTCTTCTTCTTCTGCTACGGGTATAATGCAGGTATTGTTCCTGTTGGATTGGTGACACAGTTCTCTTAGTATTGTTTAATTTTGAAGATCCTTTTATCTCTCTCTGCATCAGCCTCTATGCATTCCTGTTCTCTGGTTTCTATTCCATCAATGGCCTCTTGCATCTCATCCATTCTGCTTATAAATCCTTCCAGAGTTTGTTTCACTTCTGTAATCTCCCTCCGGATGTCTGTAATCTCCCTCCGGACATCATCCCTTAGCGCTTGTATATTTCTCTGCAGCTCCATCAGCATGTTTAGGATTTTTATTTTGAAATATTTTTCAGGAAGTCTGGTTAGGTCTATCTCCTTCTCAGGGGTTGTGATTTTGGTCTGTATCAAATTCTTCTGCCTTTTCATGGGGATTGAGATAGTTTGCAGAGCTGGTGCTCGTGATGGCTGGGAGAATGTCCCTCCTTTTTGGTTTGTGGCCTTCCTCTCCTGAGAGAAAAGTGACCTCTAGCAGCTTGTGCTGGGCAGCTGCATGCAGATAGGGCTTCTGATTCTTGTCCGGCCACTGTGAAGTCTATTTCTGTGGTTGCTGTGGGCATGACCTGTGTCAGGCTTCTGCTCCGATATGGTGGAGCCGCACTGGAGGGAAAAGAGCCAGTAAGCTGTTTATCTTCATGAGGGGCCTTAGAGCTGCGCTGCCACCCAGGGGGTTAGGGCCCCCTGAGTTCCCTGGGATTCCCAGCTGCTAGGCTAAGTGTCCCGGGATGCTTCCATCTGGCGGTGGGGTCCCTGTCCCTTTAAGACTTTCAAAAAGTACTCGCTCTTCTTTGTACCTGAGGTGCCAGCTGTGGAACCCGCTCACAGGTCTTACTGTCCTGCTTCCCTAGTTTCCAGCACCCCACACACGCACTGTGTGTCTGCACTCCCGGTGCGGATGGCTAGGGCCGGGTGTTTAGCAGTCCTGGGCTCCCTCTCCCTCCCAGCTCCAACTCCTCTCCTCCCACCATGAGCTGCAGTGAGGGGTGCTTGGGTCCTGCTGGGCTGCGGCTTGTATCTTACCCCCTTTGCAAGGTGCTGCGTTCTCTCAGGTGTGGATGTAGTCTGACTGTTGTCCAGTGTCTTCTGGTCTCTCTTTTAGGAGGAGTTGTATTTGTTGTATTTTCAAAAATATATGTGGTTTTGGGAGGAGATTTCCGCTGCTCTACTCACGCCATCATCTTGGCTCCCTTCCCTCGCCACTAGCTATTTTTAAAGATGAAAATGTAAGACGATAAATTCAGGACTTGTGAAATAAATAAATTATTCCCTATTGATGAGAATTAGGAAGTCAGTTTTTCTTACCTAAATCTTTTACCTATCACAATTATTTGAATACAAATTTTGCCAGTCTTACTCATGGTTCTCATGTAATGATCTGAAGAGGTTTCTTTTATTCATTTGTTTGTTGTGTTTGTGTTAAAGCTGTATTAAACTCAGCATTGTGAATTATTTTATGTATCTTTCAATATATATGTGTTTCAACCCAGAACAGTGAAGGAAAAATCTTAGCATGTCAATAATTTTGACTGCAGGCAGGAGTAGAATGTAGTGCAAAAAGAGTAACTTTAAAAACAATATGTGTGTTTTCTGGTTCATCTGTCATGTTCTACTTATTTTCCATAGATCTTCAAATCATCATAGGAATTGCTATGGATCAGTCTTGCACGCCACTTTCTGGACAGCTGCAAGTTGTAACATAAGAACATACTTTTTAAATCTGTTTTACACAGAGAATGTAATATTTAAGTGCCTAATGAGTTATCATACATTTTTTTTCTGAAAATAATGAGTATATATCTGTACTGTTGAAATAAATTGAAGGGTTGATCCCTTGCAATTTCCCCCCCACATATACACATACAACCTTCATTTCTGGCTTCCAGAGAGGGAAGTATAAAAATGAATTCTGTGTGGAAGGTTGAAAGTGCTGAGACGTCCTGTCAAATGCCCTGCTGGAATGAGCAACATTTCACTGCTGTGTTTAAGAGCGCTGCATTGTGTAAGAGTGTCAGCTGCAGACAACAGAAGCAATTTTAGGTATTGTAGGCAAAAAGTACTTCTCTGAGGTATATTCATATCAAACTGACAGGACTTCAGAGACAGACTTTAAACTGACCTTCACATATAATCTCCCCAAACTATGCCATAGCGCTGGATCATTAAGAAGGCAGCTGCATCTTCCATGCTCATTAAGCTGTTGCCACAGTTGCTGAGTCCAGACCCATATGACCTCTGCCACAGTTCACAGAAGCAAAGTGGGTGACAATCCCTCCTCTTACCATGTAACTCAACCCCTTGTTGCTACTTGGACATTTACACCTGATTGGCATAACACAAACCACATCTGAACACATCTGAAAAATGTGACTTTATCTTTCCAACAACTCAGCTTCAGGAAGACACTTAGACAAATTTGAGATGTTGAGGTTGCCAATACATATATTGGCAACAAGGGTGGTGTTCTCTAAATAAAGCAGAGAACTTTGTACCAATCAGTCAGAAGCTAATGTTTAGTTTTCTGACAATATTTTTTGTATTTCCTCTCCATGTTCACTTTCTACCCTTTTCTACCCATCATTAACAGGTTCCCTTACTCTCTGGCTTTCAGTTGGTTTCTGCTCATAGGAACATGAACAGGAGATTAGAAGAGGGAGCAAGCTATTTTGGGGTATTTATCCCTGGTCCCCTCTCTGCAGGGATGCTACAGGCTGGTTGAATCTCTTGATTAAAGATGACCTTAGATCCCTTCCGTAAGGTGGCCTGCTCTCCAGGCTCTGCTAGATTAAGGAACAGCAGCAACAAATCCCTGGGGCATGCGTTTCCCCATGTGGTCTTTTTTTATCCTGGTCATACCCTTATAAATAGTCCCTTTCTTAAATGCTCCTGAATTAGTTCAAATCCAGTGTTCTATTTTCTACCAGGTTCCAGACTCACAGATTATTTTTATATAAAATAACAAAAAACCCTATCAGTCTTTATGATTAAGGCATATTAATAATTATGAATTATTTAGATAAGGAAGCTGTCTAAAGCATAAACCTCCCTATTATAAAAGACTGTGCAAACATGGTTTTGGTGACAAATATAGATTCTTTAAAAAAATAGCAATTCCAGTGACTGTTCCTAAATTATATTCATTTCGAAATCATCAAAAATTTTTTTCTTAATTTTATTTTGGTATCATTAATCTATAATTACATGAAGGACATTATGTTTACTAGGCTCCCCACTTCACTAAGTACCCCCCATATCCCCGTTCACAGTCACTGTCCATCAACATAGTAAGATGCTGTAAAATCACTACTTGTCTTCTCTGTGTTGCACAGCTCTCCCCATGCCCCCTCCCCCCACTATACATGTTAATCGTAATGCCCCCTTTCTTTTTTTCCCCACCCTTACCCCTCCCTTCCCACCTGTCCTCCCCAGTCCCTTTCCCTTTGGTAACTGTTAGTCCATTCTTGGGTTCTGTGCTTCTGCTGCTGTTTTGTTCCTTCAGTTTTCTTTTGTTCTTATACTCCACATATGAGTGAAATCATTTGCTACTTGTCTTTCTCTAACTGGCTTATTTCACTGAGCATAATACCCTCTAGCTCCATCCATGTGGTTGCGAATGGTAGGATCTGTTTTTTTCTTATGGCTGAGTAATATTCCATTGTGTATATGTACCACATCTTCTTTATCCATTCATCTACTGATAGACATTTCGGTTGCTTCCATATCTTGGCTATTGTGAATAGTGCAGCGATAAACATAGGGGTGCATCTGTCTTTTTCAAACTGGAGTGCTGCATTCTTGGGGTAAATTCCTAGAAGTGGAATTCCTGGGTCAAATGGTATTTCTATTTTCAGCATTTTAAGGAACCTCCATACTGCTTTCCACAATGGTTGAACTAATTTACATTCCCACCAGCAGTGTAGGAGGGTTCCCCTTTCTCCACAGCCTCACCAACATTTGTTGTTGTTTGTCTTTTGGATGTTGGCCATCCTTACTGGTGTGAGGTGATATCTCATTGTGCTTTTAATTTACATTTCTCTGATGACAAGCGATGTGGAGCATCTTTTCATGTGTCTGTTGGCCATCTGAATTTCTTCTTTAGAGAACTGTCTATTCAGCTCCTCTGCCCATTTTTTAATTGGATTGTTTGCTTTTTGTTTGTTGAGGTGTGTGAGCTCTTTATATATTTTGGATGTGAACCCTTTATTGGATCTGTCATTTAAGAATATATTCTCCCATACTGTAGGATACCTTTTTGTTCTATTGATGGTGTCCTTTGCTGTACAGAAGCTTTTCAGCATGATATAGTCCATTTGTTCATTTTTGCTTTTGTTTCCCTTGCCCGGGGAGATATGTTCAAGAAGAGGTCACTCATGTTTATGTCTAAGAGATTTTTGCCTGTGTTTTTTTCTAAGAGATTTATGGTTTCATGACTTACATTCAAGTCTTTGATCCATTTTGAATTTACTTTTGTGTATGGGGTTAGAAAGTTATCCAGTTTCATTTTCTTACATGTAGCTGTCCAGTTTTGCCAGCACCATCTGTTGAACAGACTGTCATTTCCCCACTGTATGGCCATGACCCCTTTATCGAATATTAGTTGACCATATATGTTTGGGTTAATGTTTGGAGTCTCTATTCTGTTCCATTGGTCTGTGGCTCTGTTCTTGTGCCAGTACCAAATTGTCTTGATTACTGTGGCTTTGTAGTAGAGCTTGAAGTTGGGGGGTGAGATCCCCCCCCTACTTTATTCTTCCTTCTCAGAATTGCTTTAGCTATTTGGGGTCTTTGGTGTTTACATATGAATTTTTGAACTATTTGTTCCAGTTCATTGAAGAATGCTGTTGGTAATTTGATAGGGATTGCACCAAATCTCTATATTGTTTTGGGCAGGATGGCCATTTTGGTGATATTAATTCTTCCTAGCCAGGAGCATGGGATGAGTTTCCATTTGTTAGTGACCTCTTTAATTTCTCTTAAGAGTGTCTTATAGTTTTCAGAGAATAGATCTTTTACTTCCTTGGTTAGGTTTATTTCTGGGTATTTTATTCTTTTTGATGCTATTGTGAATGGAATTGTCTTCCTGATTTCTCCTTGTATTAGTTTATATTTAGTGTATAGGAAAGCCACAGATGGAAATCAAAATTTTGCAATAATTTTTAAGCTTAACAGTTAGAAATGTATAAATTTCATGAGTCCAAAATGTTTCCTTTACCTCATTATAATTTATAGAAACAAAAGTTGTATTTTACAAATATTTTGTTGCAATTTAAAAATTACTTTAAAATCAAAATTATTTTTAAATTAAAGTAATTTAAACATTTTGTTATAATTATGTTTAACATGATTATAATATATTATATGTCAAGTTATTTTTCTCTACTTATTTCAAAACTTAGGAAAAAACTAGTCTATGTTTAAAGAAGATTGGAATAAATTTGACAAATTAGTCATTTAAATAGGTTAAGGAGCCAAATCTTAACAGTTATTCCACCAATCTACTCTCTTCTGGAAGGAAGAAGGTACTAATTGAACAAATTGTAAAGACATTAATGATAAAATAATTGCTTGACTGACTCTTTTATATTTCAACCAATTTTTCCTACCAGGTATAAAGGAGGTAAATTTTGAATTCCAGTTCCTTATTCTTTGTTTAATGGCCCCAAATAGGCATAAATGTAAGCTTTTTAAAACACCTATATGGATTATCAAAGTTGTTTAAATATGTATTCATCATTTGTGAAGTATATACCCTTACAGTTAGTGGTGTTCCTAGGCATAATCTATTTTTCATAAAGTGATTCTTATGTCACACATGAAAATGTAATACTTATATCTTTCAAGACAACCTTTGCAACTAGGATAATCAAAAATCACTATTGAAGAGTTTCACCTTTCAGAGCAACACTTAAAAAGTCTTTAAGATATTTTCTAGAAAGACTTACTCTTTCCTCACGTGGAGATTTTTATTACTTCTGGTCACTATTACACATTGAGGAGTCATAGCAGATCACACCGATCTTCAGGCATTAAGAACTTTCAATCCACTTATATTTAAATTTCTATTGTCAAACTTAAGCATGAGAATTAATTTATTTTCATTAAATTCAGTGTTGAGGATCATTACATAGAACAAGGTGACAAACATATTAGAAAAAATCCAAATTGTAAAATGTAATGTATGAACTGACCTTAGCAAATTGTATCATTTACAATGAAAGTTCGTAAAAGGCAGGTATCAGTGGGATCCAATAGTTACAGATGCAGAGGCCTTAGCTGTCCTCCATGCCTGACATGTCATAAGGAAAACTAGTATCAGAACAAGTAACAATCAAAGCAGGCACAGGAAGTGGTATATAACTGTCTAAGCTCCCTTCAATCCCAGCTCTCTGCCTTTGATGCTTCAACAGCACCTTGATTGTTTACTCAAGACATAAGCCATAATATTCTAGCAGCAATATTCAGGTAACCTTCTGGTCAAAGTCAGGCTACAAAATCCTCCAATAAGCTTCTGAACACAGGACCAATTCAAATCTTAAGGCTTGGGTGACTGTCCATAGGATTTATAGGTCACTGAGTTCTGTAGGTGCTGATTCCCTATTCTTGTCGGTGCAGGAGTGCCCGTCTGGCTTTTCTATTCAGTCCAAACTAGAAAGATCAGCCATTTTGCAATTTTATTTGAGAGAATCCTCGTGCTTCTTTACCAAGCCTCTGACATGGAAGATAAGAATACATACAATGCTTACAGTAGCTGGTTGTGGTACTTGACTTTCTGATTAGAGTTATTTAATTGCTAACTAATCAGTCTTTCAGAATACTTAGTAATTAAATAACTAACCATTAGTTCTTGTATTTCTGATTAAGACATTTCAAAGTTCATATATAAACTGATCTGAGGGGTGTGTGTGTGTGTGTGTGTGTATTTATAGACAGTATAACACAAATTTTAACTCTTGACCTTATTCTGTTTCCTTCTCTAAAAATATTGTTCTGTCTTCTGTTCTTAGCTGCCAATGTGCGGGGCGTAGTTAACCATAAAATTATACGCATCTACTTTGGGTTGAAAATTTTCCTTCCTGTTATTAAGTTGTAAGTCCAGTTGAGTTTCATGTCTGATACTGAACTTTTCCATCTCTTCCCCATCCAGACTGTGTTTTCATAGAGAGAGAGCTAATGTTCACTTGGCACTATGCCTGATGCATTACAATCCCTAGTAAGTGTTTGTGAATGAATGAGGTATTGAAAGGTCCTCCTATAATGTCAGTGCTTAGTCTATAGTCTGGCTTGTGCTGTTTACAACATTTTTGTAGCCTCGAATTTTTATCTAACCAAAACAATTTTTAAAACAATACATCATTTAAATTGCTTTTGGGATGGTAGGAATGATATAACAGCTTTGAAGTAAATACAAATATTATAGTGTTGCAAGGGAACTCTTTCTAAAATGAAACAAAAAAGCAGTTTATCTGTACAGTCACAAAATATACAAGTTATGTTGTTAGAAGATAAATGTATTGTAAAAATAATGTTATGTTTTTGAGATTTTATTTCTTAGTAAATATAGAAATAAAAGCAAGAAATCACAAATAACTTTGATTCAGCCTTTAAAATTACTCATGACCCTAGAAGCCACGTTTCCACTAACAGTTAAGGAGAAATCCTTGAGAGAAACTTCCAGCAAAGAAACTGTTGACACAAGAGCTTTGGGTTATTTCTTAGTCTTTGCCTATTTACTAAAGAAGCAATCCAGGAAGACCACTTACTGAAAGATTTCAGTAGAGTCTTATTCTTTTGAGGCCATCAAAACTTTAATTTTCTGAATCTGTTTAATAGGAAGAGCAACGAGTTCTTCTGTAAGACTTGGGCATGTATTTTAATCGTTTCAGGGACTGATGGCTTACAACCTTGAGACTAGGGCAGGTTTTATATTTGCTAAAATGTATTGTAGAATACAGGTTTTATTCACTTAATGTTGTAAAGTAAATGTACCCAAAGAGGCTGATTTTGTTTAACATCTTGTGATAATCCTTGATCAGGACCTCAATCATCTAGTTATGATTATGTATATCTGATGAGAAGATTCTGTGGTTTCTCAAGAACTAAGAATTTACATGATATTCCCTTGCAAAAGTTACATGCAAGTAAAATATGTGAGTATCTAACAGATTAACAGATTAACTTTAAAACATAGTGTAAAATCTTGTTTGTATGAAGATTTATAATATCCCTTATGGTAAAGCACCATGCATATATTTATTGTCTTTTCTTTCCATCATGGCAATACGTAAGTATTATTTTAAAAAAAACAAATTATTTAAAAAGATTTACAACTATTCCCCCACTGATCCCCACTCTCCAGAGGCAATCTCTTGCAATTCTGCTATTTTTATAATGAATGCCTCCATATTTATAAACAAATAAGCTATTTACATTTTCTTGATATTTTAGTTTAAAATATTGTGTACTGGCTTCCATTTATACCACCTCTCTACAGATTCGTAAGTATAATTATATCCAACTTTATAATATATGAATTTGACAATATCTTTTACATCTGAGCCCCATTGTGTCAGAAATGATAATGTTTTGTGAAAACCCTCTTGTTTCTGTTGGAATTAATAGTCATCTTATTTTTCAATTGCTTAGTTTTCTATTAGTACCTATTTTCAATTTGTATCTAAACTCTCCACGAAAATTTTAAGTGTCCTTCCAGCATAGAATCAAACTTATGTCTTCGGTATATGTATGTCAGTCTTCAGGGTGTGTGTGTGTGTGTGTGTGTGTGTGTCGGTATATATATGTCAGGGGCTGGGCTTGCTGGCGAGGAGTCGCCTCCTCACCAGAAGGCCCGCTCAGGTATTTTATATGTAAATAAATGTGTATGTAATTTTGCATATATACTGTTTTCCCTGAAACGTCCTTCCTGTCCTCCCGTTTCCCCAACACACCCTGTGTCGTCCCCCGTGATGGCTCTTTGCTGTCGTCCTGACTATTATTCCCTTATGTGAAAATTTGGAGCCAGTGTTCGAGTCCTTGCTCCTCAAATTGTATGTCATCCATGCTTTTGTTTGATTCATATCCTTTTAGTGTGGACATTCCCCAGTAGTTTGAAAAGAGGTAGAACACTTAAATCTTGCATTCAGAAAAGGCGGCTTCACCTGCGCTTACTGGCAGAGGCCTGGGCGCCGCCCTCCGGCCCCGAGCGGGCTGGTGGCGCCAGCATCCCCCGAGCTAGTCCAGGGGCAGGTTCCTCCGGCCCCCCGAAAGAGGACGCCTCCGCCGTCTGCCATGGAGAGGGGCTGCGTGTCCGCCTGTGCACAGGCGAAGGACACTTGGCTCTCGCCGCAGACACAGAATGCCATCTTTTTTTTTCTGAACCTATCCCACACCTTAACTCTCAGAAGTTCCTGTTGCCCTGAATTCCCGAACTTCTCAGAAGTAGCAGGGTTTTGCTGTGTGAACACACATGGCTCTCGGCCCTTGACCACCCAGCCGTACAACCTACGGACGGACCTTTAGAGGTTAACTTTCTCTGCTTTGCTAATTAGCAGTCAGCCTGCTTTCTGGGATCTGTTTTGCGGACTTCCTTTCTGTTCTGTTGTATCTTGTACAGTTTTGGTACAGGCTGAGTTTTGCCTGTAAAGAAAATGCTTCGTTGTCTTGGTAGCGTTTTATAAAACATTCATGGCTTCTGTTTAGTCTCAATGTTCCCTTTAAGATCATGGGATGCCACTTTACAAAGAAGTGCCTGCATTCCCTACTGGCTAGATGATTTTAACTGTATTGTGATGCCATAATTTTTTTAATTGAAACCTCTGCTATTAGTATTATGTTGGTGTTTTTAAGCAAATGGATTCAGTCATCCAAAACATTTGTGTGATCAGGTAAGTATTGTTAGTCATATTTACACGAGAAAATTTTAACTGATAGTTCTGGGTGATGGGTTAAGAAGTTCATCTATTTCATCATTTACCTATTCTATAATTTCCAAACTTTCAACAATGGGCATGTATTTTCATTTATACTTTTAAAAAGGAAAAAAAATACAATGCTATGTTTAAGCTAATTTAAAGTCCCAAAGGACAGTCATTATTTGTCTCTCACTAGTGATTAAGTCAATTTCAGCGCTGGGAAGAGGGGATTGTTACACACATGTAACTGATCGTCACCTCGCTCTGCTTCTTACGGAATGAAGAGCAGTGCGTGCAGCGTCAGCACGCGCGGTGCTCCGGACTGAACGAACGCTCTGTAAATGATGAGCGTGCAACTTCATGATCATCATCTTTCTGGAATTTTCTAAACTCAGAGAAAAGTATACAGCAACCGATGGACTAAACAGATTCCTTTGCTAACGTGGCATTAATGATGAAAAGTCTTTTCAAAAGTTTTGATTTTGAAATACATCCGTGACTATGAGTTCTAGAGTCTTGGTCTTGATGGCAGTTTTGTAAGATCAAAAAAAGCTACATTTAATTCCTCTGAAAATGGTTTTTAGAAACTAGTCAGTGAGGTCACTCACATAGGCCTCACAAAGCAGATGGCATTTAGCCTGAGATTAGAATGAGAAAATCTGAATATGAAGTTGGGCCAGGGGGAATGTCGCCTCAGGCAGTCTCATGCTTGCCGTATGGAAATTAAACCATCTCAGCTCAAAATCAATTCTTGGCTATTAGGATTTCTTTAGGAGTTGCTCTAGGTTGAAGATTGATAAATCCCTTTCTGACTCTTAACTGTAGAAATAGACATTCGACCTCACACATTAGAAGAGAAATGCAAATCATAACGACAACGTGTTACAACTTTGAAAATTGTGATTGGTGTAATTAAAAAACCTTCATAGTATATTGCAGTTGCGGGTCTGTAGGAAACGGCCACTGCCGTGCTTCACCAACAAGAATATAAATTGGTGCAGTTGACCTGGAGGACAGTTTAAAGGGCTATGGAGGCAGTGAGAATATAAAGTGGTGCAATTGCTAGCACTACAAATGCACATGCTTTTAAACTAGATGTCGCATTTCTTCCTGTACATGCATGTAATGATGTAAGAAAGATCAAGGTTGCTAATTATAGCATGGTTTATAATTCCGAAAGACTGCAAATCCAAATCTCTCCCAATAGGAGACTAGTTAAATTATAACACATTCATACCAAACCGTGAATACTAAACTTTGGAAAACTATGCAGCTGTATAAATAAATGAGGAGGCTGTGTACTACTATCTAAACATTTCTAAAATGTCCTTAAGTTAGAAAAACAAAATGCAGAAAAAAACTTAAAAAACTGTCTCACATCAAGAGATCATAAAAAGTGAAAATCAACTGATAAAACATCATTACTGTCAAAATGATGGAAATGTTTTAATTGTTCTCACAAAAATTGGTTCTAGAGTTTATTTCTATTTAGGAGAAGCAATCTGGTAGTGGGTAGTGAGACGCTAGCAGATTTTCCTCAGAGCTGTGCTTTTCTGGGTTTATGGGGTTTATTTTGGTTTATAAGGAGGGATTGGGTTGAGAGTATGAACGTCAGTAGTAAAGTACCCAAGCCTGTCCTTGGAACTGCCACTGGGATCTCCCTTATTTTTATTTTACAAAAAAACATCCATGCAAAAGATATGTTAAGAATATTTAATTATACCTATACATATATTTATAATTATAACATTTTAATGTATATATTATATTGCTATATATAATCATATAATCAATATATTTATAATACTTCTTCAGTACATTGTTCTGCACCCAAGAATGTTGACCTCAACCCATCCAAAATGAAACAAATCCCTTTACTCCCTGTCTGTGTTATCATAAATCACTTCCTGTCAATGCTTATTTGTTCATTTCAAACTTATTTAATGTTTACTATAGAATGTTGTGTTTCTATTTTACTAATTATTTTCCCACATAAAATTATTTTGCTCTTTAACCTTCCAAAGCATTTCTGAAGCAAGGCATTCAATTGCATTGAGGACATCAGTGAAACCTAGCCTTTACTGTAAGACAAACAGAAACTTGACATTTATAAAAAATATAATTTTGAAGTGTGTCTAGGAGGTCAAATATTTAGCAATAACAACACAGGAAATAAAAGAAAACTTAGCAAATGCTAGATATTGACCAAAGAAGAAACACATCACCAACTATAAACTCTCCCCCAAAACAGAAAGAATCATTTTTTTTCCCCCACATAGGACATTAGTAGGCCTGAGTATGGATCAGTCTGTAATTTTACTTTTTGCTTTACAGGATAGCTTAGAAATTCACAATAGGAGATAGATTTGAATTCCACTGTGTAGTTCATTTTCCTCTTGGGGAACCCATTCTGCATCCATTTGTCTACAACTATAAGTGGCAGATAAAGAATTCATTGTAGCAACTATGTCTACAGCAAATTCAAAATTGCCACTCATCCATTTGTGAACAAAACGTAAATAACAAAAGAGACATTAAAAGTCTGTTTCTTTTCTCTTCCTCCTCTGAAATATCTCTTCCAGTGAAAGAAATAGTTTGAAATGATCGTCCATTCAGCAGCACTATATATAATAGCCGTGAGAATGTGGTTGACATTTACCTCCTGGAACTTCAGTGTCCCCATGAGAAAGAGAATCTTTTTAGATTTCTTGATACTCTTTCTCCATGACACTCAATTATTAACCCCTCAGGTTTCTAATGGGCCTGCAATAAAAGGAGCTAGGTACCTCAAATTCATTCCAATTCTGTGATCATGGAGATCAGACTGAATAGGCAAAGTATTTCCTTTTGAGCAAGGATTTGGTGATTTTAGTACCTGGAGAAAAAGTAAATCAACTCAAGAAAATGGAAGCCCAAAGAAGCCAAAATGCATTACCGATTACATTTTTCAGTACTTAGAACTTCTTCCTTATCTGTCCATAAATGAGTTTTTTTTTTTCAGTTTTAGAAATTCTGTTTTCAACGCTTTTGAATTCATGTGAATGTTGTTGGCTTGTGAAATCTTACAGGACCAATGCTTGCAGCGGACTTTGAAATGTCGCCAAACTAAGCCTGAGATATAGTTTACATTACAGGAAATACAGTATTTCAGCATAATTACCAATTTGTAAAATCAGAAGGAGTAAAAGAACTTACCATAACCATATAGTTAGAATTTTTCCCTGGACTTTCTATATTTTTAAAAATTTAATATTCTATTAATATCATGAAAAACATACATATGCATTGTATTTTGCAACCCCCTCCTTTTTTTTTAATAGAACGGGGGGATCTTAATAAATTGTATATGTGTGTATCTGTGTCATACAGTATTGTAGGTATAATTACCAAAAACCATTCTCATCTTACCTTGTTGCTCAAATTATGGGTTGAAATTGAATTTAATCTCCATATTGTAACAGTTTTGACTTTTCACATTCCATTTGCTTGGAACCTAGACAAGGGCTAGTGGACACATCATATTTTTTGTTTATTTTCTTATGCTAGTTGATCTGTTAATGTAATTCTAATGTCCTTAAGGTGGAGAAAAAAGATATATGATAATGATTCCTCTGTAATTTATCCTCCCACAGAAGTTTACAGACTTAAAATGTCCATGTCAGATAAAAGGATTTACTGGGTTGGTATGTTTCTTGACTTTAGAATGGCAGTTCATTATAGTATCATAGATTTATTTTTTGTTTAAAGACAGACAGTGATAACTAAGAAATACACATTTTTAGTTTTCATATGACAATGAAATGCTGATGGCTTTCCTGGTTCTGGTCTAATTGGCAACATCTGAAATTAGGTTGGATAATTTATATCTGAATATTTCTTTTCTGTCTAAAATACTTAATTTTCTCTGCTGTTTAAAATCCTCAGTTTATATACCACATGATTTTTACCATACACGGTAGTTGAAAAAACACTATAAAGAGAAAAAATATATGTTTATAATTCTTTCCTCCAGTCAGCTCATATTCAGTGACTCTTTCAAGATTAGTCAAGAATTTAGGTCCCTCTTCCAATAGATTTTTGATAGACAATTAATGAGATTTCAAAATGGCTATCAATTTGAGAGATTTGAAGTCTAAACCTTTTTTCTGCTATTTCTGCAGAAAAAACATTAAAATATTAGATGCATACTGGTACCAACATAAATAATAAAAATTACTATGGTGTTAGTTACTCCTTACATTTTATCAGTTTAATTCTGAGATTCATCGTTTGTAGCTTTTCAATTAAGAATTTGATTAAAAGCAAACCAATTAACAAAGCCAAAATAAAGATTTGTAGCACAAAACTAAATACCCTTGTCACCTATCATTATCAGTAATGAACATTTTTAAGCTCTGTTCACAAATCTCATTAACCACATTTTCCATCAACACACTGTGGACAGCGTATTCACCCAGTTATTGTGGCGCTATTGTCAGAAGTCACCGATCTACCAAGGAAGTCCTCCTTGAACAGGTGAGAAGTGAACTAAATGAAGTAATGGGATCTTGAAGCAGTTTATCGGGTGGAAGTGCATCTTGTGTGATCATTAAGAGGCCAGTATAGCTGAAACAGTAAAAATGGAGTAGAATTTCAGAAGTTCACATCAAAGAGGTAGGGGCAGGATTTGAGATCTGAAATCTGGGAATTTCTGACCATGGTGAAGATTTTGTGTTTTAATCTGCGCATAATGAGAAGTCAGTTGAGGCTTATTTTATTCTGTTTACTTATGTATTGATGAGGAATGACATGATGTGACTGTGACTTGTGATGAAGGAGTTCAGTTTGAGAACCATGTGATGATGGACTGTAGGGCAGCAAAGATCACAGCAGGGGCTCAGTAGTCAGGTAAGAAGAGGTGATATTTCTTGCACTAGGCAGTGAATCAGTGGAGTGTCAAGAAGCTGTCATTTCTGATTCAGTGATAGTGGCCAATGGGATAAACAAAAGTATTAAATTTGACAATTCAATTTAATATAAAATGCTATAGATTTTTCTACAGGAAAGTGAGTCAGAGCAGCTAAAAATGAATGAATGAAGAAATACCAAAACAAATTGCAAATAGAAATAAAGCAGAGTTTAGACAAAATTGGATCTGATTTATCAAGCCTTCTTAAGGATTAATAAATGACAAGATTTGAACACAAAGAGTGAAATATGCAAGAAAGCTAAATTGCCATTAACTTTTAGGTGCCAAAAGAGCTGTTAAAAATACAAAGAGGGTGTAGAAATCTCAATAAACTCTTAGTACATGCTGTTTTTTCCCATTCCAGTAAAATACGCCAACTGCTCAATGAAAAACCTAAGAGTCGCCATCATTCTTTCCCTCACCTCCTTCTTCCACGTCATTAGGAAGGCTTACTGGCTCACACCATCATACTGTATCTTACATGATCCCATTTTACTTGATCTCCACCACTAAGAAGCTAGTTCAAGCCAACATCATCATTCACCTGGACTTCTGCAATTCCTCCAAGCTAGTCTTTCTCTCTTGCATACTTTTTGAACACCCATAGTATGTCATCTTCACAGTAGCTTAGACTAATCTTTTGAAAGCATTTATCATAACTGTTTCAAATTTCTAGCTTCAGAAATCTATGATTTCCCTTTCACTCAAAATCTATAAACCTTACAATGATCAACAATTATCTCCATGATCTTCTTCTCCATATTTTTAGTCATATCTATTGGCAGTCTCCCCAACGGGGGGGGGGGGAGTAGAGCAAAAAATAAAATAAGTATTAATTTACAAGAACAAGGAATATAGCCCCAATGGAATACTAGAAGTCAAAGGAGTTAATAAAGTTTTAATAGACAAAGCACTAGCATTTATTTGTATTGCATTTGTCTTTTATTTGCTTTGTATCTGTATTTTTAACTGACTTAAACTGAGCAGAGAAAACTTCAGTCACAAAAGCTGCAGAGAAAACACTGATAAAAGTCAGTCACCTTCCCTCCCAAATCAGAAACTTAGGATTTGGAGGCACAAGTGTAACAGAAGACAGAACAAGAGAGAGGCTGAATAATGGACTATTATTTTTTATTTATTTTATTTTTTATTTTTATTAAGGTGTCATTGATATGCATTCTTATGAAGGTTTCACATGAAAAAACAATGTGGTTACAACATTTACTGATATTATCAAGTCTCCACCCACACCCCAATGCAGTCACTGTCCATCAGTGTAGTAAGATGCCACAGATTCACTATTTGCCTTCTCTGGGCTACATTGTCTTCCCCGTGACCCCTCACACCATGTGTACTAAACATAGTACCTCTCAATCCCCTTCTCCCTCCTGCCCCACCCACCCTTCCCCATCTCTCCCTTTGGTAACCACTAGTCCCTTCTTGGAGTCTCTTGAGTCTGCTGCTGTTTTGTTCCTTCAGTTTTGCTTCTTTGCTATACTCCACAGATGAGGGAAATCATTTGGCATTTGTCTTTCTCTGCCTGGCTTATTTCATTGAGCATAATATCCTCCAGCTCCATCCATGTTGTTGCAAATGGTAAGATTTATTTCTCTCTATGGCTGAATAATATTCCATTGTGTATATGTACCACATCTTCTTTATCCATTCATCTACTAATGGACACTTAGGTTGCTTCCATATCTTGGCTATTGTAAATAGTGCTGCAATAAACATAGGGGTGTATATGACCTTTTGAATCTGAGAAGTTGTTTTCTTTGAGTAAATTATAAGGAGTGGGATCCCTGGGTCAAATGTTATTTCTATTTTTAGTTTTTTGAGGAACCTCCATATTGCTTTCCTCAATGGTTGAACTAGCTTACATTCCCAGCAGCAGTGTAGGAGGGTTCCCCTTTCTCTGCATCTTTGCCAGCATTTGTTTTTCTTAGTCTTTTGGATGTTGGCCATCCTTACTGTGTGAGGTGATTTGTCATTGTGGTTTTAATTTGCATTTCCCTGATGATTAGTGATGTGGAGCATCTTTTCATGTGTCTGTTGAATAATGAAGTATTGATTAAAAGTCTGCTTAAAGAAAATGGCAGTTTTTGTCATATATTTATATGACAAACAGCAAGGAATATTATTTTGGATTTTATAGGACCTCAGGTATGAAAAAAGAAAAACTATCAAAGCAAAAATTACACTGCACAAAGTTAAACAATCAAGGAAGATATCATTCAAAGATTTAACTATAGGAGAGAGAGGCCAGAACTCAGTCTTAATAACTATACTCCCCAGAAACAAAGGCCTGGACAGGGTTTAAAAGGTGGAGTCGGGAGTTCTAGGCTATCTGTGTTTGCTAACTGGCTATACCCAAAGGAAAAGTAAATTTCCTCCAATTTTCATCATTGCCGGTAGCTATCACCCCTTGCAGCAAGGATATCATTAAAGTCAGGCTTCTTCCTTCCCAAAGAAACTGGGAGGTAGGGGTGCTAGCTCCCTTGATGTTTACTTTAAAAAATATGGCTTCCAAGTCCTTGAGAAAAACATTCCTGGATAATGTAAATGGCAAGAGAGTTTTAGAAAGATTTACGTCTCGAGGGGGCAGAGAAAGAATTTACAATTACAGGTTTTTTGTTTTTTGTTTTTTGTTGGTATTCTCCATAATTCCAATTTTTATAAATGTCAAAAACATGCAAAATGGAGCAATGCTATTAGAAATCATAACACTGATTACCATAAATAGGGGGTCACTATATATCGGGGAGTGACATTACAGAGACGTGAAGGAACCCCTGAAATACCATCTCCTGAGCTAGATATATTCCCTTTGTGAAGATGTGTGGAGCATGATGCCATATGAAATGCGTGCTAAGTGTCTACACACAGCACAGTTATATGTTTTACTTCAAAACAAGCTAAAACAGAACCAAACCGAAGTCCTGGGTGACCTTGGTCTACTCACTTAATGTCTGTGGGCCTCACTTTTCTGATCCTGACTGTGAGGTTGGCCTTGATGATTTTTAAGGCCTTCTGAGTACAGGGTAGTTACAGTTATATGAAAGATTGAAGGGCTATAAACTCACTGGATGATTATGAAGTGCAGAGAATTCCTATTGTCTCAAATACGGTTCTTTTACTGCAGGAAAACAACATTCAGTGTACACATACTTCCACTTACAAAGTATTGGCCTTGGAATGAAAACTAATCCCAACAAATTTGTATTTTCTTTTTTTAAATTTTTTTCATTTTGAGAGGGCATCTCTCATATTTATTGATCAAATGGTTGTTAACTACAATAAAATTCTGTATAGGGGACTCAATGTACAATCATTAATCCACCCCAAGCTAATTCTCATCAGTTTCCGATCTTCTGAAGCATAACGAACAAGTTCTTACATGGTGAACAAATTCTTCGATAGTGAATAAGTTCTTACATGGTGAACAGTACAAGGGCAGTCATCACAGAAACTTTCGCTTTTGATCACACATTATGAACTATAAACAATCAGGTCAAATATGAATATTCGTTTGATTTTTATACTTGATTTATATGTGAATCCCACATTTCTCCATTATTATTATTATTTTTTTTTTTAATAAAACGCTGAAGTGGTAGGTAGATGCAAGATAAAGGTAGAAAACATAGTTTAGTGCTGTAAGAAAGCAAATGTAGATGATCAGGTGTGTGCCTATAGGCTAAGTATTAACCCAAGCTAGACAAGGGCAACAAAACATCCACGGATGCAGAAGATTTCTCTCAAAACGGGGGTGGGGGGAGTGAGGTTCTAAGCCTCACCTCTGTTGATCCCCAATTTCTCACCTGATGGCCCCCCTGCGACTGTGCCTGTCTTAGGTTGTTCCTCCCTTGAGGAATCTTACCCGTCTCTGGCTAACCAGTCATCTTCCGGGGCCATACAGGGAGATGTAAAGTTGGTAAGTGAGAGAGAAGCAATATTGTTTGAAAAGGTTAGCTTTTTACTTCTTTGCAGCTTTATGCCCTGTGGCTTTTATGCCCAGCATTTGTCTTGAGGTATCTTTACCACTTGGAAGAATTATGATACTCGGTAAATTCGATATGAGGCACAAATTCTATTTAAGGGGTGTAATTAGGAAAGAAGAAGAAAAGCTATAGAGGTAGCAGATGGAAGAAAACATGGAAGGATTGATTATTTCTTTGACGTATCTTCTTGTAGTGTAACTTAACCATGTATAGGTTTTAAACTACTAATTAAATTGCGCACACACATTAACATAATAGGAACACAGTTACATAACCAAAGCAGACCTACAATTACCAGCCATTTCCAGTGAAACCAAGAAAACCAGTTAGGCACTCTAAGCATTTGTGAAAACTTATCTATGATATGATGGATATTGTCTAACTGAATCTGAATAGTTTGAGAAAAATCAGACAAATTAAAACAACACATTCCTGGGAACTGTTCACATCCCATATGTTCTTTTAACAGTAGATAGTCTGTAGTCTCAAGATTTTGGAGCACTGCAACTTGCACTTCTCCTAATTCTTGGTTGAGTTCCAACAGTATAGATCCAGTCAAATTTGTTGTTTTACTGTATGCACAGGCCAGCTTAGATATCTCCTTCTTCATTCCAATGGCAAGTCCAGGAACCAGTGGGATGAATGCAGCTACAACTGCAACAGTGCCAGGATCTTTGTTGAAGTTTTTTGATGATCATCCTC
This sequence comes from Manis javanica, assembly GCF_040802235.1. NCBI lineage: Eukaryota > Metazoa > Chordata > Mammalia > Pholidota > Manidae > Manis > Manis javanica. Next base: position 8,129,505 of record NC_133161.1, on the reverse strand, counting down.
TGGAATGACTCTTCCAGAGTATGTTGATGTTGGAACTTCTTCTTCATATCATATCTTAGTTCATTTTCTAGGTATCCAAATTAGGCTTTGATCCTCTGTATAAACACAAACAGAAGGTCACCACACAGGAACTGCTTTTTTTTTTTCTTTAAGAGAAAGGAATGCTATCAGAAAAATTTACTTCCATAGCTGATCATCTGACACCCTTTAAATGGTCAAAATTAAGGATATTTAAAGCATGCATTAATCATTGATTTACAGTTAGCTTTATCCTCTCGGAGTAATCCCCCTTTCCTTTCTTTTAATTTTTTTTATTTTTATTATTTTGTTATCATTAATCTACAATTACATGAAGAATATTATGTTTACTAGGCTCGCCCCTATACCAGGTTCCCCCTATAAACCCTTTACAGTCACTGTCCATCAGCATAACAAAATGCTGTAGAATCACTACTTGTCTTCTCTGTGTTGTACAGCACTCCCCTTTCTCGCACCCCCACATTATGCATGCTAATCTTAATACTTCCCTTGGTTTCCCCCCCCTTGTCCCTCCCTACCCACCCATCCTCACCAGTCCCTTTCCCTTTGGTACTATTAGTCCATTCTTGGGTTCTGTGATTCTGCTACTATTTTGTTCCTTCAGTTTTTCCTTTGTTCTTATACTCCACAGATGAGTGAAATAGTTTGGTATTTCTCTTTCTCCGCTTGGCTTATTTCACTGAGCATAATACCCTCTAGCTCCATGCATGTCATTGCAAATGGTAGGATTTGTTTTCTTTTTATGGCTGAGTAGTATTCCATTGTGTATATGTACCACATCTTCTATATCCAATCATCTACTGATGGACACTTAAGTTGCTTCCAATTCTTAGCTATTGTAAATAGTGCTGCGATAAACATAGGGGTGCATCTGTCTTTTTCAAACTTCAGTGCTGGGTTCTTAGGGTAAATTCCTAGGAGTGGAATTCCTGGGTCAAATGGTAAGTTTATTTTGAGCATTTTGAGGAACCTCCATACTGCTTTCCACAATGTTTGAACTAATTTACATTCCCATAAGCAGTGTTGGAGGGTTCCCCTTTCTCCACAGCCTCGCCAACATTTGTTGTTGTTTGTCTTTTAGATGGTAGCCATCCTTACTGGTGTGAGGTGATAGCTCATTGTAGTTTTAAATTGCATTTCTCTGATATTTAGCAATGTGGAGCATCTTTTCATGTGTCTGTTGGCCATCTGTTTTCTTTTTTGGAGAACTGTCTGTTCGGTCCCTCTGCCCATTTTTTAAATGGATTGTTTGTTTTTTGTTTGTTGAGGTGGGTGAGCTCTTTATGTACTTTGGATGTCAAGCCTTTATCAGATCTGTCATTTTCAGATATATTCTCCCATACTGTAGGGTTCCTTTTTGTTCTATTTATTGTGTATTTTGCTGTACAGAAGCTTTTCAGCTTAATATAGTCCCACTTGTTCACTTTTGCTGTTGTTTATCTTCCAGGGGAGATATGTTCAAGAAGAGGTCACTCATGTTTATGTCTAAGAGGTTTTTGCCTATGGTTTTTTCTAAGAGTTTTATGGTTTCATGACTTACATTCAGGTATTTGAACCATTTTGAATTTACTTTTGTGTATGAGGTTAGACAATGGTCCAGTTTCATTCTCCTACATGTAGCTGTCCAGTTTTGCCAGCACCAACTGTTGAAGTGACTGTCATTTCCCCATTGTATGTCCATGGCTCCTTTATCAAATATTAATTGACCATATATGTTTGGGTTAATGTCTGGAGTCTCTAATCTGTTCCACTGGTCTTTGGCTCTGTTCTTGTGCCAGTACCAAATTGTCTTGATTACTATGGCTTTGTAGTAGAGCTTGAAGTTGGGGAGTGAGATCCCCCCTAATTTATTCTTCTTTCTCAGGATTGCTTTGGCTATTTGGGGTCTTTGGTGTTTCCATATGAATTTTTGAATTATTTGTTCCATTTCATTGAAGAATGTTGCTGGTAATTTGATAGGGATTACATCAAATCTGTATATTGCTTTGCACAGGATGGCCATTTTGATGATATTGATTATTCCTAGCCAGGAGCATGGGATGAGTTTCCATTTGTTAGTGTCCCCTTTAATTTCTCTTAAGAGTGACTTGTAGTTTTCAGGGTATAGGTCTTTCACTTCCTTGGTTATGTTTATTCCTAGGTATTTTATTCTTTTTGACGCAACTGAGAATGGAATTGTTTTCCTGATTTCTCTTTCTATTGGTTCATTGTTAGTGTATAGGAAAGCCACAGATTTCTATGTGTTAATTTTGTATCCTGCAACTTTGCTGTATTCCAATACCAGTTCTAGTAGTTTTAGAGTAGAGTCTTTAGTGTTTTGTATGCACAATATCATGTCATCTGCAAATAGTGACAGTTTAACTTCTTTTTTACCAATCTGGATTCCTTGTATTTCTTTGTTTTGTCTGATTGCTGTGTCTAGGACCTCCAGTACTATGTTAAATAACTGTGGGGAGAGTGGGCATTCCTGTCTAGTTCCCGATCTCAGAGGAAAAGCTTTCAGCTTCTCACTGTTCAGTATAATGTTGGCTGTGGGTTTATCGTATATGGCCTTTATTATGTTGAGGTACTTGCCCTCTATTCCCATTTTGCTGAGAGTTTTATCATGAATGGATGTTGAATTTTTTCAAATGCTTTTTCAGCATCTATGGAGATGATCATGTGATTTTTCTCTTTCTTTTTGTTGATGTGGTGGATGATGTTGATGGATTTTCGAATGTTGTACCATCCTTGCATCCCTGGGATGAACCCCACTTGGTCATGGTGTATGATCCTTTTGATATACTGTTGAATTCTGTTTGCTAATATTTTATTGACTATTTTTGCATCTACATTCATCAGGGATATTGGTCTGTAATTTTCTTTTTTGGTGGGGTCTTTGCCTGGTTTTGGTATTAGGGTGATGGCTTCATAGAATGAGTTTGGGAGTATTCCCTCTTCTTCTATTTTTTTGGAACACTTTAAGGAGAATGGGTATTATGTCTTCTCTGTGTGTCTGATAAAATTCGAGGTAAATCCATCTGGCCCAGGGGTTTTGTTCTTGGGTAGTTTTTTGATTACCATTTCAATTTCTTTGCTTGTATTTGGTTTGTTTAACTTTTGTGTTTCTTCCTTGGTCATTCTTGGAAGGTTGTATTTTTCTAGGAAGTTGTCCATTTCTTCTAGGTTTTCCAGCTTGTTGGCATATAGGTTTTCATAGTAGTCTTTAATAATTCTTTATATTTCTGTGGAGTCTGTCGTGATTTTTCCATTCTCATTTCTGATTCTATTGATTTGTGTTGATTCTCTTTTTCTCTTAGTAAGTTTGGCTAGAGGCTTACCTATTTTGTTTATTTTCTCAAAGAACCAGCTCTTGTTTTCATTGATTTTTGCTATTGTTTTATTCTTCTCAATTTTGTTTATTTCTTCTCTGATCTTTATTATGTCCCTCCTTCTGCTGACTTTAGGCCTCATTTGTTCTTCTTTTTCCAGTTTTGATAATTGTGATGTTAGAGTATTCATTTAGGATTGTTCTTCCTTCTTCATGTGTGCCTGGATCATATATACTTTCCTCTTAAGACTGTTTTCGCTGCATCCCACAGAAGTTGGGGCTTTGTGTTGGTGTTGTCATTTTTTTCCATATATTCCTTGATCTCTATTTTAATTTAGTCATTGATCCATTGATTATTTAGGAGCATGTTGTTAAGCCTCCATGTGTATATGAGCCTTTTTGTTTTCTTTGTAGAATTTATTTCTAGTTTTATACCTTTGTGGTATGAAAAGTTGGTTGGTAGAATTTCAATATTTTGGAATTTGCTGAGGCTCTTTTTGTGGGCTAGTATGTGGTCTATTCTGGAGAATGTTCCATGTGCACTTGAGAAGAATGTATATTCTGTTGCTTTTGGATGTAGAGTTCTGTAGATGTCTATTAGGTCCATATGTTCTAGTGTGTTGTTCAGTGCCTCCATGTCCTTACTTATTTTCTGCCTGGTGTATCTATCCTTTGGGGTAAGTCGTGTGTTGAAGTCTCCTAAAATGAATGCATTTCAGTCTATTTTCCCCTTTAGTTCTGTTAGTATTTGTTTCACATATGCTGGTGCTCCTGTGTTCGGTTTATATGTATTTAGAATGGTTATATCCTCTTATTGGACTAAGCCATTTATCATTATATAGTGTCCTTTTTAATCTCTTGTTACTTTCTTTGTTTTGAAGTCTATTTTGTCTGATATTAGTACTGCAACCCCTGCTTTCTTCTCACTGTTGTTTGCCTGAAATATGTTTTTCCATCCCTTGACTTTTAGTCTGTGCATGTCTTTGGGTTTGAGATGAGTTTCTTGTAAGCAGCGTATAGATGGGTCTTGCTTTTTTATCCATTCTATTACTCTGTGTCTTTTGATTGGTGCATTAAGTCCATTTACATTTAGGGTGACTATTGAGAGATATGTACTTATTGCCATTGCAGGATTTAAATTCGTGGTTACCAAAGGTTCAAAGTTAGCCTCTTTAGTATCTTACTGCCTAACTTAGCTCACTCATTGAGCTGTTATATACACTGTCTGGAGATTCTTTACTTCTCTCCCTTCTTATTCCTCCTCCTCCATTCTTCATATGTTGGGTGTTTTTTTCTGTGCTGTTTTTAGGAGTGCTCCCATCTAGAGCAGTCCCTGTAAGATGCCCTGTAGAGGTGGTTTGTGGGAAGCAAATTCCCTCAGCTTTTGCTTGTCTGGGAATTGTTTAATCCCACCATCATATTTAAATGATAGTCATGCTGGATACAGTATCCTTGGTTCAAGGCCCTTCTGTTTCATTGCATTACGTATATCATGCCATTCTCTTCTGGCCTGTGGGGATTCTGTCAAGAAGTCTGATGTTAGCCTGATGGGTTTTCCTTTATAGGTGATCTTTTTCTCTCTAGCTGCCTTTAAAACTCTTTCCTTGTCCTTGATCCTTGCCATTTTGATTATTATGTGTCTTGGTGTTGTCCTCCTTGTATCCTTTCTATTGGGGGTTCTTTGTATTTCTGTGGTCTGTTTGATTATTTCCTCCCCCAGTTTGGGGAAGTTTTCAGCAATTTTTTCTTCAAAAAGACTTTCTATCCCTTTTCCTCTTTCTTCTTCTTCTTCTGGTACCCCTATAATATGAATATTATTCCTTTTGGATTGGTCACATAGTTCTCTTAGTGTTGTTTCATTCCTGGAGATCCTTTTATCTCTCCCTATGTCAGCTTCTATATGTTCCTTTCTCTGGTTTCTATTCCTTCAATGGCCTCTTGCATCTTATCCATTCTGCTTATAAATCCTTCCAGGGTTTGTTTCACTTCTGTGATCTCCTTCCTGACATCTGTGATCTCCTTCTGGACTTCATCCCATTGCTCTTGTATTTTTCTCTGCATCTCATCCCATTGCTCTTGCATTTTTCTCTGCATCTCTGTCAGCATGTTCATGATTTTTATTTTGAATTCTTTTTCAGGAAGACTGGTTAGGTCTCACTCCTTCTCAGGTGTTGTCTCTGTGATCTTTGTCTGCCTGTAGTTTTGCCTTTTCATGGTGATAGGGATAGTTTGCCGAGCTGGAACGAGTAACGGCTGGAAGAACTTCCCTTCTTGTTGGTTTGTGGCCTTCCTGTCCTGGGACAACAGCTGCCTCTAGTGGCTTGTGCTGGGCAGCTGTGCGCAGACAGGGCTTCTGCTTCCTGCCCAGCTACTATGGGGTTTATCTCTGCTTTCGGTGTGGGCGTGGCCTGGCTCGGGCTGCTGCTCCAAAATGGTTGAGCCATGTTGGAGGGCGAGTGGCCGGGAGGCTATTTATCTCCATAAGGGGCCTCCATGCTCCCTGCTGCCCAGGGGTTTAGAGTGCCCAGAGATCCCCATATTCCCTACCTGTGGGCTAAGTGTCCCACCCTGCCCCTTTAAGACTTCCAAAAAGCACTCGCCATAACAAAACAACAACAGCAACAACAACAACAAAAAATTTAAATAAATAATTTTTTAAAAAATGCTCGCTTTTCTTTGTCCTCAGGCACCCACTCACTGGTCTTGCTGCCCTGTGTCCCTAGTATTGGGTTCCCTGTCATTTTAAGACTTCCAAAAAGCATTCACCGAAAAAAAATAAAAATAAAAACTGGCCACTTGCTTTTCTTTGTCCTCACGTGCTAGCCTCAGGCACCTGCTCACTGGTCTTGCTGCCCTGTTTCCCTAGTATCCAGGACCCGATGCGTGCACTGTGTCTGCACTCTGGTCCTGATGGCTGGGGCTGGGTGTCAGCAGTCCTGGGCTCCTTCTCCCTCCCTGCTGACTCCTCTCCTCCCGCCAGGAGCTGGGGGGAGGGGCGCTCAGGTCCTGCCGGGCCAAGGCTTGTATCTTACTCCCTTTGTGAGGCACTGGGTTCTCGCAGGTGTGGATGCGCTCTTGATGTTGTCCTGTGTCCTCTGGTCTCTATTCTAGGAACAGTTGTCTTAGTTATATTTTCATAGATATATGTGGTTTTGGGAGGAGGTTTCCACTGCTCTACTCACACCGCCATCTTAGCTCTGCCCACCCCCCACCCCAATTACAGGTTTTTAAAGTAAATGTTCTAAGAAAAGGGAAGTCAGGGCCAATTCAGGAAAAAGCTGCCTGAAATATAAGGTGAGGGGAATATGATGGCCATCATCTGCAAGAAGAATCACTGTAAAATCACTGTTTCAAAAGCGACATTGTATGCTAGTGTGCAAAGGATCAATATCAAAATTCTGTGAGGAAAGGATTCCAAAGTAGAATTCTCTGTAATAGCCATATTACCCATCAGTAATGTGGATTGATTAAAGAAGGTGTACATCTGCAGGGACTCAAAAACATTACCCATTTACTTTTTGTTCTAGCTGAGATAATAGGTTATATGAAGGCTCTCATCAAATTCAAATAAGAGACTTTTTTTGTGTGGCTGGACTAAATATTAGACAGAGTGGAAGGAGATTGGAAAAGAAGAGAGAGGACTACTAGGGGAATGGGACCAGAGGGTAGAAAGTCATTAAAAAAATCTGGAGAAAATGGTTAGAAATGTTAGGACAAAGTTATATATCAGTTAGTATTCAAAATATAAGTAACTTGTATAAATCAATAACAAGACCAGGACTCCAGTGGATAAAAAGCAAAAATCCTGCATGTATAATTTAACAAAAGACGCAAAAAGTGACCAAAAACAAAAAAATGACTGTGTGTTCAACCTAACAGTAATAAAAATCATAAATCGAATAATCTGAATGCCTCTTGGTTGAGAGAAAGTAAAATTACTTAAAATGCCTATGTTAGTATGCTGCTTAGAGTTGGGAGAACTTCTAGTGCTAAATGGTAATTGGTGCCATCTCCCCAAAAGCAGTTCGGCACATGTATCAACATAAAAATGGGCTTATACTTTGACCCAGTTGTTACACTTATCAGTAACAAGTATAATGGGATAAGCTCTTAAACGGCATTGAAATATTTTTATTGCAACATAGTTTGCAGTAAATTTTAAAAATTAGAAACAACGTGTCCATTACTAAAGATTTGATTAAAACTATACAGTAAAATAGAGTGTAGTCTTAAATATGAAAATAAATGAGAAAATACCCATAAGATAATGTTAATTGAAAAAAAATAAAATACCAAACAACGGTATCCTTACATTTGCAAGATTGCCAATGTAGATATACACACACATACAGAAATCTTAAGCAGATATACAGTAATTTAATGGTAGCTGTCTCATGGTGGTGAGATTGTGAGTGATTTGTGGTTCTTTTTTGTTGGCATTTCTTTTTATATTTTTCTCTGCTGTGAATACCTGCTACTTTTAAAATAAGAAAATAAATACATGTCGTAATAATCATGTGAGAGCATCCTGTGTAGTCTCATTGACATTTGAAAAATGTCCTGGTTTTATTTCTCTTTGGGATCATTTGCAGGGGGCATTAGAGTTTCATTTGTAAAAAGCATCTTGTCTGTACTTGTTCTCATCTACAGCCTTCTTTATAAAACATCGGGATCACTGCTTAGCTGGGGAACTCTTTTTAAGCACAACGCTGTGGTTTTAAGTTGTATTGTAACCTTGTGTGAGTTACCTGTCACTAAATAAGAATAGCTGGTGTTTTAGCCTTGATTTTCAAAAGGTTTTTCTGGTTCAGCTGAGGGATACCTCTGTTTTTCCACCTGGAAAGATTTAATTACATTACGGAAGTTCAAGTGTTTGTATTCATCAAATCCTGAATTGGGTTCATAACAAAAAGTAGAAAATAGGAAGGAAAAAAAGAAAAGAAAAGCTACTTTGAGGGACTGAGAAACATCTTTAATTGAAAAGGCTTGTTCTTTGTCTACACTTGGTGAGCCAGTCAGTCCACTGATCCCATCCCTCTTCACTAAGAATTAGGAATATACCCTTAGCGCAGGGACCAGATCAGTTCTTGTCTCTGTGGACATTTAAAATTAATTGCAGTCAACCCCATGTTATTAATAATAGAATTGATGCTCTTAGAATCTTTGTTGGAAATGTAAGGAGATTTATAGATCATTTTACTTAATCCCTTATTTTACAAGAAGACAAATGGATTCAGAAAAAGTATAAGAATCCTACTCAGTCTGTTTACAGCTGAACAATTTCCACAACACTGAAGCTACATTGCCCTTGTGCAGAAACCTCTTCGTGCTAGGCAGCCATCAATCTCTTTCTATCTGATTTAGGACAGGAAAAGTTGGATTCAAAGGAAGACATTGGGAGGGTTTTCCTACAGGTAAAAGTAAAAAAAATGCTATTTGTAATTTTCTTTGTACTTTCCCTTTGCTTTCCTTTCCCTCCTTTTTTTTTTTCATTTCCAAATACTTTTTTATTACCTTGTAGAACCAGAAGAACATTTAACTTTAAGGCCAAATCCACCAGTCTGAGGAAAGCTCAGAGACTGTTATCATTTGTCTTCCCTCTCTGTTGCTTTCAAAAGCTCAGAAATATTTTTGTTGTAATTATGTATCTAAATATAGTTTCATGAAATAGTTTAATAAAATATTCCTTAGGTACTTACAGGATTGATATAGCAGATATTGTATAAAGTACATTTAAAAATCTTCATTTTAAGGAAAGTATTCAAAATCTAATGATTAATTGTGAGTTTTAATAATAAATTTCCAGGTCTGTGCAAGCTTACTAACTTGGGAGCTTTCTATTGGAAAGAAAAAGAATTCAAAATTGCTGGTATGTAATGAGGTTTAAAAATGAATACTAATTTAGAAGAGAAATTGTCATTTCAAATTGATGATTTTTAAAAAGCAGACAAATACAAGTGTTTGCAAAATTAAACATGCTATCTTCATAATTTTGTTCCTGTAATCCTTTTTCATTATCAATTCTTATGACAATTATTTCTAATAAAAGTTTCTAGATAGTGTAGCTCCAGGGGGCAGGGGGTTCCTCACATAGAGGAAGATCTCTATGTATTCAGTGAGATTGAATAAAGGAAACAGAAAGGAGCTGGGGATTCAAGGAGGTTACCAGGTTTTCTCTCACAGCAGTCATAGACAGTTTGGTACATGCGGCTGGCTAGAATGTGCTCCCCAGGCGGGCTACAGGTTCTGCTCCCCAGAACAAACTCAGTTCTCTAGGAGACTGCTTTCTCCCCATGCTCTAGCTCTCTGCTTTGATGGTCAGGCTTAATTATCCAAGGGCACTGGGGCACCATGGCTTTCTCTCTGCTCTCCTGACCATGCTCCATCCCTGCCCCTTGCATCTGGAGGAACTGTGGGCAGGTTTCTGGTGACTGGCAGATGCCTGACCAACTGCATACCAGGAACACAGAGAGGAGAGAATGGTTGTTTCTTCTGTATGCCTCCCCTGGGCAGGTATTCCTGTCACTGACCAATGGCTCCATCACTGGTAAACATCCCGTATATGTGCAGACAAGCTCGTACTATATACACAGTGGGTGCTATTAAGGCCAGGCAGGAATCCTGGCCAGAAAATTCCATTTTCCCCACACTCCACTCCTCCATGATTCTTGTTTCACAGTCTATGTGCCCACAATCTTCCATGATGTCCTCTGTGCAAGAAATTTAGAGCATGTAACAATATTCCACAACAGTAAGAGAGGACATTAATAACATACAAATAACAGAAATTATGAACAACAAAACGATGGCAAGCCTGAGGCTCCAGCTGCATTCAAACCAGTCCTACTCAGATGAGTCCATAACATGCACTTCGTAGGAGGCGAGTAGCTGAACCAGCAGGGAGCTCCGTGCACTCTCAGTCAGCAGCAGGTGCTGCTTGGGTGCAGTCCCAATCCACAAAGTCTGTAGAGGAGGTGAAACTTAATGGCAAAAAGACGTATGTTTAATGAGGTAAATATTGTATATCAGGTAGGATGCATGAAAGAAAGTGGTCCTGTGATAGCAGTGTGGCAGGAATTGGGTCCTGTTCTGGTCTAGTATATCAGACCTTCACCCCTCTCCCTGTGGGGGTTACCGAGGGGTCTATATATATTTCTACTGGAGGCACATGCACTGGCCACAGTGATAAGACAAAAATCCCTGGTAAGATGCTCTTACCTTCTGGCCATTTAGGGTACCCTACCATAATCTTTGGGAGCCACTCTGCTGTTACTTCAGGAACACACAGGAGGTCAGCTTTCAGGCCTTGTCCCCAAGATGCCAGAAGGGCCAGCCATCACTGGTCCATGTGTCAACCATGTAGTCTCCAGGTTGCTGTGGGACTCAATCATACAATGAATTCTGTCAGGTCCTGCTGACTTCTTCAAAGGTCAAAAGCAGGCCCCACTTATGGGCTTAAGCCCATATTGTCTTGCCCCAAGGCAGGCTGTCCTGCTAGCCAATGCACATGGTCCAGTGCATCTGCTTCATCATTCCCTGGGAATGCCAACAGCATATGACCTGCAAGCTACTGCCAGAGGCCCCTGCCACAGCCATCTTCAGTCATATGGACATCCAGCTCACAGAGCCTTGATGGGTCCATCTTACTCAAGGTTTTCATGGCCTTGATTGTCCACTTTGCAACAGCAAAGGTAAATTCACATGCTTCATTTCAGCCCCAACTGATGCCCTTTCATACCAAACAGGATAAGGGACTCAGAATTTGTGCCAAGTGTGGGATAAACACTCTCCAGTAGCATACAGGACCCAAAACCTCTTGCAGTAATGCCACATTTTTCTGTAAGAGAATCAGAGGTGAGCATAACATCATGCACAGTATCAGATGCCCTGTTCCCAAGGGGATTCGGGCTTGTTCCACACTTACAGTCCCACTCTTGCAAACCTTGGTGGGAGGGTTGGGGGGAGCTCCAGGAAACCACTCAGGGCCACAATAAATCATGGAGCATTCAGTGCCTGTGTCCACCAGAGCCAGAGGATGTATAAATTGATCAACGTGTGGCCTCTAGCAGCAGAAGCCCCAGCCAGTTCCCCGAGGCATGTGCCTTGAGTCTCCCCTTAGTCAGACCGTAGCACCCAATGGTCTTCTGGTCAGGGTACAGGCAGGGTCTGCGTGCTCTCCCCCAGTCAGTCCTGCAGACACACGGCTGGACATGTGGCTTTGTCTCTGGCTCCATTTCTTGAACCACAGTGACTGGAACCTCCACTCTGGCTACAGTTGTTATCACAACTCCAGCAAGATCTTATTTGGCTGCCCATCCCGTTTCTCTTTTACTGCCCCCTACTTTATTAAATCAACCCACATCTGGGTCCTAGAGACCTTCACGGGTCCCTTTAAATTCTTGCAGTAGCAGATTGCACTGTCTTCTCCCTCATTGCTTTGCCTCTCCCAGATCTGCTACAGTACAAATAACCTCATTTATGGGTTGCCTTAAATGAGGGGCAAGAAGAGACACTAGGGTCCCAAAGACGGATGGGAGAGTTGTTTGAGGCCCCAGATTTCTCATTCCCACTGTAAACAACTCCTCATCCGGGTCTTGGTGTTCTGGGTTTATAAATGGTATTCTTCATGCCCAACTCCCATTAACACTTGTTAGAGCTCAGCATACGTCTGTCATCTAGCGGGGAAGGATGACAAATCATCTTTACTAGGCCATACCTCCCACATGGTAGCCATAATCCAATCAAGAAGAATCTGGTTTCCCAGGATCTGATTGTTTTGTAATCTCTGCAGGAGGGAGGGGTGCTTCGTCAGGAAAGCCAGCTTCCCCATTTCTCACCCACACAAAATAATTCCACCAACCCCTAGGTCCGAAAGGCACAAAAGCCAGGTGGACATAGGTTCTGAGGGCTTCTGCTGAAACCGGGAGCACCAATCCAGCTGCTCACCCTGGGCATAGAGGAGGAGCATGTAGAGGCTACATCTCTCCCTGGGGAACCTACTGCATCTTTACTTTCTTAAGTCCAACTGGGCGGGCTTTCAGTAGGGGAGGGGGCTAGTAACTCGGTGCACCAGCTACACTAGCAAAGGCTCCACCCTTAGCACCATCCCCTCACCCTTCCCAGGCTTCTCTCCCCTAACATCTCTTTCACCACTTCTGGAGCTGAAGGCAACACTCCTTCCTTCACCACCCCCATAGCATCTGGCAGCCCCCACATTCTCCAGTTGCTCCTTCCCATGCCACCTGTACATCCCTCAGCAGCATTCTCTTAGTCTCTAACAACCTTCTTTCCTTCCCCATAGCATCCCACAGTTGCATTCCCATTCTGCCCCTTACCACAGAAGCGCATCTCTCTCCCCATGGTAACCCTGTCTAATGCTATCAGAAGCATCCAGCCCACAGTTCCCGCTGTACTTGGTCCCACTAAGGAATTCCTTATTTTGTGGAGGGCCAACTCCACTGCCTCAGGCGTCCTACCACTCCCCAGTTGTGGAGAGGGGCCCACTCCTGTAGGAGGCAAGCCACACCAGACCAAATCCCCACTGGGGGATCCCCAGTGCCTCGCCACCATCTATAGGGCAGCCTGCTGAAGCATCCTCCCATGCGACAGCCCTTAAGTCTCACTGAAATCCCGTCGACTAAGCTGGAATGTAGCTCCAGGAGGAGGGGTTTCTTGCCCAGGGCAAGATCACTGTGATAATCCAGTCTGAATAGAAGCAAGGGCAAGGAGTGGAGGACTAAAGGGTGCTAGCATGGCAATTCTCATGGCAGTCACAGACAGCTCCATACACGCGGCTGGTTTGAGTGCCCTCCCCTGGCTGGGGACGGGTTCTGCACCTCAGCACGAGCTTAATCCCCTAGGAGCGCAGCTCTCTCCCCTCCCCTCTGGCTTTCTGCTCTCTCACTCAGGCTTAATTCTCCAGGAGCACTGGGGCTTCAGGCTCTCTCCCCTCTCCCCTGCTCTGCTCCTTCCCCACTCCTCGAGCCTAGAGGAATGCCGTGGGCGGGTATCTTGTGACTGGCAGACACCTGCCCAGTTACATACTAGGAACACAGGGAGAAGAGGAGAATGGGTGTTTCCTCTCTATCCCTCCCCTGGGCAGGAGTGCCTGTAACTGACCAGCAACTCTGTAGCTGGTAAACTTCCCATAAGTGTGCAGATAACTCTGTTAACACAACTGGCGCTATTCAGGCCAAGCAGGAATCCTGGTCAGAAAGTTCCATTTATCCCACACTAAGAAAAAGTAATAATTTGGCCATTCCCTAGAGTGGTGATTAATTTTTTTCAATTATTGATATCTATTTTTTTCTTTAGCTTCTCAATTTATTAGTAATGCCATATAAATTTATAACTTTTTTAACTAGTTGTCAGCTGTGTGAACACCCTACCAAGTCCCTTTATTTATATGCTGAAAGATTTCATAGCATTTGAAAGATTAATCTTAAATACTCTTTAAATTTATTTATATTTTAATTAAAATTTATTACTTTTTGTTGCATTATAGTATCATATTTAATATTTTCTTTGTTGATACCAATGTACTTTGTCAAAACAAAAAGTACATTTGAATGAAGAGCATTCAATCAGAGGATCATAAATTAGATGATTTATTCTTTGGATATCAGAAAATCCTAGAGCCTATTCTATTTGCTATTTATCTCTCTTTTAATGAGGTGCTACTTTTAATGCTATTTAAAATAGGGGCTAGATTGGTTGTACCCATTTCTTTGCATATTGCCTAAGGATGATTTTTTCCTACAATCGTGGAGTTAAATACTTGTAGCAGAGACAGTATGGCCAGCTAAGCCTAAAATATATATGGTTTGGCCATTTACAGAAAAAAATATATCAGTCCCTGATGAAAGAGAATCTTTTAAGATATATTTCTCAGTGTCAGGTAATTTCTATCAATTTTATTGCTCATCTTGATCTTTGTTTCTTATTCTACTAATTTTGCATATGAATTTTCTCTTATTGCTTTAAAGTAAATTTTAGTCTGACAAAATATAATCTTTATATCCACCCTAATCAGGAGTTTGAATTTTAAAAAATTCAATCAAAGCATTCTAAAACATACTTTATAGTTATACAGTATATAAGTACTTAATAAAATAATCCATTTTCATCCATAAAACAGTGTGTTTTGGGTTTATGATTGAATATACTGTATTGTCAATATAAATAACTCCTTTTTTATGAGACATTCAACCAAATATTTTACTTGGAATTTTACATGGGGTCATTGAAAGAATCCTGTATGGTCTACCTTACTGTGCCCGGTTCCATAGGTCTTGTTTCTATGGTCATACTACTACTGGCCCCGTAATTCATGCCCCAGTTCTGTGTATACTGGCACAGTGAATAGAAGAGAAGGAGCAGTTCCAGTGCTGCCAGGCATGAGGGCACGTTTGATGGAGAGGAAGCAGGACTAAGACAATAGTTATAGCCAACTGTGCTTGAAATACATGATTGCATTGAAATATGAGATTACATTGTGAGAGCCTCTTGTAGGGTCTTTAACAGGCTGTGTAAGTGAGGGTCTTATGCTTCAGGTTCTTCCATCTTTGCGTATCAGCATACAGAAAGAATAATAAAACAATTTTGAAAGCCAGTCAAAGAATGTAAACCTCGATCAGCAAGTTTTTCTCTTCACTGAAAAGGCCATTCCATCACCTTCCTCCCAAGCTTTTATTCTCCCATCATCTTTGACCTATTTTGATGCCTAGGGATATATATTTTTTTATTTTTAGCTTTTGCCTCAACCTCTCCTCTGATTTCTGCACTTTGCTTTGTGAACTGGCCCAGAACTTTTGATTCTGATCTCAGCTGTTCCTCTCTCCAATTCACATTTTTATAACAATATTTTTGAAACCTGTCAGTATAGACATATTAAGTAAGGTTCTGGAAGAAGTGGGGCTAGGAGTATCCTTGCACTGGTCAATCAGAATTGTTTCTGGCAGCGAATCAAAATTTCTTGCTCGGAATTCTCACTTTTCACAATAAAGTTGATGCATTAAAAATGCCAAAGTCAAGCCTCAGTTTCCTAACTGGTTCCTTGAAGAAGGTAATTCTTATGTTCCTTGAGTCCCCTTGCCTTGAAGTTGAGTGATGTCAGAACTTGAATCAGACTTTCTAATGTTTCATTCTGTTTGGGGTCCATCACATGGGGTAGGACTAAGATGCAAGGTGAAGGACCCCAGCCATGATGAGGGGTATTACATTTGGATTCTCCTCCTTGTGTCTTTCTAAAATGCAAACTCTTACTAAGGGTGGTGAGAAAAGATCTACAACTCTCTGATGATAACATGTATGAAGGATGTAGCAGAAATTGATGTACATTAGGCAAAAATTCATTAATATGACTCCAAGGACAAAATGTGCCTTACCTGGCAAGAGAAGCAATAACAGTGTGAATCTTACCTTAGATCATTATCTAGGGTATCAGAGGCCCAATGAGGCTGATTTCCTAGGTCCAGGGACCCCTAACCACTTTCTGGAATAATTATGTTATCTGAGGGTACGTATATATGGTCTAGATTTGTTTAAAGATTCTGACAAAAGATTCAATATACATGATTAATAATGTTCTAACCAAGGTATTCCTAATTTTGCCATTCTTCCTTCAGGAAACTCCCTTTCTTAGCATTTCAAAGGGCATTTAAAAGAGAACAGAGACTGAAAATGTTCAGTAAGTTTATTTTTCATACCTTAAGTAAAAATTTTTCCTATGTGAGTTTCTCAGAATTTCTAAACTTAAAAATATTCATCTTCACAGCACCTTTTAAAAGGAAATGTAAGCAGAGACATTTATTGTGACAGGGCTCTGAGATGATGGTTGATCTGTGTTGATGGTGTAAGCTTATATTCAGTGGAATATGAAATCACTTCTATTGAATTTCTTGGAAGTAAATGAACAGACCAAAGAATTGTTCAACTCTTAAGATTGGTTTTAACTAAGTTAAGGCAGTATCTAGGTAGAATAAGGTTGGTCAATGCTATTTTAGATCTGAGTAATCAATAGCACGTAATAAAGATAAGGAATCACATTGTAAGTGGTCTTTTGAACACTTTTACTGCTCAAGAAGGTATAAAATTCAAAAACCAATACTATTTCAAGGGTTAGAAACATCACAATATAGTAGAAAGTGCATATACTTTGGAATTACGTATGCATCCATCTCTACCTGTGTGACTTGGAGAAGTTTCTTTACTTCTCAAGAAAAGTATGACATAGTTTTTAAGAGCAAGGCTTTCTGATTTGTGTCCAACCTTCGTCATTGACTGGCTATATAACCTTCAGGTAGTAACTTGATGACTAATTTTATATGTCAATTTGACTGGATCATGGAGTGCCCTAATACTTGGACAAATACTAATTTGAGTGTTTCTGGAAGAGGTTTTTGGATGAACTCAATGTTTAAAGTGGTACACTGAGTAAAGCAGATTGCCCTCACTAATGAAGATCTGGGTAAAACAAAAAGCCTGAACCTACCCTGAGAGAGAAGTGTTCCTCGCCGATGGCCTTTGCACTTGGACATTGGCTTTTCCTGGGCCTTGAGGCCACTGTTCTTTGGATGGAAATTATTCCGTCCAACTTGGGATTTGCAAGCTGTACTCACATGAGCCAATTCCTTAAAGTAAATCTATTTACATATAATTTTATTGGTTCTGTTTCTCTGAAGAAATCTGACATTCACTTAAGGTAGTTTCCTCATGGGAAGATGGAGATTGCTATGTAGATAAGATAAAAACACATACATTTCTGCATGAAATCTTGGCATTTGGTATTCCATCAATAAATGCTAGCTCTCATTTTTTCCTCTTCTGGAAAGTAGGGGCTAATAACTACTATATTGGTTTTTTAAGATGAAAAACTACAACATTTATAATGAGCATAAAACAATGTCTTGTGCATCATCTGTGATCAAACATTTTATTCCCTGGTGAACAAAAATCTTACTAATTTTACTCGTTGTCCCTCCCTCCAAAGTGGCGAGTGGCTGTGAACTTGTTGAATATGGAGATGTTATGTTCATCTTTTAATTCTCCATGTCCAGTAGAGCCCCTGAAACAAAGCTAGCAAATGCTGCATGAACCAACAATCTCAGCTCTGTTCTTAAAATCACCACATAATAGAAAATTGACATTAAAAAAGTTAACTGCCAGATACAAAAACATAGAAAATAAGTTACAACAAATTAATCAGACCAAAAGCTTTGAAATGTTAAGGGACGTATAAATATTTGTACAGCTATGACTGTCTAACCATTTGCTTTGATGTTCATTGAAATGAAAAACCTGTTTAGGGGTGGTTTTGAACACTGGAATAATCTCTCTCTTAATCATTTAAAAAATAGGTAAAACTCCACATACTTAATATATACAATGGCTGTGAACTGTATGAATTATCAGTATCATTTTGAAGAGAAAGTTATGTTACTAACAGTGGTAAGTAAATCTGATTAGAAAAATATTCAACACAGTCATCAAGGTCAGTAAACTGCTTTTTTTTACCTCCAGTTGACAAAGCCAGCAGAGAACCCCAGCTCCCTCCTCCCCTCCTTCTCTGGGCTCCTCTTCTGCCCTGCACATGCCAACATGCCACATATCAAAATAATGTAAATTGCTCCCCTTGCTTGTGCTCGGGGCTCAGACCTTGGGAGATGACACCCCTCTGAGCCCGCCAGTGTAAATAAAACCTCAGCACTCCAAGACCTCCAAGTGTGGCTTGGTTCTTCCATCAGTGATCCATCCAGGTTTTCCAGTATTTTCCGTAACATTTGGTTCCCTGACTGGGAAACCCAACCCGCTGGCCCATTGTTGCCATGGGTTTGGGGCAACAGCGGGGCGGAGATGGAACAGGAGAGCTCAGCGGAGAAGGCGCACCCTGCCTGATCTTTCGGCAGTCTCCCGCCCGGTTGCCCTGGGCCAGCCCCGCTCTGCTGTTCCTTCGGGACTCAAGGAGGCTTGGCAGGTGAAGACCTGGTTCTGACATCGAATCCAGTAAGGCTCCGGGGCCCCTGACCCAGCCAGTCCCACCCGTTGGGGTGGAAGGGGAGCCTGATCACCTCCTGGAGACTTCTGAGAAGTCTCACAGGTGGACATTCCCAGGGGGTCATGTTTAAACTCTGGCCTGAGTATGTGAGTGAGTGTGCAGGGCAACTGCCATTCAGTCTGCACTGAATCTGTGATTCCATGGCCTGCGCTACAGAATCTGAGTGGGCCCTCATCCGCATTCACAGTCGGCCACCGTGACATAATGGTGACTTAGCTTCGGCTGACCTGGCCTGGGACTTATACAGGTGCACCTTAGTCAAGGCTGACCAAATTCTCTGTGAGGAGAGCAAACAGATGAGCATCAAACTGGTCTCCTCTCTGATGGAGGCACCCCCTCCCTTGTCCGTTGTCACAGCACCGTTACATGGACATGTCATGAGGTCAGGGCACAGCAAACCCGCAGTTCTCAACACCATGATCAAAAAATTTCAGGAAGGAATTTTCAGGAGACTATGGAGTAAAATTAACTCCTGGCAGGTTGAAAACACTGTGTGAATCCGTATAGCCCACCTTCAGTGCAGGGTGGCCTCCAGAAGGAACCCTAGATGTCCCAACAATCCGCCAAGTCTGGCAGGTCATCACTAGAGATCGAGGTCATCCTAATTAGTTCCCTTTGTGAACTCCCGGTTACGAGTTGCCCAGACCCTTCTTCCTGGGGTGCGATTCACTTGCAACAGACAGGGACAAGGTATGGTCTTAGTCACCTCAACAAAGCAGCCCACAAAGAATCAAAGAAGCCCGGGCCTCTACAAATTCTTGCTGGTGACCCAGAGGAAGAGCCAACATTGCCCCACCTTATGCACATCCAAGGCCAGTCGCACCCAAAACCCGGTCCCGGATCCCCTGCCGCTGTTGGCCTCCCCACCAACTCAGGAACCAGTGGACCCACTCTCTCCTGGCCCAGCAGCCAGACTGCACCCTCATCCAGGAACAGGTGCCCTTCAGATGCCCGTGCAAGAGATGCTGGAGCCTGAGAGGTGTAATAAAGAAGGGACCATCCAATCTGGCCGGTCCATGCTTTACTATCAGCCTTTCTCCCTGACTAACCTCCTCAATTAAAAACACAACACCCTATCGGAAAAGCCATAAGCCCTGGCTGATCTCATGACGTCCCTCTTCCAAACCCATCAGCCAACAGAAGAGAGGAGGCAGCTGGGGTCTTTGATTGGGGTGCATGGTGCATGGGTTGAAATCGCTGTGCCCGAGGATCACCCCAAGTGGGACATTACAACCTCTGAGGGACAGCACCAGATCCACCGATATCTTGACACCCTCCTCCAGGACATCAAAGCCGGGTCCAAAAAGCCTATGGACATGACCAAAGTATCTTCAGTCACTCAACACCCAGGATAGTCTCCTGGGGACTATTATGAAAGGCTGTGTGGAGCTTATGGCATCTACACCCCCTTCCCTCCTGCATCACCAGGGAGCCAACACATGGTCAACACCTCCTTCGTAGCTTGAGCCACCCCAGACATCAGACGAAAGCTCCAAAAACTTGAAGCTTTGCCAGGATAAATATCACTCAACTGATTAAAATTGCCAACAAGATATATCTAAACAGAGAAATTGAGGTCAACAGAGGGGTTAAAAGGACAATGACAAAAGAAGGCAAAAAGGCAGAGAAAAGCCGGCCACCAGGAGGGGGGAAGCTTACGACCCCCCTCGCCAGGGACCAGTGTGCTTACTGTGAGGAGAAGGGGTGCTGGAAGAACGAATGCCCCACCCGAGGCAGAGCCCCAAAGCCCGGTCGCTGCTGGGAGGAGCCCACGGGGACAGGCTCACTGGCCTGGCAGGAATGGACTCAGAGTGACAGGGACAGGCTCTCTCACACTCCGCCCCCATGAGCCCATGGTCAGAATGAAAGTGCAGTGACGAAACATGATTTTTATGGCTCACAGGGGCAGAACACTCTGTGGTCACCCTCCCTGTAGCCCCCTTCAGTGGAAGGACTGCAGCTATTCTCGGAGCCACTGGGACAAAAGCAGTCCAGCAATGCTTCTGCGAAACCCGCCAGTGTGAACTTGGGGGCCAAGGTCTGACATGAGTTTCTCTACCTGCCCAAGTGCCCCGTTCGCCTCCTCAGCCAAAATATACTCTCAAAGCTCGGAGCCCAAATAGCATTTGAACCACCTGGACACACCAGCCTCTACCTAAAGCCAGGCCAAGGAGAGCCAGGGTCCCTCGTCCTGGCAATAACCTCACCCAGGGAGGAGGAGTGGAGGCTATTCTGTGCCCAGGCCCCTCTAGTAGCCCACCTGAAGTCAGAGCTGCTTCCCCTCGGTGTGGGCTGCAGACAACTGACCCAGACTTCCTCATAACCGAGCCCCGGTCATTGTAGAATTGACTTTGGGGGCCCAGTCACAAAGACAGCAGCAGTACCCCCTCTCACAAGAGGCAAGAGCAGGCATCCAGGAACACCTGATCAGACTCAGAGAGGCAGGCATTCTACCTGAGTGTCAGTTGCGCTGGAACACCCCACTTCTACGTCAAACAGCCAGGAGGGTACCAGCCTGTTCAGCACCTGAGAGCCATTAACAAAGTGAATTTCTTTATACCCATTACTCCAAAATCCATATACCCACCTCAGCCAGATCCCAGGGTCTGCCAAATGGTTCACTTGCCTAGACTTAAGAGATGCCTTTTCCTGCTTCCGGCTGGCCGCCCGAAAGCCAGCTCTTGTTTGCCTTCAAATGGACTAAACTGGATACAGGGCCGCAGATGCAGTTAACATGGATGCTGCTTCCACGGGGGTTCAAGAACTCACCCACTCTCTTTGGAGAGGCATTGGCCACAGACCTCACCAGCTTTCCAAGGGAAGCCACACGCTACACCCTCTGCAGTACGTAAATGACCTCCTCCTTGCCAGTGACACCCAACTCCTGTCAGACTCAGGATACTGAGCCTCATGGAAAAAGGCACAAATCTTCCAGCAGCAAGTCTGGTACTTGGGCTTCCTCCTCACCCAGGGGAAGAGGGCACTAAGGCCGGAGAGGAAAAAGTCACTATCTCCTTACCTTAGCCCCAGACGAAGAAAGGCATCTGAGAGTTCCTGGGGACCACCGGGTTCTGCAGAATCTGGATTCCCGGATTCCCTGCAATGGCAAAACCCCTCTGCAACCTCCTGGGGGTGGGAGGAGCAGGGCACAGACCAAAAGCCCCCTGTCTGGACAGAAGAGGCAATTCCGGGAAATAAAGACTTCTTCAGAACAGGCACCAGCCCTAGGCTTGCCAGATATAAAAAAAAAAAAAGCCCTTCAATCACTTTGTACATGAAAAAAAAAAGTAGCCCTCAGAATTCTCACACACAGTTTGACCCTGGCAGCGGCCGGGCACATACCTGTCAAAGACACTAAACCTGATTGCAGCAGGATGGCCACCCTGCCCCAGGACACTGGCAGGCACAGTTATATTCATTTAAAAAAGCAGATAAACTTACCCTGACACAAAAAAAATAAATGTCAAGGTCCCCCATACTGTTGTGTCCCGCATGAACACACAAGGACACCACTTCCTCTCCAGCTCTCAGCTGGCACAACACTAAAACTCCTCAAGGCTGTCTGGCTCACCCAAAAAGTAGCAATTCTGCATTGTAAAGAACACCAAAAAAACACACAACCCTATAACACAGGGGAACCACTAGCAGATAAAGCAGCTAAAACAGTGGCCAATAAAAAAAAACAGATAAAGCTCCTTCCCTCACCATGGCCCTAATGTCCCCAGTGGAAGCCCCTCCACCCAAGTACACTGAAAAGGAGAAGGACTGGGCCATGGCTGAAGGAGCCACCCTAACTAAAAAAGTGTGGTAGATGCTGGCATCTTTGTCCCAACTGCAACCAGAAGGAATCTCATCAGCAAATACCATCAGCTCATCCACCTAGGAAAACCTGCACTAGAAGCCCTCCTTAAAAAGCAATACTACATCAGCCAGTTGCCAGCATTATTAAGCCAAGCAATAAGTGAGCAGTGCATGATTTGTGCCAGAAATAATGCTCTATCTTCACCGTGACCCCCACCAGGTGTCCAAAGAGCAGGAATTGCCCCCTTTGAAAACCTTAAAATAGACTTCACAAATGTCCAGCCAAGCAGAGGACTCAGATACCTTCTAGTACTAGTGTGTACATACTCTGGGTGGGTCAAAGCCTTCCCAACCAGGACAGAACAAAGCTGAAAGGTAGCCAAAGTCCTGAAAAAAATTGTGCCCCAGTTTAGCCTTCCGTCTACAATTCACAGTGACAATGGACCTGCCTTTGTAGCAGAAGCAGTACAGATTTTAACTAGATTTCTCAACATTACCTGAAAACTCCACACTGCATACAGGCCACAGAGTTCATGGAAAGTGGAGCAAATGAATCGCACCCTCAAATGAACCCTAGTTAAGTTTTGCCAAGAAACTGGCTTCCTGTGGCCGGACCTACTGCCCCTTGCCCTCCTGCATGCTCACTGCACAGCTGGGACTCAAGGCTTTTCCCCATTTAAATTAGTGTATGGATGCCCTCCCCCGTGTCTAGGAAGCCTCCCAGGGAACCTACACCAGATAAGAAATAAGGGAGCAAAATAACAGCTCCAAGCCTTGGGAGGCCCCCTAAATAACCTGCAACAATACACCATAGGGACCCCAGTACATTCCTTCCAGGCTGGGGACTCAGTCTGATCAGAAATTTAAAAAGGGACCCCCTCAAACCTCAGTGGACTGGCCCCCACATTTTGTTCTAACCACTCGTACTGCCCTCAAAGTTGCAAGCATCACTCCGTGGGTCCATCATTCCAGAGTGAGAAGGGCCCATAATCTGGACAAAGAAATACATCAGTGGAAGGCCCAGCCAGACCTCCAGAATCCTCTCCGCATCCGCATCTGACGATTACCCACCGACTAACAAACACCTGCATGCCGTGGGTCCTGGCCTCGCCAGAATGGAATCCCATCCTGGGCATTAAACTCCCTGCTGCTGCCCTCTCTGACTAAACTGTTCCGCAAAAGGTTGCCTGTTCTGTTGTCTGTTGGGTAATCGTAGGTTGTTTTGCTGTGCTTACCTCTCTCTCCTAGCTGAACTCAAGTCTCAGCCTGCATTTCCAGAGCACCTCTCTATAATGTTACCTCTCTCAGGTTACCTGTACAAAGTTATAAAGTGTGTGGTCCTCACCCATGGGAGCCGCCCTCAGTGGCCCTCCACCCTTAGCACCTGTCCACTCACACTCAAATGAGCCAGCCTGAGTGTAATGCTCAACTGCATAAAAATAAATTAGGACTAAGGAAAACTGGGTATTTTTTGTTAAGCACAGGCTTATCAAGAGTCCGAAGGACTCATTTCAGCCTGTACACACTAGGCCCATACAGACAAATACATAAAAACATAATCATTTGTGTTCTTCACAAAGTATTCAGGACTTTAACAAAAAAGTCACAAGGAAAAATCCTAGCTCAAAGCAATTAAAAGTATAAAGACAAGCCATTATAACTGTATCATAAACCAAAACAGATGGTGCCCCCTAAAATGAAGTGTTTAAAGGGGCATCCAAGGGGGAAGTAGTAAGGAAAATATTCAACACAGCCTTTAAGGTCAGTAAAGCACTTTTTTCATCCGGTTGGCAAAGCCAGCAGAGAACCCCAGCTCTCTCCTCCCCTCCTTCTCCGCATGCCAAAATGCCACATATCAAAATAATATAAATTGCTCCCCGTGCTTGTGCTCAGGCTCAGACCTTGGGAGATCACTCCCCTCTGAGCCCGCCGGTGTGAAATAAACCCTCAGCACTCCGAGACCTCTGAGTACCGCTTGTTCTTCTGTCAGTGATCCATCCAGGGTTTCCAGTATTTTCCATAACAAATCTATCATGGGTCTTTTTGCAGAGTGTTATAAATATGGAAATGTAAATGAAGGGGTAGTAAGGAACATCTATCTGTATATTTTTTCTAGTTTTTGCTGATAGCTTTATAGAATCAACTCTTACGATATTGCCATGTAATCTGTATGAGATGCCATATAATATGGTATGAGATTTCCAGATAAAGTCAACTCTTATTTGTTTTTCTTAAATTGCTGCATAGATAGGAAGAGGCTTTGCAATCTTAGTTCCTGCTGTGAAGTTTTATTTCTTTCATTTATATGGCTTTGCAATAAAATTTGATTAACTTATAATCTAACACACAATGGTTTCTTCTAGTGTTTAATAAAATGGTATTAAGGGTAACTGCTGTTTTTTTTCCCTAAAACTGTGATGTCACATTGAATGGACACACCCGAGCACATTTACATGTTGAAATGTGTGCTTTGCTGGAGCAGAATGAGTGTGACCAATGTAATACAAATGCTACAATGTCTTGTTAAACCTGGAAAGAGTGCATAGATGAAAAAAACTTTTTGCACAAAATCTCAAATGACCTAAAAAGTCAAAAAACTATATGTAGGTGGAAAAAGGAAGGCATACTTCTTTACATAAAAATTGTTAAGTCTGGAAGAAAATTGTTTAATCTATGCCAGGTACTTGATAATAGGATTTCCACTATTAGAGAAGGTAATGTTCTATTGTAATTGATGGATCTAATGGACTTTTAAATGTTTTTTTTTTCTAAACTGTTTTGTCTTTTCACCTTATTTCTCTTTTTGGTTTTTCACACAAAGTTGGAATGATTACTATTTTCTATGATGTGTGTTTTATTGCTCATAAGAAAATCCTCAATTCAAATGTCAAAAAGGTACTCCATTTTCTTCTAAAATTTAAAATATCACATATAAAATTTTAATTCACCTGAAGTTATATTAGCATATGATGTGAAATACAGGCCTTGCTTTACTTTTTTCATCTGTATGTAGCAAATTGTCCTGGAAACCTTTATTGAATAGTCCCTTAGAGCTTCCTTGATTTGTGTACCAACTCTATAGCCATGCAGAGCTCCCCAGGGTCATTCCAAGTAGAGAAGTTGCCAAACTTTTGTAGAAGGAAACAAAGTAGAGATTTTAAACCTCTTGGTAGCTAAACCTTTGCCAATAATTTGTCTGCTTTTGTGGGCATACCTACCACCTTTTCTGACATGTTATACAACCTTAGTTAGCATCTGAATAGTGTAAGTAATTCCTTGCCTTGATAACATATATACAGGGTTCCACTTGAATAAAATTGTTAGTACATTTTTAGTCTTATCTGCTACCATTATCATTGATAACTCCCGTGTTCTCTTAAGTCTGTGTTATCCCAACCCAATTCAAGATTATTTGGCATTGTTGCCAAGAGCTATTTGCTTTTAGTGGCTACTAATATTCATCTGATTTTTCTAAATGTTACCCATAATCCAAAATGATTTATGTCTATGTATCCACATAGCTGTAGCATATTTCCTCCAAAATCTGTTTATAATTTTTTCTTGGCACACAGGTTTCCTACACGCAACACACAAAGTGTATGACGAAGTTAGTCAGTCACTCATTACCCTATGTTAAGGAGTAAAGAAAGACACTGGAAAAAAATCTTGTTTTCCAATTAGAAAAGTGTTTTTTTTTTGTATAAACTTTGACCTGTTTGAAACACAAGCACTTCCTAGGGTAAATAAGGCAAAGAATGTCATTTTTGTTGTAAGTTAACAAGAAAATTGTGAATATGAAAATCTTATCAAATATATTATAAAATCATACATTTTAGGATAACCCTGGAGATAATTATTTTAAAGCACATTATGTTTATTGTCTTAAAATGCATTGTGCCTTCACTGTCCTTTGTTGGAAGAGATCTTTGGAACTTAGAGTGATTCTGTTACATCAGATATTTGTTTTTGTCTGTTTTGTTTTTCTTTAGCAGTTTAATTTTTGTGTGTAGATAGATGAATATGATGGAGATTCATCAGCACATAGCCTCTGTCAGTTAACATGGATACTCAATAATAAATATAATGTCATCTCAATAAATAGTAGCCAATAGATTGATAATTAAATATTTTAGAACACTGGCCATGATTGATAGGATTCTATCCCATCTTACTAAGTGTAGGTCTTTCTTTCCACTGACAGCTTTCTTCCTTCAAATGAGTTCACATCCAATCCCAACACAAATTATTTTGAAAATGAATTAGATCCAGGAGATTGTTTATATTCTAGCTGAGGCAAAGCTTTAAAACAAGGTTCTTTTTTTAGAAATTTTTTTTCCTTTTCTCAGTTGTTTGGTTTTGCTTATGTACAGCTTTGATATTCAGAAATGGAATTAAATACATGAACAATTTAATTAGAAAAACCTGCTGAGATGTTTGCATTGCCCTTTTCTAGGATCTACTTAGTGCATAACTATAGTAATATACTAAGGGTTGTATGAGCATCTACAAGGCCCTTTCAAAAGAAAGTCAACTTATTGCCTTCCATTTATTGGAAATACCCTGTTTACCCTAATTTATCCACTACTTTGCTTGATTTTTACCTCTTGGATCTGAGCACGTCCTGTAAGTCCTTCTTAGAAAAAAGAAAAAAGTACTTTCTTCCATATTCTGTTTCAGCTGGGCTGAAAGTCAGTAGAATACTGCAATCTGTAATTATCTCCCTTTTCTGCCTCTGCTGGCAAAGAGAAGGGATATTTTTAAATATATTCAAAGAGTGTGGAATCAAAAAATAGGCAATATTATGAATACAGAGTAAATTCATTGTATTTTCTATTCAGGAAAATTTCTAGGACTTCCCTTTTTAGGGATATAGGCTTCTGTATGTGTTAAGTAATGTCCCCTAGAAGACGGAAGGAATTTAAGTCTCCTCCTATGTAAGCAACTAAAAGGCTGACATTCTGGGTGAACCTTTTAATAGACCGTTGTGTTTTGGGTAACTATAAATGGGGTCAGTCGATAAATGAATTTGGAAAAGTAATGAGACAAGAATAGTGTAGGGGGAAATTATCTCATAGAAGCACTGAACTTAAGTGAGTTTAACTGTATGCCTACAAAAAGAGAAAGAGGAAAAAGAAAATACATTAAGCAGGAGAGAACATTTCACTTTCCACTCCACTCTATGAGAGTGTACCCAAAGCAGTAAATGCAATTAAATCTGAAAAAAAAATTGCTGCAAGTATGCCCAAAGCTATGGAATAAATATGCAAATGACTTTAAAGTTTTCCAAGCTATAGAAAGAGAAGTAAATTTCATTGCTTACGCAGCCGGGGAAGAGGAAAGTGATGGTATCAATTACATTCTTGGGCCAAATTGTGAAAGATTATTTGAGGACCACAGAAAATCACTAAGAAATGGAACAATTAATAATGAATTAATGGATTGATATGTGCATATGCAAAGCCTTGTATACAGTATTTTGTGAATTTTGTATGTGATTTAATGAAAATTCCAAGAAAGCTTTGGATATACAGAATTTATGCAAAGGCACAGCTGTTAGAATTTCTCCTGGATGTAAGATACAACTTAACTGTGTAAGCATGTTCTTGAAACTTTCTTTTCATTTGTAGTCTGCTACTACATGGTACTGTCAGGGAAGAATTAGCGAGAAACCAGAAATTGTCATTCGTGGGTCTCTAACGTGAGCCAAAGGAGTGCTGCCTGGTTACCCGATTAAGGTGCAGCTGACTTTATGCTGCACAGGAATAAGAACACGTTATTGTGGAAACGATGTTGGATCTCTCCTCAGAAGTGCCAGTAGGAATTAGTCAAAGAATTAGTAAAACAGGCAAAAGAATGTGTGAGGACATACTTTTGTTCTCAAATATCATGTATAACAGAAGAAAATGGTGCGTCTAAATTTTTTTGTCATATTCTGATGTGTTTCTTTTTCTCACAACACATTTCATGTATTTTACATTATTACATCAGTATTTAGACTGTTGTCATAGCAGTACCCAATTAAAACTGAATGAATGGAATATAAAGGCTTCTCCTAATTAGATTCTTAAATATGCTTGATTTTAGAAATCCTCTTCTCATTTTTCTTAGTTCAATTCAATACTGGTAAATTAAGTGGCCTTTTCTATCACATTCTTTGGCTTTCCCCATGATTTTTATGACTTTTTGAATAAGGACTATGACTTTTAAAGTCTAAAGAAAGAAAGGATTCAGGTCTTTCTCTTATTGCTCTGTGTCTACTCAGAGTGGGATATTATAATTAAGAATCAAGATTCATCTTATCAAGAAAAAGAAAGAAATATGAGCTGAAATCAGATTTCCTGGTAGAGTGTAAACATGGAGATCAAGATGGGTAATGTCAGACACACAGCATATGGGACTCCAGTTGTCAAGCTGAGGATAAGGTGGAGATTACAGGCGAGAGATTCAAGTTTTGGCCTAGGAAACTAAGGCAGTCCTCAGAAGAGGGCGGACAACTCAAAACTTGGTTGTCACAAATGGCATTTCCTTTCCTCTTGGCCCTGGGTCGTTGCTTGTCCACTTCAGACATCCTCATGTCACTTTTCTGGACATCTTACTCTCCTGTCATTCACTGTCAACTACAAGACTACTTTTTTCCAGGAATTAGTTTCTCAGGGGTCCAAGGATTGGCATCTCCTCTTTTCTTGCCAGTCTTGCAGGCTACTCTGAAATCTGACCACAACCCCTTGCCTTAGCTCTTACTTTCCTTTCACCGAAATCTCTCCTAATTTATGCAGCCTTCCATGGGAAATGGGGAAATAAGCAACAGTTTCTCTCTCTTCCTGGCGTGTGTGTATTTAATAATCCCACTCAAATCCTGGTATGTGTGTGTGTGTGTGTGTGTGTGTGTGTGTGTGTTATTTAATAATCCCATTCAGGTCCAAAATACACATACTTACCTTTGTAAATAGTTACTATGCTTTTTAAAAATATTCTTATTATTTATTCTGGGAAATGTTTGTATTTCCTCAGCATTGGCCTATTCTGAGGTCCTTGGCAGCTGGCTCTGAGAGGGAGGCCAGAGATTGAAAAATCCTCTTAGGCAGGCTCTGAGCTGTCCATACTTGTGTGTGCAGTGCCCATATTGATTGCCTTGTGGCCTGTGGCCTTTCTATTTATAGAGTTTATGGGGGGCATTTGAAATATGGTGCAGCGTTCAGAAAAATAACTTCCTTTACTGCAGTTTCTGCAGTTGTTAGCAAAAAAAAAAAAAGCTGCAGCAATTATCATACAGTGGGTATAAAGATTTATGCAGAAGTTTATCAACAATCTAAGCCCCATAGGTAAGAAATTTAATGAAAATATTTGTTCTTTAAGCAGTATAAACAATAGGCCAAGTGCTACATGCAAGAAAATGGACTATTATTCTTCCAAATGATTACATAAACCCCTCACTTTTAATATTGGAATTTCAGCTAATTTTCTCCAAAGTCTGAATGGCGTAATTTTTTTTTTCCTTTGAGAAGATCACATCACATTGAGTAGGCCAATCATAAACAGAGTGGACCTATGGATTGGCCTTTATTCTTGACCCCCATCTGCGAGAGAATAATCGTCAGGAGCCTAAGAGCAGTTGTAGACTCATGCTAACAAGCACCTAGGGTCACTCCTTTTAAATTCTTTGAACCTTTTAAATGAGCAGCTTTCACCCATACATTCTCTTAGTGTTGCATTTAGAATGATTGGTTTTCCCCACTATTATTTTAGACAATGACATTTATCATGAGAAATTAATCCTTGAGGGATCAGTGATGCATGTTTTTCCCCAGCCCACAGGAACAAAACTATTATTCATGTTCCACTTGACAGAAGTGACCTGTGGGCCCATTTACATTCTCATTCCCTGGCGGGCAGTAGCAGTGAGCCCCGTTGTCAGTTCTTGGCCAGTAGTGACCCCTGCTGGCATGGCCTCCGAGTCCCAGGGAGCACCAAGGACACCACAGTGAATGTGACCATGAGCGCTTCTACAGGGGCCTAACTGAATAACATTTGTCACGGGGATGTGTCCACCTGTGTGAGGGGGACAGCAAGGACCTCTGTGACGTACGTTTGTGTGGTGACGATAGAAGTAAAGAGAACTGTGAGGACAGGGGAGTTTGTCATTGAAACTTTTCCATTTCCCCCGAGTGGACATTTTTTCTCACAACTCCTACCATGAACGTTGTCTTCAGTCTCCAGTTGCTGCCTCTGTATCCCATTCCACTGATTCTGTGATACGCCATGTGACTCCTCTCCACATTTTTATGAGCAGTGGGAATGCAGATTATATAATAGAATGACAGGCAGCTGATAATGTTGAATATCAGCTTACTCAACATAAGGAAATGCTTATAATGCCAAGCACAGCCATGGGTACTGGGAGTAGAGAAATGCACTGAAGATGCAGGATGCTGTCTTTAAGGTACTCATGGTTAATTAGGATGTTGCAGCATGATTTCATCCTCTGAAAATGAAATATGAATCATCCTCTGGGGAATAGGCTAAATTTGACTACTGAAATCACTGTGGTGGCTGGAATTATACTCTGAATCTGTTGCAGACTTGGAGTAACTGATGAGCTGGTTGAGATCACAGAGAAACTCAGGCCAACAAAAGATAATGCACATTGTCTTAGTCAAAACATAAAATGAATTACACAGTTTTACAGGCTTGCTTATGAACCTGTTTAGATAAATTTAAACACTGTACTTCTCTTAGATTAAAAGATATTCAGCAAAGTTCATATTAACATGAACTTGATCCTTATGTTGGTGAGGCTCTTGAAGACAGTGACTTATCTTATTTCTTCTCTATAGTCCAAGTGCCTCCCCAATAATAGATTTTTAGTAAATAAAATAATTATTGAACAAATGAAATAATGATTGCTATAGAGCTGAGTTGGGTGGATTTTTTCCTTTAACACATGCTATTGTATTGCTGAAGGTCCTGACATTACAAATGCACCTGTCAACTTGAGCTTGAATCTGAGTCCAAAAACCTCCTCCTGACTGAGCAAGAAATGCTTGAGATTGTGTGGGTTTGAAGCCTCTAAAGGTTACCAGTAATGTAGTCTGCAGTCAGCTGCTTTTGGTAAAAATGAAGATAAGCCAAGAGGCGAAGGACTACCATGAAATGAGTGTTAACATTATAGAATTTTTTAATTAAAAACATCTCACAGATAATGGAGTTCAAGATTTCAGACCCACCCCCAACTGTACTCCTCAGATCAGAAGCTACTGGTATTTCGAAGGAAGACAGGAATATACCTAAATTTAAAAAGATGGGCCTGGAGATTGCGTTTAACAGTGGCTTTCAGGGAAACAGGGTTAGTGCTCTGTGTGGGAGGGAGCCGTGGGCTGTGCAAGTATTTATCTGATGCTTCAGCAAAACGGCATCCGCAAGAAATCCTTCATAAAGAAGCCATTTGGCTGCCACAAAAAAAAAAAGTCAATTTCTAAATAAAGAACTCAAATGAAATAATAGTGATGGAATAAAACTTGGCTAGCAATTTTCTAAAATGTATCTACCCTTATTTTTTAATTGAATTATTACTTAAATGACTATAATCAAAAATAATTACTTCATCCCAGAAGCTCTTCGTAAGGCCACAAAACTTAACCAGTCTTAGGAAATATTTATTACAGGACAGAAAAAATACCCTATAATAGAAAATCTTTGTTAGAGGAAAGAAAAATATTGTCAGTGTATATTACTCATTTAACTTTATGATTTTCAAGATGTGTTTTTTATTCTGCCTCGAGTACTGTGATGTAGTTTGGGCCTCACTTTTTTTTTAAATCCCATATAGTAGATTAACATTGTATTCCTTTCGAACCTGCTTATTTCAGAGAATTAAATGCAGTATCTTAAACAGTAATGCAATTAACTTAGATTTCCTGCAAACACAGTGTATAGTGCCTAAATATATTCAGCTAGGTTTGAAAAGGGTGGGTAAATCTAAGTGTCAAATGAGATGTCATATTTTTTAAAAATTGATTGGGTGTTTAATATTTATTTAGATTTTTAAAAATTGCTTCATATTTCCTGAGGCATCACTAAGCAAGTAAGGCATTTCTGAGTTGAGCTTCCCAGGATATTGTACAGTTTATGAAATCTGAATAGCTTGACACAGTAGGATTCTGATTTGCAGAGAAACAATCTGAAAGCTCATCTTGCAGGGCAGGGAGACATTGGTTTATTTATTTCACTGTATTAGGCAAGACAGGATGATTTTTTTATGTCGAGTGATTGCACGTTGGAAGATTAGGAAATTCAAGCCATCCCACCGCACTGGTCACCAGCAGCAGAGCCAGTAAATGAGAAAACCTACGAGCTTCGTCTTGATTTATTAAGGTCCCATTTGAAATCCAAATCTGAATTGGGAATTCACTCCACAGCCTCAGCCCACATTCCTGAATTAAAATAACTTTTTAGTGGTTTTCTTTTGAACAATGTCATCTCCATCAAGAACCAAGCCTTGGTGAACATTTGTAAAACAATGGAACTTACTGCAAAATATTGCTAAACATGCAAAGCTTATTGTCACTTAACTAAATGAAGTATCTGTTTCTGCAAGAAGAGCATGCAATTAAACTTTCTTTTGGTTTGTATTTAAAATGGTTTTCTTTCATCTGAATTCCTGGATGTCTTATTAGAAGACAGTGAAATCCTGAAATAAATGTGTGGACAGAGTGCAGCTTTTTAATATCAGCACAGTTCAGTTTGTTCAGTACAGCACTGGAGATCACCCTGCACTGAACTGACTCGTTGATATTAAGAAAAATCAGGTGATTCTTTTTAGTGTTAAGGTAGTTTGTACCTGGAAATTGATTCTGAGGAAGAAGTTCTGGAGCAAGTTTTAAATTTTTAAATGAATGTGAACTGAATCTTCTTTTCATGTCCAGCAGGGGTCCACAAACTCCCTCTGTAAATATAAAAATGACAGGCTTGATGGTGAAATGATCAGTACTGTCTCTGTACTCTGTCACTCTGGCATGAGAGAGACCATGACCTTCCTAAACAAATAGGCCTAGCTGTGTTCCGCAAGAAGTCGTTACTTACAGAAACTGTTGACTGGCTGAATTTGGTCTGGGGGCCATGGTTTGCTACTCCTAATGCACAGCATTGTGTTAAGTGTTAAGAGTTATTTAAGAGCTAAAGCTTTAAAAGACACGCTATAGAGAATCATTGTGTTGTGTTTGTCTCAATTTTGTTTGAAGGGATAGGATTAAAAAACAATTCGAGAATGGATGCAAACAGGCAACAGGTACGTCAGGGGACCCACACCTTTGAGTACAAACCAGGTGTCATTTGTATCAATACACAAATGGCAATGGTTTTGAAAACAGTCTACTAGACCACCAAGAATTTCACTCTTTCATGTATCTCCCCCAGAATATTTTCATGGCTGTTTAGAGGTTTTCATGAAATAATTTTATTTCATGTTGAATCAAATTATTCTGGCTCTCCTGTGTCACCTCTGCCGGTGAAGTGGAGGTACCTGTAACCTTTGTCGGGGGGACTCGCAGTTTACGCCCCTCGGAGAGCTCCACAGTCGTCCTCCATGAGCCACTTGTTTAGAAGCTGACAATGGAGGCAGAATTAGTATCTGAATTAACTAATTAAGACACCATTAATACCTTCTCCGGCTGTCTGGTCTCAGTTTGGTACCTCTCAATCTACCAGGCAAGTATTTCTATCTTTGAGCCACTGTAAAGGCTTCAGGCCCAACCACTGTTTCTGCAGAGGAGAGATTCTTAGGCCCCTGTGCTATCGAGTGCAAGCAAATAGACATGGGCGCTGGAGGTGGGCCACACAAGCGTCCAACTCCCTGGTGCAGACATGCCTCGGAAGAGGTGATGCCCGATTACTCACCCGCAGGGCTTCAGCCCCAGATCAACCGCACCATAAATGATAACAGAAAAACCTTTCTTATGCTCTCGCCTCAGCAATGTCTGAACTCAGTATCTAGTTCAGCCTAAATCTATTATATACTCAATAGTATGAAGTGTAGTATCTTTTGGACAGTTGAAAAGTTCTGGGTAATTCGAAAGTAAAAAAAAGCACTGTCTCACCAAACATGGTAGCAGAAAAATATATAATTATCTGGAGAACAGAGCACAGACACCCTGAAGGAAATGAAGAATTAAGTAGAAGATGTTCAGAAATTTGCTCCAGGTAAGAAACCCACAGGAGCTGACTGCCCTGTAGGGAAAGGAAGTGAGAGAAATGTGTAGTGAGTGTGTGGGCTAACATTTAGTGGCCATGCGTTGTGTGTCAGTTAGAGGCCTTGCTTCACATTGCATCTTATTTAAGTTCATCATTACAAACATATATGACACATTGTTTTATAACTTAAAGTAATTATGGTTAATGCAAAAAAATTACATAAATAACAATATTAGCTACCATCACCTAAACAACAACTATGTGGTAGCTTTTATTTGCCAGAACCTTGTAAGAGTCTTTCAAATTTATCATTACCATTTCCATTTAATAAATGAAGAAATTGAAGGTAAAAGAGTACTCACACCTGTGAATGGCAGAATCAGATTTGGAACCCAGGCGTGTCTCATTGCACGTCTCATTCTTTCATACTTGGGACCGAATCCTGCCGCCTCAGCCTGGCGGTTGCAGGCCCAGTGACACTGGGAAGGCTCTCGCAGAGTGCCGGTGAGAGGGGTGAGAATCCCGACATAACCATCAGGCATCAGAACAGGTCCAATAGTTGATGGTTATTTTAAAGCTGTTTTTCCCACACAATATTACAGTGATGGCTAGTAAACTATTAAAACTTCAAGAGACTCTTTTAACAAGTGTGTATATCAGGCCTGTACTCAAGTCACTGAGGCAGTTTCAGTAGAGGTGAAATTAGAAGAGCATACATTGGAAAAATAATATGAGATTTAACTATGTAGTCTAGTTATCAGATCAGATTAAGTATATGATAGGAATCTTTTGAACTCAAGGAGATCATTAGATAGTTAAATATACCCCTATATATTTGCCTTGAATTTTTCTCAGCTGTATTTACCTGTCATCCATATCTCCAGTGTTTATAAGAATGGCACCTCTTTTTTTCTTTTTCTTTTTTTTTTTTTTGCCCACTAGCAGGCAATGCAGATATGGAACATTTCTGTTATCACTGAAACTCCTGTTGTCCAATCGTGGTCTAGAATGTACAACAATGTCTCCCTTGCATTTATATTTAGTCAAAAGATAGCAAATGCAATATAAAGTCACTATAGAAGTAGTTACTTTAAGCATAATTAAAAAGTGCTAGAATATCACTTTAAGGTCCCAGAACACACATTAGGAGTTCTAAAACTTCCTAGGTAGATATTTACAGGTTTTATAGAGAGCAAATGAATTAAGAAATACAAACTCAAAATAGTATTTAAAGATATATGGTAACCAACAGAGAAGTAAAAATAATATTTTGCTCAACAAAACTCAGAGAAGGGTGGGGGGATATATGGAGGGTGATGGAGTGAGCCAAATGCTCTGCCTTTCATGCCGCAAAGTCAAACACTGAATGTGGAATGGGAATGAGTGAAGAAATGCATATGTGATTATGGAGGCAGTGTTATGGACATAACCAACACAAAATATGAAAATAGAAACCCTTAAAATGTAGTTTAAAATGTACCAAGTTCATTGGAGATTTGTTAGTTCAAGTGGTGATTTAACATTAAAAAAAATACAAAGGCCAGGAAAGAGAGAGGTGTTGTTTATGACTAATTGTAAAACTGCACAGGGAAATGAGTAAAGAATAATACTTCAGATATACTTCTTTCTTGGTATTTATTAGGACTATGCATGTGCGCACATACATACATACACACACACACACACACACACACACACACACACACATAGTATTAGAAGGAAGAAGACGTGAGATATCAGAGACAACCCCACAGATGAATGAACACCCCATAAGAATGAATAGAAAAGAGAACAGCAGTTAAGTAGAGAAATACTAACAGGTAAGAGTCCAGGAGAAAATGGGAAAATATATCTAAGGAGTACTTGACATGACTCTCATGTTTACTGTCCTTGATGACATGTTAGTCTTTTTGGCCACACTTGAACAGCAGCACCCTAAATAAGAAAGATGGTGATGGAGACAATGACGGGAACAAAGCTAAGATCACTGAATACTAGCCCTGATAGAGTAAGTTAGGTATTCGGTTTCATTAGATTTATTTAAATAAACTCTTACAGAACATGAATTGAGTGGGCATTTTAAGTGAAGTATTCTCATAGATACATATGTCTTTAAACTTTCAATGTACTCACATATTTATTTTGGTGAGCATGAGAAACCTGTAGCTGTGAGACTTTTCTTTGTCTCCAGACTGGGCAGAGTTTCAGATTTTCAGAAGCTCAAATGAGGGGTCCTGTCAAAACGTGTAGGCTGATATAGAAGAGAAATAAGCAAATAAAACTCCAGTATAACGATTTGTGTGGTACCACACACACTGGGATTTTTTTTTAAGAGATTGAACACTGTGTGGAGAAATTGAATTTTTTGAAAAGATAAGATAGGAGTAAATATAGAAAAGGACTTAAATGACTTAAAGCAGTGAAGCAAAAAGCACATTCCCCTTGCAGTTGCTTTCTATAGAATAATACCCCAGACCAGGCTGTCAGCTCTGGTTAGGAGCCTTTTGAAGTTCACTCAACTATTAATTACTGAATTTACCCTTTACTGCTAAGATATTTAGAATATTCTTTGAAAATCTGAGATTAGCATTTTTAAAAAATTCAGTATCTTTGTAATATCAAAGCAGATTTGTTGTATGAGATAGCTGCTTGTCGTTTCAGCATTCCACCGGCAGTGATAGTGGTGGTCCAGGGTTCGATAAACACAGGTCCCGGCTATTTGACCTGGCCTTCAGCCCAGTGGGATGCCATTTTGTACACTGCGGGCACAGGCTGATATCATCATGGAGCCCTTTCAAATGAGCTTGTCCTGTTCCCAAAAATATGGTTTCCAAGAAGTGGAGTGACCACCAGTTGATCTTTAGTTGGGTGTCTTTTAACTCCGCATGGCCCTACATGCTCTCCTATACCTATCCTTATTGAAAAATACACGAACATTTTGGAAATTACGTAGTTACCTGTTTTCTTATCTGTGAAATAATAATGCTAGACTATGTAGTCTTCAAAGTTTCTTCAAATCAAAGCTCTAAAGCACTGCAATTCTAACTTCACCCTTGGGAATACATTTTAAGAATATATTAAAAGGGGGGCTTTTCAGTCTTTGCTGAAAATCGACATTATATAATTTATCCTCAACTTATTTCATTAAATATATATTAATTGAATGCTTATTACCTACTAATCTCTGAATATCCCAAAATAAATAACAAAAGGTCCAACTTTTCAAGTAGCTGTCAATCTATTTGGGAAGATAAATAAGAAAAGATAAAGTATACTGAAGCATTAAAGGAAAAGAATGAATAAAATTTTGCATGATGAGAAAATCATGGATAGGACAGCCTTGAGAATGTTCAGAGTTTGACTGAAGTTACTTTGTGTTTTAGGTCTACTACTTGTAAAAGTTCTTAAAATCTACAGGTTGTCTTACTGATTTTCTGCATCCATAGAGGGCATTAATGACTATTGATTCCAACCCCATGTTTGCAGAAGCCTGAGAAATTAAGTGATTTTCCTGAATTTTATTAGTGGTGAAGCCATGTAGGTCTCTCTAAGTCTTCTGTTCTCCCAGTTGTCTTTCCTCCAAATGCTGTCCATTATGCTTAGGATACCTAAAACCCCAATTCCTTCACACATCGTTTCATGGCTGCCTCTCTGGCCTTTTCTTGTGCTTGTCATGCTGGCAGTCTTTCATGTAATAAGATTATTGACTGCTTTCTTCTTGATTTTCCCTCTTCTTGAAATAAAGCCCCATATATTTGCCTGGCTGACTCTTTCTCACAGTCCAGGAGTCATCCCAGTTTGTCTCCCCAGACAGTACGTTACTGTCACTCAAACTTGCCCCATGATTACATTTGACCCCATGTATTCCCATGATTACAATTTCTGGTTTTCAGAGCCTTTGTCTTTGCTTTAAATTATGTGTTTAATTCTATTTTCCTCCACTTAAAGTCCATGAAAGCAAGAATATTGATTCTCCTCTTCACCACTGTATCTCCAACACTTTGAACAGTGTCAACTCACAGTAAGTTCTTAATAATTACTTACTGAGGGCATAAAAAATTGTAGTTCTTGTAGATTATGCATAGGGTAAATAAAGTAAGATGTACTCACTATTGTGAATTGTGGGGGGGTACCAAGAAAGACACATTTGTAAAAGGAACAAAAAAGGCCATTTTAGGTGAAATCTCTATATTACCAACTCCTTCGACTCAGCTTTTGACAGGGAATAGTTAAATGCAAATTAGGGTGGATCACGGGAAGATGGCAGCATGAGTAGTTCAGTGAAAATCTCCTCCCCAAAACATATATATTTATGAAAATACAATAAATACAACTATTCCTAAAAGAGACACCAGTGGATGCAGTACAACAGCCAAGACACATCTACATCTGCGAGAACTCAACATCACATGAAGGGGGTAAGATACAAGCCATGGCCAGGCAGGACGTGAACGCTCCCCCACCCCAAAACCCAGTGAGAAGAAAGGACTCAGAATTGGGAGGGAGTGAAAGCCCAGTACTGCTAAACAACCAGCTATAGAAATCTGCACCCGTAACGCCGACACAAGGTGCATGGGGTGCTAGATATTGGAGAAACGGAAAAGCAAAACTTGTGGGCAGGTCCCTGCAACTGGCACCCCTGAGACAAAAGAAAAGCAAGTGCTTTCTGCAAGTCTTAAACAGACAGGGACCCCACAGCTGGACAAAGTCATCCCGGCACACTTAGCCAGCAGCTGGGAATCCTGGGGAACTTAAGGCATCCTAAACCCCAAGGCAGCAGCGCAGCTCTGAAGCCCCTCACGGCACTAAGCAGCCTGCCAGTGGTTCCTCCAACTAGCGCAGACCCTGACACACTGGCCCAGTAGTGAGAGAGTGGCAGTGCGCACTGGGGGCGGCAGCACCGGGGGACCAGGAGCAGATTGTGTGTACTGGCAATGCCAGAGGAGCGGCTCCTGCAAGCCTGCTGTGGCGTGAACAAACACCCTGGGTGTGGCCTGCGCGAGCCAGTGGCAGTGGCGCCAGAAGAGCCCGGTAGACGCCTGTGTGGGAGAGCCCCATGCGCACCTGCAGCAGAGCCAGAGGGAGCAGCTGGGCTCCCAGCAGCTGACCAGACTCCCAGCCTGATGCACAGCCGCCTGGGCCAGACTCAAAGGCCACTGCTGGTACACAGCTGTCTGGCAGGGGTGCTGCTATTGC
Source organism: Manis javanica (assembly GCF_040802235.1). Classification (NCBI taxonomy): domain Eukaryota; kingdom Metazoa; phylum Chordata; class Mammalia; order Pholidota; family Manidae; genus Manis; species Manis javanica. The sequence continues at coordinate 8,089,918 of NC_133161.1, read as the reverse complement.
GGAGGAGCGCACCTGGCATGCCTGCCACTCGCTGCAGGGCTCTGCACGGCTATGACGGAGACCCCACCCACAGCATCTTAGGGGATTAACCTGGTGGATGGTCCAGGAGTGCAGGAAACTGACACAGGCAGTGGAGAAGGGCAAGGCATCCAGCAAGCAGGAAAGGACTTTCTTCTCCCAGCTGACACACCACAACCTGCCTACAGCCACTGCAATCACCATGAAAAGGCAAAAAAATGTAGTCAAGTCCAAGATAGTTCAGACAACACCTGAGAGAGGATCTGCAGAGACAGATCTAACCAGTCTTCATGAAAAAGAATTCAAAATAAAAATCATAAACATGCTGACAGAGCTGTAGAGAAATATACAAGAGCCAAGGGATGACATCTAGAGGGATATTACAGAAGTGAAACAATCTCTGGAAGGATTTATAAGCAGAATGGATAAGATGCAAGAGGCCATTGATGGAATAGAAACCAGAGAACAGGAATGTATAGAAGCTGACACAGAGAGAGATAAAAGGATCTCCAGGAATGAAAGAATTTTAAGAGAACTGTGTGACCAATCCAAAAGGAACAATATCCGCATTATAGGGGAACTAGAAGAAGGAGAGAAAAAGGGAAAGAAAGTGTCTTTGAAGAAATACTTGCTGAGAACTTCCCCAAACTGGGGGAGAAAATAGTTGCTCAGACTACGGAGGCACACAGAACTCCTGAGAGAAGGGATCCAAAGAGGAAAACACCATGACACATAATAATTAAAATGGCAAAGATCAAGGACAGGGACAGAGTATTAGAGGCAGCCAGAGAGAGAAAAAAGGTCACCTACAAAGGAAAACCCATCAGGTTATCATCAGACTTCTCAACAGAAACCTTACAGGCCAGAAGAGAATGGCATGATATATTTAATGCAATGAAACAGGAGGGCCTTGAAACAAGGATACTGTATCCAGCACGATTATCATTTAAATATAAAGGAGGGATTAAACAATTCGCAGACAGCAAAAGTTGAGGGAATTTGCCTCCCACAAACCACCTCTACAGGGCATCTTACAGGGACTGCTCTAGATGGGAGCACTCCTAAGAAGAGCACAGAACAAAACACCCAACATTTGAAGAATGGAGGAGGAGGAATAAGAAGGGAGAAAAATAATCATAAGACTGCATTTATAATAGCTCAATAAGTGAGTTAAGTTAGACAGTAAGGTAGTAAACAAGCTAACTTTGAACCTTTGGTAACCATGAATCTGAAGCCTAAAATGGCAATAAGTACATATCTTTCAATAATCACCCTAAATGTAAATGGACTGAATGCACCAATCAAAAGGCACAAAGTAATAGAATGGATAAAAAAGCAAGACCCATCTATATGCTGCTTACAAAAGACTCACCTCAAACCTAAAGACATGCACAGATGAAAAGTCAAGGGATGGAAAAAGATACTTCATGCAAACAACAGGGAGAGAAAAGCAGGTGTTGCAGTACTACTATCAGACAAAACAGACTTCAAAATAAAGAAAGTAACAAGAGATAAAGAAGGACATTACATAATGATAAAGGACTCAGTCCAACAAGAGGATATAACCATTATAAACATATATGCACCCAATACAGGAGCACCAATATATGTGAAACAAATACTAAAAGAATTAAAGGAGGAAATAGAATGCAATGCATTCATTTTGGGAGACTTTAACAAACCGCTCACTCCAAAGGACAGATCCACCTGACAGAAAATAAGTAAGGACACAGAGGCACTAAACACCACGCTAGAACAGATGGACCTAACAGGCCTCTATAGAACTCTACACCCAAAAGCAACAGGATACACATTCTTCTCAAGTGCACATGGAACATTCTCCAGAATGCACTGCATACTAGACCACAAAAAGAGCATCAGTAAATTCCAAAAGATTGAAATCCTACCAAACAACTTTTCACACCACAAAGATATAAAACTAGAAATAAATTGTACAAAGAAAGCAAAAAGGCTCACAAACACATGGAGGCTTAACAACACGCTCCTAAATAATCAATGGATCAACAACCAAATAAAAATGAAGATCCAGCAATATATGGAAAGAAATGACAACAACAACACATAGCCCCAACTTTTGTGGGACGCAGCAAAAGCAGTCTTAAGAGGAAAGTATATATCAATCTAGGCATATTTAAAGAAGGAAGAACAATCCCAAATGAATAGTCTAATGTCACAATTATCAAAAATGGAAAAAGAAGAACAAATAAAGCCTAAGGTCAGCAGATGGAGGGACATAATAAAGATCAGAGAAGAAATAAATAAAATTAAGAAGAATAAAACAATAGAAAAAATCAATGAAACGAAGAGCTGGTTCTTCGAGAAAATAAACAAAATAGATAAGCTGCTAGCCAGACATACTAAGAGAAAAAGAGAGTCAACGCACATCAACAGAATCAGAAACGAGAAAGTAAACATCATGACGGACTCCACATAAATACAAAGAATTATTAGAGAATACTATGAAAACCTATATGCTAACATGCTGGAAAACCTAGTAGAAATGGACAACTTCCTAGAAAAATACAACCTTCCAAGACTGACCCAGAAAGAAACACAAAATCTAAACAGACCAATTACCAGCAATGAAATTGAATCGGTAATCAAAAAATTACCCAAGATAAAAACACCCGGGCCAGATGAATTTACCTCAGAATTTTATCAGACACACAAAGAAGACATAATACCCATTCTCCTTAAAGTTTTCCAAAAAATAGAAGAGGAGGGAATACTCCGAAACTCATGCTACTAGGCCAGCATCACTCTAATACAAAAACCACGCAAAGACCCCACCGAAAAAGAAAACTACAGACCAATATCCCTGATGAACGTACATGCAAAAATACTCAACAAAATATTAGTAAACCAAATTCAAAAATACATCAAAAGGATCGTATCCCACGACCAAGTGGGATACATCCCAGCAATGCAAGGATGCTACAACATTCGAAAATCCATCAACATTATCCACTACATCAACAAAAAGAAAGACAAAAACCACATGATCATCTCCATAGATGCTGAAAAAGCATTCAATAAAATTCAATATCCATTCAGGATAAAAACTCTCAACAAAATGGGTATAGAGGGCAAGTACCTCAACATAATAAAGGCCATATATAATAAACCCACAGCCAACATCATACTGAACAGCGAGAAGCTGAAAGCTTTTCCTCTGCAATTGGGAACAAGGCAGGGAAGACCACTATCCCCACTGTTATTTAACATAGTACTGGAGGTCCTAGCTGTGGCAATTAGACAAAACAAAGAAATACAAGGAATCCAGATTGGTAAAGAAGAAGTCAAGCTGTCACTGTTTGCAGAAGACATGATATTGTACATAAAAAACTCTAAAGACTCCACTCCAAAACTACTAGAACTAATATTGGAATTCAGCAAAGTTGCAGGATACAAAACTAACACAGAAATCTGTGGCCTTTCTATACACTAACAGTGAACTAAAAGAAAGAGAAATCAGGAAAACAAGTCCATTCACAATAGCATGAAAAAGAATAAAATACCTAGGAATAAACCTAACCAAGGAAGTGAAAGACCTATACCCTGAAAACCACAAGACACTCTTAAGAGAAATTAAAGAGGACACTATCAAATGGAAACTCATCCCATGCTCCTGACTAGGAAGTATTAATATCATCAAAATGGACATCCTACCCAAAGCAATATACAGATTCAATGCTATCCCTATCAAATTACCAACAGCATTCTTCAATGAACTGGAACAAATAGTTCAAAAATTCATATGGAACCGCCAAGACCCCGAATAGCCAAAGCAATCCTGAGAAGGAAGAAAAAAGTTGGGGGGGATCTCACTCCCTAACTTCAAGCTCTACTACAAAGCCACAGTAATCAAGACAATTTGGTTCTGGCACAAGAACAGAGCCACAGACCAGTGGAACAAAATAAAGACTCCAAACATTAACCCAAACATATATGGCCAATTAATATATGATAAAGGAGCCATGGATATACAATGGGGAAATGACAGTCTCTTCAACAGATGGTGCTGGCAAAACTGGACAGCTACATGTAAGAAAATGAAACTGGATCACTGTCTAACCCCATACACAAAAGTAAATTCGAAATGGATCAAAGACCTGAATGTAAGTCATGAAACCATAAAACTCTTAGAAAAAAACATAGGCAAAAATCTCATGGACATAAACATGAGTGACTTCTTCATGAACATATCTCCCCAGGCAAGGGAAACAAAAGCAAAAATGAACAAGTGGGTCTATATCAAGCTAAAAAGCTTCTGTACAGCAAAGACACCATCAATAGAACAAAAAGGTACCCTACAGTATCGGAGAATATATTCATAAATGACAGATTTGATAAAGGATTCACATCGAAAATACATGAAGAGCTCACACACCTCAACAAACAAAAAGCAAATAATCCAATTAAAAAATGGGCAGAGGAGCTGAATAGACAGTTCACTAAAGAAGAAATTCAGATGGCCAACAGACACATGAAAAGATGCTCCACATCGCTTGTCATCAGAGAAATGCAAATTAAAGGCACAATGAGATATCACCTCACACCAGTAAGGATTGCCGTCCTCAAAAAGACAAATAACAACAAATGTTGGCGAGGTTGTGGAGAATGGGTAGCCCTCCTATACTGCTGGTGGGAATGTAAATTAGTTCAACCATTGTGGAAAGCAGTATGGAGGTCCCTCAGAATGCTCAAAATAGAAATACCATTTGACCCAGGAATTCCACTTCTAGGAATTTACCCCAAGAATGCAGCACTCCCATTTGAAAAAGACAGATGCACCCGTGTGTTTATCACTGCAGTATTTACAATAGCCAAGATATGGAAGCAACCTAAGTGTCCATCAGTAGATGAATGGATAAAGAATATTTGGTACATATACACAATGGAATATTACTCAGCCATAAGAAGAAAACAAATCCTACCATTTGCAACAACATGGACGGAGCCAGAGGGTATTATACTCAGTGAAATAAGCCAGGCGGAGAAAGACAAGTACCAAATGATTTCACTCATATGTGGAGCATAACAACAAAGAAAAACTGAAGGAACAAAACAGCAGCAGAATCACAGAACCCAAGAGTGGACTAACAGTTACCAAAGGGAAAGGGACTGGGGAGGATGGGTGTGAAGGGAGGGACAAGGGCGTGGAAAAAGAAAGGGGGCATTACGATTAGCATGTATAGTGTGGGGGGGTTACAGGGAGGGCTGTACAACACGGAAAAGACAAGTAGTGATTTTACAGCATCTTACTAAAGTGATGGACAGTGACTGTGAAGGGGTATTGGGGGGGACTTGGTGAAGGGGCAAGCCTAGTAAACATAATGTTCTTCATGTAATTGTAGATTAATAAAAAATAATAATAATAAAATAAAAAAATAAAAATTAGGAATATGTCACATCTCCTATTTTTCCTATGTGCTTAAAATGGTTAACGTAAGACATACAATGTCACCTTCGTCCAGATGAAGTGTCCAGTTGGTATTGTAAGGCTGCTTTTTTGAGAGGTTTGAAGTGGTTGATATAACCCTGGAGAAAGAAAAGGGCCTAGGTCAGAGGTTTTGGAGAATATCAACTTTGAAACAGAAGAACAGATGACCAAGAAGGATGAGAGATAAAGCCGGGAAGATGCAGGGGAGCAGGGGAATGTGGAGAGTGTAGTCCTAGACAAGAAAGCAGAGGGCAAGTTAAGAGGAATTAAAAAAGGAGCAGGAGATAGTATGTTATGGCTGTGGCGAAGTTAATGGAGATGCAAACTGAGCTGCATCTTTTATGTTTAGCAACAAGGATGGAGTTGGCACTATTCTTGGTACGGGTAGTGCAGGCGCTCTAACAAGTATATCCCTGATAAATGGTGGTTTGCCCAGTGGAAGTCCGCTTCTTAGTCACAGGACAGTCTGAAATAAGTGTTGCTGCCTGGCAAATAGCTTTCGTTAGGGTGATTCAGGCAGCACAGATTCCTTCTTTCTTTTGGACTCCCCCTACCTAGGGGCCCAGAGTCCCCTGTTTTGGAAGAAGAGGGAAGAGAAAGCACAATAGCTTTTTAAGCTCCTTCACATAGAAATGACATTTGTCACTTCAGCTCACATTCCCTTGGCCCGGGACACAAGACCTCATGTCTCTGCAACGGAGCTGGAAAATGTAGTCCACAGATAGACAGCTGTTACAGAAGGGGACATGCAAGTAATTTAAGTAAACTTTATTCAGAAATGTGTGAACTGTAATACATTAGCTACAATCAGTACTCATTTAGGATACAGTTTGAGAAAATATATACTTAAAATGTGAGATGGTGTTATGAACTATCAGATTTTAACATAAATGTCACACCTCTTTTTTTTTTTTTTTAGCTATGTACATTAATGAAACTTTAAGAAATTATTCTAGGTCAGTTCAACCAAGGAGACATTTTCAGTCTTATTCATGCTTAGCACTCTTTGAAGGCCTTAATGCTCAATTAGTCAATTAGTCACCACCAGATGCAGGAGGCTGTTCCTTCATGCAGGTGTGCACTGGTGTGTGCGTGTGACATGGATGATGTGTGGGTCAGACCTCTCCGTGTCCCTTTTAGATGCCACTAGCTCAATCACTGTGGGCAATGGACCGTAAGATACTTATGCATCTTCTGCTTGGCTTCATGCTTAACGCTTCTGATCAGACACAACATTTCATTTCCAATATCACAGATGACAGAGTAAAATGCATAATGTGTTGCTGCCAATGTCAAAAGGTCCAGAGAAGAAAAGACAGCTCTACCTCTATGTTTAGATTAACAATAATTGAAAATAAATGTCCATTTCCAATTCTTTGGTCTTGTTTAAGTTTTATATGTTTAGTATCTGTTTGTTATATCCAGAGGTTTTGCCTAAGGAAAGAAATATAGAAGTGTAGAAAATATGTTGCTAATGGTTTAAATCAGTTTTATTATTAAACCACAATATTAAAAGTACACTGCCAACATCATGTATGTTGATAGCTTTATTTGATGATTACCCTCTTGAAGTAATAGACTGATAAATTATCACACTAGATCTTCAGCAGTCTATTTCAACCTTGTAGTCTACAATCATTAATTAATAATCATTTCTGAGACAAAAGTTCTTAGAAAGGGCTTCATTTTGTTCCTACTGAGAGATTATATTGAACTGAGGTGAGAGTCTGAGGGCTAAAAAATAAGACATTCATTTCTTGATTTTGATTAGCTTGAAATTTTATTTGCCCTCTTCCCTCTAGGAATTTTCCCTCTTACTTCTAGTGTGTTTTTCCCATCCTCTGCTGAGGAATGTCAGCATATCCTGTAATTTGCACTTGAAAGAAAGTATGAATTTTAGAGACCACAGATAAAAAGCAAAACAAAACAATAGACTAGAATAGTTCTAACATTCATATGGAACCACAAGAGACACCAAATAGCCAAAGGAGTCCTGAGAGAGAACAAACCTGGGGGTATTATGCTCCCTGACTTCAAGCTCTACTACATCACTATGATAATCAAAACAGTTTGGGACTGGCACAAAAGCAGACCCATAGATGACTGGAAAAATATAGCCCAGATATAAACCCGTATATAGTTAATTAATATATGATAAAGGAGCCATGAATATAGAATGGGGAAAAGACAGCCTCTTCAACAGCTGGTGTTGGCAAAACTGGACAGCTACATGTAAGAGAATGAAACTAGATCACTGTCTAACCCCATAAACAAAAGTAAACTCAAAATGGATCAAAGACAAGAATGTAAGTTGTGAAATCATAAAACTCTTAGAAAACATAGGTAAAAATCTCTTGAACATAACAAGTATGAGCAAATTTTTCCCTAACACATCCCCTCAGGCAAGGGAAATGATAAAAAATGAACAAGTGGGACTACATCTAACTAAAAAGCTTCTATAAAACAAAGGACACCACAGCAGAACAAAAAGGCATCCTACAATATGGGAGAAAATATTCTTGACTCATCTGATGAGGGGTTAATATCCATATATATAAAGAACTTATGCCTCACACCCAAGAAACAAATCAACTGATTAAAAAATGGATGGAGGTCTGAAGAGACACCTGTCCAAAGAAGAAACATAGCTGGCCAACAGGCACATGAAAAGATGTTTCACATAGCTAATCATCAGGGGAAATGCAAAATAAAACCACAGTGAGAACCTCTCACACTAGTTAGAATAGCCACTGTCCACTGTCCAAAAGACAAGAAGTAACAAATGCTGATGAGGATGTGGAGAAATGGGAAACCTCCAACACTGTTGGTGGAAATATAACTTGGTGGAAAGCAGTATGGAGTTTCCCAGAAAACTAAAAATAGAAATATCATTCGATCCAGTAATTCTACTTCTAGAAATTTAATGAAGGAAAACAAAATCCCTGATTCAAAAAGATACATGCACCCCTATGTTTATTGCCACTCTATTTGCAATAACCAAGATATGAAAGCAACCTAAGTGACCATCAATAGGTGAATATATAAGGAAGATGTGTACATATATACACAATGGAATGTAATTCATCCATAAAAAGAAAAGAAATCCAGCCACTTGCAACAACATGGATGGATCTAGAGGATATTATGCTCAGTGAAATACGCCAAGCAGAGAAAGACAAATACCATGTGCTTTCACTTATTTGTGGAATATAAAATCAAAAGAAAACAGAAGGAACAAAATAGCAGTAGACTCATAGACATTGAGAAGTGACTAGTGGTTACCAAGAAGGAGGGGTTGGGGGTGAGTTAGGTAGGGAGTGTGAGGGGGATAAGGGGCCACAGTAATTCACAATCATGATATGTTAGTCACAGGGATGGTAGTACAGCATGGAGAATATGGTCTGATTCTGTAACACCTTTCTATGTTAATAAAAAGTAACCACACTAGAGGGGGTGAGGATTTTATAATATGGGTAACTGTTGGAACACTGTGTTCTACCTTTGAAACCAATGTAAGATTGTATGTCACTGTAGTAAGGGTGAAGGTAATAACCACATTATTTTTCTTGTGAAACGTTCGTAAGAATGTATATCAATGAAACCTTAATAAAAAATAAGATTGTATATCAGTGAGACTTCAATTTAAAAAATGCAATTACACACAGCAAGAATGCGTTAATGAATGACTTCATGAATTCTCACACCCCCACCTTATAAACACGCAACAAACTCTAAACTCTTCTGTATCACATTTGAATTTTTGTTTGTCCAAAAAAGCAGAGTATCTGGGGTGTGTCCATAATGGCACAATACGTCTAATTGTTTTTCCTTTTGGAAGATGGCAAGCATGTGTTCTGCTCTCTGCTCATTCTGTGGCAGATTTCTTCAATGGAGCACTGATTGTGAAGAGCACACTTTTCAAGGTTGACAGTGCAAATATATTCTTAAACAGCCACAGGGCTGAGAAAGAAAGCTGTTTACCTTCTGCAAAGTGCAGGAACTGGTGAACACCTAAAAAAGATTAATAAAGACTATCTGTACCTGTCCTTTTATAAATGGCCATGGTGAATAGGGCCTATTTGGAAGCCAGGTTCTTTCATATTCATTGTCTTTTACCAAATTCAATGAAGAGTCTTGAACAATTAGAATCTATACATATAAATATGCTGTTACTTCTTTGCTGTTTCTCTTTTTTTTCTTGTTTTTCCTCTGTCATTTTCCTTACCTTTTCAAATTTCGAAACCTACTTTATCCTCCATTTCCTTCACTTTTTTACCTTTCCTTTTCTCCTCTTTACTCTTTCCCTTCTTTCTTGTTCTCTTCTATTATTCTTTCCATTTCATGCTTTCATTATGAACACTAGCTTCTGGTTTAGACATGGCTGTAAGGAGGCTTAGAGAGCTGATACATCATCTCATTGAAAAGAAAAGATAATCAAAGAAAGGCTGTTCCCTGAACTCATTGAAAAGAAAAGATAATCAAAGAAAGGCTGTTCCCTGAACAGCCAGGATTCCTCTCTTCTCCCAATGGTGTGGTTCATTGAAATAGTGCCACAACTTCATTAAGTTTATTTTTATAAGACGTCTATCCCTAATATTTTTTCTTCATGAAAAGAGCAAGTTTCTTTTGACTCCCTCTGGTTTTCCCATTTCCGCAGTGTATCCTAGCAGTAGAAATACTATAAATCAAATATTATACTCTGGCAATTTTGCATGCCATCAGTTAAATGTAATGCTTTTGAAATGCAATGCAATTCTTCTTAAGTAGGCATTTAATTTTAGTGAAATTTGCATTTGACAGTCCCAATTCATATGTTTCAACATCTGAGTGAAATAGCCCTCTTTGAATTCTAATGAGATGAATATAGTGAAATTAACCTTTGCCACAAAAACACACTATTCCAGGCAAAAGCTTCCACACTCTTTTGAATCAATTCTATGTAGTTATAATAGATTGGATACTTTTAATTTAAGTCATAGAATGACGAAAGTGGTTATGAAAGGGGATGTAAACACCAGACTTCCTTAATTATTTTGTGAAGTGCTATTAGTAAATATGAGATATTGACCTGGAACTCCAATTCATTATTACATTTTTTAGACATTATTAGTGGTTCTATGTCAATTATCTACAAAATACCTAAGCATAACAAAGTGCTTGCAGAGAATGCTTGAAATTTCCCAGTATGATTATTATTAACTTCTATTTTTGAGCTAATTTATTAGTTCTAACAATGATGTTTTGTAAAGTTGACCATCAGCAGAGTCAACAAGTTTCTCATAAATATTTACATTTTTTTATTTGAAATAGAGAAACCATGCATAGGAATAGAATAAGAGGTTTAGTTTTTAAATATTTAATACTTTTTTGGATAATAGTAAAGCTACTAAGCAATGTCATTGGCCAACTAGCAACTGTGTACTAAACCTGGTTCATTTTATCTATCTATCTATCTATCTATCTATCTATCTATCTATCCATACCACACATACACACACACACTTATATATTTATATGTGTAAATGTATATGTGTGTGTGTACATATGTAGATCTGGCGGAAGGGTATTCCTGGCATGGAGAGAATTCCCAGTGAAACCAGTGAAAGTGAAATAGGTCAAGGGAGAGGATAAGTTGGGAGAAACCATTTTTATTGCTCATAGCTTGCTCAAATTTGCTAGCTAGACCCAGCCCCATCTGTCTCCTCCGGCTGTGGTTCATGCTCGCCACCTCAACATGCTCTCTACTTCCCACCTGCCCCTTCCAGGAGGGACTCCATTGGCAGGTCCTTGGTGACTGGCAGACCTCAGACTGATTATGTACCAGGAACAGAGGGGAGGAGAGAATGGCTGTTATCTCTCCACCCCTTGCCCCAGAGGCTGCAGAAGGCTGCATCAGTAAACACTTATTGATACGGAAATAGACTAACTAGGTGAGAAAGTCTAGAAATTCTGCAACTTACCCCACATTTAAGTGTGTTGTTTTCAATTTCTTTCATCCATATTTTATAGTTTTCAGAGTACAGGTCTTTTACCTCCTTGCTTATATTTATTCCTAGTATTTTATACTTTTGATACAATTATAAATGTGGCTGTTTTAATAATTTCTCCTAGTTCATTATTTGTATATAGAAATACAACATATTTCTGTGCAAAGATTTTGTATCCTATGAATTTACGGAATTTGTTTATTAGCTCTAAGAGCATTTTGGTGGAGTCTTTAGGGTCTTCTATATATAGAATAATGTCACCTGCCAATAGTGAAGTTTTTACTTCTTCCTTACCAACTTGAATGCTTTTTATTTCTTTTTCTTGTCTTATTGCTGTGGCTTGGACTTCTAGGACTATTTTAAATAAAAATGGTGAGAGTAGATATTCCTGTCTGTTTCTTGATCTTAGAGGAAAAGCTTCAGCTTTTTGCCATTAGCTATGGGTTTGTCATATGTGAATGTTGAAATATGTACCCTCTGTACTTTGTTGAGAGTTTCTATCATGAGTGGCTATTGGATATTTTCAAATGCTATATTAACATCTACTGAGATGGTTTTGTGCTTTTTATCCTTCGTTTTGTTAATGTGGTGTATTACATTGACTGATTTGTAGGTGTTGAGCCATCCTTAATCCCCAAGAAATATCCTACTTGACTGTGGTGAATGATCTTTTTAATGTATTTTTGAATTTGGTTTGCTAATATTTTGTTGAGCATTTTTGCATCTAAATTTTCCTCGGGTATATTTGTAATTTTCTCTTTTTGTAGTGTCCTTGCTGTTTTGGTACCATGGTGATTCTGGCCTCATAGAATGAATTTGGAAGCTGCCCTTACTTTTCAATTTTTGGAATAGTTTAATTAGGAGAGAATCAATTATTTTTTAAATGTTTGGTGGAATTCACCTGTGAAGCCATCTGCTCCTAAGTTTTTGTTTTTTAGGGAGTTTTTGATTATTTATTCATTTTCCTTGCTAGTAATTAGCCTGATCAGATTTTCTATTTCTTCTTGGTAAGGTCTTTGAAGATTTTATGTTTCTAGAAATTTGTCTATTTCTTGTAAGTTATCCAGTTTCTTGGTATATAATTTTCCATAATATTCTCTTATAATCAGTTGTATTTCTGTGGTGTAGGTTGTATCATCTCCTCTTTCATTTCTGATTTTATTTATTTAAGTCCTCTCTCTTTTTCTCGATGAGTCTAGAAAAGTTTATAAATTTTATTTATCTTTTCAAAAAACCAGCTTTTAGTTTTCATTGATGTTTTATATTTTTAATTTTTGTAGTTTCTACTTAATTTATTTCCATTATGCTTTTTTTAAATTTCCTTTATTCTACTAACTTTGGGCTTTGTTCTTTTTCTAATTCTTCTAGGTGTTTGTTTTTTGGGGATGTTTCTTGCTTCTGAAGGTGTACCTTTACTGCTATAAACTTCCTTCTTTAGGACTGCTTTTCCTGCATCCCAGAGATTTTTGATCCACTGTATTTCTATTTTTCATTATTCACCAAGTATTTCTTTATGTCTTCTTTGATTTCTTTGATCACCCATTGGTTGTTTAGTAGCATACTGTGTAGCCTCCATGTGTTTGTGCTTTTTCCTTTTTTCTCTTGTAACTGATTTCCAACTTAATACCATTGTAGTCATAAAAGATGCATGATATGATTTCTTTCTCCTTACATTTATTGAGACTTGCTTTGTGGCCTAATATGATCTATTCTAGAGAGTGTCCCATGTATACTTGAAAAGAATGTGTGTTCTACTGGTTTTGGATGTAGTGTTCTGTATGTATCTGTTAATTCCATTTGGTCCAGTGTGTCATTCAATCTGCTATTTCCTTATTGATTTTCTTTCTGGATGATCTGTCCATTGATGTAAGTGGTGTGTCAAAGTTCCCTACTATTATCGTATTACTGTCAGTCTCTCCCTTAATATCTGTTAACATTTGTTCACTTTATTAAGGTACTCCTTTGTTGAGTGTGTAGATATTTATAATTGTTATAACTTCTTGTTGAATTGTGCCCTTAATTATTGTATAGTTACCTTCTCTGTCTCTTGTTGTTGTCTTTGCTTTAAAGTCTATTTTATCTGATATAAGCATTGCTATTCCAGCTTTTTTTTTAAATTCCTATTTTCATAAAGTATCTTTTACCATCCTTTCAGTTTCAGTTTGGGTGTATCTTTAGACCTAAAGAGAGTCCCTTGTAGGCAGAAGATAGATGGGTCTTGTTATTAATCCATAAAGTCATCCATGTCTTTTGATGGGAGCATTTAGTCCATTTACATTTAGAGTAATTATTGGTAGGCATGTAGTTCCCATTTTTTAAAATGTTTTGTGGTTGTTTTTTTGTTCTTCCTTTCTCCTTCTCTTGATTTCCCCTTGTTCATTATGGCTTTCTTTAGTCTTACATTTGAATTCCCTTCTCTTTGTGTTTTTGTGTATCCATTATAGGTTTTTTGCTTGTAGTTACCATGGGGTTCTTAAATGACATCCTACATATATAGCAACTTATAATAAGTTGGTGGTCATTTAAGTCTGAACATATTCTAACACTACATCTTTTACTCTCCCTCTTCCACATTTTATATATGTGATGACTTTATTTACAACTTTTTATTTAGAAATTATCTGAATGAATTTTTAGATATAATTATTATACTACTTTTGTCTTTTTGACTTTCATTCTAGCTTTTAGTGTTGATCTTCTGCCACTGATATATTTTTGCTTTTACCTGTGGAATTTTCACTTTAATATTTTTCTTGCTTCTAGTTAGGGCCTTTTCTTTTTCTCTTAAAGAAGACCTTTTAACATTTCTTCTAAAGCCAGTTTAATGGTTGTGCACTCTTTTAATTTATTTTTATCTATGAAACTTTTATCTCCTTTTCTGTTTGGAATAATAATCTTTCTGGGAAGGATATTCATTCTTGTAGAGTTTTTTTTTCTTACAGCACTTTGAATATATATCATACCACTCCCTTCTGGCGTATAGAGTTTCTGCTGAAAAATCAACTGATAGTCTCACAGAGTTTCCCTTGTAGGTACTCATTGATCTTCTCTTATTGCTTTTAAGATTTTCTCTTTGTGTTTGACCTTTGACATTTTAATTATTGCACATAGTGGTGTGGACCTCCCTGGGTTTATCTTTTTTATTAATTTTTTAAAATTTTGTTATCACCAATCCACAATTACATGAAGAACATTATGTTTACTAGGCTCTCCCCTACCCCAAGTCCCCCCCACAAACCCCATTACAGTCACTGTCCATCAGCATAGTAAGATGCTGTAGAATCACTACTTGTCCTCTTGCACAGCCTTCCCTTCCCCCCCCCACATTATACATGCCAATCATAATACCCCCTTTTTTTTTTCCCTGCCCTTATCCCTCTCTACCCTCCCATTCTCCCTAGTCTCTGACCCTTTGGTAACGGTTAGTCCATTCTTGGGTTCTGTGATTCTGCTGCTGTTCTGTTCCTTCAGTTTTTCTTTTGTTCTTATACTCCACAGATGAGTGAAATCGTATGGTATTTGTCTTTCTCCGCTTGGCTTATTTCATTGAGCATAATAACCTCTAGCTCCATCAATGTTGTTGCAAATAGTAGGATTTGTTTTCTTCTTATGGCTGAATAATATTCCATTGTGTATATGTACCACATCTTCTTTATCCATTCATCTACTGATGGACACTTAGGTTGCTTCCATTTCTTGGCTATTATAAACAGTGCTGCAATAAACATAGGGGTGCATCTGTCTTTTTCAAACTGGACTGCTGCATCCTTAGGGTAAATTCCTAGGAGTGAAATTCCTGGGTCAAATGGTAAGTCTATTTTGAGCATTTTGAGAAATATCCATATTGCTTTCCACAATGGTTGAACTAATTTACATTCCCACCAGCAGTGTAGGAGGGTTCCCCTTTCTCTATAACATTGACAAGATTTGTTGTTGTTTGTCTTTTGGATGGTAGCCATCCTTACTGGTGTGAGGTGATATCTCATTGTGCTTTTAATTTGCATTTCTCTGATAACTAGCAATGTGGAGCATCTTTTCATGTGTCTGTTGGCCATCTGAATTTCTTCTATGGAGAACTGCCACTTCAGCTCCTCTGCCCATTTATTAATTGGATCATTTGCTTTTTGTTTGTTGAGGAGCATGAGCTCTTTATATATTTTGGATGTCAAGCCTTTATCAGATCTGACATTTATGAATATATTCTCCCATACTGCAGGGTACGTTTTTGTTCTATTGATGGTGTCCTTTGCTGTACAGAAGCTTTTCAGGTTGATATAGCCCCACTTGTTCATTTTTGCTTTTGTTTTCCTTGCCCGGGCAGATATATTCATGAAGAAGTCGCTCATGTTTATATCCAAGAGATTTTTGCCTATGTTTTTTTCTAAGAGTTTTATGGTTTCATGATTTACATTCAGGTCTTTGATCCATTTTAAATTTAAATTTACTTTTGTGAATGGGGTTAGACAGTGATCCAGTTTCATTTTTTTACATGTAGCTGTCCAGATTGCCAACACCATCTGTTGAAGAGACTGTAATTTTCCCACTGTATGTCCATGGCTCCTTTATCGAATATTAATTGACCATATATGTTTGAGATGATGTCTGGAGTCTCTAATCTGTTCCACTGGTCTGTGGCTCTGTTCTTGTGCAAGTACCAAATTGTCTTGATTACTATGGCTTTGTAGTAGAGCTTGAAGTTGGGGAGTGAGATCCCTGCCACTTTATTCTTCTTTCTCAGGATTGCTTTGGCTATTCAGGGTCTTTGGTGTTTCCATATGAATTGTAGAACTATTTGTTCCAGTTCATTGAAGAATGTTGTTGGTAATTTGATAGGGTTTGCATCAAATCTGTATATTGCTTTGGGCAGGATGGCCATTTTGACAATATTAATTCTTCCTAGCCAAAAGCATGGGATGAGTTTCCATTGGTTAGTGTCCTCTTTAATTTCTCTTAAGAGTGTCTTATAGTTTTCAGGGTATAGGTCTTTCACTACTTTGGTTAGGTTTATTTCTAGGTATTTTATTCTTTTTGATGCAATTGTGAATGGAATTGTTTTCCTGATTTCTCTTTCTTTTGGCTCATTGTTGGTGTATAGGAAAGCCACAGATTTCTGTGTGTTAATTTTGTATCCTGCAACTTTACTGTATTCTGATATCAGTTCTAGTAGTTTTGGAGTGGAGTATTCAGGGTTTTTTATGTACAATATCACGTCATTAGCAAATAGTGACAGTTTAACTTCTTCTTTACCAATCTGGATCCTTGTATTTCTTTGTTTTGCCTAATTGCCATGGCTAGGACCTCCAGTACTATGTAAAATAACAGCTGGGAGAGTGGGCATCCCTGTCTTGTTCCCAATCTCAGGGGAAAAGCTTTCAGCTTCTCCCTGTTCAGTATAATGCTGGCTGTGGGTTTATCATATGTGGCCTTTATTATGTTGAGGTACTTGCTCTCTATACCAATTTTGCTGAGAGTTTTTATCATGAATGGATGTTGAATTTTGTCAAATGCTTTTTCAGCATCTATGGAGATGATCATATGGTTTTTCTCCTCTTTCTTTTTGTTTATGTGGTGGATGATGTCGAAGGATATTCGAAGGTTGTACCATCCTTGCGTCCCTGGGATGAATCCCACTTGGTCGTGGTGTATGATTCTTTTGATGTATTTTTGAATTCGGTTTGCTAATATTTTGTTGAGTATTTTTGCAACTACGTTCATCAGGGATATTGGTGTGCAGTTTTCTTTTTTGGTGGGGTCTTTGCCTGGTTTTGGTATTAGAGTGATGTTGGCTTCATAGAATGAGTTTGGGAGTATTCCCTCCTCTTCTATTTTTTTGAAAACTTTAAGGAGAATGGATATTATGTCTTCACTGTATGTCTGATAAAATTCTGAGGTAAATCCATCTGGCCCGGGTGTTTTTTTCTTGGGTAATTTTTTGATTACCACTTCAATTTCTTTGCTGGTAATTGGTCTGTTTAGATTTTGTGTTTCTTCCTTGGTTAGTTTTGGAAGGTTATATTTTTCTAAGAAGTTGTCCATTTCTTCTAGGTTTTCCAGCATGTTAGCATATAGGTTTTCATAGTATTCTCTAATAATTGTTTGTATTTCTGTTGGGTCTGTCATGATGTTTACTTTCTCGTTTCTTATTCTGTTGATGTGTGTTGACTCTCTTTTTCTCTTAGTATGTCTGGCTAGAGGCTTATCTATTTGTTTATTTTCTTGAAGAACCAGCTCTTGGTTTCACTGATTTTTTCTATTGTTTTATTCTTCTCAGTTTTATTTATTTCTTCTCTGATCTTTATTATGTACCTCCATCTGCTGACCTTAGGCTTCATTTGTTCTTCTTTTTCCAATTTTGATAACTGTGCTGTTAGACTATTCATTTGGGTTTGTTCTTCCTTCTTTAAATATGCCTGGATTGCTATATACTTTCCTGTTAAGACTGCTTTCACTGCATCACACAGAAGTTGGGGCTTTGTGTTGTTGTTTTCATTAATTTCCATATATTGCTGGATCTCCACTTTAATTTGGTCATTGATCCATTGACTATTTAGAAGCATGTTTGTTAAGCCTCCATGTGTTTGTGAGCCTTTTTGCTTTCTTGGTACAATTTACTTTTAGTTTTATACCTTTGTGGTCTGAAAAGTTGGTTGGTAGGATTTCAGTCTCTTTGAATTTACTGACGCTCTTTTTGTGGCCTAGTATGTGGTCTATTCTGGAGAATGTTCCATGTGCACTTGAGAAGAATGTGTATTCTGTTGCTTTTGGATGTAGAGTTCTGTAGATGTCTATTAGGTCCATCTGTTCTAGTGTGCTGTTCAGTGCCTCTGTGTCCTTACCTATTTTCTGTCTGGTGGATCTGTCCTTTGGAGTGAATGGTGTGTTGAAGTCTCCTAAAATGAATGCATTGCAGTCTATTTCCTCCTTTAGTTCTGTTAGTATTTGTTTCACATATGCTGGTGCTCCTGTGTTGGGTGCATATATATTTATAATGGTTATATCCTCTTGTTCAACTGAGCCCTTTATCATTATGTAATGTCCTTCTTTATCTCTTGTTACTTTCTTTCTTTTGAAGTCTATTTTGTCTGATACTAGTACTGCAACTCCTGCTTTTTTCTCCCTATTGTTTGCATGAAATATCTTTTTCCATCCCTTGACTTTTAGTCTGTGCATGTCTTTGGGTTTTAGGTGAGTCTCCTGTACACAGCATACAGATGAGTATTGTTTTTTTATCCATTCAGTGACTCTATGTCTTTTGATTGGTGCATTCAGTACATTTACCTTTAGGGTGATTATCAATAGGTATGTACTTATTGCCATTTTAGGCTTTAGATTCGTGGTTACCAAAGGTTCCAGGTTACTCTCCTTACTATCTAAGAGTCTAACTTAACTCAATATGCTGTTACAAACACAATCTAAAGGTTCTTTTCTATTTCTCTTCCTTTTTCTTCCTCATTTATTCTTTATATATTATATATCAAATTCTGTGCTTTTTGTCTATCCGTTGATTGACTTTGGGGATAGTCAACTTAATTTTGCATTTTCCTTGCAATCAGCTGCTCCACCCTCCATACCGTAATTTTACTACCTCTGGTGACAGCTATCCGACCCTAGGAACACTTCCATCTATAGCAGTCCCTCAAAAATAGACTGCAGAGATGGTTTGTGGGAGGTAAACTGTCTCAGCGTTTGCTTATCTGGAAATTGTTTAATCCCTCCTTCAAATTTAAATGATTATCTTGCTGGATAAAATAATCTTGGTTCCAGGCCCTTCTGCTTCATGGCATTTAATACATCATGCCACTCACTCCCTTCTGGCCTGTAAGGTTTCTGCTGAGAAGTCTGATGTTAGTCTGATGGGCTTTCCTTTGTGTGTGATCTTATTTCTGCCTCTGGCTGCTTTTAACAGTCTGTCCTTATCCTTGATCTTTCCCACTTTAATTACTATGTGTCTTGGTGTTGTCTTCCTTGGGTCCCTTGTGTTGGGGGATCTGTGGATCTCCATGGCCTGACAGACTATGTCCTTCCCTAGATTGGGGAACTTTTCAGCAACTACCTCCTCAAAGACACTTTCTATCCGTTTCTCTCTCTCTTCTTCTGGTATCCCTATAATGCGAATATTGTTCTGCTTGGATTGGTCACACAGTTCTCTCAATATCTTTAATTTTTAGAGATCCTTTTTCTCTCTGTGCCTCAGCTTTTTTGTATTCCTCTTCTCTTGTTTCTAGTTCTTTTATTGTCTCCTCCACCATATCCAACCTGCTTTTAATACCCTCCATCATGTACTTTAATGATTGGATCTCTCACCTGAATTCATTCCTGAGTTCTTGGATGTCTTTCTGTACCTCCATTAGGATGTTGATGATTTTTATTTTGAACTCCCTTTCAGGAAGAGTCACGAGGTCCACATCATTTAAATCTTTCTCAGGAGTTGTATTAACAATTTTACTCTGGACAAAGTTCCTTTGGCATTTTATGTTTGTATATGGCGCCCTCTAGTGTCCAGAAGCTCTATTCTGGAGCTGCTGAGCCCATGAAGCAATGTCAGGGGTCACAGGGGAGCAGTACTGGTACCTGGGGGTAGGAAAGAGCTGTTCCTCCCCGCCTCCTGGCTACTGTGCCTGTCTCCACTGCCTTAGTCTGTGGTGGGCCGGGCACACAGGTATAAGCTTTTGTCCCAGAGCAGCCGGATATGGATCCCTGCTTTCCACAAGCAGCTGGAATCCCAGTCTCCCCAGGAACTCTGCCTGTATTAACTTTCCAACCTACTAGTCATGCAAGTCTCATGAAAGCACCATGAAATGTAGGTTTGTGCTCCCAGAGCAGATCTCCGGAGCTAGGTATTCAGCAGTCCCAGGCTTTCCACTCCCTCCTTGCTCCATTTGTCTTCCTCCCACTGGTGAGCTGGGTTGGGAAAGGAGCTCGGGTCCTGCGGAGCCACAGCTCTCGTATGTTACCCCGTTCTCTGAGGTCTGCTCTTTTCTCCAGGTGTGTGCAGTCTGATGCTGCCCTCTTTCCTGTTGCTCTCTCAGGATTAGTTGCGCCAATTGAATTTTCTAATTGTGTCCAGTTTTAGGAGGAAGCCTCTGTCTCCCCTCTCATGCTGCCATCTTTAATCCCTCTCCCTGGATTTATCTTAATTGAAGTTTTCTGTCCTTCATGGATCTGGATGTCTGTTTTCTTCCTTAGGTTAGGGAAATTTCAGCTAACATTTCTTCACATAAGTTTTCTACTTTCTTTCTCTCTTCTCCTTCTGGGACTCCTATAATGTGGACGTTTGGACCTCTGATATTGTTCCACAGCTCCCTTAACCTATCCTCACTTATTTTTCTCTTTTTCCTTTCTGCTGCCAGCTTGAGTGCTTTCCATTACTCTGTCTTCCAAGTCACTGAACAATCTGCATCATCTAGTCTGCTGTTGAGTCCCTCTAGTGTGGTTTTCATTTTATTTATTATATTCTTCATCTCAAAGAACTTCTTTATAAAAGTTCTCACCACGTTCATTCACTCTTCTCTCAACTCTGGTGAACATATTTTTAACCATTAGTTTGAACTTTTTATGCAGTGGATTGCTTAACTCTGTTTCTTTTAGTTCTTTTTCTGAAGTTTTGTCATGTTCTCTTGTTTCAAACATATCTTGTGTCTTCTCATTTTGTTTGACTTTCTGCACTTCATTCTATGCATTGGTAGAAAGAGATACCTCTCCCAGTCTTAAAGAATTGTCCTAAGGTTGGGAAGGTTCCCCGAATAGACTGCATGTGTCTGATGGTTTTGCTGGCTGTCTGGAGGCCTAGTGAGTTGGATTCATGGGTGCCCTGGGGTCAGGGCTCTCAAGATATGGTTGGAGGGGAATACAGTCAGAGGGACCCAATGAGGGGTTCCTGAGTGGATGCCAATGGTGTCCACATTGTCAGGGAGGGTACTGTGCCAACCAGTCTTCCACAGGTACTAGCTCCATGCCTGCAGTGCAGCAGTAACTCAGACATGTTCTCCTGTAGTGGGCAGAGACCAACTGCACACTGTGGTGCAGTCCCAGGCTCAGGCTTGGCCCCCACGGAAGCCTCACCTCCATGGCTGCTGGGTTGGCACTCATAATGCAGTGTTAGCCGTGATGAACTCTCCAGGGATTAGCAGCATTGACAAGCTCTATGTTCTTGAGTCAGCTGTGGTCGGAATGCACCTTCTTGCTGAAATGACTGGATGTCAGTAGGGGCTGGGAAGCCACTTAGATCAAGTCTGAAATTGTGTGTGCCCCAACCAAAGCTGCTGCCTGCATCACTCTCAGTATGGGGAAGGAGTGGAAAAAAAAAAAAGACAAAAAAGCTCTTGCCAAACCTTTGATTTGAAAGCATTCCAGCCACTCTCGCACCAAACAATGAGTGCTTTAGTTCTATAAATTGTTTTATTTTGCCCCCATATAGTCTAGAAGCACTTTAATGCATGGCTTTTTTTCTGTGCCTCAGGGCAGGGAAATTGTGTTCAGGTCCCTCAACAATGCTCCTCTCCTCTGCAGATCATTGTGCTGGGGATGGGGTTCCCTTTGTTACCATGTCTCCATCTCTCCTGCCAATTTTTTATGTGATCTTTCTATTCTTCATTGTCCAGAAGGTGCTCACTCAGTCCTCAGCGCTTCCTCAGGAAGTATTGCTCTGTGTATGTGTAGATTCAATGTGAAGGTGGGGGAAAGATGGCTTTCTTTACACTGCTGTCTTCCCCTGCTGTGCCCCAAACTACAATTTAATCTTGAGCAAAGCCAAAGACTAAGGACTCAAATGTTAGATTGGTCTTCTAATGCCAGTATTAGATAACAAATGAATAAATGCCTCCTAAAATGTTTAATTCTTGTGACAAATGTTCTAAAGTGTAATTCAGATATTGTTTTTTTTTTTATTTTTAGGTTGGTTTAGAATAACAATTTTATTCTAATAAACTATTTTATTTTAAAAGTGTTTATTACTAGGAAATTCAGTAATTAGTACTCACTGTTCCCACTTTTTTAAAATTGCAGTATTATTGATATGCAATCTTATATTGGTTTCAAGTTTACAACACAGTGGTTCAACAGTTACCATATTATTAAACCTTCACCTTCTCTAGTATGGTTACTATCTGTCAGTGTAGAAAGATGTTACAGAATCACTGACTGCATTCTCCCTTCTGTACTGCTGTCCCCATGGCCAACTTATATTGTGATTGTAAATTAGTGTGCCCCTTTATTACCCTCACCCTCCCCCAACCCACCCCAGTTTTACCTTGGTAACCACTAGTCAATTCTCAGTGTTTATGAGTCTACTGTTTTGCTTTTTTTTCATATTCCACAAATAAGTGAAGCCATATGGTTTTGTTTTTCTCTGCTGGGTTTATTTCTCTGAGCATAATACACTCTATATCCATCCATGCTGTTGCCAATGGCAGGCTTTTCTTTTCTTTTCTGAACTGTATTCCATTGTGTATACGTATCACATCTTCTTTATCCATTCATCTATTGATGGATACTTAGGTTGTTTCCATATCTTGGCTATTGCAGTCATTGTTCCCAGTTTTATTATTGCATGGTAAACCTGTATTTTTGTAGTAAAAGCTAAATATAAGTAAGCAAAAATGAAAACATTTGACTATAACTATGTCATGATCCATATTTATATTTTCTACACTCTGAGATTAAGCAAATAATCAAGCTAATAAAGATCAGGTTGAATTGTAATAGTTATTCAGAATGGACTCTTTTGAAAAGCTTCCAAATTAATCTAAAATGGAGAAGGCTTTTTGCCTTATTCTGTATTCCTTGGGGGTCTTTCAAGACAGATGTCAAGTTACTGTGATATTATCAAGAATATAAATGGAAGCATATGTGTGTTTCTCACAGTATCAATGCTGCAGTAACTCATCAATGCAGTAATACATTGGACTATGTAATGCACTCATGAAAAGATAGCAGGGATAAGTGGAATGTTACTTACCAGTGATGTGACCTTTGACATACTTATCCTCTTTGGTGTCAATTTCCCTATTCAGTACAATGGGTAACTGTAGGTTGGTTGTAACTGGTTATTTTATTGGTGATTATTGGGTGGTGATATGAATTCAAGAAGGTAACCATTTGTTAAATAGCCTAGCATAGTATAATGACAGGACGGTAGAAGACACCTAATAAATTTTAATTTTTGCCCCAAATTTCCATAGCTCTGGTCTCAAGGCCTCAGTTTCCTCACTAAAGGTGTCTCACTTTCTAAAATCCTATGGTTTAGCGTTTATTTCAATTGGTATTTGAGCTAATGAATTAATATATCTTCTCTTGAGTTTACTTTCTAATGCACATGTTTTTAAGCTTCCAATGAGGGAATATCTTTAAATGGGCAAGATTAAAATTTATGGTCACATAAAATGAGTAAAATGTTAATGTAATATAACACTTCTGAAATTCAGATTACCAGGAAAAGAAGATCTTCACAAACCTGGTTAAAATGGTTCTTGGCAAGGGCTTGGAATAAGGAAACAAGGTATTATTTTTTACATGTAGATTGGAATATGCATTCTCTCTTATTTTCATATCACAGTTAGGTACCTTTCAAGTTCCACCCTCCACAGAGTCAGAAAAAATACACTCAGTCAGTCCCAAAAGATTGGTTTAAATCCTGCTAGCCTAATTTTCTTTGAAAAGCTTGAAATTTTTATTTGTTAAAATTCATGGCTTCTAAGTTATATATCGTCCCTGACTAACATGACTTATTTGAGTGGGGGTATGTCTTATCTCATTGGAAGCTGTAAAAAGCAGTTATTGTATCTTTGAGGAGATGACATAGTTTAACATTGCTCAACACTTGTGCAAGATGGTAATCTAAATCTTCAGCTAGACCATTTGAACACATGACTACTACAAAGACCAAAGAGAGTCTAGTTTAAAAGAAATCTTATCAGGAATCAAATAATAGAAATTAGGCTATTTGGATTTCCTCACAGGATAATAGAAGTGACAGCAGCCACAACACTACTGCTCAGAATGGGGTTACTAACTTCTCCATGTGGAGAAAAGCAGCATTTGCATCTGTTGTTCTGAACTTGCTCCCAAATTCAAGTCCTTTGTATTCCAACTGCCTGCTGGACATTTCATCTTGTACCCCACAGTCTCTTCAATTTTAGCATGCTAAATCCACTGTTCATTTTTTTCTTCCCCATGTTCCTTTCTCACGCATTCTGCCAGCTTAGCGGTGCACGGCATAGTTCTCTTTTCACCATTGTTTTTGAATTCCAACTTCTCCCTGTTTCCAGTGTTCCCTCCTTTCCTTCCCATCTGTTCTATAAGCAGTAATCCCCAAAGGATAAGCCCCCTGTTTGCTAGTGTCCACCTCAGATTCCAACCCAATCAGTAATAAAATCAAGGACGATTACTCAACAGAGCTTCCAGCTGACCTCATTAGGAACTCTGGTGGGTCTTCAGCATTGGCCTGAACTGGGGTGATGGGCTTCTGCTTTTCTATTCCATTTTGACCAGTTATTGGATGCAGTTTCTCCAGGGACAGAGAAGTGATCCTGGGCAAAGTGATTCTCTTTAGCCAAGGATGTTCCCAAAGGGAAATAATTGCATCAGTTGTGAATGGATATCACAGTAGTGCAAAACAGACAGCTTAAAAAAAAAAAGGGATATGTATCGTCAAGTCACTTCATGATTTTTATCTTTCCCATCTACTTTTTGCTGCCCTACAACCACCCTAATTTAGGCACAAAGAATGCCCAACATATAGGATCTCATAGATAATTGAGGCTTCCTAACTGGTTTCCTTAATCTTACATATCCAGTTCATCCTTAATATACTGTGCTGTTCAAACCCCACAGAACTCTTGCATGCGACTGTCATTAGCCAGTTGAGTAACTCTCACTGACAACAGAATAAAACACAAATTCCTTAGCTTACACTCAAAGGATCACCACAGTCTAGACCACATAGCTGTTGCCGCTTCAGTCCTCCAAGCCCACGTTTTATTGTTTTGATGCCATTGATTCCCAGCAGTCCTTTTGTGTGCTGCTAATCATATGTAGCTTCACCTTTTTCTTTTTCTTTTTTGGACATAATCTTTATCTTTGTTTATTTTTTCCTTTTTAAGCCTTTCATTTCAAAATTCTTTCAGAATTATGTAACAGTTGCCAAAATAATATAAAGTTCTCATATAACTTCACCTAGATTCCCCAAGTGTCAAAACCTTATATAACCACATTACGAAGTTTGCTATCCAGAAATTGACATTGATATACTGCCTTATCTAATCTTTAGACCTTATGCAAAGTCCATCAGTTGCCCAATTTGGGAAATATCCAGTTTCCCAAAACCATTTACCAAAGAGACTATCCTTTTCCCACTAAGTATTCTTAGTTCTTGCCTTTTTTTCTGGACATTGCATTTAGTTGTCATGGCTGTTGTCTTCATTTGAACAGTCCCCCAGTATTTCTTTGTCTTCTGTAAGCTTGAGCAGTACTGGCTAATTATTAATAGAATGTCCCTCATTTTGAATTTGTCCAGAATTTTCTTTGGTTATTCATTTTTGGCAAATGATGCCATGCATTTGTTAGTACATTGTATCAGGAGATACAAAGGGTCACCATGTCTTATTTCTGGTGACATTAACCATCATTTAATATTAATTTCTCCTAAAATTACTCTTTTTCATTTTGTAATTTAGTAAGTACACTGTGGGGAAATACTTTAAGGCCATATCAGTATCTTGCTTCTCGGTACACTTTTATCTAACATTCATTTACTTGTTTTTGGCATTCGTTGGTGATGCTTACTGCTATGATATTGCCACATGGTGATATTCTATTTCCATCATTCCATCCACATGTATTAACTGGAATTCTATTATAAGGAAAGCATTCTCTTCTCACTATAGATACAGACTCCTGGATTCATATGTTATTCCATGGTTTTTATGTATTGATGTCAATATTTAATTTTTTCTCAAAATTCTCTCAGATTTGGTCACCAGGAGCCTCTTGAATCCTGTGTTGTTTGACATGTCCTCATCATCTTTTGAGCATTTTTTGGAAGGGATATTAATGATTATAAAATCCATCTTTTAATCACCTGAAAGTGCTCTTGGCAAGTAATTATCCAGCCTGTGTTTGACAAAACCAGCATTGACGAAATTGCATGTCTAGTGCAGAATGTCCTTCTGCAGATAGTTCTTTTCTTTTCTAGTTTTATTGAGATATAATTGACATGTAACACTGCATAAATTAAAGGTGTACAGTGTGATTATTTGAGACATATAATTATTGTGAAATTATTACCACAAAAGTTCAGTCAGACATCGATCACCTCTCAGAGCTATACTTGTTCTTTCCTACAGTGAAAACATTTAATATTTACTCTCTTAGCAACTTTCAAGTGTATAATAAAGAACTGTTAACTATAGTCACCATGTTGTATTTTGTATCCCAGAACTTACTGATCTTATAGCTGTAAGTTTGTACCCTTTGACTAAAATATGCCCATTTCTGCCTCCCCCAGCTCCTTGCACTCTCTACTTCTATTAGTTTGTTTATTTTAAATTCTACATATAGTTGTGATCAGCATTTGTTTCTGTATCTGATTTATTTAATTTAGCATTTAGCAGTGAACACAGACATGCAGAGATATCTTTTTGCCATAGTGATTTCATTTCCCTTGGATATATACCCAGAAGTGGAATTGCTGAATCATATGATGGCTCTATTTTTAATTTTCTGAGGAAATGCCATACTGCTATCTATAGTGGCTGTACCAATTTACATTCCCACCAGCAGTACATAAAGGTTCCCTTTTTTTCACATTCTTGCCAACACTTGTTATCACTTGTCTTTTTGATGACAGGCATTATAACAGTTTGGGGTGATAAATTATTATTGTTTTGATTTCCATTTCCCTTATTATTAGTGGTATTGGGCATCTCTTTATGTACTTGTTAGCCATTTGTATGTCTTCATTGAAAAATTGTCTATTCACATCTTTTGCCCATGCTTAGTTTTTTAGTTTTATCATTTGCTTTTTGGTATTGAGTTGTATAATCTCCTTATATATTTGGATATTATCCTTCTCTCAGATACAGGGTTTGCAACTATTTTTTCCTGTTCCATAAGTTGCCTTTTCATTTTTTTGGCTGTTCCTTTGTTTTGAAGAAGCTTTTTAGCTTGATGTAGTCCCATGTACTCATTTTCTATTTCATTGCTTGTGCTTTTCCTTCCATATCTGAAAAATCTTTGCCAACGTCAATGTCAAGGATCTTTTTCCCTATGTTTTCTTCTAGGAGTTTTATGTTTTAGGTTTTATGTTACAGTCTTAAATTGTTTTCAGTTTAATATGTGTGAATGGTATAAGATGGGGTCCAATTTCATTCTTTTGTATGTGAATATCCAGTTTCCCGAAACCATTTACTTTTCCCACTAAGTTTTCTTAGTTCTCTTCAAATAATACTTCATCATATACTCATGGATTTACTTCTGGGCTTTTGATTCTGTTCTGTTGGTTTATGCATCTATTTTTATGCCAGTACCATACTGTTTTCATTACTATAGCTTTGCAATATAGTATTAAATCAACATGTGATGCCTCCAGCTTTGTTTCTTCTAAGGATTGCTCTGTCTGTGCAGGGTCTCTTGTGGTTCTATATGCATTTTTGGGGTTTTTTTTCTATTTCTAAGGAGAATGCCACTGGAATCTTAGTAGGGATTACATAAATCAATATATGACTTTGTGTATTATGGACACTTTAGCAGTATTAATTCTTATTCATGAACACAAGATATCTTCCCATTTATTTTTTTTCTTATTAATGTCTTATAGTTTACATTGTATAGATCTTTCACCTCCTTGGTTAAGTTTTTTCCTAAATATTTTATTGTTTTTGATGCCTACTGTAAATGGGACAATTTTCTTTATTTTTTGGTAGTTTGTTGTTAGTGTATAGAAGCAAAACTGAGTTTGTATGTTGATTTTTGTATCCTGAAACCTCACTAAATTCACTAATTAATGCAAATCACCTCAAAGGATTTCCTTGAGGATGTTTCTAATCATCCTGGATGAAAGTGATCTCTCTTCTGAACTCTTAAAGTAATTGTAGTTTTCCACCAAAGAACACACAGATTCTATCCATTAAGGTGATGTGTGCTTTGTAAAATAGTTTCAGAAAAGCAAAAAAAACAAAAAAAACAACAAAAAAACAAAGATAGGAAGAAACACTTTAGCTTTGTAAGTGAGAAACTGAAATAATATAAAAATAGCTTCATTTTCAAAATACATGGTTTCTATGAGTTAAACAAAATATGGAAAAATTCTTTGTATCTAAAACTGTTTTACAGTTTTTCCAGCAAAATCAGTCTAATTGGCTTGTATTAATACAAATTAAAGCTACCACATAGATATTTGAGCCATATTTAATACTTGATTGGACTTAGGCCCTTTAGATGGGGAAAAAAAGGTAGAGATCGGGCATAGGAAAGAAGTCATATTTGTACACAGAGATCTTACATGCAATGATACTTGAATTCTGCGGGTGTATTTGTTCCTGTGATTCCAACTTTATAATTTTTAATGCTTATCGGGTCAAAATTTTGACATTACCCATGATGATTCTTAATTATTAAATGAATAAGCTGCTCAGGACACTTAATTCATTGTACTTCCAACTATGCAGTGAGAAAAAATGTTTTACAAAACTTGGTGCTATTGATTTCAGCTTTTACAAATGTATTTTAAAAACAACTTCCATCCCAGTGGAGTTACTGCACATGTGCCTTATAAGAACAGGATTGGTACATGTATGTAAGTTCTCAATTTACTAGTTATTTGCAACTTCAAATAGATATCTAGTCTTGGTTGTTTTTGTTTTAGGTTTGTCTAGTTTAAGAGTATTTTACTCTATTTCATGGCAGGTTTTGTCCCTCTAATTTCAACACCTCTTCTCCTGAGGTTCAAGTAATATTTCACCAAGAAAACTTTGTTTGTTGTTAAACAGTGTTTATCCAACTAACGTTTGGTTCTTCAGAGAAATTGTACAACCAGAAGAATGATGGGATTCTGCCATTCTACTCTTTTTAGGAGTTGTTTCAGTTTTGATTGACAGACACATGTTGTGGTCTGTTTGGGTAATGATAATTTAACTTAAAAATATTAATTAAAAGAAACCTCTCATTTACTTAATCAGAAGGGAAATGATTTTTCTTATTACCATACTCTTTTCAGAAGGGACCCAAACGTGAGAATGGCCAGAGACTCTGATTCAACTGAGAACTGGTGCTATATTCAAAGGCCTGGGAGAAATAGGTAGCCCTCAAGAATTAGTTCATGTGTGAACCACCCGCTCCCACACATTTTATGTATGTATGTGTGTGTGTGCGCATGTGTGTGTGTGTGTGTGTGTGTGTGTGTTCTATAGTCAAGTTCCCAGTGCTCTCTGGGAAATACAGTGATGGATGTTTCCATCTCTTCAAAGTTTCAGTCTAGTAGGAAAAGAAGTGTAACACACGTAAGTCACATAAATTTTTTTTGAGTCAAGAAAGAACTAAGTATAATCAGGAAAAAAAAAGATAAACTAGATTTTGCCAAGTATGAATTGAGCAGTACCTGTAGCTGAAATACTGAAATTTGATCAGAGCATTTGAGGTAGTATATGAATATAAATCATTTAACTTGGAATATTATTAATATTACAATATGTTGGAAATTATAATTGGTTCAGTGTACAATGTATTTTAAATGTAAGAGGAAGGACACCTCATCTGCAGTTAACATTTCAATACCGTTAAATAAAGAAGTCTGAATGAAGGCAGAGAGGGAAGTGACTGTGTGGGACCCTCCAGTGTGGCAACATGCTTACCCCCACACGATCAGAGTATTCTGGGAACACCTTGAAATCCAGTGAAATTTCTCAAGGTTGTTAAGGAAGAAAGAAGTATGAGCTGAATAGTTTTCACCAAATTTATGCTTCCATAATAATATATAAAACCAATAAAGGAGTACATTTTGAAGTTCTGGAGATACATAAACCTCTCTAGAGACTTTTGCTAAGTTTTTTTAAAGGAAGTGAGTGCAATATAATGGTGAAAACCATTCAGTTTTGCTCATAAGGAACAATTGGGCACATATTGAATCAGGAAAAATGCTGAGATCATTGAACAACAAAACTCAAAGTGATCATATTTCTTCATTTTCCATGTTGTTATGGTGATTTGTGTATTCAGAGACTAACAATGTGAATGGCGTGAAGAATCAGTGATTATGCATTGCTGAATGCTTTTATAAGAGTTCACTAGGAAGAAATTACTGCTTTAGCATGAATGTATTGTTACTGCCTGAATGATGATGGCTGCATGTGTGTCCCTTTTCTCTACTCAGCAAACACTATTCATTTCAAGGTTGTGGTGTTAGAATAAGCAAAAGACTCCAGCTGAGAAATGGTGCTGTTATATACACATAACTCCCTTGGAAGTGTTTCTGCTATACATTGATGCTATAGAATAATGTGCAGCATGAACAGCCCATGGTGTCTGTCAGATAAGCATATTCAGAAACATACATACTTTTTACATTGTTATGTATTCATGTTAAAAAAGGCTAAACATCAGGTCAACCACTTTTTTTAATCCTAAAGTGATATGTCCTTTGTATTTGTAGAGTCAACAAAGGTAATGATTTTAAAGTCTAGTTTTTTCTATTGCCAGAGGAAATATCATTAAATTAATACATATGAAAGAAGTGTGGTCATGTTAGGATCTTCTGTTAGTATTAACTACTCTAATGCAAATCCAGTAATTAACAACAACAAGAACAATTATTGTAAGGATTTTTAAATAAACCCTTGCTAGGATTCTCTCTGAAATTTCAAAGGTTATTTTTAAATAAATTAATATTTTATTTCCTTCCTGGAAGAGTGTTTCTCAGTACTTTAGCAAGTTGCTAACCAGAATTATGAATGTTGGTGATTCAATGTCCTTGTTCCATTCTCTGCTCACTTATTTTAAAATGTCATGCTACAATTCACCATTTTGTCTTGGCTACTACTGTCTTCTTGAGAGCTGCAATTTCATTATTCTAGATGAAAAAAATATTTGCAATTGACCATTTCTGAAAACATTTGAATTTTTTGAGGTCCAACCAATGCCAGTTGACATGCTACAAATCCTTACATAAGCAGAACTTATCTGGTAGCTGATCAACTCTGTACAATACTATATATTATCATAATTTTCTATTGCTAAGCAGATAGTCCATGTATGCATGTTGTGGAGACACTCTCACATCCTGTAGAAAACTACTACAACCAAAGAGGTGTTAGTGGAAAAAAGGTATTTAAGTTCAATCTATAAGAAAAGGAACAAGTAACATAGGACACATAGTTTACTACTAATAAGTAACAAGGAGTTTAGATTTTATTTTATTTTTTAAATATGTAATCAGTGTTCTGAAACTTTTTGAATTGGCTCAAGCATCATGGAATTCTGTTGGACTTGATTTTCTTTTTTCAGAAAAGGAATTTTGTTAATTGTATAAAGCTTATATCAGTGTTACTGTTTTGAATATTACTGTTTAACTTCTACTAGAAGTCTCATTTACTTTTAAAATTTGTAATTTTAAAGATTTAATGAATTCTTAAGTATAATTTTATGATGAGTATGAGAGCAATTTTTTCTAGCTGTACACAATTTAAATTTTATAGTGACAAGCACGTGAAAAGTAGAAATACACCTTGCAGAGAATTTTGGAAATGAATTCTGCTAAATGGTTTACTCATATAATATGACTTTCTTTTTTTTTGTCATTATACCATACATCTATTATCCTCTAATTACCCAAGAATATAATTAGTGATTGTCTAGCTTAGAGTAATTTCAGGTACTCAATTATAAAATGTCATTGCTACATATCTGATGTTATGTGAAATAACTGTGTATTAATATGATCTAATCATTTTATGAGTATTAATTTAATTTATTCATTTTAAAGATTATTTGTCTCATTGTAGCTATTTTCA
Organism: Manis javanica; assembly: GCF_040802235.1. Lineage (NCBI taxonomy): Eukaryota > Metazoa > Chordata > Mammalia > Pholidota > Manidae > Manis > Manis javanica. The sequence continues at coordinate 8,057,450 of NC_133161.1, read as the reverse complement.
ATTTAACTATTTCTAATGTCTTTTTCTATTACCTGTTTTTAACATGAGCATTTAAAACAGAAAACATGAGCAGTTCTTATATATTTTGCAGATAGGTAGACTTAAATGTGAATTTGTTCAAAATGATACATATTAGTTTAAAAAATATCACCCTAGATCATAATACAGTTAGTTGACCCTTGAACAATGCAGGAGTTAGGGGAGCCTGCCCTGTGAAGTTGGAAATCTTTGTATGTTTTTTGACTACCCTGGAACTCAACTTCTAATAGCCTACTGTTGACTGGAACCCTTACTAATAAACAGTCAATTAATGCGTTTTTATATGTTATGTGATCATATACTGTATTCTTAAAGTACTAGAGAAAAGAAAATACCCTTTCAAATCATCACAAGTCTCTAAAAATTTTTTCAGTACATTTATTGAAAAAAATCCATGTATATGTGCACCTGCACAGTTCAAATCCATGTTGTTCAAGGACCAGTATACACAGGAAACCCTGATGCATGGCTCACCTGAGAAGAAGGTGTGGTGCTGGTCCCATTTTCTTTTCCTTACCTATTCGTCTCTCCAAGATAGGTTTACTTACTCCCATAACCGTAAGTGTCTTCTAAACACTGATGCCTTTGGAATTTTTATCTCCAGCCTGACTTCATGGAATCTCGAACTCACATACCCAGTAGCACTAGAAATCTCACCAGCCCATGAGGAAAGTCATAAAGATTCTGAAATCCATGTTCCCCAAACAAAGCTCTAGGTATCTGAGAAAATCTTCAAATATTTATTAAGAAAAAAAAAAGAAAATTAAAACATATAAGAAATATAAAGCATACAGAGGGAAGAAAGGATTAAAATATTAATGTTTCCATATTGAACTCATAATTTAACCCAGTAAGAAGAATAAAATGATCTAATAAATGGTACTCAAAAATAAAAAATAAGCTCTTATAAATTAAAAATATAGCAGAAATTTAAAAAATAATAATTTAATATAAGTTTTGAGAAGTAAAAGGAAATCACCCAGAATATAAAATAATGAAATAGAAGATATAATAGGAAATATAATAATAAAAGATGGCAAATAGTAAATTAGTGAAATTGTAAGAAGATAAAAATGATTTATAAAAGAGTAGAATATTTTTTCATAACTGAAGGCCTTGTGTTTTCACAATTAAAACAATGTCCAGCAAGTGGATGAAAAAACACCTATGTCAAGGTACATAATTATGAAATTGGAGAAAAATCAGGATAACATGAACGTTCCACAGCTTCTGTGAAAAAACAAACAAATAAACCACAAACAAAAGATTATGAATCAAAACGCTTTGGATTTCTCAGTAGCAATACCGGAAACAAAAGAACACAATAAAATACTACCTTTAAAATTATAAGGAAGACTTTTATCTATCCTCAAATTCTGTATCCAAGCAATTATAACTCAGGTGTGAGAATAAATACAAATACTCTCAGTAATACAATTATTCATCTCCTTTGCCGTGCCAAGGAAGCTAATAGGGAATGTTCCCTTCCAAATAAGCAAGTAAATCTGAAAAAAGAGGAAGTCAGAGACCTAACAGAGAAGAATCTCCAGCATGACAGAGAAGGGACATCTCAGGGCGACCACCGTGATGAGAAGCAGAGAGCAATTAGATCAGACTGGATCATTTTGTCTCAAGAGACGGGCACGTTGAGGATTGTCGTCACTGTGTCCTCTTACGTTTACAACTTTTAAACCTGAAAGCTTCTGAAAGATGTGTTCCTTCAAGCAAATAAACTTCTGCAGTGCCAAATATTTACTAAAAGCTGGGCAAAAGTAACTTTTTGCTTACATAGTGCTAAGAATCTAGTTTGCTACACTTACTTGGAAGAATAATTTCCCATTGTTTGGTAGGGTTAACAGTGTTCATATTCACTGACCCAGCATTTTAACCTGTAGGTAAATATTCCTGAGAAAGAAATGAGAATACTGGCAGTTTCACTTTAGACCAGGAGCTTTTTCACCTCCACTACCCATCATTGCAACCCACACATTTTCTTATTCATTTTATAGATAAGGAAATTGAAACATACAGAATTAAGTAACTTCCCCAAGGTTACCTACCTTTTATGTCTTTGTGAAAATGAATGGATTAGATATAACATGGATTGTACCTGAAAACATGTTGACGAGTGAAAATAAAAAACAGATTTCAGAGTGACACATGTATTGTGGTAATTGTATAAAGTTTAAAAACACAAAATCATGTCATATATTTAAAGAATACACTAATTTATGGCATAAATATAAGAACATGGATCTCTTTGGAGGCAGGTTCAAACATCAGGGAGAACTTCAGAGATTACCATATTTTTTAAATTATTGATCTAAAAACATGTGGTAAGTTACAAATACTTGTTAAATCTGAGAAGTGTGGCATGGTTCTTTTTTTTTTACTTTTGGTATTATTTTTACTTTTACATGTGATAGAATAATTCATTACTTTGAAAAGTAAGACAAAGCATTCAGTAACTCATTAATCTGTCTTGCATTTCACCCCCACCCCCCAAGGAATGCAAAGAAAGATATGGCTTAACAGGGAGAAGGGACACTCTCTGCGAGCAGGTTGTCTGAGAGGTCAGGACCAGCCTGTATTTTACTCTGATAGATGATTTTCCTGGTAGCAGCCCATGCTATATTTTATAACCTATACATGATAACCAATATTTTCAATATGTGATGCAGAAGATCATGTATTATATAAATACACAAATCAATAAGTGATATGAAATAAATATTCTGGAAAGAGAGCATCCCTCACACAGAATAATTCAATTTTTCTCTAAATCTTTTCTATATGTTGAGTCTTAAAGTTTGTGATGAGATAGAAATATCTGAATATAAAATATCTTCACATACTCCTTTAATTGTCTTCTTTACAAGGAAGATATAAAATTATTATTTTTGATTATAAAGGCAGTAATTTTTTCAGAGGAAGGTGGTTACGAGTGAAATAGTAGCCAAGAGTCTGCTACTGAGACTATTAGAATGTGGTGCTTCTGTCACTATTATGTTTCCTTGTGAAGATGTGCTTCAAAATGCAGTAATTTGTCATGGAATAAAAAGTGTTAAAAAGAAAAAGAAAACAACCTTTGCTGTGTTTTCCTATAATCTGAATAGAATTAATACACTCTCTGTAATTAATCTTATGAAGTTAATGAAATTCAATAATATAACTAATAGTGCAAACTTAACTTTCATAAATATTGAGTATCTAAAAGTTTTTGAACACATTTAATTCTTTCTAGTTTTCTAGTCCAAGCTTATGTGTCAGTACCTCACAAATTAGTTTCAGTCATATCAGCAAAGAAAATACTGCTTTCTATTCACTGAGTAAACATGTCTGAAAATGCATTTCAAAAGATTTTAGAAATAATGAAATATACTGTAATAAAATTAATGTACTCTTCTTCCCCTATAGTTAATTGAAAGAAAAACTAAAATTGTAATGAAAGAAAACAAATGTAGTTCCATTTTCCTGCTTCTTATTAAAACTGCTTAAATGGGTAGACAGATCTATCCAAGGTCACCTGCTAAGGAAATACCTAGTTTTGACTACTCCCACCTTTTAAATAGAACCAATTACTCAATCCCTTAACTTTCTATTACTCATTATTTGATGAGATCCATCAGGACATTTATTCTAAATATTCTTTCATTTTAACCATAAGGAAAGAATGTATTAGTCCTGAAGATAAGCATATCCAAAGGTTTACTCAGGTAAAAATCAGAAAACAATGAGAAGCAATTGGTTCTATATCTTCCATTATTTCTAATATATAATGAGAGAGTGAACATTGATTTTTATGGCATTTATTTGAAAGTATTTCAAGAGGCAGAATGCTATGATGGTTCTTTTAAAAAATTTGTCCTTCATTCTTCAGTTTACTGTACCTGGTATTGGAATCTGTGGAGTGTTTCAAAGACAAAGTGGTTCTCATTCTCAAAGAGTCACAATAAAAAATGAAAAAAGATTATACAGATGCATTATAAAAATCTAGATTATACATGTATAGAAAACATACACATATTTACACTAACACATGTAATTAGTCCAAATTTCCACACCAAATAAAGCTATGAATATTTTGCAATACCTCTTACTTAGTATGTTTATCATACCATTAGTGCTGGAAATAATGTCTGACTGTGGAGGGCACTGATTGGAAATATGAGGCCATGTAGTTTCTAACAGAATTGGTGCTTGTCAGATTGCAGTTTTGACAAAGATGTTTTTCATACAGACTCAATCCAACATGCGTGCTTACCTTGGCTGCAGAACTGTGTATTTATTTCCCTTAGAGTTTTGCTGAATTAATAAATTCTCTTTGAAAGGGGGTCATTTGTAGCCAGTGGATTTATCAAGCTGTGTTTATCTTGAATTTGCAATTCAATTGAGTGGAAGAAAATGTATTTAAATATGGATCGTTTCAGATTAAAAAATAAGGCTTTGTTTAATGGGGAACAACATGCTATAGACTAACTCAGCTCCACATCTAGTAGAATATTTATCAGACTAGTTCTCAACTTTAATAAAAATTTAACTCAGACAAATCTAGGTCTTCCTCAACCTGGAGTTCAAAACGTGAGATAAAGAAGCCGTCAGCTTAAATTTTAGGGTATGACTCTCATGGTATTACTGCAATATCAATTTTGATTCTTCTCTAGAAATTGCATGCTTTAAACAGTTTTCAATGTATATAGATGAATGTAGAAAATACTGAAATAAATGCATGTGCTGCTCTGTCCAGTGGAAGGGCCATGAAGCAATGACCCTCTAGTATCATAGGGCACAGCAGGCATCTTGACCTTGGTTCCTGAATACTGTTCTCCACTAAGATATTTGGGCTTCTCAGAAAATAATGACTAATTTCAGTACTGAGACAGGGAAACCACAAGATGAGTCTGAAAATCTGTTTTTGCCAGAAAGTAAGGAAATGCTCAAGAATGATGGTGATATATTAGAAGTAAATAGGAGCTAGTCTAAAAGGAACCCTGTCCGCCAAATCTGGAAAAATTTGAGCATCGAAATCAGTAATGATAGTAACAGGTTATAACATTGAATAAAATAAGAATCCTTGGGCTTCTCCTGTGATAACGACATGAGAAAATAAATGACAAAAGGGAAAGATTTTCCTAACAAGAAGGGTGCCAGACTAAGCAATGTAGAAGAAATGAGAGAATGAGAAAATCACAATATGGCAGCCATCATAGCGATTATTAATTATTCCAAGAAATGCAATGATTCAAAAGCTAGTGGGAAAAAATGGAATATTTACATAATCTGAACATACCTCCTTCTAAAGTAATTATTAAATGTAGTGGAAAAGAAAGTAACTTTACAGTGGCAAGTGATCGTTAATTATTCCAGCAATGATACAAATGAATATAATGCAATATCTTTAAGAAGCCTCACTTCTTGTTATTCCTGACAAAATGTATATATAGCCTGAATTTCACCATGAGGAAACAAGACCAACCCAAATTGATGGGCATTCTGCAAAGATCTCTTCTGTGATTTAGAATTGTCAGGGCATGGAAGTAATGGAAAGGATTAAAACAGTCCTAGACTGAGTGATGCATAAAAACTTAATGTGACATGTGGTTCCGAAATCTACATTTTTGCTCTAAAGGACAGTATTGACATAAGTGGTGAAATCTAAATGAGATTTGTACCTTTGATGCTAGTAACTAATACAAATATTCTGATTTTAAAGGTTATTGTGATTATGAGAATATCCTTATTTGTAGACATTAAATATTGAACTATTTGGAGAGGATGGAAATTATGCTGGCAACTTACTTTGAAGTGATTCCAGGGGGGAAAAAATTTCTTCATACTATTCTTGCAGTTTTTCTGTAAGTTTGAAATTATTTCAAAATAAAAAAAAATAGGGTGATGGAGAAGTAGTGGTTTACAAAAAAAAAAAAAATAGAGTTAAGAAATAAAAGTTTTAATTCAAGAGTTGAACCTAAATAATAGTTGTAGGTGTACTTAGAACTGAAAGTAAATGACATAAATAATTCTAGGGAATTTTAATTCTTTAGAAAGTTTAGAAGTTAATTGGTCTGAAAGTTCACAATGATGATACTTGAGGCTGGTCAAGAAGAGATCAAACAGTTTAGACTTTTAAAACATCTCTGAGAAATTTCCATGCCTAGGCTTTTGGAAACATTATTGTAATTAGATTGAAGGTCTTGACTTGAATAGAAAACTGAACTAAAATAAAAATGAGAGTCTGGGATGAAAGATCTCCTCAATCTTGCCCCAAACTATGTACGTATAAATACTGGATCCTTTAGGGACTTGTCATTGTAAAAACCATTATAAATGTTTTTGTAGTAGCCTAGAAACATGTGTTTTAAATGGTATCTCCAAGCTATCAATGACTGATAACTCTTGTACATGGTAAAAATCAAAATGACACTTCCTTATTTTAAAAAAGTAGTTTTAAAGCTATTTGATCCCAAAAATCTAAAGAATAGAAACAATATAAATACATAGAGAAAAATAGTCCAGAGTATTTATAGAAGAATGGGTTACAAAATGTCAGTTGTATGACAGCAAATATAGCATGTAGTGATTAAATTTAATTTTCTGAAGTCATTGATCCTATTTCCTGAGAGACCAAAAGGGCTCTGGATTATTTTAAACAAAATGAACTGATATCACTCACTGAGAGATATACCTGGAATGCTGTTTGCAGTTGACCCACAGCCCAGGAAATGTGTAGCCGACCTGGACGAGTAGAGGAAGTGTTGGACACGCATTTGTTTTCAGGATCAGGACGAAACTTTTAGCTTTGTGTGAAGTAATTTCCCCAGTCTGATACCGACATTTCACTTAGTTATGTTTTCCCTGCATCAAGCAAGCAATTCAGCCAAATTCTAGCAAAATACACTTCCTCTAGCTGCTGTCTTCACATCAGCACAGCGATACTGGCTGTTCTTCATCCCAAATGCTTTTCCTCTGTCTCACAGTGAACCCACCCTCAGGATCTCCTTCTGTTTCCTGCCTTTTCTTGGAACTTCCCGGAACGTTTTGTCCACATGCATCTACTTTCTCTGAATACTTACAGCATATGTTATTAGTACAATTTCTTGAGCAAATTACCATTCACTGCCTTGTGATATATGTAGTATTACTTCTCAAATATACTTGTATGTACTTCTCTGAATGTGAGCTTCAATCTCAACCTGAATGATGTTCAAAAAAAGCGGAATCCTGTCTTATATTAACTGAGTGTCTTCTGAGACCCAAATAAAGTGCCACTTGCATAGGAGAGAAAACCGTTTTTCTCTTCTAAGTAGTTAGGTCAAATTTTGGATGCATTGAAGAGAAATACACACTAAAAATAAATGCATATTAGTAAATGTGTGTGTATTAAAAGCACAAAGAGTTATGAATGGAAAAAAAAGCATGTTTGTGACATGACATCAAGGAGAGTAACAATGTCTTCTACCAGAGACTTTTCTGCTACTTTTTAGGCTAAGTCCTTACTCATTAAAGCAATCTATAGGTTTTTTGCATTTTAGTATTAGATGTTCTGTATTCCTATACAAATCCATTTTCCCAGCAGGAATTAAAATTTCAGGAGTATAATCTTAATATTATCCATAACATCTGCATTTCTGACAGAATAGCTTAAATTTGTTTTCTAATTAAAACATGTGTGCACCTATGATACATGTCCTGCTTTTCTGAGTAACACCTAGTTAATCAATTTCTAATGCATTGATTTGTTCTTTGAGTAGTGTTTTATGATGTTCTAATTTATCACTAATGTAATATATTTTACATTACATCACTAATGTAATATAACAGTAACCATAGAAGCTCTTGTAATCCAACAATGAATAAGTTAAGTAACTCTCCAAAAATATTGTTATATATTTTTTACCTCAAAATAACAGACATAGAATACATCACAGGAATTATCATATTACCCAGTAATCCAAATATTCATTCTTTCCTCTTTGGTTCAACATGTTTAGTTCTGTATTCCTGCCTTCCTCAACACTCCTTCACCCTGCGCCAGCTGGCAACACACCAAACCAAGTGGACTGCTTGAATATCTACAGCATTCAGCAACCTTGCCAGTCTTTGGTGGAAAGAGTGTCAATCAGTAGTGAAAGGTCTCAAGTCTTGGCAATAGAAAATAAAACAGAAAGAAGAGGTCTAAATAATACACACTCTTCCGTATTGGCCTCTGGAGATTCTTTAGCTGTTGGTATACCATCTTAAGAAAAACATGTTAATATGTTATTCTCTTTTGTTGACTGCTTTAATTGAGATGCCTGACAAATAAACACATACTTTTAAGCTTATTAATGCCAAATTGGAAAACAATACTCACTGTAAAATGTCATATAAATGTTTTTTTTTTGTAACCATTAAGGAATTAATTGCTTAAGTTATTTCAACAAATCTGTTGACTTGAATTGTGCCCAGTGAATGTTTATGGACACTTTTGGCACAGTACTTTGTTTTTTTATTCTCATAGTATTTGCTTTTCAGGCAATTTAGAAAACACAGAACAAAGAAATGATTAATACAGTTTAGGTTGTTTGATTCAGGACAAATCAGATTTAAAGGGAGTAGAAATGATGGGCAAAGTGGCTCTGGGCCTCAGTGTCCTCATCTGTAAGCTGGGAATAATACAGTTGCTGGAAGGATTGAGACAGCATATTATAATTCTGGGGGAGATATATTTTCCCAGTCTGGGGTAAAATACCTTTGAAACGAAAATCAGTGAAAGGGAGAAATAAAGTGGGAGGAAATCTTCTGTTTACAAGCAGTCGTTCACATCTGCTTGCCCATGTCTCTCATGATCTGGCTGCAAAAAGGGATCCCAGCCATCCAACCTCTCTGGTCCAGATATGCCCCCTCTTCCCTTTATAATTACCTGTTGATATGGAGATGCACTACTTCTCTCCAGCCCTTGGAAACACCTATTGATATGGAGATGCACAAAGGCCAGGCAAGAGATTTTGGAAATATTGCAACTTTACCCACAGCCCACCCCTCCAATAATCTTGCCTGACAATCAACTCATTCCCCATCATCTGCAATGGTCCCTGTGTGAGAAAACTGGAGCATTGTAGCCAGACTAATAACATACAATAGGAGCAGCAATAAAATCATGATAATCTTCAAGCCAGAGGATTCAGCTGGGTTCAAAGTGTTATGCCAATGAAGTCCATAGCTCACTCATTCCACAGGCAGTCAGGAGCTGAACAGGTAGGGAGTTCAGAGCAATCATCATGAGACAGCTGCAGCCAGGGGACAGTAGAAGAAAATGACTTTAAGGGTGATAAGATTCATGTTTAATGACCCTAGCATGAGCAAGTCTTGTCCATCAGGTAGGATGCATGCAAGACAGTGGTCCTGTGATAGGACAGTGGCAGGAATGGGATCTCATCCTGGTCTAGTATACCAGACTTTCGCCCCCTTCTCTGTGGGAGTTACAGATGGGTCTATATATAGGGCTATGGGAGGTACATGCACTGGCCATGAAGATAAAACAAAACTTCCCTATAAGATGCTCTTACCTCCTGGACATTTTGCTTACACTACCGTGTTCTTTGGGGGCTACTCTGCTGTTACTCCAGGAATACACAGGAGACCAGTTTCCAGGCATTTCCCCAAGGTGCCAGAAGGGCCAGCCATCATTGGTCCATGTGTCAAAGTGTCCAGGGTCATGTCCACTCAACAGTGTCTCCAGGGTTTAATGCAATTGGGGCTGGCAGCAGGATGTTGCTCTGCTGGTCATATCCTGGCTTTAATAGCTCTTATTGGGTTTGCACATACAGTTGTATAGGAGAGGCAGCAATGTCTGTTAGCATGTCCATGGGGCTCAAGAATCTTTTTTGGGGCTTCTCATTCAAATGCCATAGTACTGTCTATAAGTGAGTTAACCAGCCCCATAGGCTATTGGTGTCTGACTTCAGGCCAGATTTCAACAAACCATTGTACTTCTCTATCATGCCTGCTCTGATAGGGTATGATATATGAAATTTCCACTTTATTCCTGATTTCAGCACCCATCCTTGTAATGCATGCCCAGTAAAGTGGGTGCCTTTATCACTCTTAATCCCCTGCAGCCAGCCATAGACCGCAAAGAGACACTCTAGGTCCCTCTTGGTGATTTGCTGACCTGCACAATGTGCAGGAAAAGCAACCAATAGTCCAGGAGCCTTGTCCACACAAGTCATGGCATACTGATACACTTCTAATATGAGCAGAGGCCCAATATAGTCTGTCTGCCACCTGACAAGAGGTATCAGGCCCCTTACTGTTGTCCCATGTTGCTGCGGGACTCAGTGTAAGTCCTTCTTAGAGCATGCAAGGCACTCCTTCTGGGCTCTGCTGACTTATTCAAAGGTCAGTGGCAAGCCCCACTGACAGGCTACAGCCCATATTGTCTTTTGCCTCATGTGCAACAAATGCTGGTATAGCCATTCGGCCACATCAGAGGCAGGCTTTCCTTCTAGCCAGCGCACCTGGGCCAGTGTGTCTGCTTCATTCCCTGGAGATGCCAAAGGCAAATGGCCAGTCACATGATACATGGTAACAGTCTAAGTCTGACCAGAAGCCAATAGCTCTTGCCAAAATTCTTGCCCCTAAAGGGGCCAATGACCAACCATCCAGTTGGCATGGTACCATGTTGGTAGCCACAGGGTTAAGTCCTGATAGATGGCTCAGCTCTCAAGGCAGACAACTATGGGGAAAGGCTCCTGGATGATCACAAGCCATACTGCTCTCAGTTCAGCCCATTGGCTGCTCTTCCCCTCTCCATCCTCCATCCATATTACTCTTAAGATGGAAAGCCACAGCCCTCCACTTCAGGGGCTGCTCAAGCCTGGAGCCATCTGTATACCAAGCATCTTTCGGTATAGGCACTTTTCCTTTCTGATAAGGACTCTCGGCTACTCATGGCTGAAAAGCAAGTTCTTCCTGCTTTCCACTGGTATAGGTCACTGGTCCCAATAAGCATTGGAGTTCTCCACTTAAGGGGCTAGTAGGGAGGGTGCTACACTGCTGTAAGTATGCACCCCATTTGGCCAGTGTAGGAGTCTGTGTCATGCCACTCCATGGCCTTTGGTTCCCGTCTCGCACCCACCCTGCAATGGGGTAGGTAGTTGTTACCTCAGTTGGAGCTGTTCTGGTGGTGGGCTCTGTAGCCAGCAAGATACAGTACACAGCAGCCAATTGCTTCTCTATCAATGTATACTGGGTGGACCTCTGCTCCTTTCCATAGTTGTGACCAGAATCCAATAGGTTGCCATGTCCGTTCAAGCTGCTACCAAAGACCACATCCATAACCATCTTCAGTTACACGAACATCTAATTCATAGGGCCTTGATGAGTCCATTACATTCAAGGTCTATATGGCCTTGACTGCCTGCTTGGCAACAATAAAAGCAGCCGTACATCTCATCCCAGTCCCACCTGATGCCCTTTCATACCAACAAGTAAAAGGGCTTCAGAATTTGTGCCAAGTGCAGGATAAACACTCCCCAGTAGCCCAAAAGACCCAAAAACTCTTACAATACTGCCACAGTGGTAGGGGTGGGGAAAGCCTGGACCTTGCCTATGACTGCTTCAGGAACAACTCTAGTTTGACTCAACCAGACAACCCCCAAGAATTTTCCAGAGAAACCAGGTCCCTGAACCTTGGTGCTGTTCACAGCCCATCCTTTTTCCTGTAGATGTTACAGCAATCTAGGAACTGCCCCTTCTAAATCTTAAAGAGAATCAGATGTAAGCATAATATCATCAATGTAGTGATACAACCACACTGTTTGTGTTTTTTTTTCCATGTGGCCAAGCCCCGGGCTACAAGTCTGTGACAGATGGTGGGACTGTGGAGGGATCCCTGTGGAAGGATAGTGAATGTCCACTGCCAGCCTTCCCACATGAAGGCACTGTTCCTGGCTTTCCTGTGCTATGTCAGCAGAGAAGAAAGCATTAGCAAGGTCGACTACATAATGATACATTCTCCGCTCATGGCTGAGGGTGTCCAGAATGTCTGCAGTATGGGGAACAGCAGCCTGCAATGGGGGTGTGACTTTATTCAATTCCCTGTCATCCACGCTCATATGCCAAGAACCATCTGGCTTTTTCACTGGCCACACTGGGGAATTAAAAGGACTATGAGTGGGCTTTATGATGCCCACCTTCTCCAACTCCTGTAGAGCTTCTCCACTTTCCTTATGTCCCCCAGGCAATTTATACTGCTTAGTATTTGTCACCGCCGAGGTACAGGCAGAGCTACAGGTAGGTGCTTAGCATGTCCCCTCAGAACTGCCTTTACCACATGTACCCTCAGTCTGAACTCACCTGCAGTGGTCTGTAACCACAGGCCCTGCAGGATATTCACCCCCAAAATATATTCAGGGATGGAGAAATATACATGATATACTCCTCGGGGAGTAAATTCCCTGTCCCCAATGGGATTTGCGTTTTCTCACTCTAATTCCCTTACCGCCATAGACATCTATCACAGCTGGTGTCCCAGGAAAATGCTCAAGGTTGCCATAAATCAACCTTGTGAGAAGATTCATCTCCTCTGTCCACCAGCACCAGGGCACATTTTACATTCACAGGGGACCAATGAAATGCTAATTCTACCTGTGGCCTCCACTCCCCACCACGTCACCCAAGGTGGGGGCCAGAACTGCCCCTCCCCATTCAGAGCATGGTGTCCAATCATCCTGTGGGGTGAGGACCCAGGTGGAGCCTGAGTACTGTCCCCCAGGAAGTCTTACAGGGACACAGGCCGGACATGGGGCTTTGCCCCTGGCTTCCGTGTCCTGGACCTCAGCGGCTGGAACTGTTGCTCTGGCTTTAATTGTTGCCACAGTTCTAACAAGATCCTATTGGGCTGCCCATCAAGTTTTTCTTTCACTACTTCCACCTTTTTCAAAGCAACCCCCATCTGGGGGCCCTTTGTACCTCTCCTTTCAGTTGTAGCCTGTACTTCTTTCCGTGCTCTTATTGTTTCAACCTCCCCTAGATCTGCTAAAATACAAGTAGCCTCACTTACGGGTTGCCCTATGTGGGGGGCAAGAGTAGTCACTACGGACCTATAGAGAGATGGGGGAGCTGTATAGAACAACAGATTTCTCATTCCTACGGTGAATAACTCCTCATCAGGGCCCTGGCAGTCCATATGATAGATGATATTTTTCATCCCCAACTCCCGTAACACCTGTTGGAGCTCTGCATGTTTCCCAGCTAGTGAGTAAGTATGGTAAATCACCCTGAGGATGCCAAACTGCCCTGATGGCTGCTGTCAGCCAGTCCAGAAGCACCTGATTCCGAGGTGTGAGGGGCACTTTGCAACCCCTGCTGGAGGGAAGGATGAGTCATCAGGGAAGCCAGTCTACCCATTTCAAAAACCAACATAGCAATATTTTCTACCCCCATATCCCAGAGATGCAAAAGCCATGTAGGTAGATGTTGTGATGGCTTCTGCCAAAACCGGGTGCTCATGCCCACCAGCTATTCTGGGTATAGGGGCAGAGCATGGAGTGCTCCACAGCCTGGGGAGGGGGCTGCTCCACCCAGAGGAGCCTGCAGTTGTTGCGTTTTCATTTTCCTAATTATAACCAGGTGTGCCTCTAATACAGGAGAGGCTGGTGTCTTGGGCGGTGACTTCGGCAACAGATCGGCCCTCGCCCCACCCTCTCATCTCCTCCACCATCCCTGGGGCTGAAGACACCGCTCTTCCCCCACCCCCCATGGCCTCCTGCAACGAGGTTTCTCCAGCTGCCTCCTCCTTGCTGCTAACGTTTCTTCCAGGAGTGCAACCTGTCTTCTTAATAACTGCCTCTCTTTCTTAAGGTCATCACCCAGCTCCTCTAAGCAATGTTGAAGTGTTTCTCTCACCTTGATAACCTTTTCTGTTCTCTTGAGAAACAGACATCCCACAATCGCGGTTACTACATGCCATTCAGGGCCTCTCAGCAATCTTCTGTCTCACGAAGGGCTAATTCCACAGCTTCCAGTGCTTTTACTCTAGACCAATTCCCCACTAGGGGCTCCCCAATTGTTATCCACACAGATAGGGAGCTCCTGGATGAAGCTGCCCCCGCTACTGCTGCAGCCACTAAGGCTTTCTCCATCATCCATGGTGGGGGGTGGCGTTGTGGGGGGCTCTGGGTATCTCCCACCATCTCTAGGGGCAGCCCACCCAAAGGTCACACCTATGGAGACAGATTTTGGGTTCCGAGGGCCTGCCAGCTACTGCTAAATGTAACTCTGGGGGATAATATTTTCCCAGCCAGGGGCAAAATACCTTTGAATCCAAAACCACTCAAAGGGAGAAATAAAGTGGGAGAAACCTATGTATTGCCTACAAGCAGTTATCCACTTCTTCTCGCCTGTGTCTGTTGTGACCTGCCTTCAAAAAGGGACCCCACACAACCTCTCTGGTCCACATATGCCCTCGCTCCCCTTTATTGACATGGTGATGAACTACTTCTCTTCACCCCCGTGGAAACACCTATTGATAGGGAGATGCAGTAAGGCAGGTGAGAGATTCTGGAAATATTGCAATTTTACCCATGCATATGAAGCTATTAGGCCTTTCCTGTACTTCTTAATTATTTTCTTTTGTCTTCAAATACAGATTATAATTTTTTTATTCTGTAGCCAAAATGCTAGCATCATCCAAAAAAAAGACCATCCTGATTTGAAAAATAGTGTTCATTTGAAAACACCAGCCCCTTGTAACATCTAAGGACTCCCTTTCATTAGTGAGTAGCAATAATAATATAACTCCCATGGCTGCAACTGACTAATTACTAATGTTAAGTGGCTGAGTTAGTGAGATCCTGAGAGGATGTCATGGTTCATAAAGGAGAATCTCAGCAATATCATTAATGTGTAGGTTGTAACCATTCTTGTAAGATACTTACATGTTTTTGAGGATAAAATGGGTTTGAGTCACTGAGCTATTTTGGTATCAATAAATGTATTTCACATGCTTAATCTTTTCTGAATGGTGTGTTTTACAATTTAAGAAAGATTGAAAACAGTAGAAATATAGTAAATATAGAAAAGGGAGGCCCTAGAAATCTCATAAACCTTCCTTTTCTGTTCCCTTTCACCACCGTCAAACTTAAATTTAACTCTTACATATCCTATTGATTGGCATATGGCTCCTAGGTTGTCTAAGTATAGTAAAAACTTAGATGCTAAATACACTGGCCCTCAATTTCTTCCTTAGGAATGACAGGTAAAGTAAATGTCACGTCTTCTATGTAGTGATAGACATAAGTATGAGGTATATCATGTTGCAAAGTCTCTACTTCAATTGAATAGTTTTATAGTACTTACCTGATTTTCATTGCGTGTGCAATACTAGAAATTTGGTGACTTCCTATTTGAGTCCTAGGAGATTGAAAGCTGTGTGTCTTTTCAAAAACTTTCTGACACATCAGTGCTAATCTGAGTTGAACTCAGTGAGCTTTCACAACTGATGAAAGCAGGGAAAACAGTGAGTGATGACAGTTTGTAGTCTG
The DNA here is from genome assembly GCF_040802235.1 of Manis javanica. Classification (NCBI taxonomy): domain Eukaryota; kingdom Metazoa; phylum Chordata; class Mammalia; order Pholidota; family Manidae; genus Manis; species Manis javanica. Next base: position 8,041,884 of record NC_133161.1, on the reverse strand, counting down.
GTATTTGATTGCTTGTCTAAGTGTCATTGGTGAAGGGAAAGTATCTTTGTTCTTTCTGTGAGTTGAAGCCAGGTGTGCTCCTGTACTGAGCATGGTAAGAAATCTCAACAGCAGATCATGTCATGGATTTTAAGGAAGTGAATATTTCTGTATTCAAATTTCTTCCCCTTCTTGCCCATTATAAAGTTTGCTGTTGATAATCTTGAAATAAAACTGAAACACAGACGACAAAATACTGAGTTTTAAATTATCATAAACCCATACAAATCAATTATTCCCAGAACTTGTTAATAAGATCTGGTCCTGTATGAAGAGTACAAAGCTCATTTTTGAAGGTATATTGACAGACGGTCCATTTGAACAAATAATTTCTTCCTTGCTTTACCCAAATACCTAAAATTCCAGTTTTCAAATTCCTCATTTGCCTTAATTTGAACCTTTGGATAATTTTTCTTACTAATCCCTATTATAATTCATAATATCCAATAAAGTACCAAACACACTGGTTAGCTACAGAAATTTTCCTGGAAGACACAGAGCTGAAGGACAAATTGTTTGCTTTCTTGGAAATGGAACCCTAGTGCTGGAGAATATCGACCCGACTCCTAGTCCTGCAGAAGTGCACCCCCCACACGCCCCACTCCCAAATCCACCTTGGCTTGTGCCCTACACATGCACTGTTTATGTGTCTTTGCTTGCTGGAGTTTAATGATTAATACAGTGGCTTTACACCTGTAGCACCTAGGGCACTATGGTTTCAATGGAGGGACTGTTTAGAATGAGGAGAGTTAAGGAGGAAAAACACATAGGTGGAACTCTTTTCCTCACCCATAATTTTTTACAGAGAAAATAGGCTTTTTTGATTGACAAACTTCTACTGTATGCACATTTACCTTTGACAAAAATTACTTCCATTATGTCAAAAACTGCCTTTGGTATCCCTTGCATTTAGAAACTAAAGGCCATGTATAACTGCAAATAGTACTCTAAAAAATTGGCTATTTGGATAATAAGGCCTAAAGAAATTAAATAAGAATTAGGTGTTTTCCAAATTTTGTAAGCTGAAGGCAGGAGAGTGTGTCAAAAAACCTGCTAGTTCTTTTGACCAGTAGGAGTCCTTTTCTTAAAAAAGATTTTGAGCCTTGTCTTGAGGATAATAGCTCAGGGCAGAATTGACACTAATACCTCACAAAAAATTTGCAATTACCAATTAAAGATCAGCTGCCCTTTTTTTTTTTTTTTTGTTTGAGGGGCCTGCTGTTATCTGTATCCTTATATTACAAATGTCTTTTCATTGAATATTGTTATACAGACTCCAAGTAAAAAATGCATAATAAAAGTAAGACACTTAACACTGAAGGGTAAAGAAACCAAATTGTTAATTCAAATCTTTATTGTTGCAGTAACTTTTATAGTTTTCAAGTAGCACTGGGAATTTTCTGGCCATTTGAAAATTTGTGTCTAAAATCCTCATCACACTTTAAAAATATGTCTTCATGGAAGTAAGTATTTTCTGTCCTGTGTAGTCAGCTACAGCTGAGCATGGAAAAGCTCTTCTAAATTTTCCTATATTTTGATTTGGTGCCATTTCCTTGGGTTTATCTTATGTGCTGCTTGACCTTCTAACACTCAACAAAGGCACATAATAGTTGACTGAATGGCAATTGTGATGGAAGGCTCTGTTCTCTAGGTGATGTCTCACAAGTTGAGAATATTATTTTAAAAATTCAAAGTAAAAACAAAAAGAAATGTAAAGCAAACTTCAAAAGAGAACTTGTATCACTACCTATTTAAGTTTCCTAGAAAAGCTTTTCTTTTATAGGCTGAACTTCAAATGTGTGTAGTATAATAGGGGAAGTTGCCAGTATTAGAATGCTTATCATGATGTTTGTATTAACACATTATATATCAACTTACTGTTTGTTTATTTTATACTCAGTGACCATTTTGCTTAGCATGTGTAGGGCCAAAATCTAGATTGAAGGCATATAGATAAATAAACATGGTTGAACACTATTTGACATGTTTCAGATGTGATATGAGAATAAAATAAGTGTTCAAATTATTATACTATGAAGCAGAAAGTACTTTGTATAGTAATACTGTTTTAGAGCCAGAAGGACTCACAACAAATTAGTTGTGGCCAAAATAGTCTTATAAAAAAGGGTAGTTGTGGATATAGGGTTTCAGTGATAGGTAGAGTTTAGCTAGGAAAAGATTTAAGTAGCTAGGAAGGTTCTGGCAATAGCAAAAAGCTTGAGAAAAGGAGTAAATAAATTTAGAAAAAAAGACTAAGACAATGCGGTAATATAGTGTGAATACATAATGCCTTAGGTGATGGTAGGATTGGCAGAAGGAGAATGATTTGTACACATATCATGGATGATCCTGAATCCTAGGCTAAGTTGTTGTTTTTTTTTCACACTTGATGCAACAAGTACCAAAAGCCAGTGAAGGCTTTTGAATATTTATATAAACTGTTTTAAAATATTATTTATGACCTATTTTAGAATATTCCCCTGTTCTACAGACTTTGTGGAAATAGTGCGAAATTAGAGTTCAAATGCCTCATTAGTATGAATATCATACAACAGAGAGTTAATGGTGTTGAAAGGGTCTGGCCTGGAATGATATGGGCAGCGCATGTCTCCACCTGGCTTATCAGCTGGGTTTTCAGAGCTGGGTTTGCGCATCTCACAAAATCTCCTGTTGGGTCTCCTTGACACACAGAGCTCTCGTTTCTCTGCGCTGACGCGAGGAGAGAGTCTGTGCTCTGTGCTTCAAGGCCAGACGGTCGCTGTTACGTATAAGGCGAAATGTAGCCCAATGAATGACGCAGCACATTACTGTTTCCTATGACCCGGGAATATCATGGCATCTATTTCAAATTCTCTAAACAGAGTCACCTTTAAAAATAATCTTTACCTGTGCCAGTGGCTGAGCAGATGAAACCTATCTTCAGAAGTCAACTGAACATTTTCACCCCAGCATAAATCTGGGAAAACAGAGAAAAGCAAGGAGTAGGGTAAACTATCAGAGAACGCTGGTATTGGGTGACTGAGAAAGGGTGTGGTTCCATGTCCTTAGAAATCGCACTATAATGCATTTCGTTTTATCACTGTGTAGTGTTTGGTTATTTTAAAAAATGGGACAATCTGATAGTTTTCCAATATCTCAGAATTACAAATTCAATATTTTGATGAAAATCCTAAAATGAAGACATGACATAATGGCTTGTGAAAGTTCCATGAGCATCCAGAATTCTAGAATCTGGTCTGTTGTCCTAACAAACATACCCTTGGGTTTTTTTTTTAATTACACATTCTCTAGAGACAGTTATTTAAAGGGTATAAATAATTTTTCAGCCTTGATTCATAGTTTGAATAGTTTGTTTCTTTTCTTTTTTTTTTTTTTTTTACCAGTTCTTTGTATTACATCTTTTCCAGACTACAATCCTGGCCAATGAAAATATTATTTTTATTTTGCTTGGTGTGGATATTTTATTTCTGATAATTCATTTTAAAGTCAAAGTAGTGTTGTCATGTGGCACTTCACATTTGAACGTGTGATGGCACGATGAATTGGGGACAAGGAGAATTTCATGGCTTTTCCAATTCAACAGGTTCTTAAAACATATCTCTCTCTCCTCCTACTGATTTAAATCACTTTTTAACCTTAATTGAGATATTTACACTCATATTTATCACAGTTGAATTTGTTATATTTGGCTTCTCTGGGTTTTCTTAATCTTCAAATATTGCATTTGGCAGATAACATTTCTCCTAAGCTTTATACCCCTTGAGAATGTGTAATTGCGTTCATCAAGCATAGATCAACTTTTGACCTATAGAGCGTTGAGGAGAGACTCTCCAGCACACAAAGATACCCATCAAGGGGCACTAAAGTATTGATGAATACATCTTGAGTTACAGTCATTTCCTCTTGTGTATGTGTGTTTTAATCTTTTTGTGTTGAGATGAATATTTTTAAAATCCCCTTATTCATATATGGAAGATTCTGTACCTTTTGTCTGTTTCAGTTTTCCTTCCCAGACCTCCCAGCGTTCTATTCTTCTTTGCAGCTTGGTTACCAGAATTACAAGTAGTTCACAGAAACACTCTCTTACTACAGGGGGATAGAGCTGCCCATTCCCTTTCCCTTGTCTGGCTTCACTGTGAGAGCTCCGTGAGTCACTGCCTGCCAGGGATAATCTGCAGTGACTACTAGATCTGCCTCAGCTGTAACGCATACACTATTCCAGAAAACAGGTTTGGACAGCCCCTCCCCCTTAGGAAATTACCATAAATTAATCATATTAAAGCTCACTTCCCACTTCTCCGTATTCATATTTTATTACGAAACTTTCCCATTGGCCTGGATTTTCACTGTGCAGAAGTGCTTAGGGTTCTCTACAAACATAAATTATAAATTGTACATTTTTTCTATTTACCATTAACATAAATATTAAGATCTCTGGAGCATTTGATTATATTTGGTGTATGCATTTGGTATTCAATGATTCTACTCTCTAATAGAGTCCACCAGTTTGTTACCTATGGAACTGAAGACCATTAACCATAACTGACAGTCATTTGTAGAGATTTTATGCACACTTATCAGATACCTGGCTGTTGTGGTTCAGGGTGGCTTATGATAAGCTTTTGCGTAAAGGAATGAAGTATTCAGATCCTTATCACTTCATTCTACTTTTGGGGTTTTAAAAGAGGAAAATAGGCTGAGATGGGGAAGGCAATAGATACTTTCAATCTTTGAAGAGGGAGTTTACAATGTCATTCTTGTTTCTATATGTGCCAATGTTTGTTTAGAAATTTTATATTATTTTGAGGCAAAAAAATAAATCCACTCTAAGGAGCAGATTTTGATAGTTCAAGGAGACACCTAGGATATATCACATAATCTTTTTTTTAATTAAACTTTTAAGATATTTATTGATTCACTTGTATATTTAAAAACTAATGTATAGAGATACCATGTTCTTTTTATCCACATTCCCCCAGTGGTGACATCTTGCAAAGCTATAGCACAGTATCACAACCAGGATATTGACATTGATGCAAAAAGAATACAAAGTATTTCCATCAACACAGGGATCCTTCATGTTGTCCTTTCATAGCCACGCCTACTTCCCTTCCATCCAGCTCCTCCCTAACCCCAAGCGACCACTAATCTGTTGTATTCGTAAGTCAGTATGTTCCTACTAAGTCCTTTCTGCTAGAGCTGCCCCTCTTCTCTGTGACTGCTAGTCACCTACTGTGACTTACAGGCATCTGCCTTCCACAGATGCCAGCTGCCTTCTGAATCCCTCTGTCACCACTAGAGATGTAATTGAGTCTGCTGACGCCAAAGCTGTTGGGTTTCAAGTGATATGGCAAAAAAGCTCATCACTCCCAGAAGTGTTTTTCCCACACTTGGTCTCCTGCTTTGCATATGCATAGTGAGCTGAGCTGGAAATAAGCTACTACTGTGGCTAAGCCCCTTCCCTGGTCCCAATTTAAATTCAGTTGGGAACACTTTTTCTCATTTAGAAGTTAATCTCAGTGTTTCGATAGTTGTTTTCTTCATACCCTTATTATTAATTTGGTGTTCAGTATCTAATCCAATGACAGTCACTAAGTAGTCCATCAATGTCAAGAAAAAAGGTACACTATAGTGAGGATTTAATTCAGAAGTGAAAACAAACTGGATTTTCTAAGCACATTTTACTAATTTGTTAAGCTTAAAATTGAAGAGAATTACTTTTGTGTAATGGAAACGTTCTGTATCACAGTTGGAAGTTACATAAAACTAAAAAAGTGGCAAAATCTGTATGCACCCCATAAGCCCCCCAAAAATAATGTATATAAAAGTTAAATCAGAATGAATTTTGTAGGTTAGTTAATAAGAGTGCACCAATGCCAATATTCTGTCTTTGGTGCTGTACCATAATTATGCAGGAGATGTTATCATTGAAGGAGGCAGGGAAAAGGGTGTACAGGAATGTAGTACTATTTTAGCAACTGCTATGTGATTCTAAAATCATTTCCAATATAAGTTAAAGGCAAAAATTATCAAACTTACAGATTGCTGTGTGATCGACAGTTTCTGTCTCATTCTGTGTGTGCGTGTATGCATCTATACAGACGTATTTCTCAGACAGCTCACTGCATGTGCTTATTTGACATCAGTTTTTATGGTTAGAAAGCGTGGGTGCATTTACAATGCTTGGAGATCGCTGATGCATATAAAATTGAAGATAGAATCCCCAGCTATACATGAAAGCACTGTAATGCATAGGTGTTTATGTGAAACATAAATATATCATTTCTGAGTGGAAAGAAATTACAGTAGAATACTAATGTAAAAACTATATAAATAAGATGACTAGAGCACAAAGTCTGGATTTATGTTGACTTGCTAAAGTAACCAAATATTAATGAATCTAAGTCACTCTGAGAATCACATCATGAGTAACATGCTTGTTGCATTCATTTCATGTCTTGATAAGATTTATAAAATGTCTTTGATTCTTATTTATGTTATATTTACACAACACATTTATATAATTCAAGAAATGCTTTTTTCATGCAATAATGATTAAACATAGAAGCATAGTTTCAAATAATACTTGGTTTATTCTTATAATATCTACTTTCCATCAGAGGTTTAATTCTACTTTGTTTTTATTTCTTTCCCGGAGGCTGTCATGCTAACAGTCTTTCCTCTAGCTAGTTCCATAGGTTGTTTCCCGAAGACAAGTTGAATAAAGTAGACCTGACTAGCACCATTTTATTGTCAAAGTAACCTAATAGCTATTAAGGCTTGTTTTTTTGACACTTACTCAAAAGGGCAGATTCAGAATAAGCTCTCTAATATTTTATCTCCCAGACTCTCAGGTTTTGCTGAATTGGCTAACAAAACCCAATGTTTATAAGCTTTCTCCCAGTGATTAAAGAAATAGTAGTAATCCATAAAATTAGTGCAGATCTGCATTATCACACCTGAATGCTCTGGGGAGAAAAAAAAATAACTTGCTCTGGATAACATTTTGCTACAATAGCTTAAATCAGATGACTTATTTATTTTCACTGTGCCCTACATTCTACATGCCTCCCTGTTCCCCCTCCATTTGGTTGAAGAACATGTATCCAGAAGTTAAAGTAGTGGTCATCTATTTGAAGTTTTAAATTATTCAATTCAGAAAGCAAGTAAAATTTTCATAGTACAGGGGAATATAGTGAAGTTCTAGAAACAGTCATCACATTGCACAAGAAATGGATCATTTTTCATTATAAAAGAAAACATTAAAGAGGAAAGTGCAGCAAAGATTTTCTGTAAATCAAGAGCTATAACCAGCTACTTGCCTCAGGTTCTAACTAAAAAGTGGTTGTATATGCATGACAACAATACAACAAACATATATTTGTTCAGCTAAGTCAGTTGTTAATTTGTTGAAAAGAATCCGTTAAGTGAATCATTTAGCATCCCATAAACAAAACAAAGGGCGATAATTGTACACATTCTTTTTCATCTATTGAGTTGGCAACATGTGAACAAAGGCAACCTGTGTCTATACTTCGGGTTAAATAATTAGGTTCTCACAGAATGAGATTTAAATTTACAAAGATCCCTCTTTGGGTAGTATGTAAGGTAAATTGAAGAGGAAAGAGACTGGAAACAGGGAGAGCATTCAGAAAGCTGTCAGAGGAGGATGAGGATTTGAAAAAGTACAGTGGCCACATGACTAGAAAGGCCATTAGTGGGGAGACTGGCCCACCAGCTCCCGGGACATGGTGGATGCAAGTAAGGAAGAGGAAAAGTCACAGATGCAAAAGGTGGTTCTCGGGGGAGGATGAGGAGGATGGCAGTGTCAGAAACAGGACAGGAAAAGTAACAAGGGGAACATGTTTCGGTGGGGAAAAGACAAACATTTTCTCTTTTAATTTGAAATATCTTCCAGCTCCAAGTAAAGATGTCTGGCAGATAGTTGGAGTTTCTCTCCTAGATCTCAAAATCTGGCTTACAGTTTAAGAAGGGAGAAGACATGGTTTTGGAAATCAGTCTCTAATATTTGGATAAGAATGAGACCTCCTAGGAAAAAAGGATTGAGAGAAAGAAGTCAGAGACATAAGCAAACAAAATGAGGTCACAGTCTCAAAGATGTTAGGATACCATAAAGACACCACATGTTCCAGAGTGGTTACAGGGGGTCAGAACTGAGTGGTAAGTCTTGGGTTTCACTGTATTAGTGCAGGAAACTAACTATAGGAGAATAGGAGTTGTGAGTAATGAAACTTAACTCATTGGAAGGCTGGGTATAGAGCTGCCTCTGAAGTTTGGAAGGTATGAAGAAGAGAGAGTACTGCAGTTGGAGAAGGGAGTAGGGGTAAAAGAAGTATGATTTCTTTTTTCGTTCATTTTTTCTTTTAAATCAGGATATATGGTTTGTTTTATTAAAAGAGTTGAGGCAGGGACAGTATTTTAGGGAAGGATTATAATATGAGGGCACCATGACAGCATGGCTAATGGGAAATGAGGAGGGAGAGGAAGGCAGAAAATAGCCCAAGTGACTGTGGAGGGAAGTCCACTGAGCAGTGGACTGTGCATGCACCACACTTACCCATTTGTCAGTTGATGGATATTTCGGATGTTTCTAGATTGGCGTGATTATGAGTAAAAGCTACCATAAAAATTCTCATTCACCAGAAAACGAACTAAGATACGATATGAAGAAGAACTTCCAACATCAACATCCTCTGGAAGAGTCATTCCAGAAGATGATCATAAAAAAACTTCAACAAAGATCATGGCGCTGCTGCAGTTGTAGCTGCAGTCATCCCATCAGTTCCTGGACTTGCCATTGGAATGAATAAGGAGATATCTAAGCTGGCCTGTGCATACAGTAAAACAACAAATTTGACTGGACCTATACTGTCAGAACTCAACCAAGAATTAGGAGAAGTGCAAGTGGCAGTGCTTCAAAATTGTGTGACTATAGACTATCTACTGTTAAAAGAACATACGGGATGTAAACAGTTCCCAGAAATGTGTTGTTTTAATTTGTCTGATTTTTCTCAAACTATTCAAATTCAGTTAGACAATATCCATCATATCATAGATAAGTTTTCACAAATGCCTAGGGTACCTAACTGGTTTTATTGGATTCACTGGATATGGCTGGTAATTGTAGTTCTGCTTTTGTTATGTAGCTGTATTCCTATTATGTTAATGTGTGTGCGCAATTTAATTAGTAGTTTAAAACCTATACATGCTTATGTTACTCTACAAGAAGATTTGTCAAAGAAATAATCAATCTTCCCATGTTTTCTTCCATCTGCTACTTCTATAGCTTTTCTTCTTCCTTCCTAATTACAACCCTTTAGTAGAATTCATGCCTCATATCGAAAATTACTGAGTATCATAATTCTTCCAAGTGGTAAAGATACCTCAAGACAAATGCTGGGTGTAGAAACCACAGGGCATAAATCTGCAAAGAGCTAAAAAGCTAACCTTTTCAAACAATATTGCTTCTCTCTCACTTACCAAATTTACATTTCCCTGTATGGCCCCAGAAGATGACTGGTTAGCCAGAGACAGGTAAGATTCCTCTAGGGAGGAACAACCTAAGACAGGCACAGTTGCAGGGGGGCCATCAGGTGAGAAATTGGGGATCAACAGAGGTGAGGCTTAGAACCTCACCCCCCCCTGTTTTGAGAGAAATCTTCTGCATCCGTGGATGTTTTGTTGCCCTTGTCTAGCTTAGATTAATACTTAGTCTATAGGCACAGACCTGATCATCTATATTTGTGCTCTTACAGCACTAAATTATGTTTTCTACCTTTATCTTGCATCTACCTACCACTTCAGCATTTTATTAAAAAAAAATAATAATAATAATAATAAGGGAGAAATGTGGGTTTCACATATAAATCAAGTATAAGAATCAAACGAATAATCATATGTGACTTGATTGTTTATAGTTCATGATGCATGATCAAAACCGAAAGTTTCTGTGATATGACTGCCCTTGCACTGTTCACCATGTAAGGACTTTTTCACTATGTAAGAACTTGTTCACCATGTAGGAACTTGTTCATTATTCGTCAGAAGATTGGAGACTATTGAGAGTCAGACTTGGGGTTGATTAATGACTGTGCATTGAGTCCCCTATACAGAATTTTATTGTTGTTAACAACCATTTGATCAATGAATATGAGAGATGCCCTCTCAAAAAAAAAAAAATGGGCAGTGGAGCTGAACAGACAGTTCTCCAGAGAAGAAATTCAGATGGCCAACAGACACATGAAAGGATGCTCCACATTGCTTGTCATCAGAGAAATGCAAATTAAAACCACAATGAGATATCACCTCACACCAGTAAGGATCACCACCATCCAAAAGACAAACCACAACAAATGTTGGCAAGGTTGTGGAGAAAGGGGAACCCTCCTACACTGCTGGTGGGGATGCAAATTAGTTCAACCATTGTGGAAAACAGTATGGAGGTTCCTCAAAAAGCTCAAAATAAAAACACCATTTGACCCAGGAATTCCACTTTTAGGAATTTACCCTAAGAATGCAGCAGCTCAGTTTGAAAAAGACAGATGCACCCCTATGTTTATCACTGCGCTATTTACAATAGCCAAGAAATGGAAGCAACCTAAGTGTCCATCAGTAGAGGAATGGATAAAGAAGAAGTGGTACAAATATGCAATGGAATATTATTCAGCCATAAGAAAAAACCAGATTCTACCATTTGCAACAACATGGACGGAGCTAGAGGGTATGATGCTCAGTGAAATAAGCCAGGCGGAGAAAGACAAGTACCAAATGATTTCACTCATATGTGGAGTATAAGAACAAAGGAAAACTGAAGGAACAAAACAGCAGCAGAATCACAGAACCCAAGAATGGACTAATGGTTACTAATAGGAAAGGGACTGGGCAGGAGTGATGGGAAGGGAGGGATAAGGGCAGGGAAAAAGAAAGGGGGCCTTACAATTAGCCTGTATAATTGGGGGGGAGGGTGCACAGAGAGGAATGTGCAACACAGAGAAGACAAGTAGTGAGTCTACAGCTGATGAACAGTGACTGTAATGGAGTTTGTGGGGGGGGGGACTTAGTGAAGGGGGGAGTCTAGTAACCATAATGTTCTTCATGTAATTGTAGATTAATGATAATAAAATGAATAAAAAATAATAAAAAGATTATGTTATGATCTTTAAAAAAAAATTTGCCTTCAGACTTTTATGTGAAGATTTTCATTTATCTTGAGTAGTGGGATTGCTGTGAACATTTAAGAAGCTGCCAAACTCTTTTCCAAATGGGCTGTACCATTTTTCATTTCTACTAGCAATGTGCAAGAACTCTACTGCATAAGCATAGCAGTTTCATTAGCACTGGGCATTTTCAGAGGTTTTGGTTTGTTTTGTTTTTAATTTATGAGCTTCATATTCACCCGAAAGGATGGTGCAGACTGGCCTGTGTGGATGCCGCAGGTGCAGGAGATTTGGAACTCAGCTGAGACACCGTAAGCTTCAGAAGTCTCATTCTTCTGTAATGAGTTGCAAGCAACCCACCTGACCTTTGCCCCCAAGGGGCTATTAGCTGTACTGCAGTGTAAACAAACCTGCCCTCTTCTCCAGAATGGATGATGCAGGTTAACTCCCCAGCAGCTGGCTATGCAACCACCCTTAAAAAGATAGTCCCGCACAAAAGCTCTGCTCACAAGATGGGCAGAAGCAGGAACAACACGTGAGGAACTGTCTTCTAGTGGTGGGAAGACTTCTGAATTCTTGGTTTACCTTATTTAATTTTTATAAGTTTTTTTTTTTATGATTTATATTACTTCTTGAGTTGTTTCTGTTAGGTTATATTTTGTGGTATAGTAACTGTTTTGTTTTCATTTAAAATACTTTGTCGCAGATCTTAATTCAATAGCATTCTCTTATTTTTTAATTTTATTTTTTCAGTCTCTATGTATAGGTATACCCTTCATTCGTTTCTAATACTGGTGATTTTTCCTACTCTTGTTTTGGGAAATTAGGCTCATCAGAGATTTTTCCGTTTTACTTATTTTGTAGAGAATCATCTTTTAGACCTCGTGATCTTTGTGTTATATTTATTTCCCTTGCATTTTCTTAATTCTTTTCTTGTAACTTCTTTGAATTTATTCTGGTCTTTTTTCCCCTCTAACTTCTAGAGTTGTATGCTTTTGTCATTAATTTTTTCTACTTTAAATAATAAAGTCTATACTTTTCCCTCTGAATACTACTTTAGGTGTGCGCCATAGCCTTTGATATTTAATACTTTTTATGACTGATTTATTCTCAGTAGTTTTTAACCTTTATGATTTCCTTTCTGAGCACGATGGTGTGTTTGTCCCCACGTATCTCTGTTATTTGAGCTTATCCAAGTTGACATAGCTAGTTGGTGACAAAATTAAGATTAAAATTGTTTTAATTTCACAGCTTATATTTTTGTTTTGTTTTGATTACTTTTAGTCAGTGTAACTTAGTTGAATTTTCTTTTGAGAATGCAGTCCTTATGATACCAATGTGTACACATCTATTGTGACTTGTTTCAAGGTCTGAAATACAACTTACATATGTCTTTGAAAAGCACTCGGTGGAGGGTATTTTGAACTATAGCATTAAGTTTATTAATTATTTTGTCTAAATTTTTATACCCTTAGTAATTCTTTGTCCAGCGTATCTGTAAGTGAAATATATATGCTTAAGTCTTCCATTACTATGGTGGTTTTATTAATATATTCTATTGGATTTTATTAGTAAGAATGGTTATTCAAAAGAACATTTCCTATGTGCAGTTATTGTAAAAACAATAGGAAATATAGAAGGTATTTCCTTGTACTCATTTCCTATTTATGTAGGGACTGTAAGAGAAGATGAGGCATTTTTAGGGTATGGGATAGAATGTGTGGATCTTTAAAGAAGAGTCTGAATTTAGTTAAACTAGTCAGAGACAAAAAAATGAAGAGAGATGTAAACTGAACTAGTATAAAAGAGACATTTCTTAATACACCTATAAGAGAGTAGAACTTCTCATGATTTTCTAAGACTTTTTGGTCAAGTCTGTAAACAGCCATGGTTGACATTATTTGTGGTCAGCCTATCTACTTATGCCTGTGGTTTCTACAAGGAACATTTTTTTATCTTGCCTCTTAAATAGTGTATTACTTTGAATTGCTGAGTAAACAAGCTGCTCTGAAAATAGCCATTATCCCAGTGAATATGTTTCTAAGCTGTGGATCATTGACCTTAGATCAAATTAAAATTCTGTCCTTAAGTAATTAAGCTTGTCTCTTGTTTCTTTTTTCCTCATCTAAAACAGAATTACTAAGTTTATCAAGTGGTGGCTATATTCTTAGGTAATGCCATTGGATAAACTAATCACAGACTGCTCTGATTGAAAATTTTCTTTAAAATTACAGATATTTTCTTTAGACATGGCCATTCATTACAGAATATGAAATTCATAAAAGAAAACAAATATAAATATGAAACAGAATAAATGATTTTGGGCAATTTACACGGCCATTGGCAGCTTACACTAAATATCCCATTTATTCTCTTAACTTTTTTGATTATTACCAAGTGAGATATTTCCACATCAAAGTACTATCAACTTGATTTTTTTCATGAAGAGATACAAAGAGTAAGAATAATCTGAGCATTAAGTAAAATAAAGTTTTATATCTATGATTTTTGCTGTAATTTTCTACATCTACTTCAATACAAGAAGGAATGATCTGCATGAGATGATAAAAAAAGAGAAAAGCTCAATTATTAGTAATTAGCATATTTTAAAGTGTGCACTTTAAAATTGTATCTCTATGTCTTACAAAAAAATTCTATTGGTTTTATAGTATAATATTGTAGTGGAATCCTTTTAAGTAGGAGACAACTTTGCTTGATGGAACAAGTAACTTTAAGTTCTGTGTGATCATACCAAAACAGTTTTTCATAGCATGTTCCAGTGAAGCATTTGGATTTTATTTAGTACAAAGTAGGGATTTCCTGAAAACTGAGTTAGAGCCTTTGGCATGACCTAGATATTTTGTACAGTAGAGGAATAAGCTTGAAAGCAGGGACAAAACTGGGAAACTATATAGTATCTCAGGTATGAAACAAGAGGACCTATACCCTGGAATGGATATAGAAATGAAAAGGGGAAAAACTATAGATACTAGGATTTGATAATGAAAAGCACAGCAGAAGGAAAAGTTAATAGAGCCAAAGATTTTAGAAAAATTAGCATTCTGGAAAATTAGGAGGATTCAAGACAGATATATTCCCAACTGTATATGCTGTAACAGCATTTGGATAAAAAATGTCATTGAGAGAATATAATTATAAGAGGGATTTTGTACGTGTTTGCAGCAGGCTGTGTTCTAGTCAGTAATAGAGGGCACATGCAAAAGTGTTTACCTAGACAGAATTTAGTGAAGGGACAATTAACAGAAGTGTAGCCAGGTTTAAGGGAACAAATAAGGGGCGATGAGACCCTCATGAATTAGAAAGCTGGGGAAGCCATTGCCATTTCTAGTGCTTACAAAACAAAGGGAAGAAACATATTGTCACAGACAAGTGGCAGTGGTGCCTTGGGAGACAGACTGCCTGGGAGGAGCTGATGCTGGTCCGCGTGCCCCGCTGTCGGAACACAGCCTCCAGGGCGCGGGGCACCTGAGGGACCCGGTCAGCGCGAGGGACCTCCAGGCTCGGGAGCCCCAGAAGAATATCTGGGGAGCAGAGGAAGCAGAGACTGACAGCAGCATATATCTGTGGAACTTAAAATTGAGAGCAAGAAAGTGGCTGATCTCACTTGGGAAAGGGGAGAGAACACAACATGATCTTTAATAATCCACAGAAAAGTTAAGAATACCCACTGAAGAGTATGGAGAAGTTATCTGAGATCAAAGAAAATGTGCAGGAGTGGAAATGTCCTTGAATGAGAGAGACTGAAGGAGGTGAGTGTCCATGGGGAATACTGAAGAAAAAGCAGACAACTAAGAACAAGCGTATTGTATTGGCACCAGTGATCTTTCGAATTTCTGTTTCAAAAGAAAGATAGCTGTGAGCACGTTGCTATAGCTTAGAGCATAGAGAAAGAGAGAAATGCAGAACACAAGCCATGTATTGGGCAATGTTTGTCGTAGGAAGGAGTATAAACTAGAACTAGTAAAAATGGAGGAATGTAATGTAAAATGTTGCCCCACCTCCCCTCATTGTGAAAAATGAGGTTCAAATATATTGGAAAAAATTATCTTCTCTACATCTAGGAAGTGCCAGTTGTGTCGGCTCTTTCTCTGTATCTGAAAGAAATACTGCCTGGTATTAATCTTGCTATAGAATATAAAAAATAGGAAGCATATTAAATTGAGAAACAATAAAGTCATTATTAATGTTCAAGTCAGAATACATTTAGTGTCAACATTATTAATATCTCACGGCATAAAGCTATCCAAATGAAGACTTCCCATTTTAAAAAGACAACTTAAAAATGGAAATAAATGTACTTTTCCAATACTGATATTCACCCTAAATAAAACTTGATCATTTTGTTGATCTTATACTTACGAGAGCATCCGGTTCCTAATGTAGAAAGAGATGTATTCTGCGTACTCCCGGTATATTCTCAAATTCATGGCATTGAAACGTCAAGTCCTTGAGAAGAGCAGCGCTTACGGAGGATAACCTGAAGCCAAGGCCATCCCTCTGTTCCCCTCGATACTCTGAACTACTTCTAGATGAAGCCCCTCAACAGAGAGCTGAATACCTGCATTAAACATTTTGGTTATTGCTGTAGAATTATGTTTACTGCACTGTGTTTTGGCAGTTTTCCAGTGGGCTACATTGAGGGAAACTGTAAGAAACCCCAGACGATATGTTGCTATCTTCTTACACAGATGTTGAACGCTTTGCTCATTGGGTAGCACGGTTTCCTTTACATGAGAACTCATTTGAGAAATTTCTTTCTGGGCTCAGTACCAAGAGGCTCACACTTCTTAATGCAAATGGTTAGATTTTATATTTACAGACAAGGTGAATCTCACAACTGAATTTTATCTCCCTCTGTATAGTGTGCCAGGAATCTTAAAGCCAAACTTTTAGACCCAACTCCACACAAAAAAATTATTTTGTCTTCTTTTCTTTATCAAAGTAGTGTATATGAATAAATATTTTTTAAATCAAGTCATACAGAAAGAATTTAATTTAAAAAGCAAAGTTCTCTTCCCAATATCCCGCTACCCTGGCTCTATCCCTATGTATATAGCAGTTTGTTCACTTGCCAGTTTGAAATTACCTGATTACTGACTTCTTTATAGATCAATTCTTAGTTAGCCAACTTACTTTTTCCCCTACCTGGCCTGTTTTTAGGAAGTTTATAAAATATTTTTAGTTCTCTTTTGGTTAATTTTTATTAACCTTCTAATAACATACTTACAAGTAGCTCTAGCAAGCTCTGCTAATACCTTTTGACTTCTTACTTGAAGGACGTAGACATTATTCCCCATGTTCTCCCTTTTACATTTTCTTAAGCATTTTCATCTCCAAACTTCTGTCAGTTACATTTACATCAAGCTTGAACACATTGCCTTTGTTTTTCTTACTTTGTCTCTATATTTAAAATGTTTTTTTAATGGAAAAGTGATAGCATTTATCTAATTATTTTCATCTTTTCTTATGGCTTGACATGTAGGATGAAGAAAATAGGGAAGTTTTGAGAGAAAAATAATATAGATGTTAAAATAATGAATTTAAGTTATATAGAATATACAGCAGAAATTTCTCTGATGCAATGTAAAATAGATATCTGATGCTATAACTACAAAAAACAGTTTGGCAGTAACTTAAAATTTTAACCATATACCTACTGTCTGACTCAGAAATTCTTCCCCTTGGCATTTACACAAATACTCATGGCAATTTCATTCATAATAGTAAAAAATAGGACATCTCTGGAGTTGATACAAAAGAAAAATGGATAAATGCACTGTGGGACATTTATACAATGAAATACTACTAAGCAATTAAAAGGAGTTAACTATAATTACACACAAAACAATGGAGAAATCTTAATATTTTCCTGAGTGAAAGTGATGTTTGACCCATTTAACTTTGACTTTGACTGAACTTACTACTAATCTATGATGATGGAAATTGGAAAAGTATTTGAATAGGGTAGAGAGTAATGTTCACTAAGAAGGATGTTGATGGGGGGATTGACAGAGGAGGTTTCTGGGATAATGGAAATACTCTCTATCTTGATTGGGGAAGAGGATTGAATGGATGAATGGAAACTATTCACTTAAGATCTTTGTAATTCACTATATGTAAATTGTACCTCAATTTACAAAAGAGCCATATTGCTGCCTATATAGTCTTCAGATTATTGGGACACCAAAAAGTGTTCATATTTATTTTTAATATTTAGGATAATAAGTGTTGTGATATAAGTAAGCATAGAATTTCAAAAATGCATAAGTATCATGTAACCCTTCTGTTACAGAGACAGTTATGCACTTATCAAACCTGTTCCACTTTAGTGTTACGTTTTCCAGTCTCTTCCACACTAAGGTTAAAGCCAGTAAGAAATAAAACCAATAGAATGTGTGCATAAGTGATATCCTCTACTTCTAAATATGATCATAAACTCCCCTGTGCATTCCTCCATGCTTTCTCTTCTATTTCTGTGGTGGCCTGAGGACCAGATGGTGGTGATGAGAACTCATTAGAGTGAGACTGGGTCCCTGAATGGCTATGTGGAGTGGGGCCTTGTGCCTCCTTCCTCCTATGCTGACCTGCAAAGTGAGCAAGAAAAGGTCCTATATTACATCAAAACACTGGGAGGAAAGAAGGAATGGAAGAAGGAAGGAAAGAGGCAGCGGGAAGGGAGAGAATAAAAAAGGGACCAAGGGGCAGAGGGATCCAAGATCCCATAGGAATAAGCAATGGGAAGCAATGAAGCCATCAAAAAGATTGAATCTACCTTTTGGGTAGGCTGACAGCAGTTGACGATAAAGGATAAACCCTGTAGAGCGCTGTCATCATGGGATCTCCATATTAAATAAAGGAAAAGATGAATTAAAGAACTAGAGTTTAAAGATTTCTCTGTAATTTCTTTTTAAGTTAAATTGCTGTTTATACAAAACTCTTAATCAATTAATAGTTTTTCTAGTAAAATAATACTAAAATCCATTCATAACTTGGCAAAATGGAAAGCATAAAAAGACATATTTAATTGAGTTAAGAGTAGAAGTGTCCAGAGAGAGTATTGATAGTCACACATAAATATAATATTTTGGCATTTTTTCCAGAATATGTTTGTCATGATTTTGCGATTCAAAAGAGTATGTTTTTAGCAGAATTCAAGTGAATGACCCTTGTGAACATCTCAGGTCTGATGGGCAGTTGGGGGAGTGTAAGTATGTGCATGTGTGCATGTATGTTAATAATCATGTTGCTCCTAGCATTTCTCCCCTGATTCTCTTTTTTTTTTTTGCGTGTGTCATTTACTTATTTTTTCTTTTTTTAAATTGCTATACCATCTTATAATAATTTCAAGTGTGTAATACAGTGGTTCAGCAGTTACCCGTATTATTAAATCCTCAGCCCTACTAGTATAGCTACTGTCTTTCAACATAGGAAGATGTTACAGAATCACTGGCTGTATTCTGCATGCTATACTACTGTCTCCATGACCAACGTACAATATGATTGAGAATTTTTGTGCCCCTTTATCCCCCTCCCCCATCTCCTCTCAACCCCTCCCCATGGTAACCAGCAGTCCCTTCTCAGTATTTATGAGTCTACTACTGTTTTGTTCATTCTGTTTTGCTTTGTATTTATATTCTACAAATAAGTGAAATCATATAGTATTTGTCTTTTTCTGCCTGGCTTATTTCACTGAGCATAATATGTTCTAGATCCATCCATGTTGTTGCAAATGGCAGGATTTTCTTTCATTTAATGGCTGAATGTAATATTCCATTCTGTATATGTACCGCCTATTCTTTATCTATTCATCTGTTGATGGACACTAAGGTTGCTTACATATCTTGGCTATTATAAATAAAGCAGCAGTAAAAAGGGGTGCATATATCTTTTTGAATCAGAGATTGTGTTTCCTTTGGGTAAATTCACAGAAGTGGAATTACTGGGCCGAATAGTGTTTCTGTTTTTAATTTTTTGAGGAACCTCCATACTGATTTTCACAGTGGCTGCCCCAGTTGACATTCCCACCAACAGTGTAGGAGGGGTCCCTTCTCTCCACATCTTTAACAACTCTTGTTATTTCTTGTGTTTTGGATAGTGGTCATTCTGACTAGTGTGAGATGATATCTTATTGTGGTTTTGATTTGCATTTTCCTGATAATAAGTAATGTGGATTGTATTTCATTTGCCTCTTGGCCATCTCTATTTCTTTAGAGAAATGTCTGTTAAGTCCTCCACCCATTTTTTAAATCAGGTTACTTGTTTTTTTGGTGATGAGGTGTATGAACTCTTTATATATTATGGATGTTAACCCCTTATCAGATATGTCATTTATTTATCTCTTTTATTAAGGCACCATTGATATACACTCTTATGAAAGTTCACAAGAAAAACAATGTGGTTATTACATTCATCCTTATTATCAAGTCCACCCGATACCCCATTGCAGTCACTATCCATCAGTATAGCAAGAAGCCACAGAGTCCCCACTTGACTTCTCGGAGCTATACTGTCTTCCCGGTACCCAACACACACCATGTGCACCAATCATGATACCCACAATCCCCTTCTCCCTCTCACCCCACCCACCCTCCCCCACCCCTCCCCTTTGGTAACCACTAGTCCCTTCTTGGAGTCTGTGAATCTACTGCTATTTTGTTACTTCAGTTTTGGTTCGTTGTTATACTCCACAAATTAGGGAAATCATTTGGCACTTGTCTTTACCTGCCTGACTTATTTCACTAAGCATAATACCCTCTAACTCTATACATGTTGTTGCAAATGGTAGGATTTCTTTCTTTCTTATGGCTGAGTAGTATTCCATTGTGTATATGTACCACATCTTCTTTATCCATTCATCTACTGATGGACACTTAGGTTGCTCCATATCATGGCTATTGTAAATAGTGCTGCGATAAACATAGGGGTGCACAGGTCTTTTTGAATATGAGAAGTAAATTCTTTTTGGGGTAAATTCCTAGTAGAATTCCTGGGTCAAATGGTGTTTCATATTTTTAGTTTTTTGAGGAATCTCCATATTGACTTCCACAATGGTTGAACTAGTTTACGTTCCCACCAGCAGTGTAGGAGGGTTCCCCTTTCTCCATATCCTCACCAGCATTTGTTGTTCCTAGTCTTTTCTATGTTGGCCATCCTAACTGGTGTGAGGTAATATCTTATTGTGGTTTTAATTTTCATTACTCTGATGATTAGAGATGTGGAGCATCTTTTCATGTGCCTGTTGGCCATATGAATTTCTTCTCTGGAGAAATGTCTGTTCAAGTCCTCCACCCATTTTTTAAAAGGGTTATTTGATTTTTGGGTGTTGAGTTCTTTACATATTTTGGATGTTAACCCCTAGTCAGCTATGCCATTTACAAATATATTGTCCAATACCATAGGATGCCTTTCTGTTCTGCTGATGGTGTAAAGAAGATTTTTAGCATGATGTAGTCCCATTTGTTTATTTTTTATTTTGTTTCCCTTGCTTGAGGAGATGCATTCAGGAAAAAGTTCTTCATGTTTATATTCAAGAGATTTTTTACTATATTTTTTTCTAAGAGTTTTATGGTTTCATGACTTATATTCAGGTCTTTGATCCATTTTGAGTTTACTTTTGTGTACGGGGTTTGGAAATAATCCAGTTTCATTTTCTTACATGTAGCTGTCCAGTTTTGCCAACACCAGTTGTTGAAGAGGCTGTCATGTCCCCTTTGTATATCCATGGCTCCTTTATCATATATTAATTGAGCATACATGCTTGGGTTTATGTCTTGGCTCTCTAGTCTGTGCCATTGGTTTGTTCTTGTGCCAGTACCAAATTGTCTTGATTACTGTGGCTTTGTAGTAGAGCTTGAAGTTGGGGAACATAATCCCCCCCCCTGCTTTATTCTTCCTTCTCAGAATTGCTTTGCATATTTGGGGTTTTTTGTGGTTCCGTATGAATTTTAGAACTATTTGCTCTAGTTCATTGAAGAATGCTGTTGGTATGCTAATAGAGATTGCATTGAATCTGTAGATTGCTTTAGGCAGGATGGCCATTTTGACAATATTAATTCTTCCCATCCATGAGCATGGGATGTGTTTCCATTTATTGGTATCTTCTTTAATTTCTCTCATGAGTGACTTGTAGTTTTCAGGGTACAGTTTTTTTCACTTCCTTGTTTAGATTCATTCCTAGGTATTTTATTCTTTTTAATGCAATTCTGAATGGAATTGTTTTCCTGATTTCTCTTTCTGCTAGTTCATCGTTAGTGTATAGGAATGCAACTGATTTCTGTGTATTAATTTTGTATCTGGCAACTTTGCTGAATTCAGATATTAGATCTAGTGGTTTTGGAGTGGATTCTTTAGGGATTTTTATGTACAATATCATGTCATCTGCAAACAGGGACAGTTTGACTTCTTCCTTACCAATCTGGATGCCTTTTACTTCTCTGTGTTGTCTGATTGCCACAGCGAGGACCTCCAGAACTATGTTGAATAAAAGTGGGGAGAGTAGGCATCCTTGTGTTGTTTCGGATCTTAAAGGAAAAGTTTCAGCTTTTTGCTGTTAACTATGATCTTGACTATGGCTTTGTCATGTATGGCCTTTATTATGTTGAGGTACCTGCCCTCTGTACCCATTTTGTTGAGAGTTTTTGTCATGAATTGATGTTGAATTTTGTTGAATGCTTTTTCAACATCTATGGAGATGATCATGTAGTTTTTGTCTTTCTTTTTGTTAATGTGGTGGATGATTTTGATAGATTTTTGAATATTGTACCATCCTTGCATTGCTGGAATAAATCCTACTTGGTCATGATGGATGATCCTTTTGATGTATTTTTTAATTCGGTTTGGTAATATTTTGTTGAGTATTTTTGCATCTACATTCATCAGGAATATTGGTCTGTAATTTTCTTTTTTTGTGGGGTCTTTGCCTGGTTTTGGTATTAGAGTGATGCTGGCCTCATAGAATGAGTTTGGAAGTATTCCCTCCTCTTCTACTTTTTTTGAAAACTTTAAGGAGGATGGGTGTTAGGTCTTCACTAAGTGTTTGATAAAATTCAGTGGTGAAGCCATCTTGTCCAGGAGTTTTGTTCTTAGGTTGTTTGTTGATTACCAGTTCAATTTCCTTGCTGGTAACTGATCTATTGAGATGTTCTGTTTCTTCCTTGGTCACCCTTGGAAGGTTCTATTTTTCTAGAAAGTTGTCCATTTCTTCTAGGTTATCCAGTTTGTTTGCATATAATTTTGCATAGTATTCTCTCATAATTCTTTGTATTTCTGTGAGGCCCATAGTGATTTTTACTTTCTCATTCTCATTCTTATGTGTGTAGAGTCTCTTTTTTCTTGATAAGTCTGGCTAGGGGTTTATCTATTTTGTTTATTTTCTTGAAGAGCCAGCTCCTGCTTTCATTGAATCTATTGTTTTATTCTTCTCAATTTTATTTATTTATGCTCTAATCTTAATGATGTCCCTCCTTCTACTGACTTTGGGCCTCATTTGTTCTTCTTTTTCTAGTTTCATTAATTGTGAGTTTCGACTCTTCATAGGAGATTGTTCTTATTTCCTGAGGTAGGCCTGTATTGCAATATACTTCCCTCTCAGCACAGCCTTTGCTGCATCCCACAGATTCTGTGGTGTTTAATTATTGTTGTAATTTGTCTCCATATATTGCTTGATCTCTGTTTTTACTTGGTCATTGATCCATTAATTATTTAGAAACATGTTGTTGAGCCTCCATGTGTTTGTGGGCTTTTTTATTTTCTTTGAATAGTTTATTTCTAGTTTCATACCTTTGTGGTCTGAGAAGCTGGTTGGTACAATTTCAGTCTTTTTGAATTTACTGAGGCTCTTTTTGTAGTCTAGTATATGATCTATTCTTGAAAATGTTCCATGTGCACTTGAGAAGAATGTGTATCCTATTGCTGTTGAATGGAGTGTTCTGTTGATGTCTGTTAGGTCCATCGGTTCTAATACATTGTTCAGTGCCTCTGTGTCCTTACTTAATTTCTGTCTGGTTGATCTGTCCTTTGGAATGAGGGGTGTGTTGAAGTCTCCTAAAATGATTACATTGCATTCTATTTCCCCCTTTAATTCTGTTAGTATTTGTTTCACATATGTAGGTGCTCCTGTGTTAGGTGCATAGATATTTATAATAGTTATATACTCTTGTTGGACTGACCCCTTTATCATTATTTAATGTCCTTCTTTGTCTCCTGTTACTTTCTTTATTTTGAAGTCTATTTTGTCTGATACAAGTACTGCAACTTCTGCTTTTTTCTCCCTATTAGTTTCATAAAATATCTTTTTCCATCCCTTCACTTTCAGTCTGTGTATGTCTTTGGACTTGAAGTGATTCTCTTGTAAACAGTATATAGATGGTTGTTGTTTTTTATCCATTCAGTGACTCTCTGTCTTTTGATTGATGTATTCAGACCATTTACATTTAGGGTGATTACCAATAAGTATGTACCTATTGTCATTGCAGGCTTTAGATTCATGGTTACCAAAGGTTGAAGGTTAATTCCCTTACTAACAATCTAATTTGACTCACTTAGTATGCTATTACAAACACAACCTTAAGATTCTTTTTTTTCCCTCCTTTAGATATGTCAATTATGAATATGTTCTCCCATCCTGTTGGTTGCCTTTTTGTTCTGTTGATTGTGTCCTTTGCTGTACAGAAGTTTTTTAGTTTGATGTATTCCCACTTGTTCATTTGTAGTTTTGTTTCCCTTGCCCAAGGTGATGTGTCCAGGAAAAATTGCTCATGGTTATGGTCAAGAGATTTTTGCCAATATTTTCTTTTAAGAGTTTTATGGTGTTATATCTTCCATTCAGGTCTTTCATCCATTTCAAATTTACCTTTTATATGGAGCTAGGCAATAATCAAGTTTCATTCTCTTGCATGTAGCTGTCCAGTTTTTCCAATATTGGTTATTAAAGAGACTGTCTTTTCACCATTGTACATTCATGGCTCCTTTATCATATAACAAGTGACCCTATATGTATGTTTCTTTCAATTTTCATATGTTTTTTTTGCATGACTACTTCCTTTTTGCCCCATGATCTCTATAATTCCTAGCTACTTCATATACTTGTAATGATGTCCCCACCCTCCTGGGAAGACTTTTTTATTAGCCCTGTATGACTCAGACTAGTATGTTCTATTTTTCTTTGTATAGTATATTATCATAAATATGGCCTGTTAAGTGTAAATGGCTGCAGAACTGGTTTTTGGTATATTCAGATATAGCAAAGCTATGAAATGTTAACAGGTAGGAGTTTGGGAATGCACATTTTTATGCGTTCATTTAATCAGGGTCTAAATGGATACTTAGTGGTCATGAAGCACTGTGCAAGGGGGTCAAATATAGTCATAGACCAGAGGTTTTATCATCCACCTCAGAGCTAACATACTTCTGAAGCTGTCTTTATTAAGTAGATAATCAAAAACTTAATGCAGTTATTATAACTTAATGAGTATTATGAGGCACCCTGAAAACTGTGGGGGTTTGTACATTTGGGGTCAGGGACTATCCTTACTGTCAGGAAGTGCTGTCTGAAGTGAGTCCTGCAGGATGTGTTTGTACAGCCAGATAAAGATAATGAGGAGAGTTTGGTGACAGGGCCAAGTGGGGAGTATAACAGCTTCAGCGTTTTATGAAGATACCTCTTCTCTTCCAGTCAGCATGGAGTGTGACTAGTCCTGAAGATTCACATCAGAGCTGCAACTGGAAACTATTTCTATATTTTGGTATAAAGTGTTAGCATGGGGAAAATTTAAATTTAAAGCCAGCAAGAAATAAAATTTCATTGAAAGAAAAGTGATTAAATCGATCATATGTTGATGATATCAACTTCCAAAATAGTCAGTATGAGAAGTTTTATATTTTAAGAGAATAAGATTTCTCACATTAGGAGGTATTCATGTATTGTTGGTTTCTTCACATCATTTCTCATGTATGAGACTTGTGAGTAGGACTGAAAACTCCTCCTTGGCTTCCTTACCCATTTTTTCAGACTTGAGCTAAACCTTTGCCGTAAGATATACAGTCCCATTAATTTGCTACAAGGGCTTGTGATCCCTTATTTTAGGCTTCTTGAAATGTGAGGTTTTAGTGAGGACTAAATGTATTTATTCTCTTCATAACATACTTCATAAGTTACATTTCAGACCCCATAATAGTGAATTGAAAGAAAATGCTAGATCATGCATCACACACAGCAAACTTCTAAATCCCAATATATTTTCTTCCAGCCTGATAAATTATACGCTTCAAGGGATGACAGAATGCTTTTTCAAAGTTTATTGGTTTTTAAATGCCAAGTGGCTGAAAAGCCTTCAGATGATTTTGGACTTTTCCATCCTTTAGAGGTTGAGGGGAGGATTTATTAATTTTAAAGATTCTCTTAGACAGGGTTGGCAAACTAATTCTGTCCACACCTACTCTTTTAAAGTCTGTGAGCTGAGATGGTTGTCACATTTTTAAAGTATTGTTAAAAAATAAATAAAAAGGAAGGAGGAGGAAGATATGAACCTGACAGGTATGTGTCCTGCTAAGCCAAAGATACTAGTTGGTACTTTACAGAAAAGGTTTGCTGCTCCCTCTCCTACACCATCTGAGCTACTGTTTCAGCTAGAAGAAAATATTTAGTGCATGTAGTGGGATGCTTTCAGTTTTTGAAATTTCAGTTACATCTAAAATTCGTATGGATCCACAAAAGACCCTGAATAGCCAAAGGAATCCTGAGAAGGAAGAATAAATATGTGGGGATTATACACTCAGCAACTTCAAGCTCTACTACAAACTCACAGTAATCAAGACAATTTGGTACTGGCACAAGAACAGACCCATAGAGCAATGGAATACACTAGAGAGCCCAGATACAAACCCAAGCATGTATGCTCAATTAAAATACAGTAAAGGAACAATAGATATACAAAGGGGAAAGGACGTCCTTTTCAACAGTAGGTGTTGGAAAAATTGGACAGCTACAGGCAAGAGAATGAAACTGGGTTATTGCCTAACCCCATACACAAAAGTAAACTCAAAATGGATCAAAGACCTGAACGTAAGTCATGAAACCATAAAACTTAGAAGAAAACATACTCAAAAATCTCTTGAATATAAAAACATGAGCAACTTTTTCCTGAACACATCTCCTCAGGCAAGGGAAACAAAATAAAATATGAACAAATGGGACTACATCATCCTAAAAAGCTTCTGTACAGCAAAGGACACCATCAGCAGAACAAAAAAGCATCCTTTCATATAGGAGAATATGTTGGACAATGAAATACCTGGCAGGGGGTTAGCATCCAAAATATATAAAGAACTCACATGCCTCAACACTCAAAAAACATACAACCCTATAGAAAAATGGGTGGAGGATATGAACAGACACTTGTCCAAAGAAGAAATTCAGATAGTCAACAGGCTCATGAAAAGATGCTCCACATCACTAATTATCAGAGAAATACAAATTAAAACCACAATGAGATATCAACTCACACCAGTTAGGATGGACAACATCGAAAAGACTAGGAACAGCAAATACTGGCAGAGAAAGGGGGACCCTCCTACACTGCAGTGGGAATGTAATCTAGTTCAACCACTGTGGAAAGCAGTATGGCTATACTATTCCTTTGGCTAAAAATAGAAATGACATTTGACCCTGGAATCCCACTCCTTGGAATATGCCCAAAGAATACATCTTTTCAGATTCAAAAAGTCATATGCACCCCTCTGTTTATCACAGCACTATTTACAATAGCCAAGAAATGGAAGCAACCTAAGTGTCCATCAATAGATGAATGTATAAAGAAGAGGTGGTACATATACAGGTGAATACTCTTCAGCCAGAAGAAAGAAACAAATCCTACCATTTGCAACAACATGGATGGAGCTAGAGGGTATTATGCTCAGTGAAATAAACTAGAAGGAGAAAGTCAAGTACCAAATGATTTCACTCTTCTGTGGAGTATAAGAACAAAGCAAAAACTGAAGGAACAAAACAGCAGCAGACTCACAGAACCCAAGAATGGACTAATAGTTACCAAAGGGAAAGTGACTGGGGAAAATGGGTGGGAAGGGAGGAAGAAGGGAAATAAGGGGCATTACAATTAGCACACATAACATGGGGGGGGCATGGGGAAGGCAGTATAGCACAGAGAAGACAAGTCATGACTCTATAGCATCTTACTATGCTGATGGACGGTGACTGTAATCAGGTTTGTGGTGTGGAGTCAATGGGATGAGTCTAGCAACCACAGTGTTGCTCATGTGATTGTATATTAATGATACCTTAATAAAAAAAAAAAACTTCAGGGACATCACAGTGTTGTAATAGTAGAATTCTGATTAACTCACAATATGTTTCTCTTTGAAAGTTCTAACTCTTTGCACTACATTTTAACCAATTATAGGACAGGACCTGTAAAGTAGTTACCATAGATTGAAAGTTTTTGTATTTCTCTTGGCTTTACTAAGCAAAAAGCTTTGCAAATTATGTAAATGCTGTGTTAGTAACAGAGGAAAACAAAACACAAAACTATCCTTCTGAGCGTATATACAAATCATAACTATCCTTCTAAGCATATATACAAATAATAAGAGATTTATTAGCAACAACATATAATACCCAAGCTTCTTTTAACTGATTTTTCAGTCTTACAATGATGAATAGACTAATGTTTTCATGTATCCATAAAACATACTATTATGTGACATTTGTCTACATATAGGTTAAATTTTAAATAATATTTTTCCATTCAAGAAAGAATCCAAAAACATGGCAGTGTGAGAGGAGAGACAGAGGCTTCTTCCTAAAACTGGATACAATTAGAAAATATAGTTGGTGCAACTAATCCTGAGAGAGCAAGATGGCACCAGACTGCATACACCTGGAGAAAAGAGCAGACCCCAGAGAATGGGGTAACGTACCAGAGCTGTGGCTTGGCAGGACCCAAGCCCTTACCTCACCCCAGCTCACTGGCAGAAGGAAGAGAAATGGAACAGGAAGGGAGTGGAAGGCTTCGGACTGCTGAATACCCAGCTCCAGAGATCTGCACTGGGAGCACAAATCTACATTTCATGGTGCTTTCATCATACTCTTCTGATTACGGGGTTGGAAAGCTGGGACAGGTGGAGTTCCTGGGGAGACTGGGATTCAGGCCCATTGTGGAAATCAGGGATCCATATCCGGCTGCTCTGAGACAAAAGCTTATACCTGTATGCCTGGCCCACTGGTTCAGACAGTGGAGACAGGCACAGCAGCCAAGAGGTGGGGAACAGCTGTTCTCTGCCCCCGGGCACCAGTACCGCTCCTCTGCAACCCCCAACATTGCTTCAGGGTCTGAGCAGCTCCAGAATAGAGCTTCTGGACACTAGAGGACACCATATACAAACATGAAAAACCAAAGGAACCTTGTCCAGAGTAAAATTATTAATACAAGTCCTGAGAAAGATTTAAATGATGTGGACTTCATGACTCTTCCTGAAAGGGAGTTAAAAATAAAAATCATCAATATACTAATGGAGGTAAGGAAAGACAGGAATGAATTTAGGTCAGAGATGCAGTTGTTGAAGAGCACGACGGAGGGTATTAAAAGCAGGTTGGATACAGTGGAGGAGATGATAAATGAAATAGAAACTAGAGAAGAGGAATACAAAGAAGCTGAGGCACAGAGAGAAAAAAGGATCTCTAAGAATGAAAGAATATTGAGAGAACTGTGTGACCAATCCAAGCGGAACAATATTCACATTATAGGGATACCAGAGGAAGAAGAGAGAGAGAAAGGTTTAGAAAGTGTCTTTGAGGAGGTAGTTGCTGAAAACTCCCTCAATCTGGGGAAGGAGATAGTCTCTCAGGCCATGGAGATCCACAGATCTCCCAACAGAAGGGACCCAAGGAAGACAACAAAAAGACACATAGTAATGAAAATGGAAAAGATCAAGATAAGGACAGATTGTTAAAAGCAGCCAGAGACAGAAATAAGATCACATACAAAGGAAACCCCATCAGGCTAACATCAGACTTCTCAGCAGAAACCTTACAGGCCAGAAGGGAGTGGCATGAGGTATTTAATGCCATGAAGCAGAAGATCCTGGAACCAAGATTATTTTATCTGGGAAGATTATCATTTAAATTTGAGGGAGGGATTAAACAACTTCCAGATAAGCAAAAGCTGAGAGAACTGACCTCTCACAAACCATCTCTACAGTCTATTTTGGAGGGACTGCTATAGATGGAAGTGATCCTAAGGTTGAATAGCTGTCACCAGAGGTAATAAAACCACAGTAAAGAAAGTAGAACAGCTAATTACTTACTAAGCAAATGCAAAATTAAATTAACTATCCCAAAGTCAATCAAGGGATAGACAAAAAGTACAGAATATGATACCTAATATATAAAGAATGGAGGAAGAAGAAAAAGGAGGAGAAACAGAAAAGAACCTTTAGATTGTATTTGTAACAGCATACTAAGTGAGTTAAGTTAGACTCTTAGATAGTAAGGAAATTATCCTTGAACCTTTGGTAACAACGAATCTAAAGCCTGCAATGGCAATAAGTATATATCTTTCAATAATCACCCTGAATGCAAATGGACTGAATGCACCAATCAAAAGACACAGAGTAATATATTGGATAAAAAAGCAAGACCCATCTATATGCTGCTTACAAGATACTCACCTCAAACCCAAAGACATGCACAGACTAAAAGTCGAGGGATGGAAAAAGGTATTTCATGCGAACAACAGGGAGAGAAAAGCAGGTGTTCCAGTACTAGTATCAGACAAAATAGACTTCAAAACAAAGAAAGTAACAAGAAATAAAGAAGGACATTAAATAATGATAAAGGGCTCAGTCCAACAACAGGATATAACCATTGTAAATATATATACACCCAACACAGGGGCACCAGCATATGTGAAACAAATACTAACAGAACTAAAAAAGGAAATAGAAAGCAATGCATTCATTTTGGGAGACATCAACACACCACTCACTCCAAAGGACAGATCCACCAGACAGAAAACAAGTCAGGGCACAGTCACTGAACAACACACTAGAGCAGAGAGACCTAATAGACATCTACAGAACTCTACACCCAAAAGCAACAGGATACACATTCTTCTCAAGTGCACATGGAACATTCTCCAGAATAGACCACATACTAGGCCATAAAAAGAGCCTCAGTAAATTTCAAAAGATTGAAATTCTACCAACCAACTATTCAGAGCTCAAAGGAATAAAACTGGAACTAAATTGTGCAAAGAAAGCAAGAGGCCCACAAACACATGTAGGCTTAACAACATGCTCCTAAATAATCAATGGATCAACGACCACATTAAAATAGAGATCCAGCAATATTTGGAAACAAATGACAACAACACAAAGCGCCAACTTCTGTGGGACACAGCGAAAGCAGTCTTAAGAGGAAAGTATATAGCAATCCAGGCATATTTAAAGAAGGAAGAACAATCCCAAATGAATAGTCAAATGTCACAATTATAAAAATTGGAAAAAGCAGAACAAATGAGGCCTAAAGTCACCAGAAGGAGGGACATAATAAAGATCAGTGAAGAAATAAATAAAATTGAGAAGAATAAAACAATAGAAAAAGTCAATGAAAACAAGAGCTGGTTCTTTGAGAAAATAAACAAAATAGACAAACATCTAGCCAGACTTATTAAGAGAAAAAGAGAATCAACACACATCAACACAATCAGAAATGAGAAAGGAAACATCACGACGGACCCAACAGAAATACAAAGATTTATTAGAGAAAACCTAGAAGAAATGGAGAACTTCCTAGGAAAATACAACCTTCCAAGACTGACCAAGCAAGAAACACAAAATCTAAACAAACCAATTACCAGCAAAGAAATTGAAGTGGTAATCAAAAAACTACCCAAGAACAAAACCCCCAGGACAGGTGGATTTACCTCGGAATTTTATCAGACATACAGAGAAGATAAAATACCCATTCTACCTAAAGGTTTCCAAAAAAATGAAGGGGAGGGAACACTCCAAACTCACTCTATGAAGTCAACATCACCCTAATACCAAAACCAGGCAAAGACCCCACCAAAAAAGAAAATTACAGACCAATATCCCTGATGAACATAGATGCAAAAATACTCAACAAAATATTAGCAAACCAAATTCAAAAATACATCAAAAGGATCACACACCATGACCAAGTGAGATTCATCCCAGGGATGCATGGATGGTACAACATTCAAAAATCCATCAACATCATCCACCACATAAACAAAAACAAAGACAAAAACCACATGATCATCTCCATAGATGCTGAAAAATCATTTGGCAAAGTTCAACATCCATTCATGATAAAAACTCTCAACAAAATGCATATAGAAGGCAAGTATCTCAACATAATAAGGGCCATATATGATAAACAAACAGCCAACATCATACTGAACAGTGAAAAGCTGAAAGCTTTTCCTCTGAGATCGGGAAAAAGACAGGGATACCAACTCTCCCCACAGTTATTTATCATAGTACTGGAGGTCCTAGCCATGGCAATTAGGCAAAACAAAGAAATACAAGGAGTCCAGATTGGTAAATAAGAAGTTAAACTGTCACTATTTGCAGATGACATGATATTGTACATAAAAACCCTAAATACTCCACTCCAAAACTACTAGAACTGATATCAGAATACAGCAAAGTAGCAGGATACAAAATTAACACACAGAAATCTTTGGCTTTCCTATACACTAACAATGAACTAATAGAAAGAGAAATCAGGAAAACAATTCCATTCACAATTGCATCAAAAAGAATAAAACACCTAGGAATAAACCTAATCAAGGAAGTGAAAGACCTATACCCTGAAAACTATAAGACACTCTTAAGAGAAATTAAAGTGGACACTAACAAATGCAAACTCATCCCATGCTTTTGGCTAGGAAGAATTAATATCATCAAAATGGCCATCCTACCCAAAGCAATATACGGATTTGATGCAATTCATATCAAATTACCAACAACATTCTTCAATGAACTGGAACAAATAGTTCTACAATTCATATGGAAACACCAAAGACCCCGAATAGCCAAAGCAATCCTAAGAAGGAAGACTAAAGTGGGGGGGATCTCACTCCCCAACTTCAAGCTCTACTACAAAGCCACAGCAATCAAGACAGTTTGGTACTGGCACAAGAACAGAGCCACGGACCGTTGGAACTGAATAGAGACTCCAGACATTAACCACTACATATATGGTCAATTAATGTATGATAAAGGAGCCATGGACATACAATGGGGAAATGAAAGTCTCTTCAACAGATGGTGCTGGCAAAACTGGACAGCTCAATGTAAGAGAATGAAACTGGACCACTGTCTAACCCCATACACAAAAGTAAATTCAAAATGGATCAAAGACCTGAATGTAAGTCAAGAAACCATAAAACTCTTAAAAAAAACATAGACAAAAATCTTTTGTACATAAACAAGAGCAACTTCTTCATGAACATATCTCCCTGGGCAAGGAAAACAAAGGCAAAAATGAACAAGTGGGACTATATCAAGCTGAAAAGCTTCTGTACAGAAAGGACACCTTTGATAGAACAGAAAGGTACCCTATAGTATGGGAGAATACATTCATAAATGACAGATCCGATAAAGGGTTGACATCCAATATATATAAAGAGCTCATGCACCTCAACAACCAAAAAGCAAATAATTCAATTACAAAATGGGCCGAGGAGTTGAATAGACAGTTCTCTAAAGAAGAAATTCAGAAAGCCAACAGACACATGAGAAGATGCTCCACATCGCTAGTCATCAGAGAAATGCAAATTAAAACCACAAAGAGATATCACCTCACAGCAGTAAGGATCACCACCATCCAAAAAACAAACAACAAATGTTGGCGAGGTTGTGGAGAAAGGGGAACCTTCCTACACTGCTGGTGGGAATGTAAATTAGTTCAACCATTGTGGAAAGCAGTATGGAGGTTCCTCAAAATAGAAATACCATTTGACCCAGGAATTCCACTTCTAGGAATTTACCCTAAGAATGCAACACTCCCGTTTGAAAAAGACAGATGCACCCCTATGTTTATCACTGCAGTATTTACAATAGCCAAGATATGGAAGCAACCTAAATGTCCATCAGTAGATGAATGGATAGAGAAGATGTGGTACATATACACAATGGAATATTACTCAGCCATAAGAAGAAAACAGATCCTACCATTTGCTACAATATTGATGGAGCTAGAGGGTATTATGCTCAGTGAAATAAGCCAGGCAGAGAAAGACAAGTACCAAATGATTTCACTCATATGTGGAATATAAGAACAAAAGAAAACTGAAGGAATAAAACGGCAGCAGAAGCACAGAACCCAGGAATGGACCAACAGTTACCAAAGGGAAAGGGACTGGGGAGGATGGGTGGGAAGGGAGGGATAAGGGTGGGGAAAAGAAAGGGGGCATTACGATTACCATGTATAATGTTGGGTGGCGGCATAGGGAGGGCTGTGCAACACAGAGAAGACAAGTAGTGATTCTACAGCATCTTACTCCGCCGATGGACAGTGACTGTAATGGGGTTTGTCGGGGGGACTTGGTGAAGTGGGGAGTCTAGTAACCATAATGTTCTTCATGTAATTGTAGATTAATGATAACAAAATCAATTTTAAAAAAAGAATGAAGTTCATTTTATTTTTTCAATTTTTAATGCAGATTTCCAAATCTGAAAGGTTTTTTAAAAATCGACTGTATGCCTTTCCTTGTCTTTTCTTCCTTTTTATGACTATGTGAGAAACTGTAAGTGAATGAACATCAAATCATATGAAAACAAATTCTCCCTCTCAAGCACTGTTACATGGTAGTCATTACAACTAAAATATATGCACAGTAGCAGCCTGGGTTTTCTTTCCTTTTAGTAAATAGTGTCATTTCACCTTTTTTAGTTGTATTAAAGTTGCAGAGGAACTTTTTGTAATTATCACAACAGAAACATGTTTTGGGAAAATGTGTGAGAAAAGAAAATATTATTTTTCAAAAAATGTGTGGGAATAAAAATGAGAGATGTTTGAAGGCAAACTATACTACCTAATAAATGGGCCAGGAATCAAATATATGTCTAAAATCTGAAATGATAAAAAGTGTTAGACTTTAGATTTGCTATTCAAATGTATAATATCAAATATGAAAAATAAAATGTGTTGTTCCTACACAGAAAAACCTTTATTCCCAGCTGTAAACTTGATTCTCAAACAACGTTCAGCATGGGGGTGAATGAGCTTGTTGCTTTGCCCTGGTTTACACTCACAAGCTGTACAACATCCACTACATCCTCTTAATTTCCCCAAGCCTGAATATCTTGAGTTGAAAAAATTAGGTCTCTACCGAGTTTTCTATGAGGCACCAACCATGCAGTGTGTACTAGAGCCCTTTCAATCATAAAGTGATAAATAAATATTAGATGTTGTTTTTATTAAATCAAGGGCTACACCTCCTTCTGTGTTTTCTTAAGTTCTCCACATACTGCTATATAAAAGGAAACATTTCTCATACATTTATGCCTTTATATTCAAGACAGTGGTCAGTGACACCTGCATCATTCTTTTAAAATGTTTCAACTTCAATTAGGATAATGTCTTAAATTTCAATGTGCTTCAAAAATCCTTGAAGAAAATACCTTATGACATGCATTTGTTCATAAATAATAAATGTACCCTCTCTGAAAGACCTGACTTTAATAAAATGCTATCGTAAACATCTCAAATTCTCTAACCTTTTAATTTGATGTTGGAATCTCAAATGCAGTATATCTAAGTCTTCACTTATTATCTTCCCCTTCAAATATCTTTATTAGTTGGTATTCTTCCAGTTGTTTAAAAAAAATGAGGAGAAAGGTCAAATAATAATAATAAAAAAAACACAGGTTTTCTTTGCCAAGCACTGGATGTAGGTATGGGAAAGACCACAGACACACCTGCTCTGTCTTTCTCTGTATCCATCCCTTTATAATACCAGGAAGGCTTAGTAGGACAGCCTCCATGCCCAGCAGTTCTTGTTTTGGTTTTCTTCTCATGCGACCTGCATTTGGGGTCCAGGAAGTAGTGAGTGTCCTGCTGCTTCTCCTTAGCACTCACCCCCATGCTACTGTCCCTCTCTTCTCCCTAAACACCCAACTCCTCTGATGCACTGTCACCAGATCATTCCATCTGCTGCTCTTCTGTATATCCCACCATAGTCTTCTACTGTTCTAGGACCTTCACTTCATTTGGGAAGGGGCATCTTAGTGGCCCCAATCTTAAACAATTGTAAGATGTGTAACCTTCTTGCTCAAAACTCTCCAACAGATTTCCTTCCAGCTACCTACAATGAAATCCACAGCATAGCACACCTGCAGGCCCTCCTTGCTCCGGCCTCCACCTCTCCACCATCTTCCTGGTCTTCCCTTCACTGTGCTCCAAAAATCCTGGCTTCCTAATTGTCCTCGAAACATGCAAAGTGTGCTCAGGCATTTGCAACTCTGGACTTTGTTTATATGATATATATAATTTAGTGTATATAATACATAATGACATATACATATTGTATAACTTACTATCAGTTATATATGTATGTATATTCATTTATTATCTGTTCCACTCTACCCCATTATGTACTTGAGTAACACAAATTTCATGAGAACTGAACTCTGTGATCTGAACACTATCTGGTGCAGAGAAGATTCTCAAACATGTCCTGAGTGAATGAATAAATAAGTAGACCAATAAATGAATGAGTATATGAATGAACCATGATAGCACAAGTGCTAAAATTCTCATTGAGTTAGTTTCCCACCCCTCATCCTAGAGACATGCATCTTCCTCTCCTGAATCTGGTGAATTAGTAGTGGAGCGTGGGTAACATTTTGAGGGAAATCTAGATGGTGTTACTCAAAGATTCAGAGGTCTGCTGAGAAGGGGAGGAATAGACGTCTACTACTTTATGCCCCTTCCCTCTTTCTGTCACCAATGCATGTAAATTAATACCTTGAGATAGGTTAGTTGATATGTTTCCTCCTACTCTCTTCTCTCAAAATGTTATGAACCCTTCTTTTGAAATATCTTATCTTTTGTTTTCTTATTTTACCATGCCACCACATTGGCACTGACCCTCTCAACTCTTTGTTGCTGAAATCTCCTCGATCTCCACAACCCAGAATCTCCTCCTAATTATGGCTCCTCTTGGGTCATTACTTCAAAAAAATGCTTTCTAAATTATTTTGTCCATAATCAGACAGAAATTTCTCAAACACTCAGGATTTTCCAGTATGAACATTTCCTTCTAATCAGACTTCGGTATTTGTTACCTGTTCCTGAATTTACCTTAGTTTATGTTTTCAGAGAGTCCACATTTTAGATCTGAAGTGGGACTTGCAATAAGGTAGTTAAGTCTTTCGGGGAGACACATGGAGAAAAAGAATGAGAAAATTGAGGCCTAAAAAAGTTACCCATTCAGAACAAAATTCAGCACAGCTGCATCTAGACACTGGGTATCCTAAGCCCTAGGCCTGAGTGCTTTCTTTATGCCAGGAATGACCTGTTCTGTCTGTGTCTTGCTCCCTTTATCTCCTCCCAAACACCATTCTGCCCTTTCATCCAGCGGAGGTCCATCTCTTTCTGTTCCATTTTTCTGGTTGCATAGTTTCAGAACTCCAAATATTATTGAAATCCCTAGCTATGTCATGCACTTCCATAGTGCCTTTAATATTACCTTTTGCAAAATATTTTCGTATTTTTTAGACCTGTGGTATTGTGATTTATAATAAGTATTTTTTGCTCTTTGTCCATGGTTCCTGGCACACAGCTTTAAAACCCTTGGAATTTCCAAATTGATAAGTGCATTTAAGATGAAATGGGAGTCTTTCCTTATAACAACTTTCTTTCAGTCACATGTGAGTTTATGCTCGAGGTGATTTTTAGAAAACC
Source organism: Manis javanica (assembly GCF_040802235.1). Lineage (NCBI taxonomy): Eukaryota > Metazoa > Chordata > Mammalia > Pholidota > Manidae > Manis > Manis javanica. The sequence continues at coordinate 8,004,696 of NC_133161.1, read as the reverse complement.
ACAGCGGGCTGGTCAGCGGGGCGACCGGCCATGAGGATCCAGAGGTGGAACCTCTGGAGAGTTCAATGCCCAGTAGCCAATGATTGAATTAATTTTTCCTGTGTAATGAAGCCTGCATACAAAACCCCTGAAGTTGGGGTTTGGAGATTTTCTAGGCTGGTGAATCTGTGGAGGTCCTGGGAAGGTGACATACCTAAAGAGGGCGTGGGCGCTCCACACCATTTCCCACATACCCCGCCCTATGCATTACTAGCTGGCTTTTCCTGATTTATATCCCTTTCTACTAAACTAGTAATTTAGTAAGTAAACTGGTTTTCTGAGTTCTTATGAGTCATTCTAGCAGATGAGCTAAACTGAAGAGGTTATGGGAACCTCTGGTTTATAGCTCGTCTGTCAGAAGCATAGGTAACAAACTGGACTTGAGATTGGCATCTGAAGTGGGGTGGTGTCTTGCGGGACGGAGCCCTTAACCTTGGGATCTGACTCTATCTGCAGATAGATAGTGTCAAAATTGGGTTAAATTGCAAGATACACAGCTGGTGTCCACAGAGGATTGAAGAATTGCTTGATGTGTGGGAAACCCATACATCTGGTGTCAGAAGTGAAGTACTGAAAATAAGAGAAGTACAAAGTGTTTCTCATCTTTCAGGCCTCAAAAGACTGCAGTGTCTCAGAGACTGGGTTTCAAGAGAATTACTTGCTGTCATTGTTTGTAATATTCCTATAACACCTAGCACCACATTAAGCATATATTTGATATTTAAAACTGTTTGGTGCCTTTTGTTGAATATTATTTAAGATAATAAATTCAGATTAACCTATATGCAGTTACGGATTTAATTCAAGTGATTTCAGTCAGGGATTCTCATCGTTAATAGCTTTTGCAGCCAAAACAACCAATAGTGGTATTAAAATGAAATCATGGTTTAATAAAATAATTAGATTTGTGGCTTCCTTATAAAGCTAGAAACTGGCAAAGAAAAAATATTACCTAAAAGAAAAAAAAATTACTGTTACTCTTGATCAAATTTTGTCAGCAAGCTAAAAAGGGAACACTCAATTAAAAGTATTAAAATTCAAGATCTAAAGCTCAAATAGTTTTATGCAGTGAAGGCTTGGAGGAAGGTGTAGCTGTTTGAAAAGAGAGTGGTAGTTTTGCTGCTCAAGGAAAACCAAGGAGACACAACAGGAATCATCACTGAAGAGCATCCCAATTTTTAAGCACATAATTATACTTGTTGTAGGCTAAGTATTACCCATTATGCAGATTGTAGGTCATCTACATGTCCCATGAAATAGTTTAATCCTCAGGAAATATTTCAATATGCTCCTGGTATTTCTAGGTTTTACAGTACACACTTTATGTTTGGCTGGTGACTCAGAAATGTGTAACAAACCTTAACACCACAAGTTTACTGCTGTGATGCTGGTATGAAATTAAGCCAGACTTCCATTTCAAAGCTACTATGTACTTTTTATTAAAAGCATCTCTTTATTTGCATCTTATCTATCTTATGTCTTTAAAAATTGTTATAAAAGAGAAATTTTTAAAAGATAAAACTCTTGATTTTATGCACAAGCAAATTCAAAACCTCAGGTCAAGCATACAACAGATTAGCAATGTTATGTAGTTCTTATATTGTGTGTTTCTGAAAGTGCAATATTCTTTTAAAAACTCTTATTTCAGTATTTAAGAGATCATTTTAGAAATTATAAAAGAGGATCTCATGGAATATAGCTTTACAAAAAAGTTATCTAATACAGGAACAACTAGAATGTGTATCTGAAATTAATAAGCTGTTTAAAATAGCACATGAATATATTTCTCATTTATTTGACTTGTATCTTCTAAAATTTGATGGTCTTTTGTTTTAAGTCTTCCTTGAATTATAATTATATACAGACATTTTCCCTATTATTAGATTGTAATTTTTTGAGTGTAGCATCTATGGCTCTACACATCCTTGCATCCCCCATATTATCTTGCTCTAAATTTTTTATCCAGTAGATGTTTTATGAATGTTTGCTGAATGAATGTTAGCCATGCCCAAAGAAAATCCATTTGTTCTCTGCTGAAAAAAAAGACAGTGTGAACTTTCAACATGAAATAAGATTCATGGGAAATCACTCTTGTAACAGAATCTTCTATAAATGAGAAAAATGGAATGAACATGTTTCTGATCCACTTGTAAACTCTATAAAAGGTAGAAAACCCTGGCCTCTGCAAAACATATTCAAATTATTATTTTTGCCTAACTGATGATGAAAACTTTCAGATTTCTAATGGTGGCATGTGGAGGAAATGTAGAGAAATTTTTTAAAAGCAAGATATGGTTGGAGTCTATGAGAAATTATTTATTTTGTAATTTAAATACAAACCACTAGAATTCATAATTTAAATATTTATTGGATACTGCAGTAGGTACCACCTCATATTTTATTCTTTTAACGTATGAGTGTATTTCCACATATGAAAGGACCCATGATCCCTTTGACCCAGTTCCCATTTAAAATTATTTTCAAATAAAGGATGTATAGGAGTTTTTTTAGATTGTTTATATGGTACAAAGAATATAAAATCCTGCCTTTGGATAAGAAAATTCAAGTTTATTTTAGCACATAAAGAACATGGTTGTTTCATTTTTTTTCCTTATTTTTTAATCACATTTCTTTTTCCAGGCATTTCCTGGGAACATCAACTCTGACAGTGTGGTTCGACATGACTTCCAGCACCCGGTGATTGCCCGTCACGTGCGCATCGTGCCTCTGGATTGGAACGGAGAAGGCCGCATCGGGCTCCGAATTGAGGTCTATGGCTGTTCTTACTGTAAGTACCATACTGTTGAAAACTGTGGTGGGTTTTTCATCTTCATTTAATTTATAATTTGTTTATTTTTAATATTTAACACTACTTGCTTTCTATGACATTAAGTTCCTTCTGTTTTATATGTAAATAATATATCAGGTTACTTGTTATAAATATATATTTACATTTTTATACAAACACACATATAAGAATACCTTAAGAAAAGGATTTGGGAAGTGATTTTTGTTCAGTAGACTAAAACAACAAAGTTTATTAATTAAAATGGCTTGAAGTCTTAGATAATGTCTGAGTGGAAACCTACACTGTTATCTTTTTGACTCTTCGTGAAGGATTTTTGGATACATTCTTAAGAACTTCCTTTCAGTTCTCTTCAGCTATATATACCCTTAACTATTTTAAAGGCAGCCATTGATTTTAATGTCAGTCATATTTTATGTGTCTGTTAAGTTTTATTTGCTTCTTAAAGTTTCCCATATCACCTAAAAAGTTTTTCCTTTAGTTGTGTTTTGAACCCCCTATTTTGTATTTCTTTATACATTATATGTATGAGTGTGTGTGTGTGTGTGTATACATATAAAATGGTTTTTATATCTATAAAATGATTCCAATACATGGATATTTGGGGATTGTGATTCTGCCACCTATTGTTTCTGTTCATTTTTGCTGCTGGTGTTTGTTTTTTCCTCCTCTCCCTCCTTTCCTTTCTTTCTTCTTCTTCGCCATCTTTTCTACCCTTCCTTCTCATCCTTATCTTTATGCTTGTCGATCTTATGGACTGCAACCTTAGTTTCTTCAAGACTTTCCTATAGAACTTCTTTCAGGCCAACGTTGATGGTGGATTCTTCTAGAAAAGATGTATCTTTGCTTGTTTGCTTCTGTGAAGGCAATACCAACACAGAATTACTTTGAAGATTGCTTAAGGTTTGTTGAGGCCACTACGTGATACAAATTCAATCCTTAGGAACATGTTTGCAAACACTGGCTTTACAAGATAGATTCTCTGGTGAAATATTCCTCTCCTCCCAGTGGACTTTCTTCGTGTCCTAATTGTCTGGTGGGGAGGCACGCTGAACGTGAACGGGGCAGGGAGCTGGGGTATCAGCTTCACACAAGGAGGCTGTATCAGACTCTCCCCTACCGCTTCCTATAGAGCCATAGAAATGGTAGCGCTCTAGAACCAGGAAATGGCAAATGTCCAAGTGGACAAGGTTTTAAAAGTTAGCCAAACATTTGGTAGTTTATGATGAAAAAAATACACACACACACACACACACATATATAAAGTTGTCACCTCTGTATAGTTGCAGATTGATGAAAATAATAGCTGTTGTGATGATCAAATCATATTTATTCACAGGCAACACTGCTATGTGAAAACTGAGAAGGTTTTACTACAAAGAGGCCATGGAGCCCATTAAAAAAATTCTATAGGCGTTTATTTGCTCATTACTATTATAGCAACTATAATGTATCGGAAGAGAAGGAGATTTGTTCTTCAGGAGAATGTAGATCTTCAGAAGGAAGATATCACTCTTCAGGAGAATCCTAAAATGAGCCTAACACAAATCGGGGTCCTTTCTCTTCTGTGATTCGGGTAGAACCCTGTGTGCACACGTGCTCAGGCCAGCATCGTGGTGGGACGGACAAAACAAAATGTGGTAGTTTTGCCTGTATGACAGGTCTTTCTAAGGAGCCTGTTCGGCTTTCAATAAATGAAGCATATGTAATATTCTTCGTGACAACCATGATGTGTATGATTGATTCTATTAACAATTACTTATTGAGTACTTTTTATGTGTAGTGAAACATGATAAATGTTAGTAATACCATGAATAGGAAAACCATGGTGTGAGTGACAGAGTGGGGCAATAAATCTAGTAGTATTTACTTGGACAAGAATGGCGAGAGCTAAAATTTGACCAGATGCACACAGCCTGAGCAGTGGAGCTGAAAGGGAAGCGGTGCGGTCTGGTGCAACGCCGGAGCTAATACCACTGCTCCGCTTCCCTTCCCCCCCATTTCCAACAACACCACGTGATCATCACCTGTCAATAAAAGAATCACAGTGATAACCTCAGAAGCACCCATCAGGGCCCCTCCCACTTGCTACTACTTCTTAAAGGTAAAAATTCACCTAATCTTTGCCTTCGTAGATAAGTTGTTGTTTTTTATTTCATACCAATGGAATAATAACATATTCATATTCTCTGACTTTTTTGTTCAAAAAATATTTCATAACGTGAAATTATCCATGTTGCTATTAGAGGCATTTATTTCCCTTAGTAGTAATATTCTACAATTATTTGTTTATTTTGTGTTGATAAACGTTTGAATTGCTTCCAGTTTTTTACTATTTCAACAGAATTGCTTTAAAATGGTTTAGAACTAAGAAGAGTTAATACCAGGTTAGGTTATCTATCTATCTATGTCTAACTTTTGTCACTAATGACAATATTTTTCCTAAAGTGGTCATTTCAGTTTAGACTTAGTAAACCAATGTGTTATAGCTCCTGTTATTTTCTAAATTCAGACACTTAGTAATGATTTGAAAGTTTTAACCATTTTGGTAGGTGTTGATATAATCTCATTTTAGTTTTAATAAACATTTTCTTACTTTTTAAAGAGGTTATGCTTACTGGCCATTTATATACCTTCTTTATTGAAGTGTTCAAGAATCTTGCCATATTTCTTCTGTTGGGCTGTCTTATGGATGTACTTTTTTCTCATTGTTTTGAGTAGTTTTTATATCCAACAGTGTTTCCTTTGCTTTTTTTTCATTTTTATTATAATATCTAGACATGTATCTTATTTTTGAGATGACTTAAGACAACCATTTTAAAACCCACACTGTATAAGAAGTTCCTTTAGAACTCACAATCTGCTGGCTCAAATGTGGCTCATGGTAGGACGACTTAACTGTAATCATTGCAGGTGGGTTTGTAAAGCTTGGAGTTAGTGTTGTCATGGGCTTTTCCATCCAGCCTGGGCTTTGGCAATCCCAGTATGGAAAGAAGAATACCTGAGGCTAAATCGGAAGCTGGATTTTCCTAGTGCATAAGCTTCTCTGGGGGTGGGGGTGGGGAGAATCGTGCACATTGGGAAATGGTATTAACATTCACACCAGTAGATACCAATGGAGTAAATGATAAATTGGCCACATAAAATAAAATAATGTAAAATAAAAGTTGAAAAATAGCACTGTAGTAGGTTGCAGTAAATTGGATAATGATTCCCCTGAGATATCAGGTCCCTATTCCTGGAACAAACCTGTAAATGTTATTTCCTAAGGCAAAGTGTTTGCAAATGTGATTATCTTAATCTTGACATGGGAATATTATCCTACATTATCCAGAGGAGCTCTAAGTATGATCATATGCATCCTTGCAAAAGGTAGTCAAGAAAATTTCACAGACAGGAAAGATGGGGCAATGTGGCCATGGAGGCAGAGATTGAGTGTAGGGCTACCAGCCAAGGAATGTCAGCGGTCTCCAAAAGCTGGAAGACGGAGGACGGATTATTCCCTGGAGCCTCCAGAGAGATTGCGGTCCTGCCAACATATTGATTTCCATCCAGTGAAATTGCTTTGTGACTCTGGCTTCCCAAACTGTGAGAAAACAAATGTCTGTTATCTCAAGCCACCAAGTTGGTGGTGATTTATTATAGAACAACAGGAAACCAAAGAAGTATCAATATTATTTTTGGAAAAAAATAGCTCTAGAGCAATTGTACTTTAGAGAAAGTTGTAAATATTCTAGACCTGCAATAGCTACTAGCCATGTGCATCTATTGAGCACTTGAAATGTAGCTAAGACAACCGAGGAACTAAATTTTAAATTTTACTTATTTTTAATTCATTTGAATTTGAATTTAGTATGACTTCTGGTTACTGTACTGGATGGTGCATATAGAAAAACTAAAACATCTGCTTCTTATTATTTTTCTTCCATGTGTTTTTATAATCTTAGCAACCTGTAACATTGTCTTTTAAAAGGAAGTCTCTAATTGTTTTTTCCCTGTGTTTGGAAAACAATAATTTTATTATCCTGGAAACCATCATACCAGGTCCCTAACCAAGCCATTTTCCTAAACAATGTCCAAATCAGATTATTTGTAATTTGTCTGCTTGAAGAATGAAAATTATGTTTATTTCTTTTCCAATGAAAATATACAGTTGACCCTTGAACAATGCAGAGGTTTGGGGTGCTGACTCCCCCACATAGTCAAAAATTCATACAACTTTTGACTCTACATAAACTACTAATAGCCTACTGCAGACCTGAAACCTTACTGATAACATAAATAGTTGATTAACACATATTTTATATGTTATATGTATTATATATACTGTATTCTTACAATAATACAGAGAAAAGAAAATGTTTTCTTCAAATTATAACAGAACTCAAAATAAATTTCCAATACATCTATTAAAAAAAATATGTATCCATGTATAAGGGAACCCCTGCAGTTCAACCTGTGTTCAAGGGTCAACTGTACATGTTCATAATAGGAGAAAGATGTGTTAAGCATATGTATTATGGACAACTTTCCCAAAGTTAGTGGGATTTAAATTTAACTCTATTGGAATTGAGAATAGAATGAGCCCTTTGAAGGTGACCTTTTACTTTTCTTTTTTTTTTTAACTTAGTGAACCATACATAGTTTTGAGAGTTTGTTTGATTTTTCAGTGAGAACAGAATCATGGATCTCTGGGGAAATATATATCCGATACACCCTCCCATTTTGCCCTCTTAAGAATAGCATTACTGTTTTCTCTAGGGTCTGGCAAGGAGAAACTAGGCTTTGATTTCTCCTGCAAGGGAGAGAAGTGAATGTTCTCATCTTTCTAGAAACCCCTTGGAGGATTTATCTGAGATCTGTCTTAAACCTGAAGTTTGGGGGATTGAGGGATCCTTCTACTTAGAAGTTTTCCAGAACCTGGGAGGGAAAAATCTCAGTATGAGCATGGCTTCTGCTGGGGTGCATGCTTTCTGTGATTCCCTCTGTCTGTCTGCCTTCTTTCCTCCATGCAGTTCTCCCATGATCACTTCGTCATCTCAGCAATTAAGAACTTCTCCAGATTGAAAATAAAAGGTTAACTTGGCTCCAGAGGGAACAGGTCAGTTCCAGGCCACTGCTTTGAAGCCTGTAGGGCTTCTCCTGTTTTTGTTTCCTGACTTGTCTTCACAATAAGAGCAATTCTAACTTTGAATGAATATAAACTCATTTTAAAGTATTCTGCCCCTTCTCCATTTGTTTTCCCTCAAGTTTAGTTGAAACCCGTGCATGCTGTTATTTTTAAAACACAGTGATACACCCCACATCTTTTGACTCATTGATCCTTCTCCCAAAACACCCGTGCTAATCCTCTTGCTCCAAACCAGAGGGACTGCAGGAAGCAGAAGGGAGAAATCTCAGTCTAATACTTTTTAAAATTAATTTATGGCTGCAATACTCAAACATTCATTTTACAAAAGCCCAGAGTAGTGTACTGGTTAAAGTAGTGAGAACTTTTTATGATAAATACTAAATTAGCTTTTAACCAGAGTCATCAGAAGGCTAAGGTCAGCACCTTGGGAAATCAGGATACACGCATAGTAATTTTTATATATACCTCCAATTTGGATGAATGATGAGTAAGATATCTAATCTAAAGCTTAGATATCTTGCTCAGTGAAAATTATGGCAGAAAATAAGTGCCATACTGGTGGTGGTGGTGGGGTGGGGGTACATATTAGGAGAAGCCAGGTACAAATAGAAGGGGGACAGTGTTTTATCCTGTTGATGCTGTGCTGCTGGCAGTGTCCTCTTAGAGGGACCACAGACTAGTTCCCATAGCTTTCAAGCTGCCTAGCAGGATATACTGCCATGTATACATGTGTTAGATTCCTAGGGCTCTTGTAATGAATTACCCCAAACTGCGTATCTTAGGACAACATATTCTCTCAGAGCTCTGGAGGGCAGACATCTAAAATTGAAGTTTAGCAAAGCCAGGTCCTTCTGGGGGCTCAGATGGAGAAACTGCGTCCTGACTCTCTCCTGACTCCTGCTGGTGGCTGTTCTTGGGGTTCCTTGGTTTGCTGGGTCCGCCTCTGCCTCCATACGGCCTCCTTCTCTTTGTTTCTTCACATGGACTTGTTATGAGGGCACCAGTCATTGGATTTAGGGTAAACCATAATCTTAAAGTTTATAAACGAATTATTCATCTTAAAGTAACTAATTACATCTGTAAAAATCCTTTTTCCAAATAAGACTACACATTTAGAATTTTTGTGTAGATATAAATTTTGCGGGAACATTATTTAATCCAGTACTAATATGTACCATTAAAGTTGGCAGGGATTTCTGTTTAGATCAACTTAGCTGGGCAGAGAGATAAGAAACATTTCTGGAGGTCAACCCATGTTTTCCTATTTAAATTAGATGTTTAAGTTTGCATAATTGAAGAAATAAAAAAGGGTCCCAGATACTTGTTCTTTGTGTTCATTATACACACACACACACACACACACACACACACACAAAGTGAAAGATATCAAAGATATGTTGCATGGGAATCAATATTTTGTGAACACAGATTCATCAATCCCATTACCATTTACTGAATTCTGCTGTTTGTAAAGCACTTTACTAATTTGAAACCTAACATGCAAATTTGACCATGTCACATATGTGGTTAAAACACCTTATTGATGCTACATTATCTGTAAAGTCCAAGTTACTAATTTGAAATATAGTACCCTGCCCTTTACCTCTCCAGTCTTACATCTTATCATTCCCAGGTTACACTTCATGCTGTACCAGTACAAACTATTCTGACTTCCAAATACATGCCCTGCTTCTTTAACATGCATTTGTCCATGATATCCTCTCTGTAGCACCTTCTCCATCATCCTGCCCCTGACCAATCTGCCTGACCTTCCAAGATTCCAATGAGATGCAATCTCCAACAAGAAGACTTTTCTGAATTTCCAGAATGAACCACATTTTTAAAAACTTTCATTTTAGTATGTGGATATTTCTAATGGAATATTTATCAACTCATTCCAGAACATAGCTGACTGTAATGTACTTAGGGGGAGAGGGTAGACAGTTACCTTATTCATTATGCATTACATTGACTAGCAGACAATGTTTGCTGAATTGAACTAATGCCAGATGTACATGATACTGACCTAACTTATCCCCTTAGTGAAAATTGATTCTATTTGATGCCATAAAGATTCTTTCATTGGTTAAATAGGTTATGATCCGATTGCATCATATTGAATGGTACTCAGGGGACCCACAGAATGTTGAAATAATTGCTAAACTGAACATATTAATAATGTTCCACAAGAGCCATGTAAAGCAAAAGACTCAGTGTTTCTTTCTCTAAGTTAAATTTTTGAGACTTTGTGTTATTTCAGTAGAAATATTTCATGTGGCTGTTTCATGGATTACATATATGTTGCTTATCGTCAGAGGAAAAATATCACACTCTTATTAATTAATTTGAACTTTATATACAGATTAATGTGAAAATTAAGGTAAATATAGGAATAGATTTAATAGCTATCTAGGCCAAGTTATACATGATAAGGTGATAACAGATTGTCATATAGTACATTATATATGCAGGACACGCTGTACTCTTAAGATTCTATGTACGTAGGTTAAAGAAGTGATTGATATGTTAAGCAGAAAAGTTCTTGCCATTAAGAAAAATGGAAGTTAGATTTAATAAAGTAATATTCTTTAGTTTTTTAAAAAGTAGCTTGTATGTCAAACTGTCATTGGAATACTTTTCAATAAAAAGATGATTTCTGTTTATCTAGTGTGGCTCACCTTTTGGTGCTAATGCAGCAACTGATTATTCTTGTAGCAGTTGGATATTTTTTACATGGTGAAAAATATACTGGATCATTTGTGTCACAGTCTTTACTTATTCAGCAATGTAAATGTAAAGGTAAAAGATAACAAGGCATCATCATTTTATATAATAGAAAGCCAGAGACTCAGTGACTCTCATTCCCGGATTGACATTTGAGGGTCACATTGGCATTGAAAAGAAATTTGTGGTATGAAAAACAAAGAATTGTATTTTTCTTTTTCTTGCCTATGAGATACATGCTATCAGCATTTAATTTTTTTTTCCAGTGAAATTTCTTTACTTGGAACATAGTTACTGTTGAGTCTGTTCAGTCAGAAAACATGCCAAATATAGCTTTCTACTTAGGCAAGGACAGTCACAAATGACAGCTAGTTCATATTTTGGAGCAATGTTCAGTAAATCACTAATTTTGAGTGAGATTTACATTGTATCCCTTACTACAAAATCTAAATTTGTTTACCCTCAAGACTTTTTCAAAGTTAAGTTCACATATAAATTCAACAATGTGGATTTAAAGCAAACCAGAATTATTGACAGAAAATAACGTGTAATTGTACCCATGTTTGTGGTGCTGAATTAGGAGCAGTGATACCCTTCTTTTATGGGATAAGAGAGGACATAGATATTTTTGTAAATAGTAGTCCAAAATTCTTTTCATAAAATAACTTTCCAAGAAAATTAAACATATTGATACAAAGCATATTCTGTTAACTCTTGAAGATAAGAATAAAATAGTGAAAAATGACCATCCTTCAGCATGGTTGATAAAAGTGCTTTTATTAATACAAAGAGCCATTAATACAAAGTTCTTGTATACTTTACAAGAACTTTAAAATTAAAAAGTTCCCAAGAGACCACCCAGCCCAATCCCTTATTTTACTAATTAGGAAATGAAAATCCACAGGGTTCTTTGACTTCCAAGAGTGAGTTAATAACAAACCTAAAAATCTGGATAACAATCTAGAACATTATTTCTTCTCTGATGTTTGATAGCTCTCTCTCCTCTGGTTAATTCTTTTCTTCTATACCCATAAGGACTTTTTGTAATCATAGTGGTGGCCTACAGAAAATGCTTTTTATATATTCTTATGACTGTGAAAATTGGCCCACAGATTTCACTATAAGGACATAAAAAGAGATAGAAATGAAAAGATCTCACAGAGTCACACATCCCTCATGTCCAATAGGAAAATTTAAAGGACTCATTTTCATAACACAGTCATTTAGGGTGGCTTACAGGTAACACAACTCAAGGTTCCTTTGCATTTTGGTCCCATTCATCAGTCCCCGTCAGTGCATTTTGCTCTGGGCATCTCAGCTCCTGAGACATTTCAACTACCTTTCACACGTATTTTAATCCTTATATATGTATGCTGGGTGATTGCAGAGCATTTAAGTCAAAGTTATAGTTATACAGTCCATCAGCATTTCACTTAGAATCCCTGTGTATTGTGAAGAAAGAACTAAAATTTAAAACACTGCAAATATATACTAAGAGATTCTTTTTATTAACTTTGTTTTTGAGTCTTAATTATCACCTATTTAAATTAGCTTAGCCAGGAGAGAACAACAAATATTTAAGGTGGCAGTTATCACCCTCATGAATTAAAAGTAACAATATCATAAAATAATTATTAAGCATGCTGACTTAAAATGTCCAGCAATCCAGATTACTTGGCTATTCTACCTAAAACTTAGAAATCAGTCATTTAAGAATATTTAATATTTTTATTCCTGTTAGACTAGAATCAGGTCTAAACTTAACAAAAAAAAAAATCCCAATTTTATTTTGTTAGTATTCCTATTCTAAATGCAAAATATGTGGAGTATTTTCTTAGTCATTTTCAGTGTCATCTTAGTCATTTCAGCCTTTCATGCTTGTCTGGTGGACTGGGAGGAGTCAAGCTGTCCTTTGTCCTACTTCCACCCCAGTTACTAGAAGGATGTCATCTCAGGGAAGAAGGAAGGCAGGTGGCCTGTGCCAGGCTCTTTGTAAGCATTTTGATAACCTTACCCCCAGGGACCCTCAAATAATTGTCTTTTCTAGGAGGGGAGTCCTTATCAATGGAATGTTTTGGGGCAAGATATCCCTGTTTTAGGTTGCTATGGTAAACACACTGGATTTCTGATGGTAGCTCCCTGGAAAATAACTCATAAGCTAGGTGCCCACTGAGCTGTTGAATGGAGATGGTTCGTAACCTAAATGCTCAGGCCAAGCAGGGACTGTGTCTGATCCCTGAGATACGGGAGCAGTTGTGGCTAGAGGGCCTCTTACATGGGAGCAGAGCTGTGAGGGGAAGTGTGGTGAGGCCATTTGAGACGCTCCTGGTTCTTCTCAGGTGTCAAAGTGCTCATAAGATTGAGCCTTAATTTCACACCTATACCACTATCTCTTGATTGCTTGTTTACTGAAATTATTGGTAAAATTAGGCTCTAGGTAAGACCTTTATTTGTGTAAATCTGATGTCACCATCTGATCCTAATATCAGCATATGGGTTGTCTTAATCACTAGCCTTAGTTAGATCGACATTATGCAAACCTCATCCAACATTCCTTCTTCTGTGCTAGCAACCTACTACCACTGCTTAGGCTGTTCCTAATTAGTGGTCTGTGCTGTTTTAAACTGGCTGTAACAGCCATACTTATGTACCTTATAAAATCAATCTAGAGAATACTCAATCATTTTACAAAGTTTCTCTATGTTGCAAAATACAAAGTGAAAAAATGACTGAGCTCGCTCCCCATTACAGGCCTTTATCTCTGAGCACATGTGGTCGAACAGCCTCTCTGATTAACCCTTACCCCAAATTTAGGTATGTTGTATCCTTCAATTACACAAATGCTTTTTGTTGATCAAAAATGAAGTACATTTACTACTACTAACGTTAGCAGTCAAAAAGCAAGTTCAGTAATTGTTACAACAAAACCTATGAGAGGCCCAGAAGCACATCTGAAGGGTGGAGCAGAACACGGGGTTTCAGTTCATTCTCCAGATGAGCTTTTTTCAACAAAATGTTTAAGGTAACACATGGCACAAATTCATATTAAAACCATGCTATAGAAGTCCTCTGAATTCAAGATCGTTAAGACGGCTAGAGAATGAGTCGTTCCTCCTCTTCTGTAAGCTGACAGTGTGGACTGATTCTAGACTTGCCCAAAAACTGCTCAGCACAGTGGTGCAATCGCCTACGTGTCTCACGTGACCTTCCGTGATAACTAGATCACCTCGTCTCCTTCTGCGTTTATAATTTGTTCCACTTGTTCTCTTTTTACGCTCTATATTTTTCTTGTTCTTATATCTTTTTTCTAAAATAAAAGAATAAATAATGTTTTAAAACAAACCGTATTTTATGTTTTGGCCATGGTGAATATTAGTAGAGAATCAGGCCTCTCATCCTTGACACTGTTGATGTTTTGGAGCAGATAATTCATCGTTGGGTGTTGGGTGAAGAGGACGTCCTGTTCATTGTAGAATCTTCAGGAAGATCTCTGGTCTGTGCCCATTAGGTGGTGGTGGTACATCATGCCTCCTCCAACTGTGATGACCAAAACTGCCACCAGACATTAAGAAATGTTCCAGAGGGGTACAGAATGGCCCCCACATGGGAACTGCTTGTGTAGATGGTTCTTGTCACCTGGTAATTGGTTTCTTATATTGTTAGGCATGGTGAAACAATATTGTAAGACTTGATCCATTTTTCATTTAATCTATTTTAGTGCCTGCCATGTGCAGAAAGTATAAATGCCAGTTCATCATTCTTTGGCCAGTAATTAGATCATCTTTCCAACTAGGATCAATTTGGTTCTATATTCTTCTTTGACTAATTTTTTATTTTCTTTAATGTGACTATAAGTTTAGGATCAAGATAAGACTGACTGGATCCTTCACATCGTTTGGGATGAGTATTATTTATATGGTTGTTCCTTTCAATTCTGCATCTGTCAATAGTTAAAAATGAAAGAAATATTATAGAATGTGCTCCCAAGAGAAAACAAATTCATATTATTTTCACACACTCCATACTTGAGAAACATTGACCTTTAATATGTAATGTGAAGGCTGATTTTCTCTAAAAGAGAGGAAATAAATAAGTAAAATGAAGCTTTGTCCTGCTTCTTCTCAGCTTCCTTTTCAGAAGGCTCTGTGCCTACTAATTAAGGAAGGGCTGAGAGCTGGTTTTGCATTTTTAATAACACTTCCACTGACCGCCATATAATACCACATGTCACAGTGAGTGTGTTGAGAATCCTAGTCAAATCTTTCCTCCATAAGAAATGCTTTGCCTTCCTCCTCTCTGCCTCACAGGTCTGTGGTAGCAGCTGGAATGATACTATACAAGTGGATGTTCTTTGCGTTTTGAGGATAAAGCCTCTGTATTATCTTAATCATATTTATTCAGAAATATATACAGTAGGGCATGCTATGTGGAGAGTATAGATCTATGCTCTATATAGACGTTCAAACAATTTCTCTGGCGAATGATGTCATTAAATTGGTCTGGCTGTTTTATTTCTTGCTTTAAATTGAATTGACCAAACACAGATATTTGGATAATTCTAGGCAGCTTCAATCTGGTTCACATGACTCACTTATTTTGTAATACTTTTGAGCACAAAATTGATTTTTTTGTCTGTAGTAAATTTGATCCCTTTCTGGAGGAAAAAGTAAGAATAGGAATGCTCTTGACTGTGATGTTATAAGTATATTACTATATCCATGCTGCTTTTCAGACAAAATAAGGAAAAAAGAGGTGATTTTGTTAATTAAGCTTCCATTTGCTTAGATAAGTAAATATTCACTAGTTTGAATCAGAAAAATGAATTCCTGAATAGGAATAGAGAATTTAGAGGCTGTGTAATAGCTACCTACCACTTACTGACTTTGTTTGGCTGATATCTAGCATGTCCCACAGTGCTTCAAATAGTTGATGTTATACACATTTTATAAATATGAGTAATAAAGTATGAAGAAATAAAGTAACTTACCCATATATTTTGGTCTTTCTACCAAAGAATGTTACCTCTTAAAGGCAGCATAAAACCAGAGCAGGATAGTAATAATAATAATAATAATAATAATAATAATAATAATAATAATACTTAATTTCATTATTTAAATAATTCAAGTACCTAGCATTTACTGAGCATTGAAGATATATTATATATTATGCTAACTGCCTTATTTAGTCCTCATAATACTGCTACAAGTTAAGAACTATCATTGTCTCCATTTTACCAATGAGAAACAAAGACTAATATTTGCTTACTCATTTAACTAATGAGTCTAAAAACTAGGATAATGATGTACTTTATGTATTTATTCTCTATTCCCCAATACTTTCAAAAGAGCAGTTGGAAAAAATATGTGGATTTCTCCATGCTTGATTTTTCTTGAAAGTAGTTATTTGAAAGCTATGACAAAAAGAAAAGTGGCTGAATAAGCCATATTGAATAGTCATTACAAGAAATTTAAAGAATTTTTTATGACAATAACAAGTGGTCATGATATGGTATCAAGTGAAGAAAACCAGAATATAAACCTGTGAATACAAAGCAGTGTCTCACTTACCACTTGGTTAAAAAAATTAAAAAGGTACAAAATATATCAGAGTACAACCGTATTTATTGGAGATGTGGTATTATGGATAACTCACTTTTACACAATAGTATCCTGTGACTGCATTACCAACATTAATAATTACTATAATCAGATACAGTTTTCAAATGTATGCAAAACTGGAATCTCAGTTTACAAATTCAGATGAATGTGGGATTCTCATACTTTTCGTCAGCCTGTATTTCAAGCCCCCGTATTGATGTCCTTTGGGGGAATTTATTCCTAGCGGATGTTGGTGTCAGTCCATTTCAGGGTCTCATTGGTGCCCTTGTGTGTGCACCCTTACCTGGTCAGCGGCTGGCCCCGAGTCAGAGCACCCCCTGCCCCACCCTCCCCTCTCGCAGGCTGCGGCTCTCTTTTGCTTCTCTGGCACCAGAGGTATTCAGTCCCACTGGGAACCTGTTGGATGGTCTGCTGCTAAATCATTACCCCAGCCAGTTACGGTATTTGAAGGCAAATACAGAGCGAGCTAAATAAACTAGCTTGCTTAGTGTTCAGATACTAATAATATAATTTTAAAAGTTCATTATGATATGTGTAAAATTAATACTATCATAGAAGGTACCAAAATCTGTATTTTAAATGATATATGAAAAGAAGCAGTGTAATATCACTATACTATTGTGATACATATTTCAAAATGTATGTTTGTATATTATTTAGAATTCTTATATTGGTAACTAATATGAAGAATAAATATACTATGTATTAGAAGACAACAATATAAAAAGCATATCCGTTAGATCAGACAGGGTAAAAGTACATCTAAAGCAAATGACACCTTTTTTAATGACTTTTTAAATGACACTTCTTTACACTATAAAACATCAATTTCAAATTAAATCGTTTGTGTTTTCATCAGTGTCTAATATTGTATATAGCCATGGGTGATCTTGTATGTCATTGACTTATTCAGAATTCATTTGCAAAAAATTTGCATAATAATGCCATTCTTAGTTTTGAACACAATATGCATGTATAGGGATTATTGGTGTTAAGCATATTTTGAAGTGTAACATTAGCCTATGTGATAAGCAAGTATGATACAATGAAAAGAGATTTTTTGGGGGGTTTAAATCTTGGGAAATGCCAAGTTTGTTTAATGGGTGGTTTGAGATGGTTGCTTAAGCTTTCCAAATACCAGTTTCTGCCACCTCAAAATGGAAGTAATAATACTTACTCCATAGATCTGTCATGGGGATTAAACGAGATAGTAAATACAGGGTGCTTAACACAATGGCTGGCCTACGGTAAGCACTCATAAATATTAGCCATTATTATTATTGTTGCTGTTGTTCACTTCTCCTAGCTCTCTTTCATGGCACACAGGATTACTCAGTAACTGTGCATTTATTTCTTATATTCTCAGCTCTAAGATGAATTTTATTATCTAGCATCTGGTCTTAACCTCATAAGAAAACACACTTTAAACATGCATTAAGCATCAAAAATAAGTCCTTGATGCTCATGCAGAGTAATAATCACTAGAAGGAGCTGCCTTCATAATAAAATTTAATTTCCAGTACTTAGAAAAGAGATTCTCTGAAGTCTTTGACATTGAAGAAGAGCACAAAACCGTAGTCATGAAGCCAGAAAATGTTTACAGTGGCAGGCCCCGTGGGTGTCATCTTGTCCGGTCATGTTGGCAGATGAGGAACTGAGATCTCCCGGAAAGGAAGAAAATGGCTGTTTCTAAGACTTCCCCTCCCTAAACAAGGAACTAGCATCAGAATCATATTGCATCTGGTTTTAATTCTTATTTCTGTCCTCTTATTGTATTGCATCAAAGGTATCATTATGTATTTACTTCTATTAGAATTCAATCAGTAGGTGGTGGTTGGCCTTGAACATTCTCCCTTGCATGCAGTAGATACTATAGAAATAGTTTTGAAAGAATGTCTGCCTATTTTTATCCATGAAATATATAGAACTTTTGTAAGATATAACTAACTACTCAGCAGTTTACACAGAGAGGAGTTGTGCAGCCACAGCAACGGGACACAGTCGGGTTCCCCCACACACATGGGACTTTTATTGACCGTTAGGGATGAGGAGTCAATGAAAATCTCAGCTTTTCTGGAAAACCTGAAAAGGGTTGTTGCAAACCCATTAGAGCCACAAAGGGATATACTGAGACCAGTGAAGTAGAGAATAGTTATGCTTAAGCTACCTTTAAATAATTAATAGATCATATGGGAATCAGGAAAGGAAGGCAAAATATTTAATAATTAACATTCAGTTGACATAAGAAATTTTAAAAAAACAAGCACATTTGCAAAGAGTACCTGAAGTAAATCATTGCCATCAAAATCATTATGAGAATTACTCTTACCAAATCACCATGTTGATTTCTCAAAATATTTGTATGATCATTTTAACTTCGTAGGAGACTAAGGGCCTGTAAGTTGACAAAGAATTACAGTAACTATTGACAAAGAAAGATACAAAGAGGGAGAACTGAGAGATGAAAAGAAACAGGGAAGGAAACATTAAAATTTATAGAAATCGTGTATTTATTAATAACACAGTTCTCAATCTTTAGCAAATGTCTTTAGTGGTTTTAAACAGAGCAAATCTGCCTTTTGAAATGACTTACTGAAATAGCAATTCAGTTGTCTCTCCTTCCTTATCCTCGGTTTCACTTTCCATGGTTCAGTCACCTGTGGCCAACCATGCTCTGCAAGCAGCTGTCCTCCCAAGTCGGAAGGTCAGCAGTAGCCTGACACTATTTCTCGATGCCTGTGCCATTCAGCTCACTTCATCTCATCATGTAGGCATTTAATCATCTTATATCATCACAAGAAGGGTCACTATGGAGCAATAAAATATTCTGAGAAAGAGATCACATTGGCATAACCTTAGGTATAATATATTGTTATAATCTACTTTATTATTGGTTGTTGTTAATCTCTTACTGTGCCTAATTTGTAAATTAAATTTTATCATAGGCATGTATGTATAGGAGAAAACAGAATGTACAGGATTTGGTACTGTTCATATTTCGGACATCCAGTAGGGGTTTCGATGCATATTCCCAGATAAAAGAGGACTACTGTACTAACATTCTCTAATTATGCTAACTTACAATCAACATACTATTTAACATGCCATTTTAATTTTTAATCCTGGAAGGTTAGTGCTGATGTATTGAGTGAGCATTAACAAAAGATTATTAAGATCCCAATGTTGACCAAATTGATACATCAGAATTCTCATGACAAATAGTTCATAAAATTATTTTATCCATTATGAAAAGAAAAAATCATACACACACAGACACAGTATAAGTCAGCATTCTACCAGGAAAACCTCTCCACCTTATAACAAGAGGCTATTAGTTGTTAAAAGGGTAGCACCTCAACTGCTAAACCCTGTGGC